>NC_142767.1:12875833-14085000 GCF_054948205.1 Urtica dioica subsp. dioica | reverse complement strand
TACATAATTAATGACCGAAATAGATTATTAAGATATGGATATGATTAAGTGCACGGAAATTAATTTGATTAATTACCATATGTGAGATTCCCATCGGCCGGTTCTCCGGTAGAACGTGACGCCGCGGTACTGCGAGCTCCGGGAGCGAGGCCCACGGCGGCTCTTCTTAATCTGCTGTTTCTGCTGTTGGTTCTGTTGAGAGGCCTCGGCTCCGGCGCCGGAGGAATCGGGAAACGAGAGGTTGAGCCACTGAGGCCGCGACGGCCCGGTGGAGCTTCCGGCACCGGCACCGCTGCCGATCTCCGGGAAAAACGACCGGGTGACGAAGCCTGGCTGCGGTGGGTCCCGCTTCAGGATGTCGAAGATCAATGCGGCGGCCGGCGGCGAGGGGGCGTCGAGCTCGGCATTGACGACGGAGGAGCTCGACGACGACCCTGTGTCCTCCGCTGCCTCGTCTCCGGCTCCGGCTCCGGCTCCGGTGGACATCTTTGCGTTGAGATCCAACATGTTTTTCTTTTCTTTTCTTTTTTTTTTTAATTAAATTTAAACAAACAAATTTTTATTTTTTTCTTTCTTCGTAGAGAGATTCTGATCTTTTGTGCATGGGAATTCTGATCCCTCTTTGCTCGGAGTGGTGGCGATCAAAGATGAACGTTATTGAGACGACGATGATGATGATGAATTGGAGAGATGAGAGAGGAAGAAGAAGAAGATGATGATGATGAGAAGGAGAGGAGAGAGAAGAGAGAAGTGCGTGTTTGTCTGTGTGTGTGATGAGAGAGCAAAGGATGAAAAGGAAAGAGATTGAGACGTGTTAGCTTTGAGGTTAGAGAGCTCTTACACTTGCCCTTCTCTTTAGATTGGGGATTACAAATATACCTCCAGTCCACTTTCTCTTCCCTAGATTCTTTCTTTTATTATTATTTTTTAATCCTCACCGAATTACTAGCTGCTGTCAAATAAAATAAAAAGAGAATCCGAAAAAAAAATTACTGTAAAAGATATATTGTAACAAGTAATTTACAGACGTTTTTTTGTTACTAAGTTTTGTAATTAAAAGACTAAGGTCTGTTTGACACATCATGTGAAGTGTTCCATTATAAATTAGACATTCAATCTAACCATTTAAAGTGTCTATTTGAAATATCGTTCGGAAAATTACGTCAAAAAAACCAATTCAGAAGAAAATTTGATAAATTAGCGTTCGATTATCACTATCTAAACATTATATGATGTAAGTGATGTAAAATTTAAAGCTCATGTTATTGAGAAAAAAATACTCATAATAAGCCGCTTAAAATTACAAATTGCAAAATACTCAACTTTTCTTAGTTGTTTCTCTTTACCCAAGTTTGTACACGTTTCATAATCAATTATTCATTTTGATTTTGTCATCCATATACGTTTTAAGTGCAAATTAAAAGAAATAAACAAAACTAAACAAGACTATATAAATTACTTAAATAAATTAGGTTCAATAAGAAATAAAAAGCGGAAAATTTGTACTGATGACATTTATAATTTATTATAATTTTTTATTTTTCTGTTTACATAAGGTAACGTATGAAAAGTTATATTCGTACATTTTATATAGTTAATTTTGGTTAATGAGTATTTTGCCAAATTTTTCAAAAAAGTCTGAGTACAAAATATTTTGGTTATTTAGCTACATTACCCTATTATTAATTTAAATAAATTAACATTATTATAACTAAAAATATATAAAATTATTTATTTGATATATCTTATTTTATTATATTATTTAAAAAATAATAAATACATATTAATAATATTATTTAAATTGTGAAAGTCAAACATTGGTTAATATGAAGTTCATTAGTTTTATTTTACTTTATTTTATATGATTTATAAATAAAAATTTACAATGTTTTATTCATTTTTAATATATTCAATAATGTTAAATGATCAAGTATTATATAAACAAACAATTATTACTTTATATTATTGATCATTTATTTCTTTTACTAATATGATTAAAAATATAATCAAATAATATATTGGAGAAAATTTAATATATAATAGCTAATATATCTTAAATGGTGAAAATTAAGGAATGAGTTTAATTCACATACTTAGTAGAATTAAAATGACGGTCAAATTTTTATTTTAATACCCATTTAAATGAGTTGAATATTTTCTGAATTTTTGTAAAAAAAAACTAATAACATCATTTAATCTATTAATTTAAATGATAATGGTCATATGTCAAATGTAAATCTTTTGTATTTAATTTATGTTTATTATTAACTTATGTCCTAAAATAATTATTAACAAAATCATATACACGACATATGTGAGGAATATATATATGTGGTGGGACACCATTGATTTTCAATTCTTGCATCATAATAATATTTTATTATGTTGAGATACTTATATAAAGATGATTAAGATTAACTTTTATACGTTTATTTTCGATTTCTTCATAAAGATTGATGGATGAACCTGGGTGGAATTGTGGCAAATGAGATGTACTCGTGAACTTTAAAATTCATGTGAAAAATCTCTACAAATAGTATGATTATAAGCACAACTCGAACTAGAAGAGCATGAGAACATTCAAATCATAGTAAGATTTGATTTTGAGGGATATAAAAGTTATCCAAAATAGCGTTGAACCAAGAATGTGATCCATCTCTTTATTTGCTCTGTGGATTTTGGCCCCCCTCACTCTTATTTTCCATTTTTGCGCATTCTCTTGCTACGCGAGAGACGACAAAATCAACTTGTGCTTCTCTAGTTGTTTCATTTTAGTCCATATTGAAATACACAAATAAACTATACTTTTTTAATTATAGTTTATTGACTCCAACGTTGTTGCAGTTTTCATATTCAAGACATACATTTACGATAACATATAGAGTCTTTCGCTTCTAACGAATGGGCTCTGGCAATAATCTTGAACTTAAGGTTTTGTAAACTAAAAGTTCACAATTGTTAGAGAACTAAAAAGCTCACTTCACTCATGTGGCTAGTTAATTATATAATCCGAAACACTACTATATCGTCATTATAATTTAATTATGTACTTATTAATCATGTGAAATTTTGTATATCCTCTTTACATCGTTCAATTATTTTCTAGTACTATTCCAACAATGTAATCAAATAGTACTAGTGAAGATTGACAACAATAATACCAATTGCTTCTCAATTACTAAAAATCAATCAAAACTAAAATATTGACACATTTAATACTAAATTGATCACAAACTGGATTGATTTCGTGACACATTGATCACGAACTGATTGGAGTTCGTGACCGATTTGTTATTAAATGTACCAATATTTGAGTTTTTGTTAATTTTTGGTAAGTGATAAACAAATAGTAGTATTGTTGTCAATTTCTTTAAGATTATGTCAATAACTAAATAATAGCGAGTCGCATTTAATATTGACACTTAGGACATTCCATTCAATTTAATTTTTTTCGACAAAAGGCTGAGCAAGGTGTCTCTATATTTTACACAAATGTTGCATGATTAGCCAAAAAAAATGCTAAATTCCTCATAAAATTTATCAGAATGGCGTGATAAAATAAAATTGAGTTTACATGAACCTGATAATGATATTATTATTATTAATTAATCAAAAAACAATCACATATTTATTTCTTACATAATACTTTTATATGTATTGTCATTCTTGACCGAAATAGCTGTTTGTAGGATATATAGCCTCGACAGTTGACATTTATAAGACATAAATGCGTATAAGAAGATAGAAACTGCTATAGGACTTCCTATTTATGTGGCGAAATGCCATCTTAAATGTATGAAAAAATTTCATATATATTTTAGCAAATATATAGTACCTTACATAAATATAGAAGCATCTCTATCATTTTTTTAGTTGGTAAAATAAAAAAAAATTAAAAAAAGCAATATCTATTTGTGTTCAAAAATTGCTTTTAATCCTAAACATCTAACTTGTTTGTGTGACACTATTTACCATCTTTGATGTTTCTTTCATGTGTGAGGACATTATTTGTAATATGTGGTTAAATGTTTCATGTAATATTATTTAATATGTATGAATGAAATAGTCCCAATTTTTTTTTTTTTTTTTTTTGCCTATAATAAATCATAGTTGTCTACTTCTTTGCTCTTAATTTGATTGTAAATAATGCAGCTGGCGGTATTCAAAAGCTTTGGACGGTCAGTCACCAATGTACGCGTTTCTGTCATGACATTGAATCATGAGTTCTCACTAATCCAATTATTTTCCAAATAAATAAAATACATCTATAATTATAAATGTATTAATGGTATATGTATATAATTAAAGTGATATTAACTCTGATGTTGCATTTTTAACGAACACTATATATATCAGGTTCTATTTACTTTTATCATCTTT
This sequence comes from Urtica dioica subsp. dioica, assembly GCF_054948205.1. NCBI lineage: Eukaryota > Viridiplantae > Streptophyta > Magnoliopsida > Rosales > Urticaceae > Urtica > Urtica dioica. The sequence goes on along the minus strand of NC_142767.1, from coordinate 14,080,620 downwards.
GGTGAATCCGTTTACAGTTAAACACTTGGTTGAATTCTGATGTTTTGATTTCGTTCTCTCTATTATTTGTTCTTATTGATTAATGTGAAATTTAAGAGTTATTGGTTAGGAAACTAGTTAAAGAATCCTTTATATCTTCTCGTTAAAAAAAAAATAATAATAATAATAAAAATAAAATAATAATTCCTTTAAGAGTTTCCAAAGAAAAAATTATTGTAACTAGTTAGTTAAATAGTCAAATGACTACTCTCTATTAAAATTATAATTTAACTATTCAAATATTAAAGAAATAGCGTAACTCATGTCTATATCTCCAAAGTATGACGCATACATCTTATTTTAATTTGAGCTATTTTCTTAATTTTTAGTTAGTTCAGCTAGAATTTTTAATTACGAGTTTAAATGGACTATATGACTAACTCTCTTTTTTTTTTTAAATAATTTTCAAGTTAATTATTAAAATAATTTTCAAGATAACCTCTTTTTTAAATGGCACCAAGGTATTATAGTAAAATAAAGTGGAAATTACATCTAATAGCGCATTTTTATCTTCTTTTTTTTGTTGTAAAAACGACAGTTAATGTTTTAACATTACCAAAACAACAAATTTTAAATGTGAATAGTCATTTTTGCCCTTATTTCGTTTATTTTCCAATTGCACTTAGGTTCTGCTTCGGCCATGACTTCTTTTATCGTGCTGATTATCGTTGTCCAATAAACTTAACGTATAGAATATAGGATAACATATAGTATAGATATATAATTTAACCAGTGGTATATATATATATATATATATATATCGTATATATTTTATTTAATTACATACTGGTTATTCTATACAGTATACTTATTATGTGATATTGTATATGATATACATATAATATGATTATTATATATTGTTAGCGTCTGAGAGGAGCGTCGGATTCCGATACGGCTAAGGAAGATATTGTATACAATATACCTATAATGTAATTATTGTATATTATTAGTCTCGGAGCCACGTCGATGGGGAAGACGGCCTCCCACGAGCGTTCGACCTCCGACGTGAAGACGCGGAGCTCGACACATTTTTGCATCTCGTAGATCTGGTTTGTATACTGAGCGTGTTAAATAAGGGTATTTTGGTCATAAAAAGTAAAATCCATCATTTTCCTAAGATTTTAAAAAGCTCACTGCTTTCGTAAAGTAGTAACCAAAATCCGTTATTTTTGTAATTTCTCCTAAAATAAATAATTAGCTTCACATGTATCGCACGTGACGTGGAGTCCCTTATTTTTCAAACCGATCTATTTTATTAATTAATAAGTTATATATATTACACATTCCTCTTTTGTTAAATATTTAGCTGTATGATCAATCAATCTATTTGCATATCCTTCCTTCAACGAAATCACGAAGCTTCCTCGATCATCAACATGTACCTCGTGTGGATACCTTCACAAACCTTGGCTTGGCTCACCCGGCGATTATTCTTCACCGTCATAGTAATATGTGCTTGATAAATGGATAACAAAATTTGATCTACGTCGATTTGCTAATCGAAGTTACTTTTTTCGTAAGTGTTTGAACATTTTATTATGGAGAATTTTTTAGAGTATTTTATATTCCATTTTTTTATTTCATGTTATTCATGGTATGATGTCATTATTTAGCAATTTATTTTTATGATAAATAGAAACCTTTTAGATATATTTAATTTTTTTATATAAAATATATATTCATAATTAATAATAATAAATATTCAAAAAATAAAATAGTTGAATTTCAGCGACATTATCACAAAAAATTAAAATCTTTCCATCATGGATTTTCACCGATGTAGTTGGTTCTATTGGTTAATGGTAACCTTGTTCATGCATATTTTCCATGTGTGCTAGATATTTCGCTAGATCCGCGTACATGTACGACATCCCTTTGATGTAAGTTTTTACTACTTTTGGTAATATGAATCAATTAATTTACATAACCTTCTTTCAATCAAGATATGAAGCTCGTGTAGTACCTTCACAAGCAGGACAAATCCAGGAATTCAAGTTAAGGGGGACTAATATGCGGAAAAAAAATTGAGAGATGGCTAATTTATAAATATTTGGGATAAATTTTTAAATTAAAAACTGTGACAAAAGTGCAATTTTTTTAGGGGGGCTATAGCACCATTTGAACACTACGTGGCTTCGTACCTGTTCATAAGCCTTAGCTTGGTTCCCCAATGAGATTCTAGCTCAGAGTTCTCGATAATTTTACTTTGGTAGATCGATTCAATGTAGGGGTTAAGAAAGTTTGTTCACATAGTTTTAGAAAGCTTTGTAAAAATTTTGTCACTTCACGAAGAGATCTCAAAATATTTTTGTAATTTTTGTGTCCTTGTACCTCTTTTCTATAGCTGCAACGGAATTAATGTTCGCATCTAAATATTATCGAATCTAGAAGCAACCATTCGCAATTTGGAATGTTTGACTCATGGTGTCCCTTTATTTCCTAGTTCTAGCTTCACGTAGGCATCTTTATAACAGATACGGTTAGAGATATCTTATTTTGATGTCATGATTATTAACATATATACTATGTTTCTGATTTTTGAAATTTATACATCATCCACAATTGGTTTTGAAGTTGTCCAATCTGTTACAAAAATTACCATACGTGTTTATCAAAACAGCTTAGAAACATTCTCAACCTAGCTAGCCTTTTCGGAAAGTGGAATCGGTTCCATCAAGTGCAGAAGGTTGTTGGTTGAACCTCATTCATGTATATTCTCTAGAGGTTCTATATTTTCCTAGATCTCCTTGAGGTACGGAGAGATATCATATATATACCATTTGTTAAGAGTCATATACATGAATATATTTTACATAACATTTCTTCAGCAAAAATACGAACCTATATCGATCACAACCATGTAGATCGAGAAACTTTGAGAAGTCTTCTTCCGTGTCGCAATTATGCATACTCAATGGATAAATATTATAAATTTATAACTTACTAAGCCATTTCAAACATCGTGTTTGGAATATAATCAACAATTGAAAACTTATTAAAAAAAATAGCTAAATAGATGAAGTAGCACTTGAATAAGCCATTTGAATTTTCTATTTTGTCATTTATTTAAAAAAAACAACAGTTTTTTTTTCAAAAATTCGTCACCCTTACTCTCTCATACAGTTTTTTTTTCTCATCAAAACATCAAAAATCCATATTTTCTTCATATGAACTCGAAATTGAGTGATTCCAAATCATACAGATTTGTGGCGATGAGAACTTCAAAAATAGACCAATTGTATTGGATGAAAAGTAATGTCTACTATTGTAGAATTTCGTTGGAGTTCACCATTAATACATTAATTGTCGATTTTTTGAAATAATTTACATTTTTTATAATTATAACATGTTTAATATAAGGATATTTAAGTCAAATACAATTGTCATTGGCTATTTTCCTAAAAGTTTGCAAATGTTGGTTACATCTCAATTTTATATTTTAGTTTTGGCTATAAATCTACAACGCCCTAAAGATTAAGCTCAATTCATGATTTTATCTTGTAAAACATTCTAGCTCACATCTCTTGGTAACATTGCTTTGGTATATAAAATATATGCATGATTTGAGAAACTTCGTTCACATAAAATTAAGAAGAATTTGTTGCGACTAGTTAATTATTTAGATATGTTTAAGTTTCTAACCAAAATTTCATTTTAGAAAGAAAATAGTCCAAAATGTCAAAGTAAATTAATTAACTGTTTAGATTAATTTTTTTTATTTCGACCTGATGAATTATTTTTCTAAGTAAATTAAATTAACTTAAATAATTAATTAATTTACTTCGGTATGGTGAGTTATATAAAATGAAACTTTAACTATTTTTCAAAAGCAGAGTGAGTTATTAGACTACTTAACTGATTTTTGTTACAATCGAACGAACGGAGGAGAAGAAGAGAGAATTCAAAATAATTCCTCTGAACTGATTTTTTCATTAACCAAAAAAAGAATACAAAGCCTAATATATATATCGAAGTAAAACAGGGTTAACGAACTTAACTAACTAGCATTTAACAAAACGCCGTCGTTCGTATAAAACAAATAAGAAGGAAAAGACTGTCGTATAGATCAGTCAAACGACAAGAGAGAAGAATGAAACTCTTTAGTCTCAATACTCCCCTTCAAGATGCGTGGTAAATGTCACGCAAGCTCATCTTGGATAAGTGTTGACGCAAGAGAGGAGCTGGGAGAGGCTTAGTAAAAGAATCTGCTACCTATTCATGGGTCTGGATAGGTAGAATCTTCAAAGTCCCACGCTGAACATGATCTCTAACAAAGTGAAGATCAATCTCCAAGTGCTGAGTCCGCTCGTGGAAGGTGGGATTAGCCGCGATGTGTGAAGCAGCTTGATTATCACAAAACAAAGCTACAGACTTCTCAACGTGAACCTGAAAATCACGGAGAAGTTGTTGAATCCAAATAACTTCACTTATAGTAGCCGCCATCGCCCGATACTTTGCTTCCGCTGAAGCACGTGAAACGGTAGTTTGTTTCTTAGACCTCCAAGCAACAAGTGAATCTCCAATGAAGATGCAGTACCCTGTGACTGAACGACGTGTATCCACACAAGTCGCCCAATCAGCGTCAGAGTATGCTTGGACTTGAGTTGAAGAAGTTGAAGAAAACAACAAACCAAGGCCTGATTGGCCTTTAATGTATCGTAGAAGGTGATGAGCAGCCTTCAAATGAACATCACGAGAGGCATGTAGATACTGACTCAGAGAGTGAACAGCAAACATGATATCTGGCCTTGAGATCGTGAGCTATAGAAGCCTCCCAATCAGTCTCCTGTAATGAGTGATGTCTTCCAATAATTCAGTGTCAGTTGTTGAAAGATTTTGACGCGGATTCATTGGGGTCTGAACCAACTTGGAATCCAGAAAGCCAAAGTCTTCCAGGAGTTGTAGAGAATATTGTCAGTGGCTAAACACAATCCCTCTACTTGAAGAGGCAATTTCCAGACGAAGGAAGAATTTAAGAGGGCCAAGATCTCTGAGACGAAAAGAGTCTTGGAGATACCTCTTGACTGATTCTATCACATGGGATGAAGGACCAGCAACGATGATGTCATCTACATAAAGTAAGATGGCAAAATACTCCATTCATGTGCCTCTGGTGAACAAGCTGTAGTCAAACTTTGATTGCACAAAACCTCCGTTGATGATAGCTTGTGTAAACTTCAGATTCCATTGCCGTGAAGCTTGTTTCAATCCATAGATGGATTTATGCAGTTTGCATACTAGATTTCCATCTCCTTGTGTAGGTTAAAGCTCCCCTGAGGCTCAAAACCCAAAGGAAATGCCATGTAGACTTCATCAAATAAGTCTCCATTTAGGAAGGCATTTTGGATGTCAAGCTGAGCCAAAATCCACGTCTGAGAAACTGCTAGGGCCAAAAGGAGCTTCACAGTGACCAATTTTGCCACCGGAGAAAAAGTCTCTATGAAATCAACCCTTTCTTTTTTATTGTATCCTTTGGCCACTAATCTGGCTTTGTGTCTAGGATTACTCCTGATCCATAGCTTGTCTCCATTCCAGATGTTTCACATCTTGATGGTAGCAGCTTGGAGTGAAGTGCAGTGCCACTGAAAGAATGTAATCCCAGAATGAATGAGATAGATGTTCATAGGATAAAACCATATTAATAGAGTGTGGGGAATTATAGCATTGACTTGAGAATTTTGAAATCAATCCACAATGATAATCACGTAGGTATGGTGGAGTGATCACTGGTCTTTCTGATCTCCTCAAGGGTTGCAATGGTTGGGCCTCAATAGTATGTCTTCAGCTTCATGTGATGTTGACTCTATACTGGTATGAGGGATGTCCAAGTGTGCTTGAGTTGGATTCAGGATGTCTATGTTGGTGTCTTGCACATCAGTTGGATTGTGTGGCAAAACTGTCTCATGAAAAGGATTAGGGAAAGAATGACTGATATTTTTGTGTTGAAAGGGAAAGTAGTTTTCACGAAAAACTACATCTCGTGATAAGAACACTTCTTTATTGGTCATATCAAAGAGTTTGTAACCTTTCACACCGGGTGTGTACCCAATGAATACACACAAGCGGGCTCGAGGTTGAAACTTTGTCCTGTGAGCCCTAATAGTTGAGGCAAAAGCCAAACAACCAAAGAGTCTAAGGAAAGAGTAGTCAAACTCCTTATGATACAATTTCTCAAAAGGTGAAGAATGCTGCAACAAAAGAGTAGGTGTACGGTTAATAAGGTAAACGGCAATTAGAATACAATCAGACCAAAAGGAAATAGGGAGTTTGGATTGGAAGTAAAGGGCACGAGCGACATTCAGCAAGTGCTGGTGTTTCCTTTCAGCTACTGAATTCTGTTCAGGGGTCTCCACACATAAGTATTGATGCATGATTCCTTTTTGTTCAAAGAAATCAGTAAAAGATAACTCTTTTGCATTGTCAGACCTAAAAGCTTTAATGTTAGTGTTAAAGATGTTAGAAATCATAGAGCAAAAACGAGGGATAATAGTATGAACATCAGACTTATATTTCAACAAAAAAATCCAATAGAATCTAGTACAATCATCAACTAGAATAAGAAAAAATCTGTAACCATTTCTGCAAGGAATAGAAAAAGGCCCCCAGATGTTACAGTGGATCAAACCAAAGGCATTAGGAGACATATTATTCATAGAAGGAAAAGAAGGTCTGCGTTGTTTTGCAAGAGGACAAATACAACAAGGCCTTTTATTCTTATCTCCATGAGAGCTATAGTCTAACTTATTCTTCAAGATATCTAGTCTCTTGAAGGACAAGTGACCTAAGCGTTCATGCCAAGTCTCTGCAGTAACTTTGTTGATATAGCTAGCCTGTGATTTCCCTGTAAAGACATATAAATCTCCTCGTCTTTCACCCTTGCCAATCATCTTCTTGGGACGTATACCCTGTATCTTGAAAGAGTTAGAATAAAAAGATACTTTGACTGTAGAATCCTCAGTCAAAGCACTAACAGAGATCAAATTAAATTTGAAGCTAGGAGCAAGTAAAACATTCTTCAGGAAAAGATCACCATTAAGCCTAATATCACCACTATGAAAGATAGCAATAACATGATGGTTAGGTAAGGTAATGCTAGAGTTTGATATAGCCTTAAGATTATAGAAAAGACTTCTATCAAAACATATATGCCGTGAAGCACCAGAGTCAATTATCCAAAGATCACGATCATAAGTATAATTTGTCAAATTTGCAATGAATTTTAAAGAACCGGCAGTGAACGTAGCCATGTTCACATCACCAGATTTGCCTTTGTCGTCAGTGGATGACATCTTGTTGGAGAGCATCTGAATGAGTTTGTGGCATTGTTCATCTGAGAGATTGTCAATGGGCTGTGAGTTAGCATTGGTGCCTTCTGCAGTGTTGACTTGATCTTTGAATCTTGATTTGTGACCCAGTGGATAGCCATGGATCTTGTAGCATTTGTCGATGGTATTTCCGAGCATCTTGCAATAAGTGCAGAGAGGTCGATCTTTCTTCACTTGTTTCTTGACTTGATCACCAACGGCCATTGCCATGGAGCTCGATGGATCGGTATTGCTGAACATCTCAATTCCTATGGCGCGCTGCTTCTCTTCTTGCGAGACCATGGAGAAGACCTTGTTGATAGGCAGAATTGGATCCATCAAGAGAACTTGTCCTCGCGCATGCGTGAAGCTTTCGTTCAATCCCATCAGAAACTGCATCACATATTCACTTTGATGAAAAAGCGTTCAATTCTTTGATTCCTCCACATGTACACTTTCCACGGGTACAGTTTGGACGAAAATTGGAGAGCTCTTCCCAAACTCCTTTCAATTTTGTGAAGTAGTGTGCGAGGACCATTGCTCTGCTGAAATCTCTCGTCAAGATCCTTCTAGACTTTGAATGCCGATTCATCGCCGAAAATGATGCTTGATGAGATCTCCTTTGAAACGGAGTTCAAGATCCAAGCAAGAACGATATTATTGTTCCTATTCCAGGCATTGTAGAGAGCAGCATTCTCAATTTTCGGCTTCAAAATTGTTCCATCCATGAACCCTAGCTTATTCTTGACAGATAAGGCGATCTTCATTGAGCGAGACCAAAATGTGTAGTTATCTCCATTGAGGAGTTGAGAAACTAGCACGGTTCCTGGTGAATCAGAATGACGAAGATAAATGCTCCAATTGGATCTTCGATCTCGGATCTTTGACGCGACTCCATCGTGTTCCTCATCGTCGAAGCTGATGTTGGTGAAGTTCCTTCCGCCATAGATCCCGAGAGGCAGAGAATCAAGCTCGATCGTTGTGAATTTTGCGGATTGGCTCTGATACCATGTTACGATCGAACGATCGGAGGAGAAGAAGAGAGAAAGGAAAGAAGAAGAGAGAATTCAAAATAATTCCTCTGAACTGATTTTTTTCATTAACCAAAAAAAGAATACAAAGCCTAACATATATATCGAAGTAAAACAGGGTTAACGAACTTAACTAACTAGCATTTAACAAAACGCCGTCGTTCGTATAAAACAAATAAAAAGGAAAAGACTGTCGTATAGATCAGTCAAACGACAAGAGATAACTCTTTAGTCTCAATAATTGTCCCTAAAATCGAATCAAGACGAATTTTTATTTAATTATAAGCACTAAATAGTGCAGCTCTGAAATTTATGCAACATGCTATTATATTTAGACGAGATGTGTTAGTGTCTTCAAGCATAATGAATGAACCTAGTAGAGCTTTGTTATATTCCAAATTACGCGTCTTAATTTATAAATGTAAAATTAAAAAAGTTGGATATTCCAAAATAAATTCAAAATCGAATAAGTTTATTTTAAAATTCCAGAAATTCTATGTTAAAAATAATGTGAACTTATAACGAGGATAAATAAATAATTGATGAGGATAACGTATGAATTGGTTTCTTCAGTCCTCTCACATATAATATATAATACGATATTGCTTTAAAATTGTTGTTATATTCTAAGATATCATAATCCAAATAAAATATATATCATCCTTATATTCTAAGAATAATAATATTCGAAGCACTATGAATTGTGTCAAAAGTCTGATGGTACGCATCAAAGATTCAATAAAATTAATTAGCTTACTAAATATTCTAGATTTATCATTTGTTGTGATGATCCCGTGAGAAATTATGTAAATATAAAATACTTTGAGCTTGAGACACGTAAGTTATTATTGAAAATTAAGTGAAATAGTATATTTGATGATAAAAAAAATCAAATAATAGGTATAGAGACATTCATGTCATCTTATACCTTATTTGTGGTAACATTTCTTCTATACTTAATTGGAGTAAATATATTATTAATAATTTCTTCCAACTACATGAGTCATTGTTCTTACCCATTCAATAAGGCAATAATTATTCGATCAAAAAATAAGGCAATAATTAAATGATAGCATTCATTAAATTTGTATAAACTACCATAGTAATTATGGTTTGACAATATATCATTTACTGAGTTCCAATTTTTTTATTGACTTGGCAACAAGCAACAGGGCAGATATATAGGCAAAAAAAAAGTGGAAGGATATTAATATATACTGTATATATGTATGTATAGACGAAGCCAATAAATGTTTTTAGGGGCCTGGAATAATCTATTTGTGATCAGACTTGTAACGACTAAGCCATAGTTCCATTATAAGATAGGAGTTTTTAACCTAAGCAATACTGTTATTGATATATGAATAGGTTTCGAATAATAATAAATAATATATAATCCAGGGGGGTTGAAATCCCTCACTCAAGTCTATGTGGCTTCCTAATAAATATATATATATATATATATATATATACACATATATATTAAACAATCGTGTTGGACAACGTTGACTATACTTTATGTATGCATTATAAATTAATTATGGACCACCTCTATGATTATTTACTCTATTTTTGTGCCGTGGTCCCATTTCAAAGAAGTTCACTAATCTAACAGTTTCCTGTGCTGAGAGATTAGTCAATCTAACGGCCGACCTTTGGTTTCAAACACACAAATCTTGCTTTGCTTTTTTTTAAACGTAACTAGAAAGATCTATTTATGTTCGAGCCAAAAATAAAAGTCTAATTATGTACATTTGTCTGTTTACATGTTTGTATATGGTTGTGACTTGTGAGGTTACTCGCAGAGTTTATTGCTTTTTCATTTTTCATTTCATTTCTAATTATTTATTAAAGACATAGAATAACCTGCACATGTTCTAAATTTAGTTTAATACTCACATCAACTCTGGGTTATGCTTGGAATTATGGTGCATAATCATAGTTCATACTTATTATATCCATTAATGAACTTTTCTCCTTTCATTTATTGATAGGCCAAAACAATAGAAATTAACTGCGTAAGATAATAAAATTAAATAGAGACTTATCCTATTCATGCAATATTAATGTGACAAATTGATATTATACATCTACATGATATTTTAAGTATGTAGGGTCGTGTTTATAAATATTGCAATTAGTAGCTAGGTAAAAAATAATAATTCAATAAAATTACCTCCTCATAATTCAAAACCTATGTACCCCAAACATTTAATTTAGGTGAGGTCTTTTTTTTTTTGTGTATGAGGATTTGGGTTGTTCAATCTCTTGAGATATTAATTTATATTTATTTTTTAAATTTTATAAGATTTTTTTGTAATATGAGTTTTGATATTTTATGAATCGTATCAATTGAATTGTAAAAAAGAACGAACTTACTAAAATAAATAAACAAAAACTATAATATGTGAGCATACCAACAACAAAAAGTGCACGTACGTGGTGATTTTTTTTTTTTTTTTTTTTTTAGGGCACTATCGGCCAGGATTACATGATATATTAGCAGTGCAAAGCGCATGTGACACTAACGGCCAAAATTACATACTTATTAGAATAAATCTTAGGGGTATGCATTTCTGTATCTCATGAGGGCTTGAACCCATAATCTCTCCGTCGAGGTGAGTGTGGAATTATCGCTAGATCAAACTAGCTGCCACTTTAATGGTTGTTTGTTATACATATATAACTTGTTCTTGTTGTGAATAAAAAGAAACAAAAATAGATAGAAACAGAAGGCTCGTTATTTTTTTTTTTAGGGGTAAGGACTAAGGAAGAGAAAAGGACGATAAATGGTCATTTCTACGGATTTGTCCTTTCCTTAAACAAAAATTAGACTGACGTGTCCTTTGACGAATGCCAAAAAAAGCCAAAGGGCCTCTTATGTACTTTCCTCTTCAGCCCATTGGTCCCGGTGCGGTGGGGCCCGCGAGAGATCGCCGGTGGATATGTGGGGCCCACAGAGTTGCAGGGTCGTCGTGTGTCATGCCCGTCCACACAACCAACCTCGCTTTGCTCTTCTCTTCCACAAATATCGGCCTAAGTTAAAATATTAATTAAATTCAATTTCCAACTACTGTACTACCATCTCTTCCTATCATTGTCCACACAAATTAATTGTGCATTTAATCTTTTCATTCAAAACAAAACAGAGATTAGTAGAAGAAGTGGTAAGTAGTAACTTTATGGATAAATAACGTACAGGATTCGGTGGGAGTAATATCTTCTGAGCTGCAATTATTTGCTTCATATTATGGGCAATGCTCTTCCGAAACAATTACCTCGATATGTAACAACTTTATCAGTTTTTGCTCAAGTTACAGTTTATGATTCTCTTAGCAAACGTAACATATATATATATATATATATATATATATATATATATATATATATATATATATATAGTTGAAAATAACTTATTACGGTGTCATTTAATTTGAAGATATTTAGTGAATAATAACATAGAAATAAATTCAACAAAAATATTAACCTCCACAAAATTTAGACGAGAATGTTTCTCGCAAGATTTGTCAATGTCAATCAAGATGTCTCGACATATGACATGACATTTTTTGACAATTTTTTTTGAAAATTTATAGTCTACCAAACTAACCCAATGTAATTGCATTGCAAAATTAACCAAATTATTAATGCAATTTTCAAGGGAAAATATCAAAGATGCTAGTAAATTTGGGGTAACCGCCACTTTTATGTTAAATGACACTTCATGCGAAACAAATGTAAAACGATAATAATAATGACAATTTGATAATGTATTACAAATTGTTCAATAGACATAAAATATTAGGTGTAGTGTTAATGATACTCATTAATGAAATATCCATGATTTTTGTGATTGGTCGAGGTAGTGAGGAGGAGAGTGCTTTATCGAGCCAATTTAGTTTTTTTTTTTTTTTTTAATTAAGGTTTGTAGTGTCTGCGCGCGCGTGTATACTTTTAGTGTTCTTTTCTTTTATTCCAATGAAAAAAGAGTATATCATATTCACGTGTTTGATAATTGATCAGGTTACTATGAGAGGACGACTGTTATTTTTTGAAGCGACTCTTCTTTTGTTCCAAAGGACAGACTTCCTAGGACCACAGAATTTGCATCTTCTCAAATTACATTTATGTCCCTCCCTATGACATTGAAGCTTTCCCTTGCACCAAATCAGCTCTAATTTTTTTTTTTTTTTTTTTTTGCTAGCATCAAATCAGCTCTAGTTGATAGCTACTATATCACTCTAGTCTTTTAGCTGAATATTATCTTTAGATAAAAAAAAAAATACATAAGTAAAAAAACTAACTGCTTATATATTTGTATTTTTTTTTATGAAATATATTTGTAAATTAAACTTCTAAATAATGATAAGATTATTTAGTTATAGCATGTAAAGCAATGTTCTGAATGCCGTAGCTATTTCGACGGAGCCAACTAAGGTCCGGGAAGAGCTTAAGCTTTCTCTTTAAAAAAAAAATTACACTTTTAATCAAAATTTAACTTTTTTTATTTTTATCTTCAAAATTATAAATTAGGCTCCTGAAAAAAAAATATTAATTTAACTCTCCCTAAATTTGAAGTCTAGCTCCGTCCCTACATAATTTGAAAATTTAAATTTTTATTTATATCTAACAAGTTTTGGGGTTTGGCATATTTTTATCGACTATTAAAATTTTCGTCTGCAATCGATATCTTTCATAATTAGTTAAAAGGCTATTACATATTCTGTATAATTTATTTTAATTATGCTACTTGATGTTGTCCTAGTTTAAAATGCATTTTTCGGTTTTATTTTTGGCCTTGTTGTCAATGCTACAATAATTTTTTTTTTTCAAAAGTTTAGATGTTTTTTTTAATAATATATTGGATTAATCCAAGAGAGTAAGTAATTAAATTATTTATTTATTATTTTTATTTAATAATTTATGTTGTAAAATAATTGTTGTCAATTAGAATTTGTGTGGACAAAACAGTTTTCTACTGCATTTTAAATTGCTCTAAAATTTTGGTTGACAAATTTAAATATAAATCATAGTTCTAAAAAATTGCACCATCAAGGTTCATTCATTTGAGTTGTCGTTGTGTGTACTCATTTTCATATTCACTATATTTATTATTTAACAAACACTCGTTAGGGTTTAATAACAGATTCTATTAATAAAAAAATTGAGATATGGATAATGTGAATGCATTATTGCTAATTTCAGATGTTGCTGTAAGAAATATCAATGCATATATGTTTGGTGAGAGTGAAATAAGAAATTCGCTGTTAGATATTGAAAAATAATCTGATAATATATCGTACAGTCTTATACTCATTAATTCTTCAATGAAGTTTTTTAGGTACGTTATACGTATATCACTTTGACGGGATAAAAATCTCATATTTATTCCATTTTTTTCTATTAAAAAAAAAAACTAAATATAGTGTTACAATGAAAAAGACAAACGACTAATAATCCCGTGGTAATTTTTTTTTTATCTGATTGAGAAGACAGCACAACGGTAAACCTTGAGGTGTCGACATATGTGTGAAAGAGCATTATGAAATTGAATTGAGTTCCTCCGAAGTCATGTTTTTTTTTTTTTTTTTTACAAGTTTATATCTCATAAAAAAGTCTAAATTTAACAGTGGGCCAAGCTTGAGAAGACTTGCACAATGGACGCATTAATACTGCATTGGCTGCTTCTGAGTTGTGATAACTCATCTCAATTATTGTTATGTATTTTGAAGACATTATAGCTCAATTTTCTTCAGCGTAACTTAGGATGCTAGAAAACGATTAGAAAATAGACACGTTTTACATTATAACAAACTTGATACACCCAACCCCATTAATTAGCAATAAAAACTACAATACCAAGTTATTCAGAAATTCAGATAATTTTGATCACTCGTGAAAGTGGTTGGCACATGGCAGCCAAATTCAAAGCACTATATCTGTGTGCAACTTTTGAATTGATTGCCTTAAACATTGTTTGGTAAGTCATTAGTATCTGTTTTTGGGTTTTTTTTTTTATTTTTTTATTACAAAGGTAATAGTATTAGAGGATATTTTTTTTGTAACTAAAGATAGATGGCTGAAGTTTGTTAGAGCAATATATGGTGCTTTGATAATGTTATATATGATTTGAGAAAAATTATTTATGATGGTGTTTTTATAGAATAATCATAATATTAGTATGTTTAAAACTTTTATCTGGAAATCATATTTTTCACATTATAAACATTCATTTTATATGTTTACGGATTTCTTTTAATTCGTTTTTTTTTTTTTTACAATTTTAAGTCTATTTAACATTTTTTACCGTTTATTTATCAATAAGAAAATACTCGTTTATAATTTTGAAAAAAAATTAAAAACTATTATTTTGGAAATGTTAGTATTTTGAAAACATTATTCTTCTAATATTTTTTGACAAATCTGTTAAAGGTACAAACATGTACAAAAAATAAAAATAAACAATTTGATGAAAAGCTAAAAATTCAGTAAACACTTTTTATTTACAGAATCTATAAATCGACATGATGTCACTCTCAATTACGTCCATCATAATACCATGAGTTTTCGCAAAGAGTAAGCCTTCAGAAAAGCCAGAGCCTCAGCTTCGAGCGGAGTGTGACGATATGGAGTCTTGTTGCAGAAAGCGCCTATGACATTTTCTCTGTGATCCCAAACTACACCTCTGAAGCATGGCCCCGATCCTTCTTTCGGATGGGCAGTGTCAACGTTCATCTTTATCTTCCCCTCGTTTGGAGGCCCCCATTTGCGCAGTGGTCTCGGCTGTAAGGCTGGTTAGATGTTGTTGGAGCGCCTTGCGGTGTGGAATTCGTGGAGCCAGACACCTTCCGTCTCCATAGTAGAAAGTAAATAGTGATGAAAATACCTCATTCCTCTCGAGAAAGGAAAGGCGATGTGGGAAATGAAAGTACCCATATCGGCGGTAGGTTGGCTATAAATGCGGTCTCCGAGAGTGGAATTCCGCCACATATGCCGAGTCTATTTGCAGAGTAGAAAAACATGAGTTGAGTCTTCATATTCACTACACATGATGGAAGAGCGAGAGCACAGAACGTGTTTGCGGGCGAGAGCACAGAAGGTTGGGAGTGTTATTGACGAGCCTCCATGCATGAAGATCTTTGTTTTGGTGGCGCGGAGGTTGCCCACAAAATTTTCCAGAATTTTGACGGAGAGGAGAAAGAGTGAGTTGCTTCCGGCGAGGAGTTTTTGGAGACTAGTCAATATCCCGACTTGACTGAGTACGCACCTGAGTCGCTGTACTGTCAAATGAGCGAATCTTGTCCGCCGCGAAGACTCAATGAAATGGATAGAATAGACTAAACATCCGGCGGCCAGAGGATGGAGTTTAGCTTATCTATATCCCATGAGTGAGTAAAGTCGTGGATTAGATCCGAGACTCTGAGATTGTGGTGTTGGGGCTGAGAAGTGGTTATGGGTGCGAAGCTCGGAAGCCGTGGGAGCCATTTCTCATAAAAGACTTTGATGTCGTCGTCTCTAGTAGCCTGCCAGCAGAGGCCATGAGACTAGGCTTTCCGTTCCAAAATAAAATATTGCCAAAGGTACGAGGCTCCCGCTTTGAGTCTGGTGGTTAGAAAAAGAATCATCGGGATAATACTTGGCTTTCAATACCTTAGCAGCGGTCGAGGATGGCCTAGAGATTAGGCGCTATCCCTGTTTGGCTTGCGTCACTTTGTTGAAGAGGCAGAGCTCATAGAAGCATAACCCTCCGAAGGCTTTCGGGGCAGAAAGCTTCTGCCATGAGACCGGATGCCAGGGTAACCACCCTACTAGAACCTAGCCATGGTGGCTTCCATTTTCTCGCATAGTAAAGATTTAAGCTAGAAAATGCTCATAGAATAAGTGGGGACGGCAAGATCTATGGCCTTTATGAGCATCTCTCACCCGACTTGAGAGAATATGCGACCTTGCCATTGAGAGGGTCGAGGCCTGACTTTATCGCATACATTTTGAATAGCTGGCTTTCGACGCTGACCAATGAGATGGGGGGCCGAGGTAGTTATCGTGGGAGACGGAAAGAGAGATGCCCATGATACTACTCACTGAGGTCTTCAAATCGTCGTCCACGTTCGGGCTGAAATGGATCGTCAATTTTGGAAATTTACCAATTGACCTGATGCAGCGATGTAGGTATTGAGTAATTTTTGGAGAGTCTCCAAATTATCGCTCTTCGCCTTGAAAAATAGTAGCGAATTGTCGGCGAAGAACAGGTGGTCAATTTTGGGTCCCCGAGTTTTGATGCTAAAACATTTTAAAGTACCGTCAGAGGCTGGTTTGCGAATGAGAGAGGAGAGGCCTTCGGGGCAAATTAAGAAGAGGTATTGCGAGAATAGAGAGCCTTGGCAAACACCATGGCTTGGGATAATATGTCCAACGACTGAACCGTTGATGTTGAAAGAGCAAGTCATAGTAGAGATCCAGTCGGAGATGATACGTCGCCAACAATCAGAAAAGCCCATCTTTCATAGCATGGTATCGATGAAAGACCAATCGACCCAATCAAAAGCCCTACTCATGTCAAGTTTTAAACTGCGAGTTTTCGTCGTCGGAATGGTGAGATACACTTGGAGAGGGTCGTGGACTCTACTCGCCGGGTGGAGGTGGAAGTCTTGGTCGAGCCGGAGGAGCGGATAACAGAGCCACAGAGAACAAAGCCCAAAATTATTGGCGGACTTGGGGAATTGGTCTGGCGGCGAAGGACTATCTTTGAGAACGTGAGTACGGACTCCGTAGCGGAAGCAAAAGAGAGATAGAGAGAGAGAGAGAGAGAGAGAGAGAGAGCTTCTCATATTTGAAATCGACCCAACGAACTTTTCTGTTACTGCCCAACTTGGTTTAGATGCCTCGGTGAAACGGATTGTGAATGTCGAATCGGTTACGGATGCAAAGGAAGCGGCCCAAGCAACGTCCATGGTCATCATAGTCCACATCGATGAATCTGCCGCCTTGATTCCCGAGGGAAGTGCCCATAGTCCTCGTCATGGCGAAAAGAGGAAGGACGTGAAACCAAAAATCGTCATTATCGAGGCCGTCGGGTGTAGGCTCCATGAGGGTGAGGAAAGCTTTGTCAAAGTGGAAATCCTCGTTCGAGATGACTCTACGCAGGTCTGGCTCGTTGCTGAAATTGAAGTGGAATTTTTCAGGGCATAATTGTGTGATGTCGAGGTTGACCTTCGGATTCCAGAGGGAGGAGAACAAGTCCTTGAAAAAGCTCAGTCATACCGACTTGACTGTGAGAATCTTCCATAAGAGAATGAACTGGACTTCCTCTTTTCCTTCGAGAATTCAAGCGTCTTCGAGACTAGTAATGTCATTGTCTCCTGAGAGAAAAACTCTTTGGAGCTTTTCGATCATGTCATCCATGGCAAAGTAATGAAAATGTCCTCCACGGTGAAGGGATGGGACTCTCTTAAGTGATGGACTTAAGAGAAAAAATAAAATTAATCGTGTTATTCATGAGGTTTAAATATGTTTTTTTATGAGACTCCTTGAAGGAGTGCAGCTTGTTTTCTTTTTTAATTGTTCATAAACAATGAACAGTATCTAGTGTATAAACAATTTTTTTTTAATAAAAATTACTCATGCAGTGCCCCAAAGAGAGAAACCTTAATGGAGACAGAAGGTCTTGTCAGTCACTTGTCATTGGTTGGATCAAAACAGAAAAGAATTCCACCCAAAAAAAGGTTCTGCAAAACAATGCCAAAAGAATCTGGGGCGTTGGTTTTCTTCAATAGGGAAAAATATTAAAATAATCACAGCCTTTGGTCTTCCTCTTTTAGAAAATTATTTGTGATTGGACAAAAATGAGACAGAAAAGCACAATAATCTTTTATACACTTCTCACCTTAACATTTCCCCTTATGACAACCCTTTCCATCGTCTACTGATTATATGTATTATCTTCATCCATTAAATACGATATTTACCTTTCTTAAAAGGATATGCCAAACGTTGATTTTGACACATCAAAATTTGAGATTAGTACAATTTGGCAAACTTTTCGGCAGCGGAAGAAAGAAGCAATAAAATTCTCGATATTGTCGGTTTTCAACCATTGATTCTATATCATTTTAATTAGGGCATTGTAGCGAAATAACCAAAACGAAACTATAAAATTTGTTTTTAGTCTATGTTTCACAACTTCTAAGGAAATAGTCAACATGATTATGTGGCAATAATTAACATCTTATTTACCCTTATTTATTAATAAATTCGTCATTTTCTCTCTCCTATTTTTTTCTACACTTTTTTTTACATAAAAACTTCAAAAAACCATATCTATCTCATATGTACTCGAAATTGAATGATTCCAAATCCTACGGATTCGTGACGCCGAGATCTTTAAAAATAGATCCATTGTGTTTGATGAAAAATAATAGTTAATACCTTAAATATGGAAATAACTGAATTTTTTTGAAATTATAAAAAAAAATGGAAATATAAATATGATGCATTAAAAATAATTTTTATCAAACACAATGAGTCTATTTTTGAAGATCTCAACGCTACGAATTTGTAGGATTTGAAATCACTCAATTTCGAGTTCGTATGAGAAAAATATAAATTTTTGAAGTTTTGATACAAAAAAATTATTTGAAAAAAAATAGGAGAGAGAAAGTGACGAATTTATTAATAAATAAGGGTAAATAAGACTTTAATTATTGCCACATAAGCCATTTGGCTATATCCCTAAAAATTGTCAAACATAGGCTAGATCCAAAATCACATGTTTAAAGTGGCCTAATTAGTTACAAATCTCTTTTAATTATTAACCCTCCATTCTTATATAAAGAAACACCAACACCAGCTTTAAAGTTTGATAAAGGTCAAAGCTATATTATTTAGTCATTTCCTAATATATATATATATATATATATATATATATATATATATATATATATATATATATATATATTATTTAGTAATCAATACCATGAGTTTTTATACGAGTTGATAAAAAAAAAAAAAAAAAAAAAAAAAAAAAAAAAAAAAAAAACATGTACCTAGCTCATTTTTTTTAAATAATAATATACTCCTGTCATTATAAAAAAAAGTATGCTATAAACATGTATATATCAAATTATATATAACATAGAATAAATAGTTTTTAACACTGATTACATATAAATTATATATAACAAAGTTGGTGCAGTGATTGAATGATTATATTTAGGGTAATTTAGTAAAATAGCCAAATCAAACCTTTAGAATTGCTAAATAGCCAATGTTTTGTAAATACTAAGTAAATAGCCACATATCATTTAAGACATTTCTAAATTTACCAAAACGCCCAGACTTTCCCGCCCATAACACACGGTTGACTTTTAAAAAAAATAAAAAATAAAATAGGTAACGTGATTCCGAGAATCGAGAAAGTAATAACTGCATTTAAAACTGATCATCTCCCCCACCGATATTTACTCTACCATTAAGAAAAAAAAATCGCTCCCAAAAATATTTTCATAAACCAGCTCCTCTCTCCGACGAACTGCAATTATTTTGGCGACTTCCGACGAACTGCAACTATTTTTCAGACCAACTTCTCTCTCCGGCTGTAACAGGTATGCATGTGTTATTTTTTTGCGATTGGAACTCTTATTTACTAATGTTCAAACTCGATTTACATATTAAAATTTTACAATTTTTTTTTTTTTAATCGATTTTGAAATTAGATGGTATTGAACATTCCTCTCCCTATGTTTAATGAATCCATGGATTATTGGTCATTAATCCTAAAATTTACACAAAACCATATTCATCACAATGAAATTTTGGGGATCTGACTATTGTGACTTAAATACAAAATCATGTGTCATTCAATGATTATTATGTTTATTGTAAATCCTTTTGAATGTTTAAATGTTGTTGGAACGGGTTTGTATATAAATCTTGATGTGTTATATCTATATCTTGATGCGCAGTAAAATGAAATCATGTATCAGTGTGTTAGTTTTCCCGATATACCATTGTGAATGCGTTTTCTAACTGGGTGTTTGGATGTTAGAAGAAAAAATTGGAGTCGACATATTTTGCAGTAAATCTGAGTAAATATTTGATAGTCTAAGTTTTTTGGACCAAATATTTATTTACACATATTTATTGCTGAGTTTGGATGTTAAAAGAAAATAATAGTAGTCGACATATTTTGCAGTAAATCTGAGTAAATATTTGATAGTCTAAGTTTTTTGGATCAAATATTTATTTTCACATATTTACTGCTGAGTTAGGATGTTAGAAGAAAACAATAGTAGTCGACATATTTTGCAGTTAATCTGAGTAAATATCAGACAGTCTAAGTTTTTTTTACCTTTTCTTTATTTACACATATTTACATCTGAGTGTGTCAATCTTTCAAAGTTGCCGAAATACATTATTGATGGCAATGTAATAGTAAACCATATATTAATGTGGATGGTAAAATTTTGTTAGCAAATATGTAACAATTATTTTTGATTTATTGTAAAGAATGTTGGTGACGAAAAAGCTCCAACCGAAAAGGAAGAAACAAGGTTGAAAAAGCGTCTCAAGAAGAACGGCGAACCAGTTGCAGTGAAGCTTGCCATCAATGAGAGACCAAAACGCGTTATAAAGAAACCAGCAATACTACATTCACCATATGCCACGAAGAAGAAAGTAATAAAGCAGGTTGATGAGAATCCAAGCAGCCAGTCTAGTTTCCCACTCAACATCGACGATGTCTAAACTGTTTATCTTGTTTTTAATTCACCATCAGGATTTCAAAGTTTATTCTATTACTTAATGATGTGTATTTTGAGATTTATGTTTGCTAACTCTTTTGGTACTTTTGATTCTTCGTTAATCCAAAGAAACATATATATGAGTAAACTTTGTCATTACTAAGACCTATATATTTTGTTGTTATTGGTTAAACTGAAACATGACTTATGTAAATATGGGTAAATAACATATCGACGCAAATGGAAATGAACACTCAACCAACATTATTTACATAAGTTTACTGATCCCTACAGAAATCAACTTAAAATTTACAAGAGATATTAATAACTTATTAATATATAAACAAATCGGTGGTTTGATCATATTTACATAGTTTTACTGATCCCTATATATATCAAGAAATAATATCTGGCCGAAAATATAAGAAATAAGTTTTGGGCGTTAGAAACAAGAATTTAAATAATAGTCGATGCAATATAAATCTGGCCGAAAATATAAGAAATAATATATAAAAAGAAACAAAAAAATTACAACTGCCACGTCCATTTAGTTCCTAAAACAAAGGGATCATTAATAGGCTAAATCCTGTTCACACTTATATCTGGAAATACAATTCAAAAAATTTCGGGAATAAATTTCATCTGAAAATTCAAACGCTCATGGGCAATTTTCGGCAATAAAAAAAACCTTTTATTGGGCCACGTCATCGGAATGGCTATTTACTTAGTATTTATAAAACCTTGGCTAAATAACAAATCATAACGTTTCATTTGGCTATTTTGCTAATTTTTTGTTATATTTATGGGTTGATTAGGAAAATAACCAACTTAAACATTTGACATTGCTAAATAGAAAACATTTGGTAAATCTTAGGTAAATACTCATTTTCATGTATTTATAAACGTAAATCTTAGATAAATAGCCACCTCCATATATTATATCACGTCATTAATTACGGCTATTTATATAAAATTTACCAAACGTTAGCTATTTAGCAATGTCAGACGTTTAAGATGACTATTTTCCTAATTTTCTGTATATTTATATGTCATTCTTCATAGGAACGTGTCACACCCCGGGAAAAGTGGGGTGTGATTATTGTATAAAATGAAACACTAATAAACTTTACATAACTAACCCACGGTGCATACTCAGTTATTTACTTTACAAGTCCAAAGATAAAAGAAAGAAAACGGAAATATAAAACCAACCTTCGACACTTGATAGTCTATCCAGCGAAAACCTTCAAACTCTCGACCACACTTAATCCCGAGGTCTTCCTAACCCTTCTCCTTCTCACATCCTGATTATAAGAAAAATTTGAGGAAATAGGGGTGAGCCTGAGGCTCAGTAGGTGCTATAGTAATGGTTTGATTTTTAAAAAGATTTTCGAAAATAATACTTACCGTATAATAATAATATTCTTGTCACGTGTAAATCACCATAGACGTACAAGTATACCTTGCAGAAATGTAAATTGCATAAATATAAATGACAGAAATTTAAATGTGTCCCTAGATACTTCTAAAACGTGTACTATCTCCTGAGCCGCCTGCCAACTTAACCCGTGGCAGTCCTCTGATCAGAGCAAGGTGCACTCTCCGCACCGTATACATGTGTGTGTGAAACCGGCTTGTCCAGGATATACGAAACATTTCCTTTCGTAAATACGGGATATATGTATAATATCGAAAATATTCTCAACTTCATAATCGGATATACCGAATTGAAGTTCCGCCACATTTTCTAAAAACGGTTCTAGGTTACGTGGCACGTTCACAAACATTTTCATTTCGAAAATAATATATACTTGAGGCCAAACCATAAAATCAGGAGAGAAGGGTTATAATAACCTACCTCGAGAGTAAGCGTCCATGTCGCTCTTCCACGAGACGTTCGCTCATCCTGTGAACCTGAACGTTCACTAAAACCGAGAATCCAGACGTTCACTTACTCCGTGAACCCTCTAAACGACTTTCAGTCTTGAGTCCTATCACGGTAAATCAAACCGATCCTGAATTAGAATCCTATGAGTAGTCCACAATACTCAAACTCAAACGTACGATTTAATAATCGTAGAACCCAAAGACATATCCAATTATAAGGAAACCAAGTCCTCGGAACAAAACTTCAAACGATACGAGAACGTGTAAACTCGAACGAGAAACTACGATAAATCTCAAAACCGAGAAATAATTATAATAAGCAAGTTCGTTCTCCTTTGAACGAATCTAATCTCATTTCTATAACGAAAACCGAGAAATCAAACATCAAACTAATGTCGAGTTTTAATCCAAAAACTCATAAACAAGTCTCAAATACATTTCTGCTTAATTTCTTGAAATCCAACAAAACCCGTTCAACAACAATTCGGGAATTAATATCGTCGTACAACATAACCAACTTTTGAATTATTACGTATCTGAGTCCAACGAGTGTCAATTCTGAGTTCTCACAGTAATTCTCAAATTCTCACTTAGCTCAAAAATTAAATCCAAATACAACCCAAAGAAATTTCCTTAGCTCAAAAATTAAATCCAAATACAACCCAAAGAAATTTCCAGACATTCTCGATAATAAACTCGACCCGGAACATATAAATTAGTCATTTACTTATAATCTCCATATCACAACGAGTCCAATGCTTCCGCGTAGAAGCATCAACTCCGAACCTGTGACACGAGATAATCCATTAATTCAGAATCACTAACATTTGTCCAATACCTCGATGAAACACTCAACCCCTAAAATTTCTGAAACTCAAACTCAAAAATTAGAAACCTAACCATCCAGAAGTTTGAAACCAACACGCAGCAAAACCTAACATCGATCGGACCACTCGCACCCAAATTTCCGAAATTAAAATTCCAAATTTTATGACCTAAGGGAGATATGAGGTTTCCCTTACCTCCGGGTATTGACGAACACCGGCGAGATTCTCGCCCTCTGTCTCTTCCTCGAGCAATTCGGTCGGAAACTTAAATGATTGTGACCTTGCTGCCTCTTCTTCTTTTCCAAAAATCCGACCACAACCGGGAAAAGAAAAGCCCCAAACTTTGATTTCGAAATACCCTCAAAATAAGGACAAACCTCCGGCGAGAATCTCTTTCTCTCGGCTGGCCCACGGCGCGCGCAACCACGGAGAGCGCGAGCTCTGATCTCCTCGCCGGTCTCTTCTTCCTCCCGCCCAATGTATCTCACTCTCTATCTCATCGTTTCTCTCTTTCTTTCTCTCTTTCTCAGTCTCTGATCTCCCGCTCCCTCTCTCTCTCGGTTACTTCTTTTTCTCTCCCGATTTTCTTCTTTCTTCTTCTTCCCCGTTCTTTTCTTTTTTTCTCGTTTTTTTTTCCTGGTTTGGTGGCTTCTTTGGTCGGCCAAGAGATAATCACAAATAAAGAAGATGATTCCTTAAGGTAAGTGCTAATGTTGACGTGGCATAAAATGAGTGGATGAAGATAAGGCAAGAGATAAGACCAAGATAGCATATCTTCGAGAATTACAACTCAGTCCTTCTTTATAAATTCTCTTCAAATAGGTCCTGAAAATTGTTACAATTATATCCTTCATCGCCTAATTATATAATTAAGTCCGTAACCGATTGCACTTTTAATTATATGTTTCAAACCGAGAATTTTCTTGTTCGTTCTCGATTAATTCAAATATATTCAAGGTTTCTCGGAATTAATTCTCGTCCTTGAGAATTTATTTTCTTAAATTAAATTCCGGAATATCTCATCGGAAAATAATTTATTATACGAAACGAACTCGATAAATCCTTTATTTTATTCCGAGATTTCTCCTTACCTTAATATATTTCAAATCCAAAAATACTGGAAATACTTCTTAGAAAATTAATTTACATAATTTTCTCGTCCTTTGATTAACTTAATTTATGACATTAAGCTTAAATTTCGAGTCGCTACAGAACGACACCTCAAAAGTCTTGCAAAAGTTTGGTCATAGATGGTGTCTTCATTCTTCCATAGTTCGTCGCCGTGTTTATGTATCAAGGTTTCCACAATTAGTCGTATTGTGCATCAAGTGTGGGATACTTGATGGAGTTAAGAAGTCTATACAGATAAACCAAATGCCTGAGGTTGGTCTTAAATCTCTTTTGAGATAAAAATATATATTATTCGAATTGAATGTACATGTGTCAAATTATCTTTAGTTATAAGAAATTTTTACGTGTTGAATCCATGGCAAGTCCGAGGATTTTCAGAATCTAGGTTAGAATCCTAAATTTGATGGGAATATTAACCGGTTATAAAAGGGTTAAAAAAAGTTATACTAAGACGGTATATAATAATAAGGGAGTTCAAATGAGGATCAACCTTAATTCCAAGGTGCTCTTGGACTTACAAGTTGTACACTCGACTCTTAGAAGCATTCTTTCACAGCTACGGATTTTCTCAAATAATTATGTTTTAGGAGACTAATAAGGCATGATCGATGAAAGCAAATGAAATATCAAAAGTTGAATCCAGCTCTTGTAAATATTTAATATTAGCTCATCTTACAGTCAATTCCAACATTGTTAGATGTTAGATATATTACAAAATATTTTTGGGAATAAAGACAGATTATTATTATTAAAAGAAAATGAATTAACCGAAAATTACAAACTGATCAGATGAAGATGAACAACAATAAATTAATAAACCTTCACTGAAAAACAAGATGAAACTGAGAGGAAAATGTCGAGGACTGTTGGACAGTTTCCTTGAAGCTTTGTTGCTCCTCCATCGGTAGTGGAACACTTGAGCAAGGCTTCCCTGGATACAACGAAAATCTCGACGAACTAAGGTACCACTGAGTACGTCGAACAACGAACTAGAACCGAAGCAGAACTATCACCAAATTCGAAAAAAGGAAGAAATATTTTTTGGGAACAATCAGAGAGAGGGAACAGTAGAGAATAAGAAATAAATATTACTTCAGGTGTGTTGAAATGAGAGAAAGGCTCTGCCTTTTATAGGCACTGAGACCTGAGCTTTAGCTCCCAAAAACATCCACCTTTAAGGTCCATAATAGCTCAGGGTCAGAGGTTACAATGGAGCTCAAGGGTCAGATCTGTCCACATGAATGCATGGTACGTAGGCCCAAGCCTAATCCGGAAATGAAATTTGTAATAAAAAGATAAGGATTAGGCCTAAGCCTAATCCGAGACCGAGACATTCCCAAAACTCGAAACCGGGTCCGGGCTCAGGCTCGGGCCGGCTCGGCTCGGTGGCGGCGTGCATGTGTGTGTGTGCGTGAGGGGTTAAGTTAACCCACCCACACTCTCCTCTCTTGTACTTGCTTATCCACTAAACGATAGATGATAGTATTTATACACTACCACAAGATACATCCCCAACCAATGTGGGACTCTTGCAATTCCACTTCCACAACACAACATAAATGTGTTTCTTTTAAGCCTACCTTGAGCATCAATTTCTCATTCATCCTAGGTCCGATTTTGGCAAACAAATATTCAATCTTATACCCCTCGTTACGAGGAATACGTAGCACTTGTAATTATTCAAATCCGATGAGTGGACCCCACTCAAATTGTTGCCACAAATCAACCATTAATTTGGTATTAAATACCAACATTTTCCAACATTAGATTGCCTCACCTTTAAACTACTCTTTGTAACATAATCTTTTGCTAAGCACTCGGCGGAACTCAAGGCATTGTAAGGAATGTTGCCCACATAAAATAATTGTAGTAATTAACCTTTAGAGTGTATTATGGTAATTATCTAAAGGTTACTATATTAAAAAATATATATAAAGGCATGATCAATAATGGAAAAAAAGATTAGTTTTAACCTTTATAAAAATATTTAATGTATAATTAGTTCTCCCTATTAACTGCGATCATACGTTTACGCATAATGTATAAGTCATTGATGGAGCACTTAAACTGGTCGAGCCTACAAATGATCAAGCCTGAATGGGTGGGTCCAAGGCCGACTTGGCCATGGCAAAAGCCAAGCCTAGACATACATGGTAGGAGTGTCGGAACCGAGCCCGGATGGATGGTTCTGAGGTAGAGCTCAGACGATTAAAGCAGATGATGATGAGGTAAAGCATGGACAAGATGGGCGTCATGAATCTTGAACATATTGAAGATGAAGCACATATCACCATATAAATGTGATTAAAAATAGAATTACCATAAGGTCCTTGAATCTGTTTAATAGTTTTTGGATTGATTTCACATTACCCATATACACACACACACACACACACATATATATATATATATATATATATATATATATTAAAAAAACCGTTATATATGGTAGTTATATTTTTAGTTTTAAAATAATTGTTAAGCACACATCAGATTGTGATTTATTTTCAAAATACAATTTAAATTTCGTTTTATTTTTGTTATTATTATTTTCTTTCCCTCAATCCACCTCCTTAATTGTGACACGGTTTTAGTTCGTAGCCAGAGAGTCCAATTTTCCCAATCAAAGTTAAAGGAAGCAGAATAATAAGATACTAAGATTTACTATTTTATATATATATATATATATATATATATATATATATATATCCTTATTTTTTTTTAAAAAAATTCTCTTAAATAATCACAAAATGAGCAAACGTGTAATAATAATTATTATTATTATATTTTTTGTTTGTTTGTGTGTGTGTGTGTGATTGTAACAACTTAAAAATTGTTTGATTGACCTAGCAATCGGAAAGTACATGTCTTAGAAAACGTAAAAATGATTGTTGAGCAAAATGAAAATGATCCAGTTCTCAAATTCTACTTTTCCCCAAAAAAAGAGTCTTTGTACCTCTATTATGTGTAACTTGATTTCTGCGAATTTTTTGAAATACGATTTCGCATGTTTATTAATTAACTCAAAATTGGGATTGAGTATTTCATCACTTTGTCATAGATACTGTCAAAATTGTTGGCATCTTAACTAATACTAAATATATTAAGATTAAGACTTCAGAATTCAAGACCATCCAATCTACAAAATTGATTTATTAAGTAAATAACTACATTTACAATTTGATATTGCTAAATAATCAAAGTTTCGTAAATTTTAAGTAAATAGTTACTTTTATGTATTTACAAACATCAATCTTAAGTAAATAAGAACATCAATTTATTAAATCACGTCATCTTTATGCCTATTTATCTAAAATATACAAAACGTTAATTATATATCCATTTTAAACATTTTAATTAACTATTTACCTATTTTTTTTTATAAAAATAGTGATTGCGAACAACGTATCAATTCAAAACAGCGTATAAAATTGTAGGCAAAACATGTGGGCCCTACCACATGTTTTCACTGCGCTGATGCACTGCTGTCGATGTTAAAAATCCATTCTTCAATCTAAAATAAACTTTGAACCAAACAAATAATACTAAATATATTACGATTACTTACTGGCGTGTAACAAATTAAAATATTACGAATCTATCCCTTGGCATTAAACATTGACTATTCCCAATATGGTATTGTATATACGAAAGAGGGAATTAGAGATAGAAGGGATGATTGGTAATTGGAGGGTGAATAAGGAATAGAAAAGTTTTAGGTTAGAAGAAAAAATAATTATTATAAGGAAATGTATACAAATCAGGTAAGAAGTTTAGAGAGGATAGAAAAAAAAAATGATTGTTTCAAACTTTCAATGTACTTGTCGGCAGAGGTACGAGGTTTAAAAGTCCCTAGTGACGTGGTCGCTTCCCCTCCTTTCATAATAAAGTTTTCATACTGTTTCCATAATTTTGCCCAGCTGTTTAGATTTAATTACTTAGATGACCTCGCTCTGTTTCCGCACGTGCCGATAAACGACAACCGTACACGTGAGAGATGTTTGTCTTAGCGGTTTTATAGTTTGATTGAGACCCTTAATTGTCCATGATGGTCGGTCTGATAAATAACGATCAACAACATATCATATATACCATACGATATATGCTTTGTTAACCTTTTCTGAACGAATAAGAAACGAACAACTAGAAAAAAAAAAAACAGAAAATTAAGATGAAGCGTGAGATGCTTAATTTGAGATATAGATTTGTTGATTGGTTTCACGATGAAGCATCGGAGAGCATATAAGGAAAACAAAGAAGAAAAATAAATTTTTATTCGAAAAGTTCTATCAATGTTTACACATATATAACAAGATAAACAGACTCCACTAACCGAAGGAAACGAAATTACAAAATTGCCACACATGGCAATGACACATCTGCTAATCAAACAATCCTAAACCAAGCTAATCTGAGTGTGTGTTGACTGCTAATCAAACAGTCCTAAACCAAGCTAATCTGAGTGCGTTGACCGAGTCAACACCACCTAAGTCTTCAATACTATCCCTCAAATTGGACGAAAGATGTCACTGAGAAACAGATTGAACATAATAAACTTATGTCACCTCTTTGTAGATGATCTCTCACAATATAGAAATCTATCTTTATGTGTTTAGTTTGCTCATGAAAAACTGGATTCGAGGCGATGTGCATAGCTACTTGATTGTCACAAAACAACACAATTAGACTCGTTGAAACAGCTCTGAAATCATGGAGTTGTTTCAACCATATTAGCTCGCTTATGATTGAAGCTACACTCAATATTCTGCTTCAGCAGAGGACCTGGAGTTGATGATCTGCTGCTTTAATTTCCACACAATTAAGCAGTCTCCAACGAACATGCATAATCTTGTAGCTGACCTCTATATATCAGGACACGTCTCCAATCAACATATGAAAATTCCTTCATCAGTGTAATGGAAATCGCTGAGAAAAATTAATTAAGTGGCAGGAGCTTCTTTGATATATCTCAATAAGTGATGCACATCCTGCAAATGAATGTCATGAGGAGCCGATAAGTATTGACTCAATGCGTGATATGAAAAGTACTATTAGGCCTAGAAATGATGATATAAAGTAAATGGTCAATCTAGCTACGATAATGAGTGATATCGTCTAAAGGAACTCTATCAATGGAGTTAAGAGAGACTCTTGGATTCATAAGAGTAACTTCTAATTTTGAATCTAAAAATCCATTATTCTTCATAAATTTTATAAGGCATATTGTCTTTGACTAATGACAAAGATTGAGCTAGATCAAGCAATTTTAATTCCTAGAAAAAAAAAATTAGAGGGCCTAATTCCTTAAGCTTAAACTTGGAGTGCAAGAAAGCTTTGATTTTGTCTATTCACATTATTACTTCGATCTGCCACAATAATTTCATCAACGTAAAGCAATGTTGCAACAAAACTAGCACCAACACCACGAGTAAACATTGAATAATCCGATTTAGATTGGACAACACCAGAAGAAACTATAGCATGTGTAAAAGTGATGTTCCACTATCTTATTGCTTGTTTAAGCCCAAGATTAAGTTGTGGAGCTTGTTAACAAATTTTCAATTGCTAGTATTTGACTCCCCTTGTCTAACATAACCGAATGGTATGTCATGTAGACTTCCTCAAATAGTTCACCATTCAAAAAATTCATTATTAATATCCAACTGGGCTAAAAACCAATTTTGAGAAGCTGCTATTGCAAATGAGACTTTAATAGTTACACGTATGACTACCTAGAGAAAGTTTCAATAAAATCAACATCTTTTATCTTGTTATAACCTTTTTCAACCAACCAAGCTTCGGAATTGAACTTGTTTATATAGATTCATCGATAACTTATAGACTTCTAATCTGGTGCCAATGTGACAATACACCAAGTCTTATTGTCTTCCATGGCCCTTTACTCTTCTGTCATAGCTTGTCTCCATTCATAATTTTTACAAGCGTGATGATAATATTGAGGTTTAAAACAAAATCTTCAAACTTCATAGACAAGCTATCATATGAGCATAATTTTGATATATGATGTAGAGATGGAAATTGTACACCTAATTGTGTTTTGAGGGACTTACAATGGTAGTCTTTCAACGTGATGGTGATGCTCTTGGTATATCTAATGTCAAATAGGTGCATCATTGGTGTCTTGACTCTGAAATTCATTGTTTATGTACACAACTTGCTCTAGAAGTATGTGATCACTGATGTGAGATGGGTCTTTATTGATAGTTGATGGTTCAAGTATGGATGTATAACTCTGATCATTGTAGTGCCTATGCAATAGTAAGATTAAGAAGTGGTAACACTAAGTTAAGAAAAGGGTCAATAGGCAAATGATGAGCTTAAATATCATAAAAATGGAAAAGTTGTTCATGGAACACAACATCGCGTTATATAAATACTTCTCTTATTGTGAGATCAAGAATTTGTAGTGTTTTACTCTTGGTAGATAGTCAAGGAAAATGCGTTTTCTTGCTCTTGGTTGAAACTTAGCTCTACATCCCTTTAAAGTATAGGTGAAAGTCAAACTACCAAACACACGCATAAAATTATAATCAACATCACTACTAAAGAGGATTTCATATGGACCTTTGTGAGACAAGAGATGACCTGGAGTCATATTTATAAGATAAATTGCAGTGAGCACACACTTAGTCCAATATATAATCGGAAATTGCTGCATTAAGCAAATATTGATGCTTTCTTTCCACAACATAATTTTGTTGTGGTGTTTATACACAAGAAAACTGGTGCACTATCATTAGGGGTGTGCAAAAACACAAAAAACCGTAAACTAGACCGGACCACCGGTTTTTAAAATCGACGGTCCGGTTTACAACGATTTTTATGTAATCCCACTACTACAAAACTGGGATCTTACAATGCTTAAAAACGGTTGTAGAATGATTCTACAATGCTTATTAAGCATTGTAGAATGATTCTACAATGCTTATTAAGCATTGTAGAATCCAACGTTGTAGAAGCTTCTACAACGCTTAGATATCCGTTGTAGAAGCTTGGCTTTTACAACGCTTACACATCCGTTGTAGAAGCTTCTACAACGATAGAGTTCCATTGTCAAATTTTAAAAAATTCAGAATTTCTCGCCGCGGTGAGATATTCTACAACGGATAAGATATCTGTTGTAGAACTATCTCGCCGCGGCGAAAAATATACACCGCCGTGGCGAGAAATATCTGGGTTCTACCCCAATTCTCGTCGCGGCGATGTGTATTTTTTGGTCGTCTTCTAGTTTTTTTTTTTTACCGCTACCGCTAAAACTAGTAGTAATGGATGACATAAAATCTAAGAACCACAATTTCAACTAAATATCAAATATAAACTCAATTCCAACAAAAATATCAAATAAATATATGATGTTTCAACCTAAATTATATCAATCCATACTCTCAATTCCAAACAAACACTTATTTTCAACCTAAATTATACATAATTCTCAACCAAAAACTAACCCGGAGTGTAGATATGGAGCATGGAGGCGTGGAAGAAAGAGAGAGTCGGAGTTGTCGCCGGAGATGCCTAGGCTTGTGTGATTTTGACATGGTGGTGGAGTTTATGGGTTTGTGGTTGTGACTTTTGTTGGTTTGAGGTTTGGGTTTTGTGGGGACGGAGAAGAATAGTGAGGGTGGAGAGAGAGTAAGGGAGAGAAGAAGAGAGCGAGGGCGGAGAGAGATAGAGAAGTGAGGGCGGAGAGAGAAAGAGAAGTGAAGGCGGAGAGAGGGTGAGGGCGGAGAAGAAGAGTGACGGCGGAGAGAGAGAGAGAGAGAGAGAGAGAGAGGGTGGAGAAGAAGAATGAAGAACAATGAAGAATGAAGAAGAAGAAGAAGAATGAAGAAGAAAAATTGACTAAGTCAGAAATTCGGGCGGGCCTTTTGAAAAAATTTAAATTTTTAGGTTTTAAAACGCTTCTACAACGCTTAGAGTAAGCGTTGTAGAACTCTCGCCGCAGCGAAGACTATTTCTCGCCGCGGCGAGGCTACTGAAATGTAAGCCCAGAATTTTCTCGCCGCGGCACGGAAATCTTCTCCAAAAAAGGCTTTCTGGAACTCTTCTCGCCGCGGCGAGAACCTCCTACAACGGATATCTATCCATTGTAGAAGGTTCTCGCTGCGGCGAAGAAGGATTCTCGCCGCGGCGAAGTCCATTAAATTTCACTAATCCTACAACGCTTAGATTATCCGTTGTAGAAAGTTCTCTCCGCGGCGAGAAAAACACGTCGCGGCAGCGAGGCTTTTACAAAGGATAGTCTAAGAGTTGTAGGAGATCTGAAATATGGTGAAATTTTACAACACTTATAGTAAATGTTGTAGAAACACCAAGCTTCTACAATACTTATAGTAAGCGTTGTAGAAACACCAAGCTTCTACAACGCTTAGCCATAAGCGTTGTAAAAACACCAAGCTTCTACAACGCTTCGCCATAAGCATTGTAGAAAAACCAAGCTTCTACAACGCTTAGCCATAAGCGTTGTAGAAACACCCAGTTTCTACAACGCTTATTTTAAGTGTTGTAGAATCTCCAGTTTCTACAATACTTAGCCTTTAAGCGTTGTAGAATATTGGTTGTAGAATCCAACATTTGTAGTAGTGCCCGATCCGATCCGATTTTTTGGATTCGTCTAAAACGGTCTGATCCGATTTGAAAATTTTGGACCGCAGGTTAGACCGGATCGGACCGGTCTTAATATTTGTGTTGTTTGTTTGTTTTTTTTATTTATCTAAGACATTTGAATGAACTAATTTGAGTTGGACATCTTATTTAATATATTTTTATGTTAATATTATTTTTTATATTTTCTAATTGAATTTGTAGGAAAAAAAATATTTAAAACCGTTTAAAACAGTTTAAACCGGACCGGATCGGGTTAAAACAGTATGGTTTGGTTTGGTTCATTTTCTTAGACATTCCGGTTTAGAGGCCGGTTTTAGACCGTACAGGATCGTGCATACCCCTAATACTATCATAGCTTTGGAAAATAAATATATAAACACCAACTCTTTCGCATTATCATATCTAAGCTATTTTATAGAGCAAGAAAACTGGATAGCGACCATCGCACAAAAACGAGGAATAATCTTGTGAACATTATATTTATTTCCCATTATGTAAACCCAAGAGAATCTACTACAATCATCAGTAAGAGTCGGAAAAAAAAAAACTTAAAACCAGAATATGAGGTCACAGAATATGGATCCCAAACATCACAGTGAACAAGATCAAACACTTTTCTTGACAGATGATTATGAAAGATAAAAGGGAGTCTAGGTTGCTTAGCTAAGAGGCAAATGTAATAAGGAATGTTCTTATTGCTAGACATATAAAAAAAAAACATATTCTTTAAAGATTATAATCTTTTAGAGGACAGATGACCGAGCCTGTTATGCTAGATCTGAGCTGTGCGACTATTGACATGATGCTTTTACTCATCATCCAGCACATACAAGCCATCACACTTTCTACCCTTGCCAATCATCTTCTTGCTCCCGATATCTTGTAATTCAAAATAGTTGTGTGAAAAAGAAATCATAACATGTGAATATAATGTCAAAGAATTGACTAATACCAAATGGAATTTGAAATCAGGTACGAGTAAGATGTTATTGAGCACTAGATTCTGATTGATACAAACATCATCGTAGTTATGAACATATCACCGTACGATTTGGAAGAGTCATAACTGAGAGACTTCTTTGCACAAAATATGTCGAGATGCTCTTGAATATAACATCCAACAATAGTAAGAATTTGTAATTTAACATCTACTCATATTATGACACGAAGAACTTGTGTTGAATGATGTCATGTTGATATTATTTGAACCTTCAGGAGCTGTAGGTGCATTGAGCTAGTTGAAGAGTAAGTGTATGATATGATGCATATGATCATATGTCAGATTGGAGGTAGACACCGATGATAACTCTTATTTTCCTCAGAGTTGTTGTAAGATCTTTCTGTCGTGTTTTGCTTGTCCCTTGAAACACGTCTTGTAGCTAGGTAGAAATCCATCGAGCTTGTAGCATTTGTCAAATGTATGTTTAGTGATTTTGCAATAAGTGCATACTAGACGATCTTTCTTGTTAAATTTTCTTGGATCATTGGCCTTTTGATCATTCACAGCCATGGCAATCGATCCTGGTTGATCATGGCCTCCAAAAGTTTCAGCACCAACAAATTGTTGCTTCTCTTCTTGGCACACCATTGCAAACTCTTTATTGATTGGAGGCAGGGGATCCATGAAGATCCATGAGAAGGACTTGACAATGCAAAGTTGTGAAAGACTCATTTAATCCCATAAGAAATTTCATGACATATTCATTTTGAATAAAATCGACGAGCTCCTTACTTCCACCATAAGAAATGTAGATGATGAAGGAAATCACGATAAAGACAGAGAAGATTATCTTAAAGATATTTCAATAAACCTAAAATCTAGTCACTCAACAAAGATAGCCTGCTAAAGTATTTGTTTATGTATAAATTTAAGGACTCAACATGAGACGAACTGATGGTTATGAATCTTTTGTTTTGGATTTTTTATGTGCTAGGTAGGATGAGTTTCTCGACAGAGCAACGACTCGAATCTCTTCAGGAATTGAGGGGCTTAGTTAGACTTTATGGTACCACCTCTTAATGGCCCCACCAGGTGCAATGATGAATGTCTAGGATATTACTTCAAGGCCGGCTCCTTCGTGTAAAATCCATGATTCAAATGTGTCCAATTGGTCTCCAAGCTAGGTCTTACCCTCATCAGGACTAAACGATCTCCCTGTATGATTGTCTTTAGAAATCTCCCTTACTATTTAGACTCCTAGAGCTTCTTACCCTCTAGTTGACTTTCTCATGCATGTATTGTATCGTCTTTGCCAAATTAAAGTGGTCGATCGTCTTCACCGTCTCATTAGGTTGAAGCAGTAATGTGTAGTTCTGTTATTGAATGTTTTAGAGGTGTTTTTTCATATTTTTATTGTTATGCCTTTTTGGTACTCTACATCATTCTCAACCATTTCTCCTTCTAATTGTGTGATGTTGGTACTTGTCATTATGTCCAGCCATAACCCCTATTTCTACTACCAAATTTTTATTAAACAAACTTACAAATAGATAATCAACGAAATACAAAATGACAAAACAAGAGTGACTTGGTGAAGACCCTACGCAAACGTTCTCTAAAAAAAGGACCGGATAGGAAACTGTTTTAAAATTTTGTGATGGTAACTGAGAATTTATATGAGTTGCTTTGAATCATAGCACCTATTCTTCTTCTTTATATATGCACTTTATATCAGTTATTGCTGGCAATCATTCAGTCTATGACTTCGAATGATCCTTGATGATGATTGTTAAGTTTGTGACTCCGACGTTTATTTTCTTTAGTGGCCATGTTGATATCAGAAGAAACCTAGAAAGTGGTTCGGAAATTGAAAAGCTTGAGAGAAAACATTCCCAGCTTTGTTTGTATATTGAATCAATCGAATACATTACACTCTATACTTTACATGTACATAGTCGGTTGATTGACTAACTACTCTAACAAACTCTGCGTGTGCCAGACACGTGCCTACGCGTGCCTAACCACTTGACGCCACGCTGTCACTCTGTATTGCATCGATGGCTGACGCTGACGTGTCATGTACTCTATCAATATCTTGGTTTTGACCATCTTCTTTAACTATTGCCTTGTCCGAATTTCTGATTCCAACTCAATGGTTTGAGCTCTTACCTTATGAATTAGCTAATTCTCAAATCATTATGATGCTGGAGCCTTTAGCTCTAACCTTTGGGTGATAAATAACGACCAGACATTTTATCTTTTAATAATATCCAAATCTTGTATTAAGAATTTAAGATCCAATAAAATTTAACATGTCCAGTAAAAATTAATAAAAGCGGGCTATCTTAAACTTTTAGATATCAATCCAAATGACTTATTTAAATTGTTGGATCCTCTGTGGCATAGGTTTTAGTTTGGCAAAACAGATTGTAACAACTGTTCAAGTCGAACATGCAAGAAGTTGTTCAACCAAGTTCAAGACCCGGGTAACTTCCGTCAATTTTTTCCAGCGCGAATTGAACTAAAAATATTGAGTTTTTAGTTCCGAAAATCATGAGATACGATCGGATTTGAATTTCATATCGTTCTAATTCACGGAGATCTGTTATTGACCTCTGTAAAACCCCCCTAGGGTTTCATTAGGTCAATTGACACTTTTTAGGTCAATTCACGCCGACCTTAATCTTGAACCAGTCTCTCTGCTAGTAGATTTCATCGACAACTAGTTCAAGAAACTTGTTGGTGTTGTCCACGATTCGTACAGAGTTTGTGAGTGCGTGTTTTTGCGTTGATACGATGAGAAGATCTTCGGTAGAGGATCGTGCTATCTTCGGGAGGAAGAATCGCGTGAAAAAGAGTCTCTAGTCTGAGGGGATTTCAGATTGTCATCCAGTGGAGAAGTCAAATAAGCTAGGCGTTTGAGAGAGAGTCTACAAACCTAAGTCTTATACCTTTGATTATTGAGATAGTTGATCGCTTTTCACCACCGGACGTATCAGTCCCTCTGAGTAGATTGTTTATATCGAACATGATTACCGATTATGTGTCTCCTTTATTGATTTATGTTTGATTATTTATTTTGTCTATCATCTTGATTAAAACTGTTAAAAACAATCATTTGTTCAACACCCTAATTATCCAATCTTCTCTTAGCACACGTTAAGTAATTTCATAAATATTCAGTTCAAATAAGTCGTTCGGGCATTTGAGTTTCATGGGTTGATAAACGACGTCGATAATTCTGATTTGTAGAATAAAAACTAATTATTGATGCTAAGTTACGTTGCTTTAAGAAAAAAAAAACATGCAAATTCAAAACATTGTAATAATTGTTGTCGGTGCTACTACGCTGTCTCAAAGCAATATAGTGGGTTTTAAGTTTTCCGGTAAAGTATTGTCTCCAAGCTATTACTTATTTATGTCTATTATTTCTCGTATATGATCTTCTTATTTCCAATACAATCGTAGGTAAAAAAAAAAAATTAAAAAAAAAAAAAAAGCACTGTCACTACTTTTCAATATTGTATAACAGTGTCATTTTCAAACAAGCAATATAAATAACTGTAGAAGTAATAACTCGACAAGTAAATACAAGTAATATTTTCTATTGTTGGATTTCACTAGTTTTTTAAAACATAGATTTTAATCATGATATAAAAAATCGCAAAATAATGCCCGTTTGACATCATTCGTTGCATCACTTTGCTTTGATTTTCCCTCTTAAGATAATACACCATACATTTATTTATTATATTGCCTTGGTCTAACTAGAAAATTAAATATCAATAAACACAAGTTTCAAACCTTAGAATAGTTAATGTTATGCTCGTAATAAAGTCAAACCCTAAACTAGCAAGAGAGCGAGATCACTTATAATTATTTTTGAATTATATTAAGGGTTTCCATACTTTGAATATAATTAATCAATTCAGCTAATCCATTTAGGAATCAACATACTATGAATTATGTTCAAGGGTTTTCATGCGGTGAAGAATATGATAATCTACCATAAAGCCTCAGGACTCTGGAGGTCCCATGCACTTGTTTTAGCTACAAGAACAACTTATTTACATCAATCATAAGTATAATAATCTGATTGAACAGGCCTAACAAAATAGGGATGTAATTAATTATATTTTACTTTATGTGTTATTTTAAGTATAGGTATGCAAAAAATTTTGAAAATTCAAATTAGAATTGGATCACCAGTTTTTTAAAACTGCCCATCTTTAAAAAAGTTTTAAGCGAACATGAATGGTGCTCATTTAATATTTAAACTAGTCTAAAACTGCACGGTCCGATTTCAAAAATTTAAACTTAAGGTTTGGGTTGAACATGATGTTAATTAATACATGTAATATTAAATAAATAAAAACTATTTACTAAGCTGTTAATTCTTTAAATTAAATTTTGTAAAACAGTTAAAGAAATATACTCAAAACACGTCAACCGGACTCAGTTGGTCTAAAAAATGGCTTAATTTATTTTGTTTAAACAGTCTATTCTAGTTTCAATATTATTAATAAACTTTTTAAAGCAATGTGATCTGATTTAGAGGCTGATATCAGACCCAACCGAACCGTGGACACGCCTAGCTTCAATTGTTTCTACACAGTATCTTTATTTTTATGCTCCTCTGTGGTGTGGATGTGTTATTGTCTTTATTTTTTTTAATTAATTATTGCGTGTGTAAAAATTGGTCTCTTGAGAATAACAAAAAGCCAAAAAAAAAAAAAAAAAAAAAAAAAAACTGTATTCATCGGATAAGATAGATTCAAAACTAAGAACGTACGAACCAAATCCTTGACTAAAATACATTGTAATTTCCCCATCATCCGTCGTCTCCAATAAATTGAAAGCTATACGAGAAAACTGTAAAGTTGGAATTATATTCTTTGAACAAGATTAAGGCAACGAATCATGTGCTTTTGTTCCTCAAGCTACATGATACTTTGACCAAAAAGAAATGAGACTAATATATACATTAGTTATAAATTATAGTTATTATTATATACAAGATATATATATATATATATATACAACATTTTATTCACCCTGTTAATCAGTTTCTTCTTCCCACGAAAAGGTACATATGATACAATATTAATAGTAGTAGCATATCGTGGAACACATGCACAAGCCATGGGGAAAGAAAAGAAAAAAAAAAGTAATAACTCTTCTAGTACCTAGTAAAATAGGTCGAAAATAGTGAAGGTGTCAAAATTTGCACAAAAGTGGAAAACATACGTGGGAACCACATGTTACATATATGGCACGCAATTCTTAGCTGTAAAATTAGAATAATGTGCTCCAATAGCTCCAAATGGCTATTTAGCTTATATTACATAATGGCTTGTGGACACCCAGATTTTGAAGAACCAAATTCTCAAAACAATATAATTTGCTTCCTTGCTTTTTCTGTTCCAATTTTTGAAGATGGAAAGTAAAAAACTTCATTCAGGGTATATGACATCTCGAGCATATAGCGCATATATAGATATCGTCAAGGTATAATTATTGGAAAGCGATATTTTATGTTCAAGTGCCTGAACGAAGAATAATTATATATTTTTATTCATAAACCGGAATAAGTATACGACCTATAAATTGTAATATAGAGTACCAAGAATTTGTATGCGTTTTATTACCCTAGTTGGACTTGAAAGCCGACCCACTTGAAAAGGCTAGATATCCTATAGTGGTGGTACCATAATTGGTTTGTGAATGAAGATTTGAAATATCTAGATATTTTGGTCAAATAGAAAAACGCTGTTTTGATATAATTTTTCAAAGCGTCTTTTTTGGTTGTTCGAACGAGTCTTGTTTTCTTTACCATTTTTATCGAGTACGGACTATATTTCAAAGAGGCAAATAAATGATCGAGCTTTCATGATTGAACAAGTACTAACGTATTGACTTGAGCCCCCCTTTTTTTCAACCTGACAGTTGATACAGTTCAACTTTGAATCCTTTAATTTTTATTAAGACAAAAGAAAGAGGGGGAAAATGGATATATATATATATATATACACACATAAGAACGTATCATAGCAGTGCTAAAAACTTAAAAAAACAAAACAAAAAAAAAACAAAAACAAAAAAACAAAAACAATTGCCTTTTACTGCCGTAAAGCAATTTTAATTTTAGCTAAATTAACTACTTCAAAGTAACCTATTTTAAATTGTTGCAAGGAGCTTTACAAAATATATATCGTCTTCCACATTCCCACAACGACTAGAACCACTCAACCTATAAAATTGGAGGTTAAACTACTATGAACTTTATGGGAAAAACTAAAACCACAGTAGATGTGAAACTAGGCTCCTCAAAAATGGATTATACCGATAAATAAGAACTGGCAATATACTCTAGGTTGTTAAATATTTAAATTGCAGTTTGGTCAAAAGAGAACCGCACACACAACGTTTTGAATCAGAAAATCAGTCAGCAGATAAAAATCATATGTACATAGAAAGAAGCATCAAGCGTGGGGGGATCGGATCAGCGTTTTCTGCTGTAGTAGACGCCGGCGCCGGAGTAGGTCTGGGTGTAGTGTCGGGGGCGGGTCCCGCCGCGGGCGGTGGAGAATCTGGCGGCGGAGGCTGCGGCGGCGGCGGCGGCGAGCTCCTCCTCCTCGCGGTCGTTGTACTCCAAGACGAGGCGCTTGATGTCCTGCTTCTCCTCGAGCTCGGCGGCCTCCTTCAGCTTGGTGGTCTGCACGAGGGTGCAGTCGCGGGGGATCAGCATCTGCCGCGTCTGCTGCCTGTTCCCTCGCTTCACCAGCACCTTCACCTTCACCGCTCCTTCCCTCTCCTCCTCCTCCGCCGCCGCCTCCTCTCCCATCGGCACCGCCGCCATGTTTATCACCGGCCGCCCCCTCACCTCTTGCCTCCGCTGCTCCATGCTCTCCTGTCGTTCATTCCCCGCCCCAAACACACCGTTTGTTACCAATATACTTCGCCCGTATTTTCTTTTCTTTTTTTTTATTTAACCACGGTGTGACCCTACTCGATTCCCGAGGCCCTGGCATCAATTTTTTTATTTTTGGTTGGTATAATCGTGGTGTCGGAGTTAGACCCGACTAGAATCCACGAGGCCCTGGCATTATCGACCAGAAGACTGACAAGGTCCCAAGAATTGCCCTTACCACTACTGGACCAACATCTTGCGGTTCAGGCACTGGTGATCATTATCGGTTGGGAGATTTACCCTTGGACAAAATTTTGTTCCGAGGTGATTTTAACAATAAAGTGAAATCTGAAGGGATACTTTATGATGCCTGGTATCATTAAAACTCGGGGATATTTTCCCAAATTTTAAAAGCCCGGACGTCTTCAAAAGTAATGAAATGACAACTACATGGGTGGGAAAGAAATCTTGCCTGCAAAAGAGCCCGGAGTTCTTGATCAAAACTTGCTTCTTCGAGAGGGTCAACTTTCGTGACCTTCTGTCTGACGCGGACTTCGTCGTCCTCGTCGGAAGCGGCTCCCCGATGTTCGTCGTCCTCTTCGTCCTCGCTGTCGCATTCGCCGTCGCGGTTCTCCTCGCCCAACCCCTCCTCGTCGTGACCCTCGCCCTCTTGGTCAACTGTTCCGCTACCCGAATCACTGTCACTCTCTCCGACCCCGTTTTCGTCGTTTCCGCCGTTCATTGCGCTCTTTCCGTTCGCCGGGGCGGGGTCGGAACTGCTGCTTATGGTTGAAGGCTTTTTGGACTCTGAGTGTTTCTCGCTGTTTGTTTTTTCTGATGGGGCACTGCTTTCGTGCTCCTCGAGTTCCACGAGGGCGGCATTGACTTCTTCGATGGATGAGTATCGTGCCATGTTGGGACGTAAATCGGCAAACAAGTCCTGATGATCGAGTAAATGAGATTATCAGAATTTACGTAGCGTGAAAATACAAAAAGGAGCTGAGAGCTAAAAGGTTATATCTCACTGCTGGTCCCTATATGATCATTCGCATATAGGTTGATAATAAATTACATGCTACTAC
This sequence comes from Urtica dioica subsp. dioica, assembly GCF_054948205.1. NCBI lineage: Eukaryota > Viridiplantae > Streptophyta > Magnoliopsida > Rosales > Urticaceae > Urtica > Urtica dioica. The sequence goes on along the minus strand of NC_142767.1, from coordinate 14,038,104 downwards.
TAATACGAAATTTATAATTGTTTCGAAACTTATTATAGGGAAGAAAGAAAAAAAGGCATTACAAGATAAAGGGGTAAGACATAATTTCCAAGGGCAAGAGATGGTAATACACAAGTATTTGTCTATAAGTAGAGGTACGAATGCATCATTCTGGGTCTCAAATATTCGTCTCCCTTATAATTCTTATTGTGTTTTTATCAATGAATTTCGAAGGTTATTATCACTAACCTGCACGTCGAACTCGATATCTAGCGGTAAAGGGCCTTTGCTTAGCACGTATCTCTGAAAGTGAACTAAAAAGCGATCGAGTTTCCTTTTAGAAGAGCCTCGGCCAAAGTAGTGCCCACAAGTCACAAGCAGGGTTATGACCATCCTTATTCGGAAACAATCCTCTGGTGGATCCAACGAATCTTGCTATGACATAGAAAGTCAAATCGGAGTACCATGTATGTAAGAAGACTCCAACATATGATCTACTTAAAAACTATTTAAAATTTGAACAAGACAGTATATACTGATATGATGAACAATTATACTCTCAAGAATAGTTGTCCGTATATGACTGATATTTTTTTTTATGAAACAGCAGACTTTTATTGATGCGGCAGCGGCTAAGGCCTTTAAACAAGATACGACTATGAAACCTATTAGATACATTAAATGATCCCTTACAACAGTGAAAATATATAAATTATAATTCACAGCATTACACACAAACACACACAGCACATGTGCTACATATTTTTTTTTAAAGAAGCACATGTGCTACATATAAATATATAGATATCAAAATTCATAGAAGACAACATACCTCAGGTGTGCCATGGCCAAAGGCGAGAATCAAATATAGTGTCTCAAATATAACAGAGGAATCCACAAGTTCATAGTTATATAATTCTCCCACGAATCGCATATGGGCAATGCGTCTTTGCTGCATCCCATAATCATTCAATTCTAGTCCAAGACGAATCTCTTCCAAAACCTGAACCACCGAGATTCAGACATATTAGATATACTTGAGCATTGATTCATAATTAAATTTTGTAACCACATTGCAAGATATTTCCAATTCTTATGGTTGCACACAAGGACAAATATGAATGGCAGAATAGAGAATGAACCCAGATAATCGAGAATTTGAACAAAGAAATGATGGAACCTCGTCAACGACAGCCACTGCAAATTCATCGTGATACCGACTCAAGCCGGCGGTGAGAGAAGCAATCAAGTGAATCTGACCATATTTCCCTCTGTGAACTTTCATAAAGCATTTTAGAAGATATGCCTCACATTCACTCCATGGTAATTTACGAAGTTGCCTCAGTACAAGCTCAATTGTAGACTTATCAAGATCTGAAAACAGCAGCTTTCTAATATACTGCAAATCAAACCACCAGAAACTTCGTCAATCCAGATTCTGGAATGCAAAAATATAATCATACTAAAGCAATTAATTTGAAAAAAATTTATACCTGATGTAGAGGAGGACGAACTTTCGCAACCCTAGCCGATCTTTCGGGTGGCTTGCACAAGTAGTAGGCATTTTCTACTAGGGTGCTGTGCCTAGGATCTAAGTTTTTTACATTTTTCAGTCGCATTAATATCTCCAACATGTTTGCCATTCGAACAGAAGTTTCCGGTGACCGATACAGAAACCGACCACATGTCTCCAGGACGTTGCAAGCAACATCGATGTTATGATGACTAAAATCATCTAAACAAGCCTGTATTAAGAGTCACGGATTCTAAATACTTCAGATCTCAATAAATAAATAAATAGCCAGTCCTTTTTCATCTTTAAACATATCTGGAAAAGGAAAATTTAATGATAAAAGAACAAGGGTATTAAACAGATTACTGCAATAATTATTACCTTAAGACAGCTAAAAACAAGACCAGCTGGCGCAATTTTGAACTTGCATAGCTCTCCAATGAACCTAATATTCCTTATCTTTGTCTCGATATTCATTTGATCCTGATGCACAATAAATTATAATCACGGACGAGAAGAAATTTGGACCCACCGCAAGTCACAATAGATAAATACGTCCTGTTAAACTTAAGAGGGTAAATTGGTAATTGATTTATTTTTTTAGTTAATTATAATTTACTATAGGCAAGTCATTAGGGTAGTTCATACTTCATAGAGTGAAAAGATTTCTCAAGTTTATTATTTTTATTTCTTAGTAGTAGAATGTTGTAACCGACTTTATAAATAATATTAAGCACTTATTTTGTTCTATTATCCCATGTCCTATTACAAAAAAACTTACCTTTTTATTTATCAAGAAGTTAAACTCTTCCTCCAGCGATTGTAAGAGCATGGTTGAAACATCCTTCACACATGTTGATAGCGTGGCAACCATACGTGAATAGTATGGTAGTAGCTCCAATGATGTCCTTGGGACATTAAACAACGCCCTCGCAAGTTTTTTTCTGTTCGCCTTTGAATTCAAATAACAAAACTCTACCTGCATAGATACATAATCAGAAAGATCTTCAAGCTAGAAGTTCAGATAACAAAATTGAAGAGATGTGACAATGGCAAGCTTGACTGTAGTCACCAAATAATTATAAGCAGAGGAAAGAAAATGACAAAAACAAAAAACAAAAAACAAAAAAACATCAAGTGTATACTTACAGTTAGTTGATCAATAAGATCACGGCTCACAGACCGTGGGAGCCTCTGCAGTAAAGCTTCTAAATTAGTTCCCTCGACAGTTTTCAGCTTCTCCTTTTCATTGTCGACTTTTTTATCAGCTTCTTTTTCTTTTTCTTTCCCTTTCTCTTTTTCTGGGTCTTTACTCTTTTCTTTTTCTTTCCCTTTCTCTTTTTCTGGGTCTTTAGTCTTTTCTTTTTCTTCCTTCTCCTTCGCTTTCTCTGGGCTCTTGTCCTCCTCCACAGCACTAGGCTCTGCAGACACGACTATGGAGTCTTGGGTAGCTTGTTGACCTTGGTCTGACTCAGTTGTAGATTCCTTAAAGTGTGTGTATGTGTACATTAGTCTTCTGGCTCAGCAAAACCTCTAATGCTATTACGTTGATAATATCACAGCACAGGAATGGCACACAGAAAACAAAAACATGTTGAGAGTTAATCGGTTTTAACTTCTTACAGTTAGTAGCTCTTGTGTCTTTGAAGACTCCTCGCTTGATTTGGACTCTGCGTCCCCCAAAAGCACTGCTGGAACAAATGCTCTGAGAGAACAACAAACAGCAATTTACTGAGTTCAAATGTTCCATAGAAGCACCATCTAGGGAAATGATCTTAAACGCTAAAACATAAGACCGACCTGAGATCAGGCAAGCACTCATAGAAAGACTTTGTATCTTCATCGTCCCATATGGGTTCGATTGTGGAAGAATCCTTTCCGGTTGTAGAAGGTGAAGCATCCTCTCCAGAAGTAACCCTAGTTGTATGACTATCCTCTGGCATCACTGGTGGTTGCTTATCAAGAGCTTCTGCGAAGCTGCAAATTCACAATCCACCGAATGAGGGACAAGAATGTCAATACAGAACTAAGAAATGACATAGCTAAAACGTTAAACAGGAAGCTCAAGAGTGGTGCAACTTCGATCCAGGCACCAAATATAGCATATTACCATCATTATTATGATCTGTACAATAAAAAATAAAATAACAATAAAAATGAAAAAAAATAAGTTCCTGGGATGGCTGCACCGCTAGTATATGAAGATAACAAGCGAAAATCTGAGGAATTTTGAATAGATGATAGTTTAAGTCGCAGTGGATTGGAAGTTAAAGCTAGGACAGGACTTCTGAATCCGTTGACATGTATTTATTTTCAGTTTACCCTAACACAGAGCTAGAACATACAAATAATAAGGGTTGAAGATTAAAAAAAACGCTTAGTGAACAAAATGAGAAACCTGTGCAATGCAACTACAAAGTGGATATCCAATCATGAGAATAAATAAAAGTCAACATGCTCTACGCAACATTCTGATATGTAGTAAACAAATCCATATTTCAATATCACCTTAAACTATTTAACTAAACTTTCACCTCGGGTTGGCATCTCTAGTTAGGAAACATGAGAAATTTATGACACCTCTTACGATTGAAACAGTAGATTGCAATTTGCAACAACCACATAGAATTAAAGCTACAAGAACTACCAAGAATATTGTGATACAAATGCGTCGATGAATAATCCCATTACCAAACTTCAATTTATTTAGCTTATTTTAACTAGCCCCACAATAGTGACACAAACAATTCATAATAAAGTACTCACGATGATACATTGCGGTACAGCAAGTCATAAGATTTTCGTAGCTTCTCGTATGATGTACTATTTTCATCACTTAGCTCACCCTTGGCGTTAAGGATTTTTGCATTTTCATGCTCCAACTGGCGCAGTGACTAGCCAAAAGAATATTACCACATTATTATCATTGAGAAAAAAAAAATCAAACATGATGAATAGAATGAAAAATAAAAAACTAAAAAAAGGTAGTCCAAGTCCACAAGCATAATGCAAAAGTTGATATATAGTGAGGAGAGCTGGTAAGGACAAGGAAAAACTGACTTTGACATTAAACATATTCTTACCATATGCTCAGACCGAAGAAGTTCTGATGCAGCTTCAAAATATGCATGCAATGCCTTCCTGAGAAATTTCTTTTGATCTGCTGTGATATTAAGGCCCTTGAAAAACTGTAACAGATCATCAGCATAAAAAGTATGGAATAGAAATAGTAGCTATAGAATCTAGATAAAAAAAATGCACTACGTATTTACAAGAAAATTATATATATATATATATATATATATATATATGAGAAGAGACTATTTGTATTATCCAAAAGAAAATAATTAATCACCTCTTCGTAAATATCTTGCCCAGGAGAGAGTGGAAGCCCAACAAGTATTCTCCCTTGACGAGCAAAACTAGCAAGGAGAGTCAAGTTTGTCTGGGTAGTATCACGATCCTTCAAGTGCTCAACACTAGTCAGATCTTTGATGATGTTTACAAAAATACCACCGTCTTCCACGACCCCAACAAAGAAAAGTTCCAAGAGAAGTTTCAGAGCGCTGCGTTTCTTCATAGCCTTTATGTTCTTGTCTATATCCGAGTCGTCCCCTAACTTTCCCGAAAAGAAAACTTTCAAGAGCCCCTGGATCAAACTTGGAGAGAAGTCTTTGTATCTTTGATGAAGCAAAGAGCATATCTATATATATACAGAAAGAATCCACATATAGAGTTAAGAGTTTGTAAAAGCAAGCATCGGAGATTACTTGGTAAGGAAAAGTTGAGTTCTAAGAAGACCACCTGAACCGCTGCTTGTATATCTGAAGTTCTAAGTTTGGCTTCACAAATGGAGGTCACAGCTTCGCTAACAAATTTGCTAAGATTAACATTTTTCAATTCATCTAGAAGCCCTTCACGTTGCTCTTCATTTATCTGCTTCAGTTTTTTAATCACTGCTGTGTTACGCTTGATACTAGAATCCAATGCCCTAAGGGACCCTGAGTCTGAAAATATAGAACACAATGAATTAGCATGATGGCGAGTAGTGAACCAGATAAGCTTCATGAACACACACATCATACAAGTTTGACAGAGACTGTAACGGGCAACATTAAATAGGTAGCAAATCTAAGCACGCAAGAAAGAGACTACGGGGCTTAGACAGAACTGTATATAATGCATCTCCTAAACGAAATCATATTTGAAGTTTCGAACAAGCATTTGGATAAAAAAGTGTTAAGGTAAAAAAAATAATGACAATATGACATTGGTAAAAGCTTCCATGTCACTGAATCTACTATACAGCCAATTGACATTTCTTATGTGGCCTTCTTTCTTTATCCATAGTCCATACTATAAAATAGAATGAAACATTGTCCGGTTACAATTACCAAAAGACAGAAAGAAACACATAGTGATGTTTTGCTTTGAAGAAGAAATTCTAAATCCAGTCACATCTCTTCAACTGACTCACATATTTCACCAAAAAAAAAAATTCTCTTTACAAACACAATACTAGAAAAGCATGAATGAGAGTCCTTGACCTAATTGAGAATACCGTGTTCATTCACTTCATATATTTATTCAGAACTTAATAATTTGGACCGTGCAACCATCCTCTATGCATTCACATTCTTTCTTGCTCTCAGTAATTAATTTATGACATCCACGCCCTCTGGGATCGCTGTAGCATTACTAACCTGGTCTTTCAGGATTTGTATTGCTCTTCCGAAGAACCATTTTCGCTTCAACAGATTTTTTCATCTCCTCAAGTCGAGCAGCAGCCTCCTGCACAGAGAGCATAACTTCAACATGATACGCTTTCGTAATGAATTAACTTGCTCTAAACTTGAAGCGAGCAAATTGAAGTGCATTTCCGTCTTACTCCAAACATCACCAATCAATAGAAAAATCTCATCATTATAGAGAAAAGTCTAATTTTCTTCACGGTCAACCAACTCGAGAGCCACATCACAACAAAAGTACTCAATAAAACACAAACTCACCTCGTCATCTTGCTTTCCGTGATTTTCACCTCCAGCACGCCCTTCATCCTCGTTCTGATCCATCTTTCTCCGTTACCAAAAGGATACCTTTAACAGCAAGAAATCGATACGTGAAGCAAACAAGTCAGTTACAAAAAAAATGTCTGTGATAAAGAACTAAAAGCTACCACAGAGCTGACCCATCTCTTCGGGAATCTTTTTCTTCATTTTGTATCGTGATTTAGAAACCTAAACTTAAATTGATACTAAAAGCATAAAAAAAAGTAAAAAAAGTACAAAGAATTTACAATTCGCTTCGCAGAAGCAGCTGAAATTTATCAACTTTTCGTGTAATTTCTCAGGGCCATTCAAAGCCACAAAATATTTGTACTAGTTCTTACTTAACAGCCATAATATATCGACACCTGGTTAATTCTAATCATGAGAAAACACACAGCACTCAGTTCATATACTTCTGACGCCTCGCTCAAAACCTCGTGAAACGTCTAAATACACTGCCTAAACAACCCAAAACTCTTTTTCCCTAAATTCAATACATTTACCGAAGAAAAAAAACTTCAATGGCGACATAGTTTCTCACGTCTGAAAATGCTGAAATTATTTACTGTCGAAATAACAGCGACGAGTACTTAAAATCGAAAATAACGAGAAACACAAACCTAACCTCGGCAATTACTAAACGCATCAAGACGAGACTTTCCGGGGAAAGATTCACGATAAAAGCTGTAAGAACAAAATAAAAGAGAACACTGACCAGATTAATAGACTGAGTTGGCCGAGAAAAGTCGAGTTGTAAAATTCGCAATCCCAGAGAGAAGTAGTGCGACGAGTTTATTTTGATGGGAAGAGAAGAAATCAAGAAAAGGGTTCAAAATTACCAACCTTTTTTATTTTCCTCGCTTTATTTTTTTTTTCTCAGTTCTATATAACAAACGCTTTTTCTTTTTTCTTTTGTTGATTTTGGGAAGACAAAAATGCGTAAATTGAAAGCCATCTCATAAATTAGTAGTGTTTTTTGTAATTCGCCGATGTGTATAGGACAAGAATTAAAATATCGATATTTGATTCTACTCATATATCGAGTCGATCCAATTTTGCAATTTTTTTGATTCGTTAATTTTACTCTCGATATGTTCCTCAAAAAATCCGATTAGTGCGGATGGGAGCTGGCCATGCCCGAAGTCGTTATACAAATTCCCCTACTTTTTTGGATCGAATGGAAAAAGAGCTTTCACGTTTGGTAATTTCTCCTCCGACCAGAATAAAGGATCCCATTGAGGGCGTCTATTATTGAATTCACCCGACCCGAGCGTCCTCGGGCGGATTCCTCCTTTTGCTAAGAATATTTTGTTCTTACTGTTATGGGGCACGCAAAAAATGATAATTAGAATTTTGAGATTTATTTGAAATATTCAAAAACTTTCCAAGACTCACCTCACGGTCAATGCAAGAACGTCGTTCTGCGGAACTGCCGAATCGGAAAAATTTGGTGCTAGGAGATCCGGAGATTCCCGAATAGGTCAAAAGTTTTTTTTAGGAAAAAAAAGACAAAAGAAACATCTTGTTCTTTCTCGTAAAAAAGGGGATCCTATCAAAGGGAGAATTGAGAATTTTTTTTATATCATAGGACCACGTTTCAAAAAAATACGTCGTAATTTTCAATGAATTTCCCATTTCTCCATAAATTGTTAAAGCTTCCATAAAAGCGGTTTGTAAGATTAAATGGATTATGGGAGTGTGTGACTTGAACTATTCTACACCCGATAAGTACAAATACGCAATGGTGGACCGGACCGAAAAAATCGCGTGCTCAAAAAAATATCGACAGATATATCGACGAATATCTTATAACAATTTCAATACCGACTACCGATGATATCGATGATATATCAATAATATATCGCCTACCGACGGATATATCGACAAAAATCCTATAAAAATAAGTATTATGTATATATAATTTAATGATACATATAATAATTATATTTTAAATAGATATATGTATATATAAGTATAACATATCTATATATATATATTAATATCTATAAATATATGTAATGAATGAATATATAACATTTATTTGAATTTTGAACCACTTGATTTTAACTTGAAACAATGGTATGCAAAAATTTATTTAACTAACAAATAAAGTTCACTTTATTGTGAAATTAAAAAATTTAAAGAAATCACTCCATATAAACCTATGTGGTTCTATGAGTTTTAATAACCAACAATGGGTCTTCATCCCAAGAACTCAAGTTTAAATTTTGGGCTTTAGAGCTATAAAAATAGGTATTTCAGGAATAACTTTTCTAGCTGTTATAGTAATATTTTTTATAAAAAATAATATTTTGGAAATAAAACGATATTTAAGCTGTTATAGTAATTTTTTTTTATCGAACTTCCCATTTTTCCTTGATATCGTAGATATATCGGGATATATCGTCAGTATTTTGAATATTGGTATAGGATTTTTATTTATTTATTATTTTAGTCTCTATTTCATTTTGTTTCGTTTAATTTATGAAATTTATAACCAATTAGGTCTACTCAAACTTAATATTTTCATTATAACAAACGTTTAAAGATTTTGAAACAAATAACCATCACAATAAGTTAGTAGTGTAAAAATGCCTAATATATCCTTTAGAAACTTCGACAAGTTTTTTCTTCTAATTAATTCTGAAAATTTATTTTGCTTGTTAGTTTTTATCAAAATCTCGGCAGTTTTTAAATATAACCACGTTTTTCCCTTTTTATAGTAAAACACTTATGGTTGATTTGTCCATTAAGTGGTCACTATGATTATCTATTACTGGTAATACAAACAAAATATATACATTATTGTCAACCATTTTTACTTATTTACTAGTTCAAATCCCTTTGAATTTTTTATTTTTTATTTTTTTTTATTATTTTGGTAGTGTGAGAAAGGCTAAAAATGTACAATTTTTTTCGAATGTTTTATATTTCAAAGTGATGGAGGTAACGTGAATAGGGAGTTGTTTCCTTATTTATGAGGATAATTAATACGCACTATTAATTATTTTTATTTTATTATAATTACTGTTAATAAATAGGACAATTTAAGTGGATTTGTTGAGGTGTAAAATAGAGATGACGTTGAAATATTTTGAACATTTGACTATATTTCAAAAAAAGATCTCAAACAATGGCTAATTTCAAAATATACCGTTTTTCTTTGGGCCAAATATCTAGAGTACCCTTAATTTGAAACGGAAATGTTTCTTTATCATTTAATTTAAAAAAACACACTATTTTTGAAATATTTCATATTTAAACGCTATTTCTGTAATTTTCTCTGATAAAAAAATTGAATTTTATGCATTGTCACTTATATAATATTACAAATTCTAAGTATTCTATCTATTTGTTTAGAACCTCACATTAAAAGTGAATGAGAACTAACTAAAGTTTATAAATATCATGGATTTCTCCTCTTATTACTAATTGATTTTGAGATGAAACCTCATAATACTTTCACATGGTATCAAAGGTCATTAAGTCCAAATCGGTATCCGGTCCAATTGTTGGAATTCGTCCCAAGATGAACGAACTGAAAGAGCCGCCATCTAGAGGGAGCGTGATAAGACTCCCGCATTGAAAATGAATGGAAACTAACAGTTTATAAAGTCATGGATTCACTCCTCTCATTACCAATTGATTATGAGATGGAACCCCATTATACTTTCACAATATTTTATATGTAATTTTTTAGAACTTTCACCCCATTATAATCTGAAATACCAGCATATTACTTGGTAAAACCATAATTTAAATTCCGCTATTTTAAACTTTGATCATTCTAAAAATGGTGATGACTTACTTCTCAGTGAGAAATTTCATAATATAGACCTTTTAAATGAGAAAAAATATATAAAAAAAGAGACCTCCTATTTACAAAATATATTGAAATGGACTTTAGACCCAAAATCAGACAAATATATGCCCTCTTACCATTTTAGAGTTAAATTATTACTTTTTTTTTCTCTCATTTCTACTCTCTCTCTCACTCATTCGACATTGACGGATTCGGAAGAATTACAACGAATTCCAACGAACAACAACGATATAGGATGATCTTCGACAAACACGTGTGAATTTAATTTTTTAAAATTATTATTTTTTATTTTAAAATCTATCATTGAAGAAAATATTAAATTTCATCAGAATTTATCGAAATTAATCAAAACTAATTGGAATAAAAAAAATTTATAAAACGACGACTCTTTTAAGCAACTGCGACTACAATATGAGTCATTGTTGCTCTTAATTAAAATTAATTTCGAATGACTTGTGATGATTTTCAAAGAGAAATTTTATTTTCCGGGCCTCAAAAGTGGAGAAATATCAAGGCTAGATCTCATAATTGCAAAATATCTAAAACGAATTTTGTCCAAAAATCGGACAAAAATCTCCTTTTAGCCCATTTTTCCCTTTTTCACACTCCTCTCATTCCCATTCAAAATGATTTTTTTATTACTTTCAAATTTAGGATTCTGACCCTCAAAAGAGTGTCAAAAAAATAAGATTTTTATTTTTGTTTCGTATTTGAATTGTCGTAGGATAGTTTTAATACTGATTAGAGTGATGATTAGATGATTTGGATCGGTTTTTAGAAAGTTAAGATTTTGAATTTGAAATTTTTTTCCAATGAAATTCATAGCTATTTACGATGATTTGCGATGAAATTCTAAGACTTAAGATGACTTTAAGTTTTTTTAGATGAGATTCGAAGAGTTAAGATGATTTAAGATGTATTCGGATGAATTAAGGTGAAATTTAATGATTTAAAATGGAAAAATGTATTTTTGTCTGAATTTGGGTCAAAAGTCCAATTTTAAATATTTTTCAATTAGTGAGTCTAGTTTTGGTATTTCTTTACTTTTGAAGTCCAAAAAATAAAATTTCTCTTTTCATAAGGTCATCTAAAAGTGTTTCCCACGTCAGCAACTAATTAATAGTATACCTCCACATCAGCTATCACTTAACAATCTGTTAACCAACTAACAAAAGTAGTAAGAGGTTGAATCAAGTTGATTGATTGTGTTTATACTTGTAATAACAAATCAGTTGAATTAATTTCAATCAGTAATCGGAAAGAGGCTTTCCCACTGACCTTCATTTCCAATACTTCTTCGTCTTCTATCCTAGATTTGTCTTCTCTCAACTACACCCATTTTATTTCTTGAATAAATAAATATCTAATAAAAACCATTTATCCAATTTTCGTCGTGTGGATTTGCATTGAACGGGCTCGATTGTGATTCCCATAATTGAAAAATAAAAAAAAAAATCTAAATCAGTGTAAATTTTGCCCAAAAATTGAACGAAATGAAGTAAACCCATAGTTAATAACAAATGGTCATACTCGTACTCGTCACTTAACAACAATATATTTCATTTTGAAAAGAAAAAAAAAAAGAGAGAGACTTCATAGATTTAACAAACAAAAAAAGACTTCATAGGCCACAAAAATATCAAGACAAGTGCATGAAACAAAGAAAACTTTCTAAATTACTACACGCTCTTCCAAACATAGGCATATATAAATATATTGCTCAAAATGATTCAAAAGACGAGTTTGTTTCTTTAATTTTTCAATCAATATCTTCTTCTGCGCTCTCAACACACTCAACCTTTTTCTGCGCGATTCCAACGACAGTTTTCGCTGCATTCTTTACTTGCTTCGCCGCTTCTTTGAGGATTCTGACCTTAACTTGGCCTCTCTGGGGAGGGATTCTGACCTCAACCTTCTTTTCCCTTTTGTTCATATCATAATTTTCCATGTCTCAGATGAAATATTATAAATGTGGAAACTAAGTCTGCTTCTGACTTCTGAGCAGAGGAAAAGAAGAGGAGAAGAAGGATGTTGGAAACAAACTGAAAATCTCTTGGAATCAGTGGGAAAGTCTATGAAAATTAAGTGAGGATAGTGGTCCAATATATAGAATTTTTTCGTTCTTTTTTTCAATATAAATTTCGGGTCATAAGATGAGCCAGTCAGCCAGCTGACTCAGAACTTTAAAGACTTGAATCAATTAAAAACAAAACAAAATTTTAAAAAAAAGTATTGCAAGTTAGCATATAGTCAAAGAGTTGCATAGTGTGAACGGATGTTTTAGTGCCAGTGCGACATATTGAGGTTGACGTGGATTTGAGAACCCAAAGAGACAATCCTATGGACAGCTGTTTAGTAATTGTATATTTGTGCAAATGTTGTTAGTCATCGTGTGATATATATTTGATAGGGACGTTGTAAAGTATCTAATGGTTAGTACATTTGATATACTTTTGGGGGTTTGACCAGCTGTACCAGTGGTGGCATGCAAATAAATATAACATATATGTCGGAGAGTCAAAAGACTCGCAGTTAAAAAAAGGATTGAATTAAAAAAAGTATGGATCAAATAATGGATTGAATTGCGCACCTCAGCTGTAAAAAAGGTATTTTCATTTGGAATATGTCTCTTCTGGATGAATATATTGGCTGGTCGATTCTTTTCAAATGGTCATGATCGCAATAAGCGATATGGGGAAAAAAAATTTCCAATAAAGGAGTGCAATAAAAACGCTAGCCTTTCTAGAAGATCACAAAACTTGCATCATAATATTTTTGTAATAATTAAACCTAAACAGTGTTTTATAATTATGACCACAATGACTATTGTTAGATTGATTGATTGGAAGATTTCTTGGGGCTTCGTGGTCATCACAATTGGCATTATTATAAGGTGGCTTATAAAGAACATAGCATACTGATACGCGATCTTCATGTTGTGGTGGTTCATATACCGAAGTTATGATATGAACATTATGGACATTTACAATATATAGGCATATGTCCAAATGAGGTCGTGCATATCAAGCATTGACATCAATAAATTTAGGGTAATTTAGCAAAATAGCCAAATCAAACCTTTAAAATTGCTAAATAGCCAAGGTTTTGTAAATACTAAGTAAATAGCCAGATATCATTTAAGACATATCTGAATTTACTAAAAAACCCAACCTTTCCCGCCCATGCACAGGTTTACTTTAAAAAAAAAATTAAATGAGGTAGCGTGTGTGGATACCAGAATAAATCCTTGTAATTTGGGCTATTTCTCAAAGGCCCGATTTACATCCTGGGCCCCGATTGGTGAATAAAATCCAACCAAGCCCAGCCCGCTCGGATTAGGATTACACCTACAAACCAGCTCGCAGCATCTGCCTCCTCAGCTCCGAAGAAGCAGTCTCCGAGCTGACCACCCCGCGAGTCCGGAAGAAGCGGTCTCCGAGCTGACCACCCCGCGAGTCCGGAAGAAGCGGTCGCCGAGCTGATCACCCCGCGAAGGAATAGGCCAAACCACTCCGCATACAGCACCGCAGAACGCTTCAGACCGACCACGTGTCCACCAGATCGACGGAAGAGGAGCGACGATCTCATCTATAAATAAAGGAAACAACGGATCTCGCAGGGGACATTGATTTTCATCTTTCTGTACCTTCAATATTCTGTATTCCCAAAATATATTATGTAGTTCTATGTACGATCGTGATCAATTATAATAAAAGTTATTTCCTCAATTTGTTTCTATTATTATCTAAGTCGTTCTTCGTTATTACTCCGAAATTCAATTCCATTTACGACGAATTCTTGAGATCCACACCATATAAATAAGTCGATATATTCAATATAATAGATATAATATCGTGATTGTTGAGGAACGGATTTCGACATCAACAATTTGGCGCCGTCTGTGGGAAGAATCGAAATCAAGAATTCTAACCTCGAAGAATTGAGTTAATCTCAAATCACGAAGTATGGCTAACGAAAATGAACAAAATGAGATGAATCGAGAGGTTACCTCCGAGATCAAATCTCTTTTGGAAACTCTGGTCGCTGGATCGACCGAGAATAGAGAATTCCAGCAATCTACCCGGACTGCCTTGGAATCGCTGGCTGCCGAACAGGCCGCGCTCAGAGCCGCGTACGCAGCCGATAAGGCTGCAGCTGAAATCGCGAACTCATCAGTTCGACCTGTCGGCCTGGAGACAGGGGATCGAGCTCTCCCGACGGTGACTAGTTTGGATTTCTCTAGGATCCCGGTCACCCCGTCAAGGATAGGATCATCCTACCCAGTGTTTTAGCCAGGGATGTATTCACATCCCGGAGTGATCACCCCGGGATCCTTGCCGAGCTCCAGCAGGATTCCTCCTCCCCCAGGGGGATCGCCACCTCAGCCCGCACTTCGTCCACTTAGCGCTGAAGAAAGGGAAATCCCATTAGCCCGATTCCCCGCTTCATCTGATTCCCCCGCGAGCTCAGACAAAGCTCCAGCGCAAAACCAGCCAGTCACTAGTACTGCTGCTGCCGTCGCTTTCGTGACCCTAGGAGGATCCGAGCTCGTGACCAACAGGCCCGAGCTGACCGAAATGGAGTTGTTTCGCAAAATGGTAGACGACAAATTTCGCGCTGTTCACTCAAAGATGCATTCTGCCACTAGCTCGGCCCCTGAAATCGACCGTCTAGTAGCCGAAACAGGACGAACCCCATTTTCAAAAGAGATTAGTAGGGTCAAGATTGGAGATGCGGGAAAGGTCCGACTCCCTAAGTATTCCGGTACGACCAATCCTAAGTCTCACATGACAGCCTTCCGAATTGCCATGAGTCGAGCTCATCTTTATGAACACGAACTCGAGGCAGGATATTGTCAACTGTTTGCCGAAAACCTAACCGGGGCCGCCCTAGATTGGTTCTCCAGGCTCGAGGAAGGCTCGATCAACAGCTTTCAAAAACTGTCTACCAAATTCCTTAAGCATTACTCTATGCTCGTTGAAGACGAGGCCACCATGGCAGACCTGTGGAATACCCAGTAAACTAATTCCGAGTCCCTCAAAGGCTACATGACTCGCTTCAAAAGCATCATGGCAAAAATCCCGAACATCGATAACGATTCGGCTTTGACCGCTCTAAAAAATGGACTGTGGCATGATTCTCGTTTCCGAGAAGAGATGATAGTCAACAGGCCACCTACCATTGAAGATGCGATTCACCGCGCATCGAACTTCGCAAGAGCCGAAGAAGAAAGGAGTTTCCTGGCTAAGAAACATGGTATCAAGAAAAGTACACCGGGAAGTCTAATCCCCGGGAACTCGCAAGGGGTAGGACCCAACAGGAAAGGGAATACAATCCAAAAAAAAGCGGAGGCCCCACCAGGCTTCGCGTTCAATGTGAACGATGGGAATCGCAGCGAAGCCACTAATAAAAAATGGACTAGAGACCCTAATGCTTACTGTGAATTCCACAAAAGCAATGGCCACAGTACACTCAATTGCGAAACAATGAGAAAAGTCTTAGCAGAAAAATTCGCTAAAGGAGAGCTGAAAGGAATTGACTTGGGACCCCCTCCCAAGAAGAAGACTTTCAACTCACAACCCCGAGGAAACCCTTCTCCCGGAAAAAGGGGAAGAAATGATGAGCAGGATACTCAACCCGAGCCACAAATAAAACCTAGAATCGATTGCATTATTGGAGGTTCGAAGTTCTGTAGGGAATCGATAAACTCCATAAAGGCTCATCAGCGTCAGCTAAAGAACACCTCTACTAGTCTTCCCACGGAAGGTGAAGACGAAGTGTTAATCTCCTTCAAAGGAAGTGAGGTAAAAGGGCTGGTCGCGCCACATGACGATGCCCTGGTTGTCGAACTAGATGTATCAAACTGCATTGTGTCTCGGATCCTGATCGATGGAGGAAGCTCAGTGGACGCGATCTTCAGAAATACTCTGAACAGGATGAACATCGACGAAATCGACATTGAGAGAGAACCAACAGAGCTGACCGGTTTTAACGGACTGGTAACGCCCTCTATGGGAGTAATCAAACTCCCTGTCCAAGCAGCCGGAATTAATAAGCTCGTCGAGTTCGTGGTTCTCGACTGTCCATCACCCTTCAATATGATACTTGGGAGGCCGTGGATTCAGGTATGAAAGCCGTCCCGTCCACATACCACCAATGTGTTCGCTTTCCCACTCCAAATGGGATCGCGGAAATCCGTGGAAGCCAAGAAGCATCTCGAATGTGTTACATGAGCAACCACAAAATAAAGAAAGAATTGTTGAACGGTGCCCCATAGCAATTAACGACTGTCGGAACCACTGTTTCCACCCTGCAAGACACAAAGGGAGGGGAGGAACATGTGGAAGAACAAGATTCCCCTCGTCCCGAGTTAACAACACAAGTACAGCTCGATGGATCTAACCCAGATCACCATGTTGGGATCGGATCCGAGCTCAAAGGAAAAATAAGAAGGGATATAATAGCCTTCCTAAAAAGAAATAAAAATACATTCGCATGGTCCACCGAGGACATGCCAGGCATAAGCATCGACGTGGTGTCTCACCAACTCAACGTTGACCCTAGCTTCAAACCCATCAAACAAAAACGGCGAAAACTCGGCCCCGACAGGTCCAAAGTGATCAATGACGAAGTGGAGCGACTACTGAAAGCCGGATCAATCCGAGAAGTAAAATACCCGGATTGGTTAGCAAACACCGTAGTAGTAAAAAAGAAAAACGGTAAGTGGAGAGTGTGCATCGATTTCACTGACCTCAATAAAGCTTGTCCCATGGACAGCTTCCCTTTACCACACATTGATCAGTTGGTCGAGGCCACAGCTGGGCACAAAATGCTCCCCTTCATGGACGCGTTCTCAGGATACAACCAAATCCTTATGCATCCGGACGATCAGGAAAAAACGGCATTCATCACAGACAGAGGGACTTATTGCTACAAAGTAATGCCCTTTGGCCTAAAAAATGCCGGGGCCACGTATCAACGACTCGTAAACGAAATGTTCTCCGAGAAAATCGGCAAGAATATGGAAGTATACATCGATGATATGTTAGTTAAATCACTCCGAGAGGATGATCACGTCGAACATTTGGAGGAATGTTTCAAGGTATTAAATAAATATCAAATGAAACTGAACCCCGAGAAATGCTCATTTGGAGTATCTTCCGGAAAATTCCTAGGATATTTGGTCACGCAACGAGGAATCGAGGCGAATCCTGATCAAATCCGCGCATTGCGCGAAATGCCGTCCCTCCGAAATAAGAGAGAGGTACAAAAACTCACAGGCCGTATAGCTGCCCTTAATCGCTTCATCTCTCGGTCGACGGATAAATGTTTACCCTTTTACCAGCTCCTGAAATCAAACAAGGAGTCAAAATGGAACGACGAATGCGAGAAAGCATTCCGTGAGCTGAAAGAATACTTGGCCAAACCCCCAATCCTCGCAAAGCCCGCAATCGGAGAACCACTCTATCTCTACGTGGCTGTGTCGCACGCTGCCATAAGTGGCGTTCTGGTTCGAGAGGATCGAGGAGACCAGAAACCAGTATTTTACATTAGCAAATCCCTCGTCGACGCCGAGACAAGGTACCCTGCTATGGAAAAGCTCGCACTAGCTATCGTCACTTCAGCCCGGAAATTAAGACCGTATTTTCAATCACACACGATCGTTGTAATGACAACCCAGCCGCTGCGAACCTTCCTCCACAGTCCAAATCAATCCGGAAGGTTGACTAAATGGGCAGTAGAGTTAAGCGAATACGACATCGAATTCCGAGCAAGGACGTGTGCAAAATCACAAGTTCTTGCTGATTTCCTGGTGGAGTTGCCGAGAAATGTGACCGAGACCAACCTCGACGAGGGTGTTTGGACCTTGAACGTAGATGGCGCCTCATCGAAACAAGGATCTGGCGTGGGGATACGTCTGGTGTCACCCCATGGCGAGGTAATCGAACAATCATTCCGACTCGACTTTGTCGCGTCAAACAACGAAGCTGAGTACGAGGCTCTAATCGCAGGTATGCAACTAGCTAAAGCCTGCGGGACAAAAAAAGTAAGCGCATATTGCGACTCCCAACTCGTTGCTAACCAATTTAGTGGAGAGTTCGAAACAAGAGACGAACGTATGGAAGCTTACGTGAAGGTAGTACGGGACCTCGCAAAGAACTTCGAAGCCTTCGAACTCACAAGGATCCCGAGAGGAGATAATACATCCGCCGACGCCTTAGCAGCTCTGGCCTCAACATCAGACCCCGGACTCACTAGAGTCATTCCGGTTGAATCAATCAAACAACCTTCTATAGCCATTAGCATTAACACAATAATGACAATAGAAGTGGGGGATTGGAGGGACGACATCCTAAAATACATCAAAGAGGGAAACGCGCCCGACGACAAGTCAAAAAGGCGAAAATTAAAACAAATTTGCGCTAGATTTTGCATCATCAACGATGTTCTTTTTAAAAGGAGCTTCGCTGGACCATATCTAAGGTGTATCTCCAAGGGCGAATCAGCCCGCATTATCTCCGAAATCCACGAAGGGGATTGTGGGAACCACGCCGGCGGAAGAGCCTTGGCCATAAAAATCAAAAGGCAAGGATACTATTGGCCAACGATGGTGGAGGACTGCGAAGAACACTCCCGACGTTGTGATAAGTGCCAAAGGCACGCCCCAAACATAAAACAACCCGCCGAGGCGCTGTCTTCAATCTCGTCCCCATACCCATTCATGAAATGGTCACTGGACATCGTCGGACCAATGCCTGCCGCCCCCGGTGGATTAAAGTTTTTATTAGTCCTCACCGACTATTTCTCCAAGTGGATGGAGGCCAAAGCCCTACCCCTAATCAAGGATATCGACGTCCAGACCTTCGTATGGAAGGACATCATATGCCGACACGGGGTCCCACAAGAGATCGTCACCGACAATGGCACCCAATTCATATAAAAAAGGTTTAGACAATTCTGCTCATACCACGGAATAGAACTGAGAATGTCTACACCTAGATATCCACAAGGCAATGGCCATGCCGAGGCCGCCAATAAAACTATCGTAAACTCTCTAAAGAAAAGACTCGACGCTAAGAAAGGTCGATGGGCTGACGAGCTTCCGGGAGCCCTTTGGGCCTATCGATCCAGCCTTCGGCGCCCTACCGGAGAAACCCCATTCTCTCTAGTGCACGGTGTCGAATCAGTCATTCCTGTAGAACACGAAATCCAAACCATAAGGACGATGTGTGCACGCGAGAATGAAGACGCCAACAACTTGGCACTCTCCGATTCCCTCAACTTCATCGAGGAAAAAAGAGATCGAGCTATGGTCAGAATGTTGCAATACCAACAGAGCATCGCCAGGCACTACAATAAAAACCTACGCTTCCGCCACTTCATAGTAGGAGATCTCGTTCTCAGGAAAACATTCCAGAACACAGCAGAGCCTAACGCCGGAAAATTGGGAGCAAATTGGGAAGGACCCTACCGCATTACGAAAAATGGTCCACCCAGGAGTTTACGAATTAGAGACTCTGAATGGAACACCCATTCTAAGGTCTTGGAACATCATAAACCTAAAAAAATACTACGTCTAAACCACGTAGAACCCCGAATCGAACTACGTCACGGCTTGATCCCATTCATTGGGTACGTAGGCAACCTTGACTCCAAGGCTCAGCCCCATCCAAAGTTTTAAACACGAGGTCTGTAACGCGACAGACAACGAGTAACGGACTCTTGACTCCGCTTGGTACCCCATCACCACCAACCGAGTCATCAACCTTCACAGGATCAAGGACGGACCCTTGATATCCTCACAGCATCGAGGCTCTCAGTATGATTGGGTAACACTAAGATGGGATCCCTTTGAAATACTGAAAATTAAGATGGGATAAAATAAAACGCAAACACCTCCCATAGGCATCGAGGCCATCAAAGCGTCTGAATACCTCACTAAAGGACCATTCACACGCTCTTGAAAACCAATACATAAAACAATACTTCACAAATCGAGAGTATGATCAGAACACGTCTAAGTCCGATGAACATCGAGCAGCGGGCCGAGATAAAGGCATCACTCCTCGGAGATTCAGACACACATTAAGCACAATCGGGACGCGAGTTTTTACAACGTGTCACCAGAAAAAGAAAAGGAAACAACTACGGACCAAAACAGTTTCTTTGAAAAGCAAACCCGAACCATTCTCGGCATAGGATTGATTATCCAGTGTGTAATCTGCCATATAACAAAACCATAAGGACCAAGCTAAAAACGCTTAGCAGTTCCCACGCAACCTATAATCAACGAAATAGTTCACCAAGAAATGCGAATAAGGACTGATCAAGTTGATACAGTAAATCATCCGCCAGATGTTGTTAGAAGGCTTAGCAAAATCCTGTAAACGACTAGGTAGCAGACTGATCAATCAGCTCGGCAGTATATTGAGCGAACTGAAAGCTCGCCTGTGACGAACTCAATTAATACATACGTACGGAGAAGAATTCCTCATGTGTAACGAATGGATCCAAACTATCCTACATAAGAGCAGTCGAAATAAAAAGACTTAGCAAAAATCGAGGAATCACAAATGCACGGAAGCCAAATAAAAACTCCGACCCCGGAGTCAAACAAGAGTACGAGCTCGATGAAAGCGACCCCATGGCCAAAATCATCAGAGCAGATAATTATTACAAAGAAAAAGGCATAATAGTCTTGCCCAAAAACAGACGGGCTCATAATTATTCAAAAGAAAATAAAACAACTGGAATGAACTGTGAAAATCCTTAGGCTCCGGACTCGGGAACATCTTGGACGACCTCGGTCCCCTCAGGTATTCCCGCCATAGCCAGACCATCGTTCGAGCCATACTGATCGATGTCCATCGCCACCGAAACATCTTCAGAGCCGCCATCGGGGGATATCCGCTCCGAGTATGGAGTGAAAATCACATCCTCCGCACCTGCGAGGTCGGGGAGAGGATCAGCGGACAGATTCGCGGTGAACTTGGCAATATCGTCCTTCGCCTCCTGAAGAACTTCGGTGGCATCATCGAGCTCGTCAACCACCACGTCCTCCAGCACCCCGGCCGCAGCACGGCACTGATCAAGCCTCCGCACGATCACAGCCTTCTTTTCACGAGCTGCGAGGTGAGCCTGGTATTTAGAGATAATGCTCCGATACTTCGCAGATGCGGCCTTCCGACCAGACCGAGTAGCCTGAGTCTTGATCATCTTGGCACTCTTCTGCATATGAGCGATAAGAGCGTTAGCCCGCTTGAAGTCAGCAGCAGCTCGATTGGCAAAGGCACTCAAATCCTTGTTGCTCGACTCCAGCGCGGTGACCCGATCCCGGTGCTCCTCGATCTCCGATTGAGCAACGCTGAGCTGCCGCTCCTTTTCTGACAACTCTGAACGAGCTGCCTGGGCCTCGATGCCAAGGTCACGGAGCATCTTTTGGTCAAGTCGAGCATGCTTCAGCTCGTCCTCCTTCTTCGCCAGCTCGCCTTTGAGCCCGGTCACCTCTCCCTCCAAGGCTTTCACCTCGGCGTTACGCTCCCTCGAAGCCTCCAAAGACCGTTCCAGTTCGCGAATCCTTCTCTCCGCCACTCGGATCTTGTGCTCATAAGCATAAACCCCCTTGTTGATCTCTGCTTGATACTTTATTAAGACAAACACCAGACGAGATCAGCAACGATAAAAAGAAATATATATATATATATATATATATATATATATATTGGATAATATACAAACAACTCAATAAGAGTTAGTACCTTCGTGGCCGCCATAGACATCCCCCTATAGATGTTGGCACCCCTCAGAGCCCTTACTTTGCCCAAAGGCGCAGTAGGGTACCTGATCTGCCTCATCAGGAAGGCTGACGAACTGCCGTCTTCGTAGATGGGGTGGTTACGCTCAAAGTGAATCACCACTTTGTTCGGCTTCGAGTCCGATTTAGGCACCTCGTCAGGGGACGTGGGACCCGAAGAAGTCAGCTCGCCGGGACCAATCACCGCGCCCCTCTCCTTTGGAGCAGCACTCTTTGGGAGCGAGCTACCTTCAGTATCCACCATCCCGTCACTTTTGGCGGACCCAATCGGAGCAACTGATCCCGGCAGTTCGACAGTTGCCTCACCACCACTTCCCACGTAGTCGACCTTCTCCTTCTTTTTCTTTTTGGCAGCCCGTTTCTCCTCCTTCTCCACCTCGGCGGCCGAAATGAAAACGCCCTCCTTCGAAGACTTCTTTCCTTTGCCCTTCTTGGCCACGACCTCGACCTCGGGAGTCGGCTTAACCACCCCGGCTTTTCTCTTCACAGCACTCACAGGCGATCGCAACGCCACCTCGGGATCAGCCTGGACGGGTTGAGGACTCTTCTCAGCGCGTCCCTCAACTCCAACACCATCAGGCGGGCCAGGCGAGCTCGCCCCACAAGTATCTTCCTTCTCCGCTGTTCGCTCTGGAGCGGTCGAACCGTCGAGGATTTGGGGTACCTCGCCTTTCTGTGCATCCTTCTTGGCTTGACGAAGTTTCTTCTTCTCAGCCACATAGTCAACTTCGGCATCCATGTCACCCCGCTTACAATCCTCGCCTATGGTTAAAAAATTTTAAATAAAAAAAAAAAAAAAAACATTCCAATACAACACCTTCTGCAAGTCCAAAAAAATAATAGGTTATACTCACCAGGAACACCTCGATCAATCTCAGGACGAGCCCAATAACCCGACTCGACGAAACGATCTGAGTTGAAGTGTTTCCAGTCCAAACTTCCAGTTCGCAATACCTCGAGCTTTCCCAGGAACTCCGCGTCAACCTTGGGCGCCGTGATTTTCGCTATAAAAATATATATATATATATATATATATAAAAAATCACAAAAATCAATTCTTGACATATCATAAAAAGACCAAGTAGCGAATGACAAATCCTAATTCTATACCCGGAGAAGAAGCCCACTCGAGGCATAACCTTTGATGAAACGAGCCGACCGAGTGCTCATTTATCTCAAAGAAAAATCTTCTCCGACCCCAATGAGTGTCTTTCTCAGGTAACCCCTCTAAAACACCTCGACCCGCAGCATTAGCAAGATACAATGTAACCGGGGTAAGTTTGGAGTTACGTTTGATATGACCTAAACGAACCAGGTCGGCCACCGTGAGCTCGACCTCGTTCTCCTTGGCTAAGGTAATCAACCCAGATATTTTCCTAAGGAAATTGGGGCACATTTGGGGAATGGATATTTTTAGGGCTTCTAGATATTCTAAAAGCAAAGGGTCTACAGGAAATCTCAGCCCGCAATCCCTGAAAAAGATTTCATATACGCAACAATAGCCCGCAGAGGTATCTGATGCTGTAAACTCGGGACTAGGAAGGGCTAAGGCCACGTTCTGAGGAATATCAAATTCATCGAAAAAGTCGACAAGTTCGTCCTCAGAAACCGTGGTGGGACCTCTGAGGTCCTTAGAAATCTCATCAAGCTTTTCTGGAGTGTTTTGGGTAGACATTTAAGAAAACCTTTTTTGTAACCCGGTCAGAAGTAAGAAAAAAAAAACCAGTGAGATGAACGCCTAGAGAGATAAGCTCTGACGAGAAAAATAAAGAGAGTAAAAAAAAAAGAAGACGAAAGATACCTGATTTTGAATCTTCGAGGGATTAAAAACGAGTAAATCGATTAGAATGCGAAAAGCCCTATTTATTAATAGCGATGGGATGACAGCGTCGTTTCAAATTCCACTCAAGTAGGAATCATAACTGATTCGGCCTAGAAAGGAGAAATTCAGTTTGACACCTGTCATTATGGACATCATGACTACTACACGTGGACATGCAAGTTCGGGATTCAGTTCGAAAATTCGGGCTCAAAAATTTAAAGCACACTTAATATTCGCATAAATTAACTATGCTTTGGGGGACTTATTGTGGATACCAGAATAAATCCTTGTAATTTGGGCTATTTCTCAAAGGCCCGATTTACATCCTGGGCCCCGATTGGTGAATAAAATCCAACCAAGCCCAGCCCGCTCGGATTAGGATTACACCTACAAACCAGCTCGCAGCATCTGCCTCCTCAGCTCCGAAGAAGCAGTCTCCGAGCTGACCACCCCGCGAATCCGGAAGAAGCGGTCGCCGAGCTGATCACCCCGCGAAGGAATAGGCCAAACCACTCCGCATACAGCACCGCAGAACGCTTCAGACCGACCACGTGTCCACCAGATCGACGGAAGAGGAGCGACGATCTCATCTATAAATAAAGGAAACAGCGGATCTCGCAGGGGACATTGATTTTCATCTTTCTGTACCTTCAATATGCTGTATTCCCAAAATATATTCTGTAGTTCTATGTACGATCGTGATCAATTATAATAAAAGTTATTTCCTCAATTTGTTTCTATTATTATCTAAGTCGTTCTTCGTTATTACTCCGAAATTCAATTCCATTTACGACGAATTCTTGAGATCCATACCATATAAATAAGTCGATATATTCAATATAATAGATATAATATCGTGATTGTTGAGGAACGGATTTCGACATCAACAGCGTGTAACGAAAAACGAGGAACATTAACTGCAATTGATTTCCGAATATCTCTCAACCATTTTCATACGCCATTAAGAAAAAAAATCAGAGTAAATATTGGCAGTTTTGAATAGGTTTTGACGTACTTTGCAGTAAATCCGAGTTTTTAATCCTTGGTTTTGACAACAGTAATGGTTGTTAATATGTGTAGTAAATGTATGTAAATATTAAGAACTTTTATTTTTGGATTCGTGTAAGTGTTTATTTACGCATATTTACTGCATAATTTGTCGTATCCTGAACTTATAACACCAAAAAACTTAACTGCATTATAACACCAACGCAAATTTATTCCCTAAAATAAAGGAAACATAAATTGACCATATCACGTTCATATTATATTGGAAAACAATTCAAATAAATTCGGGAAAACATTTATACCGAAAATTCAAAAATTGTAATTCAAAATTCAAACGCACATGGGCAATTTTCGGAAATAAAAAAACCTATTATTGGGCCACGTCATCAGCCTGGCTATTTACTTAGTATTTACAAAACCTTGGCTAAATAGCAAATCATAAGGTTTGATTTGGCTATTTTGCTAATTTTTTGATAAATTTACCAGGAAATAAAAAAAAAATTAAATTGGAGGTGGCTATAGATATATAGACCTATAAATATATTGTTTATATCTTGTAGATACATCATACATACACTAAAGACATCTGTGAGCTATGTCACGAATATAATAAAGTTGATTTCAAGTTACCAACTGCTTGCATGAACGGAAGGCTTTATTTAAACCCTAGATGTAAGGTTTAAAAGAGAGGGGATATAAAACTTTGAGGGTATTAATTATTAATGAATTAGTAAATGCAAGTTATTGTGGAGAATGCGAGGCTGTCAAAAGCTATATACGTTCTGTTTATTTACTACTAACCTTGCAGGACTAAATAGTAGTCATGTCATCTCATTCGTCTTCAAATCTTACCTGCGTTGAGCGACTGAAGTGACATAGATTTCACACGAAAACTGAAGAAGATCAAAATTGGGAACTTTGGATTTAAAAAAAAAAGGATAAACCACATTCCAAATTTCCAATCACCAACATCAGTATAACTTTCAACTCTCACAACATCCGAGCCTTTTAAAAAAAAGGAAAATATACATTATTCCTCTTTGAACAGTCCTAAAATTGGGACAACGAATCTGGCTTTATCCCGGCCATAATGACACGGGAAACACAGCCAGTATTAGTACACACTAGCCTTTCATTCAAGATGCTTCAATACCTGGCTCGCGGATCTGAATGGAGGTTTTGGACAGACTTGCTTCAAGCTCGTTTAGCTCATCCAGATCAAGTTCATCGTCGTCGTCATCATCATCATCATCATCGATGTTCGAGACTGGTTCAGACCCAGAAGCAACACCAGAAGAGGTGCTTGGAATCCCGGAAGTTGAATTCTGGTTAATCTGATGGCGAGACAATGTGTTAGCAGTTATATTGTCAGATAGGGAAGGGGAAAAAAAATACCAATGCTTCACAAACTCGAGAGAAACGACCTCAACATCTACTAATAGTATTCTTATTACGATCTAGGGGAAATTTCAACTCTAAATAAATGAATGTAAATCACGATTTGTAGAATTCTTCAGATTGATACACAATGATTGTGGACCAACCTGCGCATGCGAACTGATTTGTTTTCCAACTTTGTAACATATTCGTTTTACTTAATATTCTTCGGGGTGACATATTATAGTTTAGTTGCAATAAGTTATAGTTCATCACAGCACATGTTAACTGCCACAAAAGAAATAACATGTAGCAAATTGACAATGAATAATTGAGAAATCAGTAGCATGACACAGTAAAACTCAAAAACAAATTTTCTCGCCGTGTTAAATAGAAAGCAAGAGTCCTATCTTCAGTATCTGGATAATGGACATATACATGGTCAATGTGAACCCAGATCCTGTCCTGAATAATTCCCATGATCTACTTACCTAGCCTAATATTTCATTTTCCATGCATTATCTTGTAGTCAATATTTCATTAATAAGTTTAACAATACATTCCTTCAGTTGATGGTGTTGTCAAAATATTATCATAGGGACAATAAAAAGGTGACAAGATAGCGTAAATCATGTTTGACCAATCAACTCGAGAAATGCAGCAGCACCAAGTCAACAATATTTGTTTAAACTAAATTGCTCCCACTAAACAATAAATGAAGGTCATCAATTCATGCAAAAGAAAAAACACATGTAAGGATTAACCCCGTGTTTCCTCTAGAAAAACACTTAATCAATTGGAGCTTGGAACTTAATAAACATGTAAAGTTTGCTAAAAGGAGTAGTATATAATTAACCTTTTCTCCTGCATTTTCAGGCTGTTCATCTCGTCTACTGTATTGCTCATACGCCTCAGCATCATCCACAAACAAGCTAGCATCAGATAGAAACAACTCGCGACCACTGAAAAGGAAAGAGTAAAATCATATTGAAATTATATAAAAACAATTATCACATGATTCATGTGGCAAGCAGGAGATGGAAAACCTCATTCTGTCATTCTTTGCTCTGTCTGCTTGTTGAGCAGCCAGGCCAGCATCTCTTTCATCCATCTTTTTCTTCTTCCATTGAAAGAACAATTCAGGAGTCATAGGGGTCGTAGTTTTCAATTTGGAACGCTGAAATAATTGGAAGTCAAACAAACATCCATGAATTAAAAAACAAAAATGAACGAGGGTTAAGCGCGAGAACTAAGTGTAGCATGAGATACACTAACACGAGTTTAAACACCAATAAGATGCATCGTAAATAAATATATAAATAAATAAATCAATGTTTCAAGTTTACCTGATCTTCAATTTCCTCCTCAACAGTAAGTTTGTCACCTTCTTCCTCCAGAAGTGCCTTCATTTGAGATTTCATAATATAGCCAGGAGGAAGGGCATGCCTGTAATGACATTCTTTACCACCACTTGGGCAAGACCAGAACCATCCATACTGTTTCTTTTCTACTGCTTCCAGAAAGTGTTTACAAACCTGGACATGGTTCATTAAAAAGTTTATAAAACCCATTTTCAGGAGCTGAATCTTTACATGGGGGAAATTGTTGAATATAAAATCCCCAACTCGGGTGCTGAAGCATATCCTTTTTTTTTTTAATTTATAATGAGTGAGGTTCCATTGTAAATTAAAGTTATATGCAAGACCACTCAACAATAGATGAACTAGGGATGATATGATTGATTCGGTGGTAACCACGTATCTATTGTAGAGGCAGGCACAATTAGGTTTCATAAATAATACGAATCAGCAGTTAACTCATGAGTAGACATCACCACTTCAGGAAAAGCCACTACTTCTAAATAAAGGTCTAATTATAATAAAAAAGTGAAAAACTGGCTTGACAGTTTCATTCAAATGTTCAAAAACATATTTTTATCATTCTTTCTTTCGTGATGACTTGAACCCTAGAGCCAGACATTGCTAATTTCCCTAAAGAAAGTGCAAAATCTTAAACTGTTTAAAATTCTACCTTAATAACCAAACTGATTATTTAGATACCTAATTAGATTATGCTTTAAAAGCACCAAAAAGACTTACAATTTCAGTTGGTTTATTCTGGTTATACTCGGTCTGCTTTGACTGGACGACCTTTTCCAACATCTCCAGGTCCCAATCCTCCATAGTTTCTTCTGGCCAAATATACAACCATAAATGGGGTTGATCACACTCATTCATTCATAAATGATCAACATCTCATATAAATGAATAACTAAAAGATATTCACAAACCTTCATCGCGCTTATCACTGTAAATATCGATCTTCTCACCCTTCCTCTGGACATTCAAATCATGCGAGAACTTGCACTTGAAACCCTTGACACACTGTCCGACCTTGAAAAACTCGCACAGTATAGACTTGGGATCAACACCTAGAAAAATTCTCAAAAGCAAAAATTAAATCACATTACATCCCAACGACTACCAATATCAGAAACAACGAAGTTGAAATAAATAACATACCGATTGGTACTTTCGGTTGACTAACAGCAACCTTGAAAAGCTCGTTCAGCTCCTTCTCTTTAGCCTTCTCTTCCTCCTTCTTTTTCTGTCAACGATGCCCAGTCCAAGATTACCATTTATTCAATGAAAATACAGCTCCTCAATTAAATTATAAAAAAATCACGCAAATTGTATGGCCAACTTTTTTGAGAACAAAAATAAATGGAAGAATAAACATAGGAAGGTATCGAAATCTACCCGTTATATCAATCACTAAGCTCACGTATTCTTCTACACTCTCCTATGTGCTCAACTAATCATTTTTTTCAAGACTTCCAAACACGATAAGTAATCATTAAATACATTCAATAATTGTCAATCCTCGTAGACATACATACGCCTAAAAAAACTATACGAATACGAATAAGAAAAATAAAAACTTTGTTAACTTGTATAAACACACAGACAATCAGATCAAAAGAGGAATGGAGAGAAACCTTGGCAGCCATTTTAGGGTCAACTTTGGGCTGAGCAGATGACTGGATGTTTTTAACATACTTCTGGACAGCTTTGCTCTTGTTTTTGTTCTTCAGCCCGAATGTCTTGTCCTCGACTACCTTCTGCTTCTTCGCCACGTCGGCTTTCGATTGTTTCGGAGGCATGGTTTAGTCGGCGATTGAGAACTTCCGATCCGAAAACCCCCAAATCGATAGAAGACGAGCTCTTCGTCTGTGGATAAATTAGAGTCGATTAGGGTTTTCTTTCTTGGAGATTTCAGAGGGTTTGGCATAGAGGAGAAGTAGAAGAGGATGATGACTGTGTTTTTTCCTTTGACTAAAATACCCCTACGAATCTCGGGTGTTCGCTGAAAGAACGTTCCAGATTGCGGGAGGGGTAAATGCGGGTATTAACGTGTTTGTACTCTGGTAAGGTAGGTACATATGTTGATCTCCTATCAGCCAATATGAACATGCCACGAGTTTGCCTCAATTTCATATGTGGAAATTCCGCCAAGATCTTTTCATTAGTTGGTGGAAGAATCCGCACGAATCGGATTTTTTGAGGAACATATCGAGAGAGAATTGGGTTTGATTAGACAATTTGTGGTTGGAAAACAACTTTAGCGGCTTGACCGGTTACTCGCGAGTCCCGATTATTTCATTTTCTTCTGTTAGCAATGTATAGCGGTTAAACAAATCACCTCGCATATTCAACTTTTAATTTATAATTTTTTTGATAAAAAATACATGCGCATATGAATGAGAAGGTAAACATATTAAATAAATGAGAATACATATGAGAATAAATTTGATATGATAAAAATATCATTATAACCTCATTCAAAGTTTCATGTGACTAAAACGTGAGTAATTGATGGATGATAACTGTCAAATTTTTACGTGATGGGCAAAAGTCAAGGAAAACTAAAGTTCAAATATTTTGTGTGGATTTTTCTAAAAGAGGGGGTACTTTGTTACCGAGCCCAGAGTACAAAGAGAATTCTTGTAATTTATCCTATTTTATATCGGAAATGATTTTCATCAGCGAACCATTGATGTGAATCACTGCTCATTTTTTATACGTCTGTTTTTTTTTAGTTTGTACAAAGGCTCAGAGAAGGTAGAAGATGTAACGCCTTAAAAGATTGATGATATTGTCGTCAACGTGATCAAGATCCACTTATATATGTAGTTGAATTAATTATTTGCACGTGTTCTCGTCTGTTAGCATAATTTTGTGTCATTGGTTTAGGAAGCCACAAATGGTATATAGAAAAATAATAGACAAGTTAGTATTTTGGGTGAGATTAGCGGATAATTCCGAAAAACCTCATCCTCATTTTACAAAATTCGGATTAAAAAAGAAGTTGAAAGATTCTAAAACATCTATAAAGTCTAGTCTTTGAGGAATCGATATTTGTGCTCTAAGCACATTTACTACATGACAAATACGTGCACTTGCGTATCGCATGTTAGAGAGAAATCTCCACGTCAAGTTTGTGGCACTATTGTCGGAAACTAGACTATTTCGATATAATTATTTTGCCTCAATTGTTTTTGGATTTTATTTGTTACTTGTGTGCTTATTGTATATCTCTTGTGATTTCCCATAGGTGCATGAGACGAATTGGTTCCCTGCTCATCCCGATCAACATCGAAATCGAGCGAAGGAATCGAGCGGAAGTGTTTCAACAAAGGTATTTTGGACATTTTACCTACTCAAACACTTGATTTTTCTAAAGTGTTAAACATAGAACTTGATTTTTGTGAGGTAAAAATAAACTTAGTTTCTCAAGTTTCGGTTTTCATTTATTTAGAATTAAAAAAACGTGAAATTATGATGATGGCAACGTTAAAAAGGGCAATTTTGTTTTTGTTATTGTCAACGTAAGAGCATTATATGAATTAGCTTTGAGAGATTGTAAGTTGACATTGTTACTAATGAATAAAGTCTTTAAAACAGCATACAATAACATATTTGTCGTACTCTTAACCTTCTTAAGCAAATAAAATTAACTGTTTGTATGATAGTTCAAAACATTAGAGTTTAGGTAGAACGCTCAAGTCTAGTCGGGTGAATTACATGCATAGGGTCACTGAGAGCGAGAACATTTTCGACATGTGTGGAATGTTCTATACACCACCTATACAAACTTCGATAAGATATGTCCTTTAAAAGATCATTACAACACACATATTAAAATCACTTTCACTACTCAAAAAAAAAAAATTAAAATCACTTTCTGCGTAGTAAAATAAAAATGTAGAGCAAGAGTTACTACTTACAAAGCATTCAACAATTTAAGATTTTTCTCTATCCATGTATTCCATAGATTAATAAGAATATTCAATTAAGTATTCTAATTAGCGCATAATTGTCCCGAGTATTTGGTTGAAAAAATCACCTCTCTAATATTTATGATCAAAATTCAAAAGACAAGACTAGAATCTGAATTGGACACTATCCAAGAAGCGAATATAGATGTAAAATGAAAAAAACAGATTGTAAAAGAAGAAGTAAATCACTCTATAAACTTAAATGACCTCAGGAATGTAAAGAGAGATCATTCAAGGCCTCGGATTCCCTGATTGGAAGCTTTCTTCAGTTCGAGAGCTCTTTTATAAGGTGGAGCTATTGGTGGCTGTACAGGATCCAAGCTCTGGTATGCCGCCCCGTCAGCGACTTTGGGCAGCGGATATGAGCGATCAGAGTCATAACCGGCGAGATCTCCACACGCTAGGAACGGAATATACACCTTGTTTGCTCCTTCGAGCCAACCACTGCTACAATCTGTGCCTCAAAACAACAATTTACACAAAAAAACGGTTGTGACTATAATTCAAAGAAAAAATGTAGACATTATTTTTGCACCCATGACCTTTGAACTTAATAAATTGTGGCAGGTTACTTCTTATTCTTTTTTTTCGTTTTTTTTTCACTAACTTCGCAAACTTCATCCCCCGGCTTTTTGTCTGACCTCCATAAAGTTTTTTTTTACCGAGTTTTAATTGTTCGACCCACGTGATCTTAATTTTAGGGTAAAATGATCAGCTCATGTGCAAAAAATTACCAGCAATCATTTTTTTTTTTTTTTTTTTTACGAAACTCAAGCGTGTTGATCCACGAATTTCTCTCTTGAAACTAGAATAACTGATTTGGTGATGATTTTTTAACATTAACCTACTATTTTACCCTAAAAATAACGTTATGTGTGGGTCGTATACTTTAGATTCCATGAAAATAAAATTAAGCAAAATGGCCACTACTACAAAATTTTCAAGGTCCATAAACAGATGGCGCCAAAAATAAAATTTACGGGTCAATCTACCACAACTCACAAAGTTCAAGTTTAAGGACCACAAAGGAAAATAAACCAAAAAAAAGGATGAGCCTTATGTGGTTTTACCTAAATCATCTCCTCCAGATGGGCTTCCAACTTTTTCTAGAAGACGGTGCAAGTCTTCAGGGTTAAATCCTTCTGGGGGTGAATAATTTTCACACACCGCAAATGCCTCTGTATAGGGAATTACAAACTCAACGTGGTTAGGATTGGCGTGCCAGAAATTTCAGCATTTTGTTTTGATTGCGGTAAATTTTAGATTGAGAGCTGACTAGTTAACTTGTGTAACTGAGGATTTATACATGTTTAGTAAGAAGTTACTGAGCATGTCGAGATCCAATCTATTTTAAAGCACTAATGCCATGTAAGGAATGGCTAATCTTGGTAGGATGCAAAGTCATATAACCCACACCATGAAAGCTCTTCTTAAATATAAAACACATATACACACACACACACACACACACACACATATATACACACACGTTGAAAGTAATGAGCATGTAGATAAAACTGAAAGAAAAAAAAACATTTGAGTTTACCTATGCTGGAATTTCTACTGCTTTTTGGTTTTGCGAACGTCACCGTGGGGAAAAATAATTTCAGCTGCAATAAAGATCAAAACCTGTATATTTGCTGTCTGCCTTGAAAATAATTAACTGAACAATTTTACCAGTAGAAAAAAATTAAATCCTTAATTGCATCTTCTTTCTCCATTCTAAACCAATAGAAAAACCTACTATTCTTGAATAGACCAAAATTTGAAAGGCAATGAAAAATACGATGTACACAGTTTCGTAGCCACATATATGGGATATAAACTTTGAGCATCAGAAATGATTTAATCTACCTGGGTATAGAGAAGACTTGTATCTTTTCCGCGGAATATTTTAGCAATAAATTTCCCACCTTTTCTTAATACATGAGTAACGACTGTTAAACCCTGCATTTCAGGCCATCGGAAATTATCAATGTTATAAACTGTCATCGACAACAAGACTCGGAACATTATAGGAAAACTAGCAAAATAGTGTGGATTACTCACTGCGAGTATGAGTTGTGACTGAACAAATTCATCCATGTCATGAAGGCCAGTGACTGTAGATCAACACGTATACAAGATAATTAAAATTACCTGTATCTTAAAAAGTAAAGTGCAAGCACTATTACAATTAGGCTTTTTGGCTGAACAGTCCCTGAACCTTTATGATAGTGACATTTCGGTCCCTAACCTTCTTCTATCACATTTTGATTCCTAAACTACTGATTTTGTAGCATTTTGGTCGTTTTCAAAGAGAAAAAAAATAAATATGAAATTCAGCACCCAAACTTAAACATATTTACATGCTAAAATATTTATTTTATTTTTATACAAAATCTACTTGAATTATATTTTGACCTTAAATACAATAAATAAAAGTTGGACATTTTTATATGTTTTAGAGTATTATTTCATTTTATTGGTACTATATAAAATTATAAAGGAGTTATTTTAGTATGTTAACATGTTTTAACTCGCTTGGGTGTTAAAAATAAAATGTTAAAATAAAAAATAAAATAAAATAAAATAAAAAATAACAAAAATATTACAAAAAAATAATTTATGGACCAAAATGTCACAACAATAAAAGTTCATGGACTATTTGCACCAAAAACTCTCACAATAAATAAATAATGTTTACCATCGGGAGCACCATCACACACGACTAGATCAGCCTTGCATCCATCAAAATGTCTGATAACCTGTGAAACAGGGGAGACTTTTAAAAGCAAACAACGGAGACACATCAATGTGATAGAAAACTACTCAACCTCCAACATTATCCATTTTAATTATCAATTCACTTGCATCAGGTAACTTGAGATCCCATGTCTCGTGAATATCGATCTCAATGTAATTAGGAAGTAACATATCAACGAGACTTCGTTTTATATTCCAAATAGTTCAAAGAGAAGGAGAATGTAACTGAGTCCTACCACTTCAATTGTTCGGGCATTGGTTATGTCGCCTTGAACTTGAATTACACCTTCAATTGGAGCCATAGGTTGCAAATCAATAGCGACAATAAGAGGCAGATCATCATCCCTGAACACAATGATAATATAGGAACTTATGGTCTTCACAAGAGGCCACACACAAACTGAAAATACATCATCTACTAGGCGATATATAATTTCTCCAAATAGTTTGGCATCATGTGAATTATCTATTGAAAAAATTACTTGTTAAAGGCCTGTTTTATACATATAACTTATAGCTCTGTGTGTAATTGAAAAATGAATAGGCAATAAAAACTCACATTAAAAAAATTAAAAAAATTAATAAACTTACTTAGAATCAGAGGATAGCTTGGTTGGGAGATACAACTTCCGGCTTAAAACCTATACGTAAGAAAATCATATACGTGTCAGAACTACACTATGAGATGAGGGCACCGTTGCCGATTTAAATTCCTATATTAGGATTCCTCATAGTACTAGGATTGTAAAAGACCTATCTATAAATAGGTCTCTTCTATTGATAAAGAAGACATTTATCAGCCCATTTAACTTGATGTCTCTGACGAGAAGAAAATTAGGTCTAAAAGGAAAAGACTAGCTTCCTATTAATTGAAATTGTATCAGCAGGCTTCATCTATTTGGAGCTTTTTAATGTGGAAGTCCATCTAGATTATTGCCTCTGTCCTTAAAGACTGAAAAGAAAAGAAAAGAGTGGGAAACTAAAACGAGATCTTTAAGAATATTTGTTACCTGACTCCAGCTACCAGGAGCAGCACAAAGATCTACCACCCTCTTCACTCCTGAAATTCAAAATATTATGTAGTACACAGTGGTGTGCTTGAGCTAAGTAATGAATTCACGTGATTCGAATTAAAGGACTACACGTTATGAAAATGGCAGCTATACAATTCGTCAGCAGCATAAAGATAATACGCAGAACAACCAGATGGCTCGATTTGCATCGCGTTTGATATCATACCAAGTACAACAGCGTGGAAGTTCATTTATTTGTACCTTGAAATATGTTGAATTCTTCATCAATTTGAAGAAGCTTGAATGCACTACGAGCACGCCAACCCTCTTCTTTCGCTTTGCGGTAATAGATATCCTGTGGTAAAATATGCCATATGAATATAAAGTGAAACAAGGAAAAAAAAGAAGAAGAAAAAAACAGAACAAAGCTTGAAACTTACTCTCTTATCTCTAGAGGCTTTTCCCATCTTTATATAGTCGCTGAACAAAACATATGTCAAATTACACAACTGTTAAGATCATGAACCAAAAAAAAAAAAGATTTATAACACAAAATCTAACAAATTTTGTTTTTAGAAACACAAATGAACAATCCACACGTTCAAGCTTTCTTAATCATGTATAACAAATGCAGTCAGAACTGAATTCAACAATAACCACCGTAAGCGTAGGGCAAATTTATGCAAAGTTTAATTTTATCGAACACCTTATAGTCGTAATAAAGTTTTGTTCCTGCCACCCAGTTGAGTTTGGTTTCTCAAGTTGACAAGTCCAACTACAGAAACCCAGCTCTTGCCAAACATTCAAACACCAACAAAATTGATGAACAAATACAGTGTCAAACTCATCTTAGGTTAATCACAGCAAACGCAGTCTATTACAGTGTCGGAGTTGGAACTCAATACGGAGGGACTCGTTCACGCAGCAGAGAGAGAGAGAGAGAGAGAGAGAGAGAGAGAGAGTTACCTCGAGCGCAGCGGCGACGGCTGGGCTGAGGCACTAGCGACGACGTGGCTGGGCGGCGGTCGGGTGTGGAAGAATTTGCCTGAATCACCTACTAAAAACTTATTATTAGCAAAGCGACTTTTATTTTATTTGGATTTATTTTTGCTTTTTTTTTTTTTTTTTTCTTTCCATTTTATGACATTGACATTTACTTTTGCTTCTGAAATGTATTTTTTTTTTTTCTTTAGAATCGATTTTGTAAATGATGTTCTGTTAAATTAGAGTCTCTATTGATGGTGAAATTTCATCCAATTTGATAACTTAATTGTCTAAAAAATTGTCAAAATCAGGAGTCATCTAATTGGTTAACTCTAAATTTTTATTAATTTAAAAGACAAACAATAAATTAGATAAACGAAAAGAAAAAAAAAATCTCCATAAAAAGTAAAAATGTCTCCAAAATTTATACCATTGTCTGAACCAAAAATTGAGCTTTTTAATCTGAAACAAACCCAGCCAAAGTGAATTGACAATTTATCATCCAAAATCTACGATAAACCAATAATTTGAACAATGATTTTATTTCTTCTCTTTGATTGCAATTTGTCTTGACGATTGTCCCAAAGTCGCCAAGAAAAACCTTGAAAGAGCGGACCATATTTAAAAATAAGATCTCTCATACCCGAACAACAAACTAATTTGATTGCTCTTAATTTTATAGAATCTTATTTTATCATTTCATATACATCAACAAATGCACTAAATGATGATACACCAACACATAGAAAGAAACAAGTAAAATAGGGCAATTAACCAAAGTTCGGTGAATAATCGGAAAATCAACCACTCAAATTATTCACATTCCACAAGGACAAATGCCTTTGAATGATTTTAACTTAATATCTATCAAAAAGAAGAAGAAGAAGAAGAAGAAGAAGTACGAGCACAACCGTGTATAGCATATGAGAACGCGTCAGACCATGCCCAGAACGAGAGCATGGTCAAGAAGACGAAGAAGCACGCGGGACCTCTAGTGAGCTCAACTGGTCCTCCAAAAACACTCGAGAAGTTATGAAAGGTGGTGAAGGGCATCGTCAGAGCAAAGGCGTTAGAATTCGAGGCTCCACTCTCCAATACTGTGGAGCCCAAAATATAAGACTGGTCAGAGTTATGGTGATTATTTGCGTTTGCGATCACCGCCGTATTTCTCTGCGTGTTTGTCATCGAACGGTTGAGCCAGGCTTGCGAAGCTGTCAGCATTATCGGACACTCTAGAAATGGCGATCCCAAAGGATTCCTCCGAAGGCATGCACGTGATCAACACGCAAGTCATTTTAGCTCGCCATATAATATAACTTGGGAACAATTATGGGAGTAGTAGCATACATTTTTGTAATAGCTGAAATAGTCTATAGATTGTTAAAATTGGAATATAGTTTAACAAAAATTCAGACGCTCTAATGAAATTAATCACTTCAGAAATTTAAAGACAGATTATTGTACTATCAAGTGTATTTTCTTCACTTTAGGTCAAAGTTTCATTTAATACCAAAAAAAAAAGACAGAAACATTGACTTGGTTACACGCTAATCGATCATGTAGCTCAAAATCAGAGCTCGACTATGGATCAAACGCATAAAATAAAATGTGATCTAACTCTGTACATTTTTTTAGCATGAGTAACATACTGATAAGCATGGACCGAGATCGTAAACCTTGTTCATTGATGTGCCACGCCTATCAGTTCGTATTCCTAATGATTCCCTATGTTCATACAGAAATTCTCAGTTGAATCTCTTCGTCCGAGTGGTTAAGTTGTTCACT
Organism: Urtica dioica subsp. dioica; assembly: GCF_054948205.1. Lineage (NCBI taxonomy): Eukaryota > Viridiplantae > Streptophyta > Magnoliopsida > Rosales > Urticaceae > Urtica > Urtica dioica. The sequence goes on along the minus strand of NC_142767.1, from coordinate 13,999,854 downwards.
GAAGGCTAATTTGCCCGAGTGGTTTTCCTTGAACATCTTGGTCTCAATTCGGTTTTGCCCCCAACATATTACACCAAAGAAATCAGCTGATACAATTACACTGGGACAATTCCATATGAGCCAAAACGATTTTCTAGAGATCGTCATACCACAACAAACCATGAGAATTCTATAGATGTACATCTCGCAATATGACAAATCGATCACCCTAAACCCCAGAGATCTGTCTTTTCTTCTCCACACTCATGTGGAGTTGAAATGGACATGAGATTATCACGGAGAGTTGTCTCTTGTTCAAGAAGAAACTGAACCGTGTATGCCTTCTAAGGAGGAGAAAAACGGCTCATAAAGTTAGAAATCCAAGGTCCACTGACAAAGCTTTTTTTTTTTTTTTTCTTTGAACATTTTTCAAGTGTTTTTCTTTCACTTCCAATGGGGTTTTCCTGAAAACCATACATGTTCGGAGTCTATTTCTCATTCACGACCAGAAAATGAGAATACCATCTTAACAAAAAGAAAATACCCGCGATCCGCCCACATAACAAACACGTGAAAAATGAAACTGGAGAAGAAGAGTAAACGCATAAAAATTGAAAAATCCAATCACTATGTGTCACACTCTTGTATTACACTAGAGTGTTGACCTAAAGAATCTTGGTATCAAATGACTGCAATTTCACATCATTATCAGTATACGCCAACACATCAAACAGACGAGTTCCGTCGAGGCACGGTAAGTAAGTGATGCTCGAGGCGATCTGTCTCGTGATTGCTTGAATCTCCCTCATTATTTCCTTGTCGCTCTTTTCCCTCGAAACACCTTTCTCGACGACTTCACTATCGGTTTCGATGTTAAAATTCCATCTCTGAAGGACTTCACTTGTGGCCGTAACATCAACACAAAAACAACTCTCTGTAATTTTTCCCGACTCAAGCCATTCTGAAAGCTGTACAGTCAGATTGGAGACGAAATATTCAACTCTCTCGCCTCTAGTGAGCAACATTGGAAGACCATACTTCTTCACTTCCATGAAGCTCTCTTTTGGATATACTCCGCGATTGTAGAGAATACTATCCGCTCCGTGGCCAAAGGAAAATGGTAATAATAATGTCTTTCGTTACTGCTTTGGATTTATAAGCCATTTTTGAGCGATTAAAGAAATCGCATTGAAGGCCGTTCTGTTTGTTTACATTCTACAGAGAAGGCTTTAAAAAGAAGAGGATCTCTGTCAAACACCTGATGAGAAATTTTGTGATGATACAATGTGTGAACACATAAGGTACAAATGTTTGTACATTGGTCATATTCCATTCAGTTCAATCTCAGTGTATACATAAGAGTTCATCTCATAAATTTCACTACACACTACTCCAAATACAATAAACAAAATCATCATCATCAACAATACAAAAAAAAAAAAAAAGCAAACAAAACAAACAAACTTACATGGCATTCCTAATTACCAGCTTCCTCTTCAAGCTTGGCCACGTAAGCCTTGAGAAGCAAGACGATATCCCTCGCCGGAGCCTGAATGGTTCCGACCAAGGCCGCGGACGGAGCTTTAATGGAGCCGAGGACACGGGCGTAGAGCTCGGCGCGAGTCGGGAGAGACTCGAGCTGCTTAAACTCCTCGGGCCCGTAGAATTTCCCCTCGAACACCGCTCCGGTGAAATCATTCCCTTCGAGCTTCCTCTCCTTCTGAAAAGCCCTGTAAGGCTTAATGGCCGCTGGGATTTCATCACTGTGGACGAAGAGCCACGCGTTCATGCCAGTCATGCATGGTTTCAGAGCCTCCCATTCTGTTCCTTCGAGGGCTTTGTAGACGAGCGTGTTCTTGGCCACCACCAGGGTCGTGGACTCCGGGAGAGTCCGACGGAGGTCTTGGAAGTGCTTGACGGTGAAGCCCTTGTAGCTGATTCCGGCGACCAGGAAGCAGTTTTCGAGGTTCGACTTCACGGTCTCCACTGTGGCTTCCTTCTTCGTCCGAGAGATTGCGGACTGGATCGTCAGAGTTCGGGCTCGGGTACGGGTCTTGGCGGGGATTCGGGCGAGGAGGGGGTTCGAGGTGGGTCGGGATAGGGTTAGGGCTTGGGACGACGACGGTGCTGAGGGAAAGCTGAGTAAGGCTTCCATCGTAAGAAAAGAGAGAGAGAGAGAGAGAGAGACTGTGTTGTGTGTGCTCTGTTATCTTCTTATCCTAACCAGTCGAAAACGAAGAAAGAGTGTTTGGGAGTTGTCGTTTATGTAGCTGGAAATGAAAACGGACACGGACTTCATTCAGTGTCGTTTGCCTTTCAAGTTCTACGTATATAGCTTGAGGATTAGGATTGCATTGCATTACTTAAAATTAGGGCTGCGGTCCGGTCCAAAACCGGCAAAAAAACTAGATCAGACCGCTTAAACGGTTCAAAAAAATCCAAATCGGATTGGACTAAAAAATTGTGAAAATCGAACCGGACCGGACCGTTCAAAACGGTCCAGTCCGATTTAAACCGTTTTGAACCATTAGGACCGTTTTAAACCGTTTAGACCGGACCGTTCTAGAACGTTTTAAATCGTTTGGACTGTTCTAGAACGTTTTAAATCGTTTGGACTGTTCCAAACCGTTTTATATGATTAAAACGAAAAAAAAATCATTAATTTTTCACAAAAACAAAAAATATATAATCATGTACGGGAGGGAAACACATGCACAAATGCCTAATTTGACTAGTTGGACATTATTTTTTTTTAAAATAAACCGGTCCGGTTCGGTTTAACCGTATTTCAAAAAAACGGATCGTTTGTAATGAGTAGACCGGACCGGACCGGATGAAAAAAAAAACTGTTTTAAACCGGACCGGCGGTCTAAAAATCACTGATCCGATCCGGTTTACAGTTTTTACATTTTTTTTACGCCGACCTACTTAAATTTGCTACCTTTTATTTATTTTTTTAATATAGGGTAGATAGTTAATATTATAGTATTGAATGATGGTATTTTTTGTAGCTTAAAAATTAATATAAACCAATTCACAGTTTATAAAGAACGGACTGTTATGCCAATTAATAGGTTCACCTATTTTGTTGTGAATGCGCCGGCGCTATCAGCGCGCTTACACTCGTCATTTTGTTGTAAACAAACATTTTCTTGTGTGTGGTGGTATCGCACAACATCCAAATGTTGATTACTCTGTTTATATAATTTTTATATGTTTATATAGCTTGTGTGGGTCAGTCAGATGTTCAAGGTAGACGAAATCACGGGCATGGAGTGATTCCACTGGCGACCATCACCTCGGAGAACACCACGAAGAAGCTCTCTAAGCCTAAACATCCCTGGGACACCATTGCCGACAATAAAAAGCTTTTGGACGACGGTTAGTGGGTGAGAGTTCAAGAGAGGTTTTCAAGTGACTGCTGTTTTGGGGGAGACAGATAAAGCTTAAAAGATGGGAACTTTAATGAGTGGGATTATTGCGGGTGTGAGAGCTTAATAGAGAGAGTTCAGAGTCAGATCCGAAGAAATAGTTTTACTATTTAGCACCCAAAAAACAAAACATATCCTCGCCATAATTGGTTTTAGCAACTTTATTAGCTGGGAAATGAGCATAAAAGGAGGAAGGAAGCAACAAGAGTGAAGAGGGTCAGATAATAATATAATTCATAATTTATTTACACCAGATTTCACTCTCTTTTTTTTACAGGTGCTTGCTCAAGATAGCCTCGACGACGCCTTGAGCGATTGGGTGGTAACAGTGGCGGGCATCGGCGAAGACTCTATTGGCAAAGATCTTGTCCTCTTCGTTTCCGTTGGAGTTGACCAAAGCGGTGTAGAGCGGGCGCAGATACTTCATCCTCCCAACTTCCTTGAGAGTTTTCTCAACCTCCCCGTAGTACTCCCTGCACTTCGCCGGAATCGCTAATTGAAAGAACGCCACTTTCACCTCGTAGTCTTTCGACTCCGACAGCCTGTACCGCGAATCCAAACACAAAAGCTACAAAAAAAAAAAGAGGATTCAATTATGCGCTTAAAGTCCAGTTCCCAATCCTTGTTTAGGTCTTCTCTCAAAGGTAAGGACAAAAAAAAAAAAAAATAGTGGTGAAACTAGATATCTTCCAGTGATTCAAGTCAAATGAGTAAACAAAAGTATAGAGAATGATTTTTTTTTTTTTTTAGTTGTGGCGTCCAGGTTCCCAATCCGTTGTTGGGTTTTCTGTCATCAAAGTTTAGGACGCCAAAGAAAATGTACCGAAACAAAATTGTAGAGAATGAATTTAATTTTAATTTTTCTTTTTATTTTTTTTATAACCGTAGCTGACTAAAATCCACAAGGTCCTGGCATTATCGAACCGGAGACTAACAAGGTCCAAAGAATCACACTTACCACTACACCAACCCGTTGGGGTTGAGAATGAATTGAAATATTTGAGAGAGGAAAAACCTTTTTTTTTTTTTTACCTGCGAAGCGTCGATAGATTTGGGCAAGTTCTCCAAGTAGAGTTCCCACTCTTGCCCACGCCAGTCCGCAACCTCGTCCTCCCTCGGCATTCTACCGAGGTTGAACTCGTTGGCGAGGCTCAGAATCTTTGTGTATAAAGTGGATACCGGTTCATAAGCATCCGGAGGAATACCAGTGCCCTCAGTCCACAAAACCAGGTCAATCTCGTTCTCTATGCCTGGAATGTTAGCCTTCAGAAACTCCAGAAACGTGTCTGTGTCGATCGACTGGAACTTGAACGTCTCGATGTATTTCTTCAAGAACTCGTCGAACGCGGGCCTTCCAATCTAATAAAAAAAAAAACAAAGCAACATTAATACCCAATGCAACCGTTGCGAGAGGATAATGAAGACCTGTGATATGAACAAAACCTGGCGCTCGATCCGCCAAAGGAATTGAAATCCTTTCTCGTAGGGAATTTCGGAATACACGTCGTCCGGGTCGACCCCTTCCTGGTTTGTTTTCAGTTTGGTAAACTCCAACCTGTCTTTGAATCTCTCTACCGTATCATTCAAGCCTCTCCAGCCGATTCCGATATTGAGTACGGCTTTCTCTTCGCCTTGCACAGCCTCGACGATTCTCCTCTCCGCATATGTTGTGAAGCCCTTGAACAACAAATCAAAAGGCATGATTATTTATTCTCCAGGCAGAAACAACAATAGACGACCTGATCTTAAACCCACTATATTAACACATATTTATATCTAAAAAATAAAAAACGTAAACAATACGCATTCATTTTGCTAAACTTACAAGCACAGAAAGCAGCGACTCTTATTACTACTGAAACTACTGAAACACTGTAATCGTATTCGAATGAAGTTGTGATACATGTATACCTCGTTCAGCCAGAAATGGTCATTGTTCTTGTTGGTAATCAAATTTCCGGTCCAGCTGTGGGCGAGCTCGTGGGCCACGACCTGAGCGCCGGTGGCATCGCCTTTAATCACGGTGGGAGTCAGAAACGTCATCCTGGGATTTTCCATGCCGCCATAAGGGAAGCTCATCGGCAAAACGAGCAAGTCGAAACGCTCCCACACGTACGGCCCAAAGAGCCTCTCCCCTTGAACCATCATCTCCTCGGTCCCCGCAAACTCCCTCGCTGCCATATCCAACAGCCCCGGAACCGCCTCCGCGTAGACCCTCGTCCTCGGTCCCAAATCCCTGCACAACCCCAAACCCGTTGAACGCACAGATCTAGACTTCCTTCCCATAAACAAAACTCCTCCAAATTTTCATGCTATTCTATTATTCAGCCTAACCATTACTGGTTTGCGATTTCAGCATGATATTAGAAAGCAGATACAAAAAATTACTGCTGTTTTGACTTTGCGGTTGTATAGAGTTCTTATAAAGTCTCTTTAGTCACTTTTTAAAAAAAGAAAAACTTGTAACCATTCTTTCAAGTCAACATACAGCTTATTGGTCTATTTCTTCTCAAGTCAAAATCATGAGTCATTTTATTTTGATATTTATGAAGCCATCTCTTGCTCGAATGAGAATTTATGATTCAAACCCTTTGCTTATATTTTAGAAAACGGGAAAAAGAGGCAAAAAGTTTCGAACTTTGCGGAGTATAGAGTTCTTTAAACTTTCAAGTCTCTCGTCAGTTTTTGAAAAAAATTCTCGTGACTATTCCTTCAAGTAAACATACAAGCACGACTTATTGGTCTACTTTCAAGTCAAAATAATGAGTTATGTCTCGGTGAAACGGTGGTAGAAATCACAAACAGAGGCAAAAAAATTCGACCTTTAAGTGGGCGAAATGGGACTAATACCTGAAGCCCAATTCTCCGACGGCAAAGGCGAACAAGTAGGGCGGGATGGGCTGGTCCATGACGAAATCCTCGACGACACGGCCGTCGGAGCACCACGCGCCGTCGCCGCAGGGCACGGAGGCGCCCTCGCCGGGGAAGGGAGGACGTCGGTCCACGTGGCGCGCCGACATGACGGCGGAGAGCTGACGTGGCACGTTGAGGCGTGCGGAGTAGCGGACGCGCGCGGCGGGGGTGTCCTGGCACGGGAACACCGACCGCGCGTGGATCGCCTGGCACTGCGTGTACACGAACGGGCTTGTCCCGCCGGAGGTCTGCGGCGGCGACATCCACTGGAGGGCGGAGGAAGACGGCGGCGCCGAGAACGCGACGCTGAACTCCGACTGCCCCGAGAGGGAAACCTGGAGGCGGCGGCCCTTGATGGGGTCCGGCGGGGAGAGGGAGAACGGGATCGCCGCCGCTGCGGCGGAGGAGGAGGATTCGGCGACGGAGTGGATGGAGAGCGAGCGGGTGTCGAGGGACAACGCGCCGGAGTAGGGGCCGGGAAGGGAGAGAACCGCCGTGCCGTGGACGGTGGAGGACGCGAAGTCCATGTAGAGGGAAAGAGATATGTGGGTCGCGAACGGCTCCGACGAGTCGGCGTACGAGTGTGGGTCCACCGGCGCCATTGGAAGGTTCTAGGGTTTTGTTATTTTGCAGAGCGCAAGGTTTTTAAGAAGTTGAAGAAGAAGAATAAAATTGATGTGAAAAGAAAAAGAAAGAGAGAGATTTGTTTTGCATCTGTACCGTTGATTTAATGGGACCCACGATAATTGTCCCGCTATGATTATATTAAACTTTGTTTGCTCTGATTTGTTTCACGATGATTATTCTTTCGTTTTTCCAAAGGAAATTTGGAGGGAAAATACATTAATAAAATGAAATATTCTTCTACACTAGAGTCAAGAAAGAAGTACAAGTTACAAATTTTTCCAACTAATGAAACCAATACAAATTTTTCTTTTTTGTTTGTTTATTCGTGCACTATTTTAAATATAGATAAACAAGCATGTTCTTCGTCTAATGGGAATTTTGTAGGTGTAAAGCACTTTAACGCGAATAAAGCACTTCAATTATTTTCATTTCTTTAATAAAGTGTGTGATATCTACGAGTATCGATCCTCGGACTATTTAACTCGAATCCTAAATTTAGACGATTTAAATTGGGGTTATATAAAAAAAAAGAAGCCGAGAGAAAAAAAGAGAGGAAGACGAGGAAAAAATTGGAATCATCGGACGAACAACGACGACTAACGAAATCAACGAGAAAATGTATGTTTGTAACCGATTTAATTCACAGTTAACACGATTTTCTCATAGGGATGTGTTTATACGTGATTTTTTTTATTTTTTTGTTTATGGGTTGTTCTTCTTCGTTATGAGATGGTTTTTTCCGTTGAAACTAAGTTCACAATCCGGGAAAAAGAGATGAACTGCATTTCAAAATCGGAGGGAAAAAATTGGTGCTCACGCGCGCGCTCTCTTCTCATGGCTCCATAGACCCAACGCCTACATGTGGAACACCATGATTCGAGGTTGTTACATGGTCCGGATTGCAAAAGCCTGCGAGAAGGCTCCGGCGCCCAAGGAAGATGGGTCGGTGATTTGCGTGATGAGGAAGATGAGTTTCAATGGTTTATTGGTTGTATACTGTATATTCGTGTAAATACAAAGCATATTTACAGTATATCCGTGTAAATACAAAACATATTTACAGTATATTCATTGTAAATACAAAGCATATTTATAGTATATTCGTGTAAATAAACTTAAAAAAATTCTGGAAATATTTTGGACGTTCTAAAAATATGACTATATGGAAGATAAAATAATATCAATAAATGAAGAATATATTTACAGATTTTACCATAATGAATTTCCACGAAAATAGAAACTAATTAATTAAAGTCAACGCTGAAAACTTCCAAATACATAACAATAAATGCGCTGGAAACTTTCAAAATCTGCTGGAAAATTCAAATTTCAAATTTGAAAACTTCCCTATTCGGTTTCAATATTTGATTCGAAATTTTTAAAAAAATGCCTAATTAAAATAGCGGCCGAATTAAATAAAGGCAAATGTGTAAAACTAATTCAATTAATAAGATGTCACGTAAGTAAGATTGCTATTTACTGGAAATTAACAAAAGGTTGGCTAAAACTAAATTGGTATCGTTTAAGATGGCTACGTAGCCAATTATTTTTTTAAATTATTATGGAATTTTCAAACAAATAAGTAAACAATTAAAGGGGGAAAGGGTGAAAGTGTTGAAAATCTAAAATGACTAACAAAGGAAATTAAATTAATAATAAAAGAAATTAAAACTTATAATGAAAGTGAGGAGTACTGGCTCGAAGGTATGGTTGGTTATTGAGTTCAAAACTGAAACGTAAAGCTAAAGATTTCTAAGATTACCTCTCGCAATTATCCACTAACCTCGCTTGAGTCGCTAGGGACCTAATATGTTGACGATCTTACGCCTATCAGTTGAGGCTCTATTAAAACAACGTATCGCACTACGTCCGAGGCTCAAACGGTTATACCACTCCTCTAATTTTTCTATAGATCTATGTGGACTAATGATGGATTGAGTATATTTCTCTTGTCTTTACCATCTCGGTCTCAAAACAAGGAACAAAACTCACAAATTAGCTAGATAGCTAAACTACCTAGGAGAATGTAAAACACTCACAACCTATGAAATGCCTTTTTTACTTTTCTTTCTTGAAGAACACTTCTATCCTAAGCCATGAACCAACTTACATAGAGAACAACTTAGATGTGATGCACATAGAGAAGAATGTGTGCGAAAACTTACTCGGGATATTTATCAGCATTGACGGGAAGGATAATGACACCCAGAGAGCGAGACAGGATTTGGAAGACTTAAAAATCAAATCTATTTTACAACTGAAAAAGTGTAGGAATAAGTAGTTCAAACCGCAAGCTTCATACGTTCTGACACCGACGCAAGCTTCAAAATTTACTATCAAGTACACGTATCTATAGCAATGGTAATAAAGCAATACTCTACTTGTGCTACACAACGGTAACAACGAAATCCTATAAAATCTCAGTTCACTGCGAAGAAATTGAAGGAATCAGAGTCTTTTTCCGGTAAAATCAGTCTGATGATGAAAGGAAGATGAAGACGACAAAACGAGGTATAAAAGAGGAACCGTAATTATAGAGTATTTCTCGATTTTGTTTTCATTTTTTACTTCATTAATTCTAAAAGAAAAACAATAAATTCTATACTTATCAATTTAGTGGTTATTTAACCCCAAGACACAAGATTACGTTAACGAATTAGCTAAAAATTACAAAGTTTAATAATATTATTAAAAAATCGCCTATTAAAATAAATGGATATTAACGTAGGGATAATCATTGTTACGAGGAAATTATATATGAATTAGCCAATCAAACTAAGGCTTTTAGTAAAATGGTTAAGATTTCATATTAAAAAAAAAGGAAGCAAATGGTTAGGGTTTCATGAACTATTACAAATAGTAGTACAAACATATATGATCTGCGATTCTAATTTGAATTGGGTTTTGTATTTTTTTTCCTAACGTTTTTGTTAATCTCTTTCACATATTTGTCCAATTCTCAATTTAAAATTAATGTGCTTTCATTTTTAATCTGAATCTCTCAATAATACGTATTTTTTATTTTTCTTTTAACTGTGGGAAAGGATTTCGATGTTCTTGGTTTGTTTATATTTCTATTAAACATGTTATTTTTTTTTAATGGAGTTCGATTCGAATTCCTCAGTTCTAACATAATTTGCTAATTATTTCAATTCGCATTGTGATCTTAATTTATAGATTTTTGTTTTATGTTCATGTTTTATTTTCATGAATCAGTTTTTCCAGTATTTCAAAAAATTCAATCTTGCTTTAAAAAACTTTAATCCACTTTAAATTCTCGCTCTCTTCTCCGTCGGATCTCTCTCCCTCCTCCACCTCTCCTTCTCCCTCTTCTAGTGATATGGATCCATATGATTGTAATTGTCCTCATCGGTCGGAGCCATGAGAAGCTTCGCGAAGTCTCCGTCTGCAGTGGCGGATCGAGATTTTGGGTGATTGTCGTTGTCCTCATCGTCAGAGCATCGAGAAGCTTAACGAAGTCTCCTATGCGATTTGTCCGAAGTTGCTGATGATCGTCTCTTTAGTCAACGGCCTTCGCAAAGTCGCCTTGCCCAAATCTGTGGTGCCGGAATTGCAAGACATTTTTTTTTCTAAAGATATGTAAATCATGTCATCAAAAAAAATTTCACGACATTGTTTCAATTGTAGCTAAATGGAGGTACTGACAAATTGTTCTTTAAATTTATAAGACCATAATAGTACGTAAATATAATATATTAAATATTAATAATATTTATTTTAGGGAAAATGGCGGCAAAAAGACCCAATGTTTTCGGGTTATTACACTTATGTACCCAACGTTTAAAATTGGTGGTTAAAGTACCCAAACCCAAGAAATTACTACTCCGTTGGTACCTTGGACGTTAAAAATAAACGGAAAGCGACGTGGCTGCATCTTAGGATACTTGTGAGAATTTTTTGTATATTAATTACCTAAAAAATCAAATAAAACATTGTAAAAAAGAAAAGAATTAATGGAAATAAAAAAGATTCCTCACGCCCAGGTCCTTCCTCGAGCTCACCAGATAAACCCCGCTCAGCTTCCGGGCCCCGTCGGCGTGGGCCCGCCGCCGGACCCACCGGCGAAGGCGGGCCGTTGCACCAACGCCTACGTGTCCTCTTTCCCTCCGACCACGACTTACGTCCGCTCATCGCCGCCCCAATACGCGGTCCCCACTTACCACTCGCCGCCGCCGCCGCCTCAGGCGATGTACCAGCCAGCCAACTCGTACGTGTACTCGCCGGAGCCGCAACAGCTCGCCGGAGCTTACCCCGGAGCTCCGATGGGTTACCCGTACGGAATGGTGTATCAGCAGGCTTACTACCGATAAACCCCGCTCAGCTTCCGGGCCCTGGGGGCGCGGGCCCGCCGCCGGACCCACCGTTCAGCCTCGTCGGCGATATCTGGGAAGGCAAAAGATCGACCTTGGTCGCGACGAGGACTATCTTCGGGAGAAGAAGCCTCTTCTTGCTCGCCTCGCTCTCCCCGAGAAGCTTGAAGAGAGACTTGGCGGCCCGTTTCGGGAACGACCCGTCGAAATCCACGCAGTCCACGACCACGACGATCACTGCGCTGGCGTTCCCGGCCCGTTTCGTCATCCGGGTCGAGATCAGCCTCTTGAAGTCGAAGTCGGGGATCAGATTCTCGGCCGACTGGTTCTTCACCGACCCGTAGTTCTTGAGAGAGTGACACCTGCCTTCGCCGGTGGGTCCGGCGGCGGGCCCACGCCGCCGGGGCCCAGAAGCTGAGCGGGGTTTATCTGGTGAGCTCGAGGAAGGACCTGGGCGTGAGGAATTTTTTTATTTCCATTAATTCTTTTCTTTTCTTTTTTACAATGTTTTTATTTGATTTTTTAGGTAATTAATATACAAAAAATTCTCACAAGTATCCTAGATGCAGCCACGTCGCCTTCCGTTTATTTTTAACGTCCAAGGTACCAACGGAGTAGTAACTTCTTGGGTTTGGGTACTTTACCCACCAATTTTAAACGTTGGGTACATAAGTGTAATAACCCGAAAATATTGGGTCTTTTTGCCGCCATTTTCCCTTTATTTTATCTTATTATTAATATTAAGATATATATATAGCTCTTTGGAAAATTATTTGTCACTGAAAACCCTTTCTGTCATTTTACGATTTACCAATGTTGATACGAGTTATACTCTTTCTCCCAGAATACTCGTGGTAAACACTTGCGGGAAGAGATTTACCCATAAAATCTTAGTTCTGACGCCGTAATACTAAGCGATAACTTAATCCTTGGTGAACTAATGTGTTTGCTTTTTAAGGGGCAAAAAGGGCCAAATGAATCACAATCATGATAGAGACGCCCATAGAAGACTTCACCAGCTTTGATTTTTGTTTTTGTCCATAGAAGACTCCTAATATATTTTGCCCCGTACTTTTTTCTAAAAAATTAAATAAAGTAACAACTGAGCGACCACCTTTATCATCACTTGGGCCGCTGCTCTCCATGTTCAATTCGCACATGTATGCTTTTTTTTTTTAACAAATTAATGTCTCTGCAATTCTTAAACCGTTGGGTATAATATGAAATAATATTGTGGCAAGGGGAGAGAAAACAAGAAAAGGAAAAGAAAGATGTGGGAATTTAACACCGTGACTGAAGTATTTTGGATGGCAAAACAAAGACAACACAGCTACTTTCACACAGATTACAGCCCTAATTATTTCCGGTTCAAGATTTTAATAACGAACCAATTAAGACTGAAATTAAACAAGACTAACAACCTATGCAGATGATTGAAACAAGTAACATAACAGTGCAGCAAAAATAAAGAGAACACCAAGGATTATCGTGGTTCGGCGTCCAAATGCCTACTCCACGTTGAGCTCAGAGGATAAGCTCGATCCACTAATCATAGAGTTCGTTACAAGCACAAAATACAACGATTACAACCAGTAAAACCACGCTGAACCACACGGCCGAGATAGCCCCAAATCGGATCGAGAACCCTAGTTCTTGCTTGACTCAAACACGAGAGTCACAGGTCCGGAGATTGCTCCGCAAGACCACGAGGAACAACACTCGTACAGAACCTTGCTGGGACTCGACGATCAAGACAACGATCGGAAGTGCTCAAGAAAGAGAAGAACAGCGAGAGGCTGCGAAAGGTTTAGAGAGAGAGAGAGAGTAAATCTGTTCGGTTTTTTGCTCTGTCTAGGGTTTGTTCCCTTTTATACCCTGCTGATGTTGTGCTTGAGGAATGGGCTTGGCCCAGATGAATAAATGTTGGGCCTCTTCTATTCCAACAATCTCCACCTAGGTCCAACACCGACCCATTCAGACCTCTGATTTAGTGAACTTCACTTATCCTCGTCATTGCTCAATCTTCTATCGCCATTTACTCGATGTGTAATAAGTCCAAACAGTGCTTGAACTTGTTGACCGTCACGATCTTCGTTCCCATATCTGCAGGGTTATTCTCAGTAGCAACTTTAAACAATTTAATAACATCAGTAGCTATAGTATCTCGAATAAAATGAAAGCGAACATCCACGTGCTTCGTCCGTTCATGGTAGACCGGATTCTTGCTCAAATGAATCGCGCTTTGACTATCTGAAAACACACAAGCAACAGATTTAATTAGTCGTGCTTCCTTTAATAAACCTTGCAACCAAATAGCTTCCTTAAAAGCTTCACAAATGGCAATATATTCCGATTCGGTAGTCGACAATGCAACCAAGGGCTGCAATTGAGACTTCCAAGTGATACAATTCTGTCCCAAAAGAAAACAATGAGACGTAGTGGATTTTCTCGAATCCCTATCACCTGCATAATCCGAATCAACATAACCAACCAGCTCAAAAGGCACATTCCTATTGCTATAACATAAACCAACATCCAACGAACTATTTATGTAAGCAATCACATGTTTAAGCGCAGCCCAATGCTCATAACCGGGATTAGACATGTATCTACTAAGTAAAGAAATAGCAAAAGACAAATCAGGTCTAGTACTTATCATAGCATACATGATCGAACCAATAGCATTAGAATATGGAACATTTTCCATCTTAATAATATCCGATCTAGACTGGGGACATTGGTTTTTACTCAAAACAAAATGACCGGCTAAGGGAACTTGAACCGGTTTAGAGTTCAAGTTTCCAAACTATGCCACAATTTTTTGCAAGTATGGTTTTTGATGAATTTTCAGAAAACAATTTTTCCTATCTCTTTCAATATACATTCCCAAAATTCTTTTTGCATTCCCCAAGTCTTTCATATCGAATTCCGAGCTAAGATCAGCCTTTAACTTGCAAATCTTATCTACGGACTTACTAATAAGCAACATATCATCAACATACAAAAGAATCTACACGGGAAGGTTATCAAGAGATGAAAAATAGAAACAACTATCAAAGTCACTTTTCACAAAACCAATACTAAGCACGAAAGAGTCAAACCGTTTATACCATTGTCTAGGTGATTGCTTAAGTCCATATAAAGACTTTTTAAGCAAACACCCATGACCGGACTTACTCTTGTCCACGAACCCTTCGGGTTGTCTCATGACAATCCGTTCTTCTAACTCACCGTGAAGGAAGGCTGTCTTCACATCTAGCTGCTCAAGTTCAAGATCAAAACATGCAACAAGAGAAAGCATAATGCGAATAGTTTTAAACTTGACAACGGGAGAGAAAATTTCATTAAAATCAATGCCTTCTCGCTGAGTATAGCCTTTCGCAACCAACCTAGCCTTGTACCTAGGGGGATCAGAATCCGAGACACCTTCCTTTAACTTAAACAACCATCGGCACTCTATTAATTTATGTCCTTTTGGGACTTCTATTAATGTCCAAGTGTTGTTTACTTTAAGGGAGTTCATCTCATCTTCCATGGCTTCTATCCACTTAGCTTTGTCCTTAGACTCTATGGCTTCTTGGTAGGTATTAGGCTCAGCCCTAACTTCACTAGCACAAAGGAGGGCACAAAACACAAGATCGGCATAAGAGTACCTAGAGGGCGGTCTTATATCTCTCCTTTCACGGTCACGAGTCAATTGGTAGTCCGATAAGACCTCTTGAGCAGATTGCTCCGGATTCTCAACGCGATCATCATCCGGTTCATCATTCACAATCTGCCCATCTTCTTGTTCGGGCTCCAATTCGACGGGTTCGGGTACCTCTTGGGGCTCTACATGTTCCACCTCGAACGGAGCATCTATGGGAGTGCTAATAGGATCCGACTCACTAGCCTCGGGGTTACTAGGGTCATCTTCACTAAGGCTTTCTACACTCAGGGTGGTTTTACAAGGGAAAGAGCTTTCATCAAAAATAACATCTCGGCTCACGATGATCTTAACACCTTTAGCACTCTTCTCCCATAACCTATACCCTTTGGTTCCTTCTTGTTGTTGGTAGCCTAGGAAGACACACTTAAGGGACCTAGGGTCTAACTTACCCTCTTTGTTGTGAGCATAGGCTGCACAACCGAAAACCCTAAGGTGTTCTAAACTAGGTTTCCTACCACTCCAAAGCTCTATAGGACACTTCATATCTATGGACCTATTGGGACTCCTATTGATAAGGTAGGATGCAGTATTGAGGGCTTCTCCCCAAAAGGACTTAGGAAGGCCGGAGGTAAAAAGAAGGCTCCTAACTTTTTCTAGGAGGGTTCTATTCATACGTTCGGCAACACCATTCTGCTGAGGGGTTTTCCTAACCGTCCTATGTCTTAGAATACCGTTGGCTCTACAAAACTCATCTAGGTCCACATTACAAAACTCAAGGCCATTATCAGTC
Organism: Urtica dioica subsp. dioica; assembly: GCF_054948205.1. Classification (NCBI taxonomy): domain Eukaryota; kingdom Viridiplantae; phylum Streptophyta; class Magnoliopsida; order Rosales; family Urticaceae; genus Urtica; species Urtica dioica. The sequence goes on along the minus strand of NC_142767.1, from coordinate 13,984,134 downwards.
CGAAGGGCTTTCAGTTTTCTACCGGTTTGATTTTCCTCAAGGGTTTTCCATTCTGTTATTTTTGAAAAGGTTTCATCTTTAGTTTTAAGAAGGAAAATCCAAACCCTTCGGGAAAAGTCATCCACAATAGAAATAAAATATTTCTTGCCGCCGTGGGTCTCGAATTTCTCCGGACCCCACAGGTCGGCGTGCACATAGTCAAGGCAGTTTTTAGATAAGTGTTCTCCAGATTTAAAACTCAACCTATGTTGTTTTGCTAACACACATGGTTCACAAAAAGATAAATCAACAATCTTATCCTTACCCAACAAACCTTGCTTGCTGAGAGCATTGAGACCACCTTGGCTCATATGCCCCAATCTCAGGTGCCACTTCTCCGTCACGCTGTTAGTCTTTGCAGTCACAGAGTGTGTAGATGCGGAAACATGGCAGCCACATAGAACATACAACCCACAATATTTTTTACCGTATAGAACAAGGCCGCCATTTCTGCACACTTCCATAACACCATTAAAAACTTCATACTTACACCCCAGATCATCAAGAACGCCAAGAGAAATGAGGTTGCGTTTCAGATCTGGGATGTATCTAACAGCAGTGAGGGTTACTAAGTTTCCATTGTCTAATCTAAGATCAATGGAGCCAATGCCATGAACCTCACAAATGGCATTGTTTCCCATGAAAACATATTCATTCTCAACAAGCTTGAAATCAGAAAACCAGTCTTTATTTGGACACATGTGAAAGGAGCACCCGGTGTCTAATATCCAATTATCATGGCATGAAATGTCAGAAACATTCAAGACTTCACTAGTAAAGCCTGTGCTTGTACTAGCGACATTAGACTCCGGGTTCTCGGCTTTCGACAAGTTTTTCAAAGCAAAACAATTTTTCTTAAGGTGTCCAACCTTATTACAATGAAAACATTTTCTGGTTTCCTTTTCCTTCTTGTCAGATTTAGCCTTTTTCTTATTCTTGCCTGGTTTGGTACTAGCAGCTTGATCATTCTTAGTTTTCACAAAGAGGTTATTCCCAACTCTTTTCTTATTTTTCAATTCAAATTCTCTAGTTTTCAAAGCGTTACAAACTTGATCAAAAGTTGGCATAGTAGTAGAATATTGAAAAATATCTTTCACAACTTGATAAGTGTCGGGGATGGAGTTAAGAATGATCATGCTCAAACTAGTATCATCCAAGGCCTAATCTGTCCCTTTTAGCAACAAATTAATTTTCAAAAACTCGTCCAAGTTTTCATCTATGGATTTAGAGGAGTCCATCTTAAAAGAAAACAAAGATCCTTTTATGAAAGCCAAATTGGGGGCAGATTTGTTTGAGTAAAGGGACTCGAGCTTTACCCACAACTTCAGTGCAGTGTCAGCACCATCTACCTTTCTGATGACTCTGTCGGCTAGGTTCATGAATAGGAGGTTGAAGGCCTCCTCATCCACTTCAGCCTTCTTTGCCTGGATTGCTTCTGGCCACTTTTCCGGTTCCTTCTCGAGAGCCCAGTGGACTTTGTGGAGAGACAGGAGAACTTTCATCTTCTTCTTCCAAATGTCAAAGTCACCCTTGCCATCAAACACCGCCACATCAAGACGTGTTGATGTCATTGTTCCTTGACAGAAGGTAAGATAAGAGCAGTGAGGGTTCTTTGAAAATCAAGAAACTTATTGAGGAAGTAACTTGTATTTTAAAGATCCAACAGAAAAGTAAACAAATGGTATACGTCAAAGTTATAAAGAGAACTAGGACTTATCAACCACAGAATAAAGGAAGCGACAAGATCTTCAATATTGTATATCAGAATACAAGATCTTATGGTATCAGGCAAACAAACACAGAAAGATATCACTTCTTTATTGTACAAAGAAAAATAAAAACAAAAACTGAAGAAAATACAACCAGATATTCAATAGCTACTATTTCAGATCACCGAAGGACTACAATAAACTCGAAAAGCAGTCCGTCTCAGTCCAGATCCAATAGGTTTTGAATATCCTTTCAGTTTTCACACCTGTACGCAAGAAGAAAACACAATACAACAGTATCAAAATTCTTTCAAGAAAGAAACTACAGAGATATTTCTAAAAAGAATGTTGGGCTGTAAAGTTGAGACAACCAGAAACTCGACTGGTATCTCTAAACAACAACAAGAACACAAGAACTCTCAATCTAGGGTTTCCTCCACCTCGAACCGAATCACGGACCAGAAACTCAAACCGATCCGTGATTTTTCGAACAAGACAACAAAGAACAGAAACCCTAGTCTACCAAATCCAAAGATACCGAGTCACTGAGATCGCAAAAACGAAGCTCTGATACCACTGTGGGAATTTAACACCGTGACTGAAATATTTTGGATGGCAAAACAAAGACAACACAGCTACTTTCACACAGATTACAGCCCTAATTATTTCCGGTTCAAGATTTTAATAACGAACCAATTAAGACTGAAATTAAACAAGACTAACAACCTATGCAGATGATTGAAACAAGTAACATAACAGTGCATCAAAAATAAAGAGAACACCAAGGATTATCGTGGTTCGGCGTCCAAATGCCTACTCCACGTTGAGCTCAGAGGATAAGCTCGATCCACTAATCACATAGTTCGTTACAAGCACAAAATACAACGATTACAACCAGTAAAACCACGCTGAACCACACGGCCGAGATAGCCCCAAATCGGATCGAGAACCCTAGTTCTTGCTTGACTCAAACACGAGAGTCACAGGTCCGGAGATTGCTCCGCAAGACCACGAGGAACAACACTCGTACAGAACCTTGCTGGGACTCGACGATCAAGACAACGATCGGAAGTGCTCAAGAAAGAGAAGAACAGCGAGAGGCTGCGAAAGGTTTAGAGAGAGAGAGAGCCGCGTAGAGAGAGAGAGTAAATCTGTTCGGTTTTTTGCTATGTCTAGGGTTTGTTCCCTTTTATACCCTGCTGATGTTGTGCTTGAGGAATGGGCTAGGCCCAGATGAATAAATGTTGGGCCTCTTCTATTCCAACAAAAGACAAATATGAAGAGACAAGATTTAATTATGGGACGAAGGAAAATGACAACATTTAATCCATCTGGAATTTTTATATATTTATTCATTAGTGTCTAGAGACCTTTGGTGTGAATTGTGATGACAATTTTTTTTTTAATAAGATTAGTGTGCCAATAAGCAATAACATCTGTGAATCTGATCTCCTAGCACTCGGTTTCAAAATTTGATTGCCTCGTTCTTCGATGTATGTTCAGTGGAACACGTTGAAGATTACTACTTTCTATGGGTAAAGGTATCCTTTTTCGCTTGTTGACTTGATGCCAGATCACTTCCAATATTAATAGATCTTCTTATATCCTTAATTTATATAAGTAATAAATGAATGAATAATGATAGTCGACTTCTTAATAGGCGGGAACATGAGCATTTTATATAGGGTGATGTAGTTAAATAATCAATTTAAAGTTATGAATTTATAAAATAGTCAATGTTTGTCTTAATTGAGGGAAATAGTCAAAATGTGTAGCAAGTTAGTTTTAAAAAAAATTGAATCAAAGATTAAATTTTTTGAACGTGATAAATTGCTTATAATAATCGTCAAAAAATTTAATCTTGGCTGTCAAAATTTTTTTGAAAACGTAAATTTGGCTACTTTGCTAAAAAGTTGAAACCTTGGTTACTTTGTTAATCAATAAGTTTCAAATGACTATTTCGTACAATTTAGGCGGAACATGCTTACTTTCCGTATTAATACAGGTTTTGCAATGTAGTTCTCCGTCTTTCTTGGCGTTATGCTTCTTTTGCTTGATCTCGTACGTCTTGGCGTGAGTTACGTAATTATATTCCTGTATCTTCCTTTACCTTAATTCGTGTAGCTCAATTTCTTTCTCGTGGCTCGCTCAAATCTCTTATTTCACTACTACAAATTCACATTTCTGGTGCGTAAGGGTATTAGGTGCGACATGTCGCACCTAAATGTTTCACCTAAGTCAATATTCGGTGCGACATGTCGCACCGGATACTCATCCGGATGACTAAAAATTTCGTTAATGTTTAGTGGTATTCGGTGCGACGAAGTCGCACCTAATATTAAATTGTCACACCTAATGGTAATATCAAATTTGAGGACGTGTTCACTCGCCCCACTTATTTTGGTTTGAATTACAAGATCATATAGACTCCCATTTGTCTTATCGTATTGATGGTATGACAGTTAGTCCTATTAGATTACAAGTCTGTTTATACTTTAAGAGATGGATTAGTTAGTGCCTATCATATGTTACCAATCTACATATATGCTTTAAAAAAAAGGATTGAAATCCCACGCAAGACAAGGGTTACCCAGCCACGTGGGAGCGAGATGTTAAAATCTCGCAAATTGGTAAAAAATTCATAAATATTTCGTAAATACTATATAAAATCTCTCAATATTACAAATACGGTACACATTTCGCAAAATACGACATAATTTTAGACTAATTTTTTTTTTTTTATGAAATTCTTAAAAATTGCCCATTTATCTTGAATAATGCAAAAAAAATTTAAGTATGATTTTTATATTTATATGTAATATATATATAAATTTGTAACTAACTAAATCATCTTAATCTTAACGTTTTGGATTTAGCCAACGTTTAGAAAGTTATGAGAAAATAGCCAAATCTATGAGGTGATAGTTGGGGTAATGGGTTAAAATTCTCAAAGTGTCCTTAAAGCAATTTAAAGGTTTTTATTTTTCTTCTAGATTCGTCACTTTGTCTCTCTTTTGGTTTTGAATTCGTCACTTTCTCTCTCATACTTTTTTTCAAACATTTTTTTTCACCAAAACTTCAAAAATCCATATATATCTCATATGAACTCGAAATTGAATGATTTCAAATCCTACAGATTCGTGGCGCCGAGATCTTCAAAAATAGACCCATTGTGAAAATAATTTTAAATGCCATAAATGTAAAAAAAAAAACACGTTACTGCTTTAGATATGGAAATAACTGAAAATTTTCGGAAATCATCTTGAAATAAATGGAAATTTATTAAATATTTCTGGAAAAGTCATTACAAGCACACGTAAACATGACGCATTAAATATGATTTTTCATCAAACACAATAGATCTATTTTTGAAGATCTAGGCGCCACGAATCCGTAGGACTTGGAATCAATCAATTTCGAGTTCATATGAGATAGCTATGGATTTTTGAAGTTTTTATGGAAAAAAAATGTAGGAAAGAAAGTAGGAGAGAGAAAGCGACGAATTCAAAACCAAGAGAGAGAAAGTGATGAATTTAAAAAGATAAAATCATAAAAGTAATTTTTATTAGCTATTACTTATGCCACCTAGGTTGTTTGACTATTTTTCCAAAAGTTTTCAAACGTTGACTATTTCCAAAACATGAATATTTTTGTTGGCTATTAAACTACAGTGCATATATATATATATACATATACTATATATAGTTGCGGTATGTTTAAAAATTGTGGTGTACCTTATGCGGTACAAAGTTACCAGTAAAATCAAAACTGCTCCGCGCCAAACAGTATTTTAAACCTTACTTTAAAACAATCGACATTTCATCATTGTGAATTATTTTTTATTTTTTATTTCCATAGATCTTCATTTTCTTGCATGATTCATAATCATGTATTGAATCCATTATTAACTGTTGATGTCGTTTCCGAGCCTCTACAATCACGAAGAAAACAAAATATAAAATTATAGGTGTTTGTTTTGATTTATTAATGTTGATCCCGGAAAAACGTCGTATAAGAAACAAGAAAAATAATTAAATATATTTATCGAATAAACGAATAAAGAAAGTAGGTTGTTTATTTATTGATCAAACTGAAATATACAGAAATGAGCTCACTGGTCACCGAAGTCAATTGTTTAAATCCTCTTGGATCGAAGATATTTATATTCGAGTGAAGTGCGGAATCTTCGGAGATACGTGTAGTAGACTTTGTCATGTATTGCCTCGTCCATTGCCACATCGCTTCTTTGTTTGAATGGGTTAGGGGGAAGTCGCCAACCTTCCAGGTTTGTAGGCGATTGCATCCCTTATGTTGACCTCAACTTCATCAGGGCTTGTTGCAGAAATGGGTTGAGTCAGGTTGTTTGGGCCGGGCCCAAATGATCTCATTATTTAATATTCCATTGAGAATTAAATATTTGAATATTGGAAATTATTCGATTTGTTAAATGATTTTCTCTTTTGATATTGGGCAATTCGGCCCAATTTCTGAATGTTATTGGACCGAATTTATAACCCCACAATCAGCCCCAGTATGTTTAATATTTTTAAATATTAAATATACTAGAAGAATAATAGAAGTTTAGATCGTCCGATTTATGTGCGGGGAACCTGATATTTTGAAATATTGATCTCACACGTTCTTTTACACGTGGCGCCTTGCTATAGCGCCACGAAATCGAAGTCTGATTGGCGTGTCGGTTAGGGTTTCCTTGGAATCCGAGGGATAAGATTTGATTTTAATATAGAATTTGTATCGTGAGTTCGCTGATTGACTTCGGTGACCAGTCGATCAATAAATAAACATCCTACTTTCTTTATTCGCTTATTCAATAAATATATTTAATTATTTTTTTTGTTTCTTACACGACGTTTTTTTGGGATCCACACTAATAAATCGAAACAAACATTTACAACTTTATATTATGTTTTCTTCGTGATTGTTGAGCCGCCTGATTTGCAGCTCTTAATCTCAAGAGTGTTAAATTTTGATTATAAATTGAATAGGTTATTAAATTTTATTTAGGTACACCATCTAAAGGAATTATTGTTTATTTTAATTTGCACTAAATAAACGTTAACATTTTTAATTCCTAAAAAATAATAAATTGACATTAACCGCGGAAGCGAGACCCGGGATTCATAGCTAGTAAAAAAGAGAAAGATTAAAGGAAGATTTTGTATAGGGCATGATCTTCTGATTATAATTGTTGTATGCAAAGTAATACCCCAAAACATGTAAAAAAAAAACGTGACCCAATTGTGATTTGTTTCTCATAATAGTTGGCAGAATCCACCGAATCGCTAATTTCTCTCTTCCAAAACCAACTTTCCCAAATAGCCTCAGCAGTATTCGTTTCTCTAAATAGGGAGCGAAAAACAGAGCCAATTTCCGATCAGCTTTTTCACAAAATGTCGGGCAAAGTCAAGCCAACCATGAGCCTGAAGCTTATGATCGACAGAAGGGAGAAGCGCGTCCTGTTCGCGGAGGCCGGGAAGGACTTCGTGGACTTTTTGTTCTCGCTCATGTCACTCCCGATCGGCACCGTGATCCGGCTTCTCTCCTCCGGCGACATGGTTGGCAGTCTCGGAGAAGTCTACCAGAGCATTCAAACCCTCGGGGAAGCTTACGTGGAATCGGGGGCCAGAAAAAGCGATCTGCTCGACCCCAACAACGCCACGGTCTACGACGGCACTGCGAAGCTTCTCTTGCTCTCTAATGGTTTCATGTTCCAAGGGCGCTCGTTTGCGCCGAGTATGGCATCTTCTTTCTACGGTGGAAATGGGTTCTCTGATGGGGTCAAGTTTCAAGGGAGTCCGTTTGGGACGAGTAAGGCATCTTTTTCCTTCGGTGGAAATGGGTTCTCTGATGGGGTCATGTCCCAAGGGCCCTTGTTTGGGACGAGTAAGGCATCTTGTTCCCACGGTGAGAATGGGTATGTGAAAGAGTGCGTGACTTACATGGTCATGGACGATTTGGAGGTCAAGCCCATCTCTAATATTTCCACTCTTGCTCTCATTAACAAGTACGGCATTCGGGAGATGGGTGATCTTCAGGAAAAAGTTGTCTCCATTGGCAGGAAAGAGGTGAGTTTGGCTTGGAATCACTCTCTTCTTTTTTTATTGTTTATCTCAAGCGGGCTTGAAGTTTCAAAGAGAAAGAAATGTTATTAGATGATATTGACTCTGCAGGGCTTGAAGTTGTTGAAGGCGTCGTTGGAGTCCAAGACTGTTCTCACCAATGTCTTTTTGGGCCGTCAAAGCAGTGCTGCCCCGGTCAGCCCTTAGTGATTTTAGTAGAGGTTCATGATATGGCAAAAACCAAATCATGCTCTAGTTTCAATTCTCTTATGAAACTTCTAAGTGGTTAATGATGTATTTTGGTGATCTTGATATGTAAAACTGTAGCTGGATCATTTCGTTAATGACTTTTCCTGCTCTAGTTGCGACTGTCACACTTTTACCAGAGCCGAGGATGTTAATGTGTTGTCACCCTCTCATTAGTCGGTTTTGTGATTCTGTTAAGGTCGTTAATGACGCGTATTTAAGCTGTTGATAGCTTTCTTCAAAGAATTGAAAGTTAATTTCAATCTTTCTTTCTCCGATTACTTTCGTTCTCTCTCAACCTTCTTCGATCTCATTCTACGTTCTAAAGGAGTCATTATGTGGAAACGAACACCTCTTGATGTTGTTGTTGTTGAACCAGCAGTGAAGGAGTCATTCACGTCAAGGTTGACGGAGATTTGGAGTCCGTACTATTGCCGAGTTGTCAGAGCCAAAGAAGAAGCGAGGATCAACAATGCAGCATAGTAGGCAACGTTGTCTGTGAAAAGTATCTCTAATTCCGGTCATTTAAGTTAAATGAGTGTTATACTGATTGTGACCAACTTGTGTTTCAGTTTAATAACTACGATTTCATCATTCTATACTATTGGAGTGACATAGTCATTTCTCATCAAAACGACATTCACTCTCTTTAAATACAATGTCGTTTCTTATGCGTTCCCTGTATTTGATTTTCCCTCTCTCTCTCTCTCTCTCTCAATCGAGTATATAAAGTTAAACTTAGTCACTTGTATTTTCAATTCATTCAATGAATCAAGTTTCATTTTGTTGAGCCAAACACTATTTTGTTAATATGGTATAGAGCTCTTTTCGTTCTAGCTTTGATCGGAGATCTTCGTCTTCTCCGATCCACATTCTCTCTTTTTCAGATCGCTGATCTTCGTCTCCTTCGATCACCATGGACAATTAAGCTGCTCAACAATTCGTTTCCTTCTCTCATCCGATCGCGTCTAAGCTTGATGCGAACAACTACATAATATGGAGAAAGCAAGTTCAAGCAACTTTGCGTGGTCACACACTATGAGGGCGGTGAGAAAAGATATATTTTACATCCCAGATATCGTTTTCTTTAACAAACGACAAGCCCGAAGTATTTTGAGCTATATTTACATCTGCGCCACCCAAACGGCATGCCACCCAGATTTACAAGTGAGCCACCCAAGCAACAGTTTAACTCAATAGACGACAAGTCTGCTTGGTGTCGTTTCCTTTTCAAAGGACCAAGTATTTACAAACAGAGGACCGACCAAACCACAGATATTGCACTTCCATCGAAGAGACAACAATCCAAAAATTTCGATAGTAAAAAGATCAACCTTCACCATGGTCGCCGGAAGCGAGATCTTCTCCCTAGAGATTTCCAAGAACGAAACCCTAACCAAGTCCTTCCGGCCAGTGATCGAGGTCAAGGAAGAGACATAGACCATTGAAGGCGAATTCGTGGAGCTTTAGATCGACCGAAAAGCTGTCGTCAGAGCGGCGTCAAAGTCTCGGAAGCTGACTTTGAAGTCTCGGAAGCTGTCCCAATAACTTTATTTCGATGAGTTGCAGAGGATTTTGAGTGACTTTCTACATCAATACATATGAGCGGAAGAAGGTATTAGTGGTGGAGGATGCTGACGGTGTTGAATCTGCCGTTACAGATTCACATAAGGTTGAAGGTTAAAAACGAAAAACCAAAAAGTTGACATTACGTGCATGCAATCATCCGACGCAAGCAAGACTTGTAAAACCGGATCTCAGTTGTGAATTGTATTTAAAATAGGCAAATCACAATGGTGCAACATCAATGTTGTAAATCAATGGTGCGGCATTAAAACATTTGCCATATATAATATTTATAATTATACTTAATAACTCATGACGTTTGGGAAAGAAAATGGCAAACATTGATTACCAAACAAAGGAAAAAGAGTCTAACATCGTTTATGCAAATGAATCACATTATTTTAAAGCATTATAAATAAAAAAAAGGAAAATGGACAATTTATCAATCCAATTAAAGGCTTTGGGCCTGCGGGAATATTGGGCACGAAAACAATAAACCTTTTTTGTTTGCCTTCTACACGTACTTACAAGCACATATCTACAGTCACATAAACAAATTAAAAATCACGTAAGCCATATTTACAGGCACATACACATAAGCAAAAGCATAATACGGTACACTGAGCTGATACAAATTAAAAGTCATCTCAAGCCATATTTACAAGTACATTCACATAATCATAAGCATAATACGGTACCTTAGGCACATAAACATAAACATAAGCATAATACGGCACATTGAGCTTGCATTAGTTGTTGCAATCATCTTTCAATGATATTTAACAAACGATGTAACAGTTTCATAACATCTAAAACTTCTTTGCGCTCTTTCTCAATCCTAGTAACTAGGTCGGCAAGTGTGAACCACGTTTTTTTTTGTTTTGGAATCAAATTTCTTCAGTTTTCAAGAACTTTACAAAGCTTTATAAACCCGATCTTGCGACAAAATAAGAGTTAAATAAACACAAAATCATATTGTATTGAAAAAAATCTGCATACCTTTCTGCTTCTTTATGCTATATATCAGCTTCATTCCTCATGCCTTTGTAATATCCAGTTCTCTTGTCGTCGTCAATAATACTACATACCGAGGCAAAATGCTCCTTCATCTCAAGTTGGTGTCGGTGATTTTTTAACTTTAAGTTGGGGCAAGGCTCGATTCAACCAACGCCTCAAATTTTGGAGGGAAAAATGATAGAAATAACGGTTTTGGAATGTAACATTTTCAGTAGCTTTTAATTTTTTAAAAATAACGTTTCAAACGGTAAATAATTATTTATCCTAGTATATAATAAAAAAAATCACAAAACATCAAGAAAAATAACCATTTATGATTTAAAAAAAAAACGTTATATTTGTAGTAAGAAATTTAAGAACGTTATTCTCGCTATAAATATATATGAAAGAAAACGTCTACCATAGGCTATTACCACAATTTGAAACTTGGTAGGCCTTAAAGGCCAGGCTGTTGGGCTTCAAAAACCAACACTCTAAGTGGACCTCATTTGGTATTTGTGGGCTTGCCCTTAAAGTGGCCCAAACTCGTTAAACGAAAGTAACCCGAGCGACAAACGCATTACTAAGTGGACCTTATTATTAATTTTTTTTTCCTGAAGGACCAAGTTGACCTTAAATGACCAGAATAACCTCTAGTACTCACTGCTCTCTCTCTCTCTCTCTCGCGGACAATAAAAAACTTAACAGCTGAACTTAAGCAAAATTAAAATCACAAACGAACCATCTCTCAAATTTGCACCGGCTAGAGAGAGAGAGAGAGAGAGAGAGAGAGAGAGAGAGAGAGAGAGAGAGAATTGGGAGTGAGAACGAGAACGAAAATGGACGATTACACGAGGGAAATGATGGACCTCAAAACCCTAGTTACTCGTACCCTCGAGAAGAAGGGCGTTCTTGCCAAGATCCGGGTATAACTATTCTATTCCCATCTCCAATCTCCCGTTTTTTTCACAATGATTTTCTTTGTCGCGCAATTTTCTAGCTGGATCTTCTCGAAACGCTTAGACTCATTTCAGAGAGAAAATAGGATGTTCAATTTTTCTTCACACTTTGTGGGCGGTGCTTTGGGTTTGAATTAGTCGAATTTTCGTCTTAGGGTTTTGTTAATTTGAAATTTTCGTATGAGTTCTCGTGTTAACCCAACATTGGTTACAAGCTCCAAATTCACTAATTTGGCTTGCATTTGGAAACAAAAAAGGTTTTGATTTGAAATACTTGGTGGTGTTCTGAAAGATTATTAGCTTTCTGTGACGAAACATACATACGTTGTCTTTATTAGCCTCATTGTTGGTAGGCTGAGCTGAGAGCGAGTGTTTTCGAGGCAATTGAAGAAGAGGATCGGGTGATTGAGAAAGAAGAAGGTCTACCTCCAGCTCTACTTGGGAGCTGTAATGACCGCGCTAAACAACTTCACGCTTCTCCTTCAGGTCTCTCTCTCTCTCTCTCTCTCTCATGTCCCTTCATTTCGGTTGGTAACTACTGATTATAATTTTTTGTCAAGTGGGGTGTCATTTCCAGCTGCCTTGGTGGGGCTTTACTCTTCATCTGTTTCACCCAGAGTTTTTTTTTTTTTTTTTTTTTTTTTAAAATTTTTTTTACTGTATATGATGATAATTGGTTAACAACTAAGTACTAACAATACTGATTTCATAATGAGAAATATGTCTCATTAGGAAATAAAAAGCTTCAGTCTTAGCACTTTTTTTTTCGGTACCGGAAGTTCGCTACATTATATAAAGCGTTTCACTGTTAGGAGAAGGAACATAAACTTATGTGTGCATAGTGAGTGTTTTTCTATCTCGGTAACATTGTCCTCTTTAAGGATCAGAAGTTATGAGATTCATAAAATATTTCATTTTTGGATGTTTGTTTGTATTGGACTAGTTCATCGAAAAGAGAGGAAATATGATTTAATGGAAATAAAGCTTTTTGGTTCCAGTCTTATTTTTTTTTTCTTCATACAAATGTTTATTGCAGCCGAAGACTTTGATTAGTTTAATGATGTAAACAAGCTGAGTTTATAGCATAAACTGTGATCTCACTGTTTCTTGATTAAAAAAAAAAAATCACTGATTGCTGTTTTCTTGTTGATGTGATAAGTTGTAAGGATGCAAATATATGTAACATGATACAGCGAACAATTATTATTTGTGTGCTTTTTAGCTTTTAGTACTTTTTAAGTTGCTCACTGATTTCATTTTGCAGGAAGGTTGCTTACTGCACTACTATGTGAATACCTAGACTGGGCACAACTAAACCACACAATGAAAGTTTATCTGCCAGAGTGTAATTTGGTAAACAAGTAATTTTTTATTATGCATGCATGGTCAAGTATCAACACTGGTCCGTTCAAAGTAATTTTTGAATCGCATTTTTGGTCCCCTTTCCCGATGTAACGGTGATTTATTTAACTTGCCAAGTGCAGCAAAAAGACTCTTGGAAGACTGAGTTGAAAGAATTCAGTAGCAAGAATGGGTACGATCTTAACAGAAACGGGGATAGTGGTCCGTTGCTGTTGGACGTTCTTGAAGGGTTCTTAAAGTTTGAGGTTAGACTTGGATATAGATAATATTCATGTTCTACTTATTTGAGGTCTAATCCAAGTCAAGTTGAGTCATTGGTCCGGCAATAGTGTGACCCAAAAACAGTTTGTTCTAGTTCTACCTATAGTCGATAACACCGTATCTTTTATTCAACGAGCAGAATTTATCCCAAGCAAGAGGTACTGGACGGAGAATAGCCACTTCGGAGACAGAGAGCTTATCCAATATAGACACCCGAAATGCGCGTAGGCCATCTTCATCATCCGTTGCTGGCGGACTCCCTCCACTCGGAAGGTGTTTAGTCAACCTTTGTGTTTCAATGTGTCAACGAGCTTTTTTCATTTTTGACTGTTGTATTAACTGATATGTTATTGTTCTCGTTCGCAGGCCTCTCCCTTCTGCACAGTCATCTGGTGAGTGGCGAAGCTGCTCTGTAAAAGTCTGTTAAGTTTATTTAATGCCTTTCGAAATTCGGCTGATACATTGTGCATTCAAGATAGGAGAGGTGGTGGATCTTCAATGTTGGGCTACAGGAAAGACGAGTATAATTGGAGGTACGACAGCGACGAGCTTCCGGAGGATGTCGTTCGAGCCTCAACTGCCATGGAAAACCTTCAACTCGACAGAAAAGCTAGGAATCTAACGACGTCTTGGCGGTTTGTTCTAAAGCCTTTATAAGCTATTGATTCTTGTTTTAACTATTTACCGTTTCAAAACCTGAAACCAGTTTAAACTAATGATGAAAATGTCACCGATGCCTGACATTGTAGTGACCCATTTTTTTTTTTTGGTGTTTTAGGGTTTACTCTTCTACAATGTAGTGAAAGAATTGTAAAACAGAATCAGGATTTTTTTTTATTTTTTTTCAACTTTGTTAATTAGTTACGTTTCTACTCTGTTTGCAGGCACGCCGGAGATGGGATGAGTGAGGATGATGGAAGGTCGGACCATAATTAGTAGCTGATTGATGACATGCTTTGTATTTGCTTCTCTGTATTTTGTTATCTTCAACATCAGTAATGGTCATCAAATGAAGTTAGCGTGGTGGTGTTATGTAAGGGTATATTTATTGTACTCTGACGTGAGTTAGTGTTGTTAAGTGTGTTAGTTTTATTTTTTTTCCCCTCCCCAAATTTGAAATTCTACTTCACTGATTTGTTATTGCTTACAAGTCTTACCTACAACTGATTTTGTATTTGAACTACAATTATGTAATTTTGAGGTCAAATATGTCAATGCCGTGTTTCTGTCCAATTATTTACTAGAGTGAAGTAAAGGTGAAAGTTACGGTAAGCAAAAAAAAAAAATCTGTCTTCTTAACCCTGTATTAAATCTCAGTTACTTGAAATGTTACTTGAAATTAATCAAGATTTAATTGAAAAATATAATGGTTGCCAATGATAGATAAAACATATTAAAAAAATCAAAACCCGAACGTTCGGGCTGTTACAAACTGCAAATCTTTTCGGCCGGTTTGATTTTTAATGATCGTGCAATCAGATTGAACCGAACAAACTCGATGGCGTTCATCATTTATTTTTCTTAAGATTGCAAATAGTTTATATGAATTGTTATTTAATGCTACAGATCCAACAATCTATCTTTTTTCATAAATATTAATGTGGCTTAATTAAGTTAAAGAGTACCAATTAAACTTTATTTATTGAGAATACATGTTGATCTGGTGATTAAGAGTATGAGCAATTTTATTTTAATATGTATACTTTCTAAAAATAAGTAAGACTTTGATTTTATTTAACATAACGTATTACATATAATATATGTATAAAGGATTTCATGCAAGTTATAAAATTATGCGCCGAAAAAAATAATTCGAAGAAACCAACGTAGACCAATTCGATTATTTTTGGTTTGGTTTGAGTTTTGAAAATTAAATATTAGTTGTATCAGTTCCGGGTTGATATCACATGAACAAATCGATTAACCCAACCTGATTAAACCGGGGTTCTAGGTCAAATTTTGGACCTGTTTTTTGATTTAATCAAGGATTTTTTTTTTATCATTATTATTTTTTATAGTGAAAATGACAGTTTTTTTGCAATCCAAAATTTTTTATTTGATAAATATACAAAAAGTTACAACAATTAACCATTTCGTTAAAAAAAATCCTCCCAAGTCAGATCTTAACGAGCGAGATAAGGCCTTAGCGAATGAAACTAATGCAGTTTGAAAATAAGATAAAATTACACATTATAGTTATTACCAGAAGACGTAGAAGCTTTGGCCTCTAACGATGCAAAACAAACTGCAACGAAATTTTCATCAATCTTTTTTTTTTTTTTTTGCATCTTCTTAGTCGTTTAGACGCATTAGGTTTTTTAGAATATCTGAGAGCATTAGTGATCTTCTCTCATTGAGAACACAATTGTTGTCACTCAATGCTTGCTCCGATGCAATACTTGTTAATGAAGTGGCAAACATGTCTCGTGCGATTAAAGCTAGTTTTGAAATAGTTCATTATTTTTTTTCACCATTTAGAATATCTAATTTTTTTCGAATTGTCTGTAAATAATTCAATTTCCAAATATCAAACGAGCTCATAAGATTATATTAGAAGGTTATGTCTCAGAATTATAAAATCAAGTTCCAAACACATGAATTCGATCAGATGAAGGGTGAGAAATTTGTTGCTACTATTGCCATTTATCTCAACATGTTCCAAAGTTAAAAAACGGCTCACGTTTTCCATCGCTCACATGGTCACTTTTTTGAAGTATATAATACAAGCAACAATTTTTTTTTTTTACTTTGACACTAAAAAATGTGCGCTCATACTTGGGATCGATTTTTTAAATGGAATTTTATGTGGTATTTAAGAACATTTAATCCTAGGTAAAAATTTCATCACCGATGTCGATATCACATTTAGACTGGCCACTTGTGTTTGATTGCGTGAAAATGTGAAGAAAGAAAAAAAAGAAAAGGAAAATGAAAGCTTATGTCAAACACAGTGCGTCCGTTCCGAACTCTTTGAATATATAACTTTGAAAGCTGAAGAAGAAATAAAAAAAAAAGGAAAATAACACATTTATACCCTGTGTTTTAGTGAAATGTCGAGTTTAACCCTCAGTTTTCAAAAATGTCGAGTTTATACCCTCTGTTTAACTAAAATGACGAAATTATACCCTGAAATGAATAACAGCGTCACAAATCTCCCTTTCATTGATATTAACTCTTATATAAGAAAAATCGAATCAAATCTAAATCAGTACCCTAATTTCCAAATTCTCAATTTTGAAATAAAAATAGCCTTAAATTGAAATTAAATAATAAAACTCATACCGCCTAAGAAATGACTTCATTCCGTGTTCGAATCGTAACTCTAAATCTTGGATTCTCTGTTCGAATATGCGATTTTGATGACTATCAACTATCGATGTTTACCCCTTTGCCTCTTTCTGTGTTCTTCACGATTAAGAAACTGTTGTTTATTTTTTAGTTTTTAAATAAATTACATATATGACGCGAATGAATAAAGATAATTGGTGTTTATATTATAAATATTATAGTCAACGTCAATGAAAAGTCAATAAAAAGAATATTTGTGACACTGTTGTCTATTTCAGGGTATAATTTCGTCATTTTAGTTAAACAGATGGTATAATTTCGTCATTTTAGTTAAACAGAGGGTATAAACTCGACATTTTTGAAAACCGAGGGTTAAACTCGACATTTCACTAAAACACAGGGTATAAATGTGTTATTTTCCCATAAAAAAATAACTGCCCAAACATCAACTCAAATTTATGTTAGTTTAAATATTAATTAGACGATTTTTTTTATTACACCTACAAAGCTAAAAAAAAGAAGAAGGTAATAATGACAGGATATCAAATTATTAAATAATTCCCTAAACTACTGCTGATCAATATCAACTTACAGTTGCTTATAATTTATACTTTATATTTTCAAATATATTACACTTAAAATCGGTACGAAACAAATTGCCATGTAATCAATAATTGGCTATTTTCTAAAATGTCATAAAACGTTGCTTCTTTTGCCATCCATATGTCCATATGTTCCAAGTTTGTATATAAATTTTTTGGGGATGAAGTCAATTTAGAATTCTACTAATTCTTAATTCTTAGAGAGGAAAATATCAAGAATATCTCTCGTGTTTAATCGAAATACGAGATTTATCCATTCGATTTATAAAAATATCATACATATCATTTCAGTTTAATATAAATGACATATACCTCTCCTAAAAAAATGTTATATTACAAATATCATCATTTTCGTTTAGTTTTTACAAAAACAAATATAATTGAACTCCCTAAAATACTCTTAATGAAATAGTTTTTTTATTTTTTGATTATGTATAAAAAAAATTAAATCAAAAAATTTCTTTATAAAAAGTTAAGGATTTTTTTTAAAGAGAGTTTTTGATTTTTTTAAAATAAAATAGTAAATAAATATTTATTATATTAAGGGTCTTTCGGGGAATTCAATTTTTTTTTTTTTTTGGTAAAAAATAAACGAAAAAGATGATATTTGAAATATAACATGAAAGCCATATGTCATTGATATTAAACTGAAGAGATGTCTGATATTTCTAGAAATCGAAAAAATAAATCTCGAATTTCGATTTTTCGATTAAACACGATAGATTCTTTTTGATATTTTTTTAATAACTATTATATAGACACTTAGTTACTTATTCCTTTTTATTTTTATATTATTTTATAAAGGATGGTGACGTATTCCGTAAAGTTAAAGCTAGTAATTATCTTCCTAAACTCGCAAAACTTGTATTTATTTTTATATATCTTTTTATGCTCAATTTATACGTCCCTCCATAGTCCGTAATAGTAATTTCACATTTCACTCGGCAACACACGCACAATAGCACACGTGATGATAATCACATACCGACGTTGTGACCTCTCACATCACAACAGCTTTATTGATTCGCTGGAACTGTGAAAGTATCTCCAATGCCAACAACCAACCCAACCCTTCTTCTTCTTCTTCTTCTTCTTCTGTGATTGTGTGTACTTCGTAATCATAAATTACATCGTGATCTATTCACTTCTAAATTAATTCACAGCCATTAAGTACTTAAATAGTAAATAATAAGAGTCCCGCGAATAACGACAAAGCCGACAGCTTTTTCTTGATCATCAAGTTCAAATCCAATCGTTCGATTTCCCTTTCCTTCATTCAAAGTCACTTTTTCTAATGGCGGCTCTGAGGTCCTTGCGGAGAGCCCCGAGACGGTCTTCTCCGTTCGAGGTCCGGTGGCTGAGTCAGTCGGCGCCGGAGAAGAGGAACGTGCAGTGGGTGTTCCTCGGCTGTCCCGGCGTCGGCAAAGGGACCTACGCCTCTCGCCTCTCCGCTCTCCTCGGCGTCCCTCACATCGCCACCGGCGATCTCGTCCGCGAAGAGCTTGCATCTTCCGGTCCTCTCTCTCCTCAGGTCTCGCTTCTAGGTTTCTAATCCTTGTTCTTTACGAAATCCCCAAGTTTATGAATTGCGCTGAGCTTCGCCGAACCGACTAGATTGAATCGAATCGAATCGAATCATTCGATTAAAGACTCGATGATTTTGTCACTCTTATGATCGGATTTTGAGTTTGGCGTCATTTGTAGCTCCTATAATTTTTTTTTTATTTTTTTATTTTTTGTAGCTTGCAGAGGTTGTTAATCAGGGGAGATTGGTTTCAGATGAAATCGTGATTGGCTTGTTGTCGAACCGCCTTAGAGCGAGCTCCGACAAGGGCTTCATCCTCGACGGTTTCCCTCGAACCATTCGACAAGCGGTGAGGATAACTTTCTGTTTTTGGCAATGGAAGTTTCTACTTGCTGCATATAAGAGAGTTGCTTGTTTGTTTGTGGACTTATTTGTGTATCTTAGTTGCTTGGTTAGGCCGAGAAAGAGGAGATAGGGAAAGTGAAGATTATTATGTAAGGCTGATGAGAACAAATGAATGGACAGAAGCCTCGTATTTCTAGATGAATTGAGTGTTTTTTTTAGGCATTTGTGTTCATCGTCTTGTAAGTGGGTTTTCGGTGGTGACTTATCTCGCACTGCAATGGTGTACAACTAGAGTTTCATTTCTGGTTTTTCTTCTCTCTAGTTTTAAAGAAGAATTGGTTTTGATGGTGAACTTGGTGTTAGTCTAAGAACTACCATAAGTTTTGGAACAAACCCACGTACAAGCTCTCTGTACCATTGGATTGACAGGTAAAATATGAGGGAAAAGAAAAATTGAGTGGAAAATCAAATTTCTATGCCGTGTTTGAAATTCGTGGAAAGTGAGAGAGAATAAATAGGGGAAGGTGAGAAAATAGACAAAAATGCGAGTTCCACGTGTAGAAATTCCGATGGATATCATTTTCCACCCGATTTCATTTTATCTCTCTTTTTTCCTTTCCCTTATATTTATCCAAACAACACAAGGAAAATAGAAGGTATTACTCAATTTGGTTGATCAGCTTAATGTAAGGTTATTGTAATATACTAAGATTAGCTAGAAAAGAGTCGTTAGCTCAACGTTAAGCACGTTCTTCAACGCCAGAAAAATGTTGTAGGGATTTCAGTTGTGAATAGTCTTTGTTAAGTTTTATTATTTTTTTTTTCCTATGCTATTCGTATTTAGCGCACTGCGGTGATGACTACGCTATAACCATGTTGCAGGAAATTCTTGACGAGGTTACAGACATCGACTTGGTGATTAATTTAAAGCTTCAGGAAGATGCATTGCTTGAGAAGTGTATTGGAAGACGAATTTGTAGCGAATGTGGAGGGAATTTCAATATCGCGTGCATAGACATCAAGGGCAAAGATGGCAAACCAGGAATTTATATGCCCCCACTTCTTCCCCCTCCTCAATGTGCATCGAAACTCATAACACGGTCTGATGACACCGAAGAAGTTGTTAAAGAACGACTTCGCATATACAATGAGCTGGTATTTTTCCTCAATACTCTTACATGTATCCACAGACATTTCTTTCTAAATCTTACTTTCAAAAATAATATACGCCCTGTTGGCGCGTAATGTTTCTTGTTGTAGCTGTTATACAAATCTGAGACCATTTAGCCCTATCGTTTAGTTTTATAATTAATTTTCTATTAAGCTCTTCTACGTACTCAATTCTGGATAATCAGGTTTTTGAGGATAAAAGTTTTTTTTCAGATTTCAATAGGTTTTAAAATTATAATTTAAGACAGTAATCTTCCCAATTTTATCTGAAATAAGCCAAAATTTAAAGCTAGTGGTTCCACGTCAAATAATAAAAAAAAAATACACAAAAAAAAAAAATCCGGGGTTAACAAGGATATTGCAAGTCTGTAACTAGGCCATTTGTTTGTTATAGTACACAGGGAACATCTATTCATGTCTTTTAACTTGTTTCTATTTCAAGTCAAATCATAGAAACACCATTTGTCAGATTGTAACTAGTTGAGCTTGTTGAAATTATTATTATTATTTTATTTTTATTTTTTTTTTGGTTTGAATCACTCTGTACGCAATAATATTCGCATTCGGTCGCATATTATGCCACTTTTTTTATCTTCTCATTTTTGGCAGAGTCGACCTCTAGAGGATTTCTATCGTAGCCGTGGAAAGTTGTTGGAATACAATCTTCCTGGAGGAATTCCAGAATCGTGGCCGAAGCTACTTCAAGCTCTGAATCTGGATGACCCTGATAAACAGATCGCAGCAGCCTAAATCATTCACGGCTCTCTCTTTGACGCGGAATAGGTAAAAAGCTAGGCCATTCTTTTCATGTTGGACATACACAAGGAAAAAAGTAGGGAATATTGAAAATTAAAATAAAATATAAGCAAGGCATATCTCGGCAGCAGTGTAGATAAATAACATAAGTCTGCCGGGTATGTGGCAAAACTATTGATATTGGTCTTTGTTTTATTCGACGGTTTAGCATGACCGATCGATTTGTAGTCTGTGAGGTAAATTCTCTTCCTGTATGTTGGGGACTTATTCGTTACCTAGGACGTAAATTAACTATCAAACCCATGAAGAAAGTTGGGTTAAATATTTATGTTACTTTTGCAATTGTATTCTTTCTAGCATATGATTCCAACTGCTAAATTGATCAACTTCTAAGGTAGACTAATATGCAATCGCAGTAAGTATTGTGGGGATTGAGAAAACTTCATTTCAACTAAAATTATACTATTTTTTGTTGTTGTCTTGATACAATTGAAATAAGAATGCAAAAGCACGTTTGAATCTATTAAACATGAAACCGCAAGTGAACGGGGAAAAAAAAAAAGAAAAAAGAAATATGGTCTATAAGCGTGAGGAAAATGATTTTCGTTGTTGGATCAGCTGCTAGAAATCAAGTATGCTTGAGCTGGGTGAATAGATTTTAGGACGATGGATAAAAAGGAAAGGAAAGTGGTAACATATGATTGTTCTTTAAACGTCGATTTGTAGGATATAAAGAAAGATTAAAATCTCTCTCTAAAAAGATGAATGATTTCTTTATATAGTAATCATATTGATTGAGGTTATATTGATTTCCATCATTCTCAATCGAAATCGAAGCCTAAATAGGAGTGATTGATTTTGGTGGGCTCTATGAGAAATCAATCCCTCTCAATCTCTCCATCTTTCTATCATCTCTACTAAATAACACAATGAATTCATTTTCATAGCCTAATTCATCCATCTCAATCCATCAATATCTCTCTCACTCATATACCTTCTAATCAATTTATTATCGAATAATTAATATAAGGTTTTCTGTTTAAAAGTTATTATCATCTTTGGGTCCTCATGGGTACCTACCCCAATTAGACGAGAGGGTTAAATATAAAATAAAAATAATAATGATCTTTCTACGACATGTTTTTTTTAAGAATTCAAAATAACAATTATTTTGGAAAATGTTGTACTTATTATTTTTACCCAAAAATACAAAGCGTAAAATTACAAAATAAAGTGTAATTAATGCCACTTTTTTCACGCAAGTTACATCGTTGTAATTAATGACAACTTTCTCCGATAGTTAAATCCTTGGTTTGACCGGCAAAGCGTACATCAAATTAATTTAGAAAAATTATACGAACTAAACCACTTGAAACGTAAGGTATTGTAATATAGCTAACGTTTTATTGAAGTTTCAAATGTAACCACAAATGATGACGTGACTATATTAGTCATTTAACAAATAACTTTTATTAAAATCGGCTGAACATAAACATATATAGCCAATGTTTTGGTCGCAGCCAAATAATGCAGCTTTAATATACGTTAGCTTATATTGTTGATCCTACGTATTTATGGCATCCCCTTTCTTGGATCATCCGTGGACAATTTACTTCGTTCCAGACTCATTTGCATCTAATTTTTTTTTTCTTCTTTTGGGCGACATTTTTATCTATTACATAAAAATGACCGTGTCTAGGTAAATACCTACTCCATATTATACCTGTGCATCAGAAACTAGAATCTCATGAAGGGAGAGATGAATTTCCTCATGTTTTGTAACGCTAGAACATGTTATTGCAAAAAGGCATTCATCCATCTTCATCATCACACTCTTTATTCATTCTATCTTTCACTCTCGTTCGTTTATCATATTTTTTGCCCCTTCTTAATGTTCTAAATGTATTTTTTGTTTTGTTTTAAGCTACATTTTTTTTTCTTGTTCCTTGTTACGAGAAATAATTTGGTAAAAACAGAGGTCAAGAACTTAAAGAGTAGCATTATTAATGAACTCACGATAAGAGTCTAGGGTCAATAATGCAAGTGTAGCTGGAATATGCAATATTCCATTTCACCGATGAATAGAGTCAATAAGCATAAAATAAAGGAACTTAAAAGATAAAAAGACTGGTATCCAAAATCAAATAACTTTCTGTCCGAAATTTGCGTACTAGCAATTTATATTAAAAAAAAAAAATTCATGTTCTATATGTGATACTTTTTTTTTTTTTTTGAAAGGATGTTCTATATGTGATACAAAATTCAATTTGTAGAGGACAATTGTCATAGATATAGAAAAGATGCGCATTTTGACTAAAAAGTCTCTCTCTCCGGTCAGCTGCGGTCAATATCAATGCGGTCAACTGAAGATTTTAAGGGTTGAAATATGTTATTTGAAAATTATGTGTCTAGTGACATTTAAGTAAAGTTATACATATATTTAATGTTTTTAATTTTTTTACAAATAAATTAAATTAGACTCACTATTACACATAGAATGTGAAATTTCCCTTCATATTTCATAGAATAAATTTGAACATTAATTAGTCATTTTATCTTGGCTTTATTTTGTACAAATAAAAACACACTTTGTAGTACTCTTAATCAGAGTACATGAAATCGGCCGTTCGAAGATTTATTTTTATAAAAATAAATCATGTATTATAAATGATGTTTAGTTGATATTACAGACTTTATTGATGGATGGATATCCTCAAATTAGACGAGTAAAGTTGTCAAAAATTGTGGGTCGCTAAAGTGGCCAACCCATAACTTGTATCGTTCCAACTCCTGAAAGATAGACAATAAACTAGATGGATGAGACAAATGAGCTTAATTGATAAATAGAAGAATGCCTCTTCAAAGCTTGGACCATCGTCTTTGCGTCCGAGAAAATGGACATGCAACTTCACATCCAAAGTGAACGATAAACTAAGACATAGAGAAATACGCGACTGTTTTAAGGGTTGTGTCAAAGTCGCCACAATATAGTTGGGCAAATTAGGGAGCCGTCTTGTTTAAGAAGAGGACCTTCCATAAGCATCAAGCTAATTTGCTTGCTCACAATTTAATAAACTCTTATTTCTATCATGTTGTATACACCATAAAACATATTAAATAAGACACTAATACAAAGAAACAAATAAAAATATTAGCCACAAAATAAATCATTAATATGATTTTAAGTTGCAAGCTCCAACCTTGGGCAGTATAATAATAATAATAATAATAATAATAATAATAATAAAAATAAAAATAATAATAGTAATAATAAAGTATTATTTTACGTTTAAATCATTGGATTTCAGTATGCATATCTAAAGCCACAAAATGAATGGATGGCCTGATTGAGAAGCTGACATGGCAAATCTGAATAGTGGTGAATCTCCTTTTCCAAGTTGATGTCTGATCTCGATTTTGTTGTTTATGAAATCTTGTACCAAATGGGCATATTTTGCACAAACGCCATCCGTACATTGGAGCCATTTTACAAATTTCTTCACGCTTTACAAGGAATTAATGGCCAAAAAATTTCCAATAAAGAAAAAGTGAAAAAGCCAGGCAAGAGCAAATGAGAACCACGATAAGGATTAGGTCACATAGTACTAAGAGAGAAAGAGCAATGGATATAAATGCTGGGACCTAAGAACGATTCCAAAAGGTTAAGAAATCAAAACATCTCTTGTGAGGAATTCCAGAAAGAAACTCAAGACAAAGGCCACAAAAAAGAAGGTATAAGATGCAAAGTTTTTAAATTTTAAAAGAGAGTAAAAAAGGGGAAAAAAGTGGACACCCCAAAGCAAAGCCCGACTCACAAGTTGCCTTGTACAAGATTCCATCTATGAAAAGTCAATTGCATTAAATATTTCCTACCACCATTTTTTATTTCTTCTTCACATATTAGAATGGTAAATAAAACTAATTGGCCAGAACTCAACTCCGAATCCCTATGCCAAAGAAGCTGGAGCTAAAGGCTCGGGGGCTCTTAAATACAAAGAAACCAACAAAGTTCATAGCTAAAAGCAAAGACCACCATGTAAAACTGAGGATATCGGAGACGGTTATTTTAAGATTAGTCAAAACAAAAAAAAATCCATAAATAGCCATACAAATCGTGAGGTCGACAATTTTCACTTAGGAAGCTGCACGAAATCATCTATTCGACGGTTCTCACACGATCACTAAATAATGAGTCTGATCAACCCATGATAAAGGAAAAAAAACTATAAAGGCAAAACGAAAGAAGTTGAACGTGACGCTCTCTCATACACAACACTCATCAGTTACTCTTCGTCTACCAGCATCACCCTCATATTTTATTTACTTTTCCTCTTTATAGTAGTTGCATCTATTGTAAAGACAATCCGACCTGAATTCTCATTGGTGCTTCCTCATCGCCATAAACGAGTTTTCGCCAAAACAAATCAACCTCACAAATCAAATAAAATTGAAATTCTGTTTCATCAGGGACAAGATGTCGCACACAATGTAGAGTCAATGTATGCGACAATCTGTTCTAATGTAATACATCGATAAATAAAAAGTAGTGCATAAAAGTAAATGACACAACGATTGGTAACCCAGTTCGGTGCAATGTCACATACTCTGGAGAGCAGTTGTCTAGTGAAAAAAAAATTCACTAATCAATAAGTAGTCAATAGTACAACAATGAACTTATATGAATTATCTTAGATTCAAGGCGTTTTTCCAATTACTACCCATGAATTCCTAATCAGGCTCCCCCCTGAATCTGAGCTCCCCTCAATTCTACTCTCAAACACTCTCCAAGTGTTTGGTAATCTTCGATGTCAACGAAATCACAAAACCAAAAGAAGCTCTAAGGCTTAATAAGAAGATGAATAGCGTTCAAAGTATTACACCACATCCACCATTTAGTTTCCCAGTCCGCCGGTCTTGCACGTCTAAAAACTCTAATTGTATGAATGAATGCGCCAAAAGACCACTAAGGGCAGAGACTTTCTTTTATAGTGGTCTACATCTCTGGAAGTCGAAAATAAGGTTTCCTTACCTATTCACGCAGAGAAAATAAATGCAGAAAGTCTTCTGCTCACAATTTTCGCGCGAAACAGAAAACTTGCCGAAATTACAATCCTATGCTTAGCCGTCAAGAATGTTTCCAACAATTCTACACTGCAAGATATGTTGAGATTACAATTGTTACCAACAACACATGTAACAACAAAAATGTTTGTAAATATTTATTATTGAGTGTTTTGCTTAGCAAAATTTTCACCAAAACTCTCAACACAATATAAAATCACTTAAAAAAAATTATAACTAACTTACCCATATGAAACCTGTTAATTGTATTATAATAGAAGTTTGGTTAATCATTATAAATTAGTCACTCTCATTATTAAGTAATAGAAAGGACAATTTAAGCCTTTTTGTTTGATATTTATAACAGTTAATATTAACTTTTATGAGCAATTATAAACAAATACATGTCTACGAAATGAAGGGAAAAGGAGAAAATATAATCAAATACTAATTAAATAATTTCCTAAAAATTTGCAATGTAATCAATGTTATATCTTAAATTATAATTGGTTCAGGGATATTTTGAACATTTTGATAATTTAATAATGAGAATCGCTGATTTTTAATTATTAATTAAACGTTAGCTAAAATACAATTTTAATGTTCCAAGAAGTCATATATATACAAGACCCTTGCCGGTTAGGTATCTAGCCCAAATTGACCATCTGTTTTAAAATTCTAGTCCAACTATTACTTAGATTAGGTAACTAGCCCAATCCACTACCAAACAATATTATATTCCTATCTTACCCCTCATCAAATACACACCAAAATTTTCGCATCCGACTCCAAATCCTTCAATCCTCCGATATTGCCTCCGAACTCTCCGTCGATTTCGAATCCTTCAATCCTCCGATATTGCGTCCGACCTTCTTTTTCGCCACCAATTTTCTGATTTCGCCACTTCCGAAGCCGACGAAGCGTCTCCGTTCTCAGACTTGGAAAAAATGGTAAGTAAATATGATTTCCAATTCGATCAACCCATAGAACACCATAATCGAAACCCTACCCCACATCTCCGATCAACTCTGTTAGATTAACTATAAAATATGATAAATAATATTTCCAACTCGATTAACCCATAGAACACCATAACCAAAACTCTGAAACTTTAATGGTAAATAATATTTACATTTGGGCCATTCGATAGTAAATATTATTTACCATTCGAAAAAGCAAAATACTTGTCTCCGATTTGGCGAACTATTCCATGATTCAAATCCGATGATGAATAACTGAAAAAAATAGAACGAAGTTTTATGAAATCAAGGGCAATTTTGGAAGTATGAGAAATATGGGCTATTTCCCTAAATAAATAGATAGTTAGACTATAATTTAAAAGTCCCCTCTATAAGTAGGCTAGTTGTTTTATAAATATCTTACATATATTATGTTGAAATTTGTGAGAAAATAAAGTTAATATGTTCAAAATGAAACAAGAACTAAAAGTAAAGGCAACATAATGGACTAGCAAAAGATGTTGAGAGAGGTTGACGCCAAGGAACTAAATGCCGGAGAAATTCCCGGAAATTCGGCTTTAATTTCCATGTCCACGGGTCAACGGCCCACGAAGAGCAAGTATTTCGTTTCGTCGTCGTTTTTCGCCGAATATCGTCGTTTTTCGCCGAATATCGTCGTTTGCTGCTTATGTCGTTTTTAACTTAAAAATTAAAGCTGGACCTGAGATTCGAACTCCAGTCACACGCCTGGGACGGTTTGGATATACCAATGTGCTGAGCATCGACTTTGTTATAGTATGGACATGTTTAATATAAGATTTGTACATAAAAACCATCAACTTAATATAAAACATAATTAAAATATAAATTAATTATTGATAAATTTATATAACATTGTAAATTAAATTATAAAAAATATATCACATAAAAACTTAAAAATCTCATCTTGATTTAAGAAATAATATTTATATATATAAATAATACATAGATATATCCATATATATATATGTGTGTGTATAAATTTGTGTATTGGGTATAAATATGTTATGTGAGATTCAAATTAACAAGTTGTGCGTATTGAAATATTATATATTAGATTGGTGTATAAATAATTACGTATTAAGATTATAAAATATAGTTTCCAATGGATTGGTGAAATTAACGAGTTGTTGGTATTATATATTATATTGGTGCAAAAACAATTAGGTATTGAAGATTATAAAATGTAGTCGACATAAATTTCAAGTTAAAAAATTGAAAGATATATATATATATATATATATATATATTTAACATATTATGTCACATTATTTCCGTTCGGTTTTCCGTCGGCACGTCGAATTTCCATGGAAATCGGCATTTGAAAACGGCATTTTACTTGCCCATTTCCACAATTTTTCCGTTCGAAATTCCATCGGCATGACGAATTTCCGTAAATCAGGAGGCTCGAAACGACAACGAAATCGGCATTTTTTTCCTTGGTTGACGCACACTCACATCTATTCAATATTTCATTTTGTTTGTTTCCCCATTATTTTTTTAAACAACTATTTCTTCATTTCATCACTCAGATTATTTACCGGGATCAATGTGGTTCTATTTATCAAGTATTTGATCATACATATCATTCATTCGAACTCAAACATTCTATTGCATATTTCCTTTGTTATTAGCCGTCGTCTTAACCTGTCCTCGTTTCTTGGGTGCATGCCGGTCTTGCTTAATAACCGATTTTAAAATTAAGACAAGTATTATGCTTGATGATCATTCATATACACTCTTAATTCCACATCGAGACAAGTTATTAACCACACCAATTAATAAGAGTACTATTCAAATAAGACACTGACTATCGCTGAGAGTGCTTAAAAAAAAAGCACGGCAATGAGTTGGTGTAAAAGTTACACTTATTACAAGAGATGTTATGAATACTAAAGTACTAGTAAAATGTTGAGAAATTTTGAGGAAATATGAGAAACAGCGAGAAGAGAAACACGAATGGTCTACATGAGAAAATCTGCACATATTTTCATTTTTCAGTGATTTTTCAAGAAATATATGATTGCGAATTTAGTTATATATTATTTCCCCTACAGATTTCCATCAACTTTTCTACCCCTTCGAATTTTTGTAGAATGAGAAGAATATGTAAATAAATAGAATAGACTATCATATTTTTTCGGTACCAAAAATACCCGAAATGCGCTTTTTAAAAAAATCAATAACAAATCTTAGCTTTATTTTATTCATTTTTCCAGTAAACGGCTCTATTTGTACTCCTCTGGGCAGAAAACATGAAACTGATCGTTTTAACATTTAGTATAAGCCACGAAATAAAATCGGTACTGCTGGTAGGAATATTAGAGAGTTGTTGTACATAATAAAAAATATTTATTATCTAATCAGTTGCTGACTTTCGGCAAAGATTTGAGTGGCACTCAACAGAATTTGATAATTCATTCGTCTTATTCTTCCTTGTAGAATGAGGTATAATATCAATTAAGTTTGCCAAAATCGGAACGATAATGAATGAGAAATTTATCTCAAAATATGCTTAAAGAACACATTTGTTATGTGTAATTAAAGTGAAATTCAAGAGTATCACATTGGTTGGGGATGTGTGTTGTGGTAGTGTTTATATGTTATCCTCTTTCTTTAGTGGTCAAGCAAGTGCAAGGGAGGAGAGTGTGTATGAGTTATCTCTTAACCCCTCACGCGCGCACACACACACGCGCGCCGCCACCGAGCCGGGCCGGGCTTAGGTTTCGGGTTTCGGGAATGTCTCGGGCTTGGGCCTTGAGCCGATTCTTATCTTTATATTGAAAGTTTCACTTCATAAAGTTGTTAATTCCACAAATAACTTGAGTTGTTAGTGTGAGAATTAATTGTGCACGTGCATTAATAGCATGCTTTGAATGGCTTGGACAGTTTTGAACTGAGCCAAAACGTTTGCCATTAAGTTCGAGCTATTGGATTAATTGCCATAATGGCTGGACGGTTTTAAGAGGCTAAAAGTTTTTACCTCTCTGAGAGCCTGCCT
This sequence comes from Urtica dioica subsp. dioica, assembly GCF_054948205.1. Lineage (NCBI taxonomy): Eukaryota > Viridiplantae > Streptophyta > Magnoliopsida > Rosales > Urticaceae > Urtica > Urtica dioica. The sequence goes on along the minus strand of NC_142767.1, from coordinate 13,954,170 downwards.
ATAAATAGAGGCCTCTAACTCTCATTCGAAGACATTTGAACAAACACAAATTCCCTCTTCTCATTCTCTCCTCCGAAATTGCTTTGGTTTATTTTGTAGTCGGTGATTAGTTCTGTTGCAGTGTTTAGTTCGCCAGAGAAGTTCGTTTGGTGTACCGTTCTTCTCGTCTTCCGCCGTTATATCCTGGGAGGTAAATTGCTCGTCGAATTCGACATCCATGGGAGGGAAATATTACTTTGGGAATCACTCGATCGAAAATACAAGACCGAGGACGCGGGCTAAAAAAAATACATCGTGGGCCGCTTGCTCGAGTTCAAAATGGTGGACAATAAGACGGTCGTGAGTCAAGTGCAAGAATTACAACTTATCTTTCACGAGATTAAAGCCGAGGGAATGACCATAAGCGAGTCTTTACAAGTTGCCTCCGCCATCGAGAAGCTACCTTCGGGTTGTAAGGAATTCAAGAACTACCTTAAGCACAAGCGAAATAAGATGAGTCTTGCAGATTTGGTGGTTCGCCTTTGCATAGAGGAAGACAACCGTGGCTCCAACAAGAGGTTCAAGACCATGTCAGAGAGAGCCAACGTCGTCGAGGATGATGAAGGCTCGAAAGGCAAGAGGCCTGCCAACAAGCTTGGGGCTAAAGGGGTTGCCTTCAAGAAGAAGAACCAAAAAAAGTTTGTTGGGAAATGCTTCAACTGCGACAAAGAAGGTCACCGCGTCGCAGATTACCGAAAGCTGCAAAAGAAGAAGAAAAGTGAGGCCAATGTCGTCGACACCGAGGGAGATGACCAATTTCTCGTCGCCGTGGTCTCCGAAGTAAACTTGGTGGAATCTGTTGGGAATATTACCCACTTGAAGATAATGAATAAATGATTACTAAATTCGATAATAAGATTACTTTATTAGCGTTATATGATTAGTGGGTTGAGTTCTAAACAATTAGAATCAATAACAACTATCTTCCATAGCCTCCGTATTAAACCGAGTCACGTGCTGGGCACCTGAGTTCGGGCGGTGAGCTAAAACGAGGTCGATAATTGATATACGCCTGGAAAGCTATATCTATAGTCATATATGTGGAACACATAGGTGAATGTTGATCACTATGTGGGAGCATTCTACACTTGTGGTAAGTGTACGACTTGGACATGTCTCGGTTGTAGATGTGTCGTTTAAGGACCGTTACGACACACTAACCGAGGCCGCTATGATGGTCACAGTGAGACTTGATCTGAATCCTGAAGTGATCATGGACACTGGGTCATGTTACTCAGCTCTTTGACTCATTCGCTAAAAGGCTATTCATGCTAATCACAACTTATGTCTTGGGAGTCTCTCAGAGCATGATTCGAGTGGGAAGTGATTTACAGATACGGAATCCAGCCTTCCTGAAAAGAAGGTTAATGTTCACTCACCTAAGGGTTGATTCCAGAACCGATAGATTGCTAGCACTTTCGAAGTAAGTAACGTTCGAAAGAATCTTTCGCTGGGGAAACAACATTGCTTAGGGCTGATATGTATCAAGAGAAGTATAACGGAAAAATTGACTTCTCTTGACACGGGTTGAACCTGGAGGATCTTGATCACGAACTGACTATATCAGTGGACACTCGTCACGATGAGTAAATATAATTCTAGTATTAAAGGAGAGTTCAGTCTTGGCTTACAAAGTGGAGTATTTGACCAAGATTAGACGAATCGATGGAAAAAGAGAAAGGACTATTTCGTCTTTTTCATCGGATTTGTTAAGCTTCTATTACTAGGTCCATAGTCCCCGATTCGGCTATGATAAATGCGGATAAGAACTTTCGTATAATAATGTTTATCATTATTAATCTCACTTGTTGTAATTGTGATTGACATCATTAATTCTGAAAAACGGGTATTCGCAGAATTAAATAAATATTTATGGTAGAATTGTTCATTTATTGTTTGATCAAGTAAATAAACAATTATTAATTATTTGTTTATTGTTGGACCAAGTAAATAAATGATTAATTGGGTTTTAAGCAATTGAGCCTTGCACACATGGAAAAGTCGAATTAGTTTTTTTTTTTTGGCACTACGAATTGCGCAAATCACCTTGGCCGTGTGCCTAAAAAACCGAATTTTATAATATTGGTATTTACCAATATTTTCTCTTTAGTTGTTTAAATAAAGGAGAGAGAATAATATAAGATATTGTCTTTTATTTTCTCCCTATTTAAAGGAAAGTATTTAGGAGAATATATGAGAATATATTTAAAGGGAAATAATATATTTTCCTTTATTCTCTCACTAAATAAAATATTCTCTATTTAAGTAGAGAATAATATCCCATAGATATTGATCTGATGGATGAGAGAAAAAATAGGATTCACTTGTTGAGATCCAATTGCCTAGATTTAATCCACTAGTGTGAACACAATAAAAGGAAATAAAATATTCTGGAAGATTCCATGAATATCTCATTTTACTACTATAAATAGGGGTTCATGAGAAGACAAAAATAAGCAATTAATTTTGTGAAAAATTTCGTGGCCCTCCCTCTTGGCCGTGCGAAATTTTCTGCCTCTCCCCCTCGGAAATTCGTTTCCGTTCTTAGTAAAATAAAAGCGAGATCTCGAAATACCTAGTTTCGTGATCTAGTGAGATAAAAACTATGCCCACTCATCTTTCTTATTCGTCTCGGAGATTACGTTTCGGAAGACTAATAAGGTGTCATCCTCGAGTCCTTCATCAAGACGACGCAAGGAGTACACGATTAGTTTAGGAGCGTTCTGTAGCTGAACCGAAAATCAATGTAAGTATTCGTTTTTCGCTCAAATCGATTGCTTGATAAATATGCTCTCGTGAATTAAATTAATTAAACATAACTAGATCTTGTTAATCATAACCATAATTTAATTAGCTTATGATCAGCGTAATTAATTATTTTTCCGCATTAATATGATTATATGGTAGAATCATCTCCAACGAGTAGTATCAGAACGATTGTTCGTGTCTGATACACGCTTGATTCACCAATAGAATCAAAGCCCAAGGAGTGGTGGCTAGACACCGGTGCTACCCACCATGTTTGCTCCGACAAGAACGCGTTTTGCTCGCTCGACATGCACCCAACTGGGGAGAAGCTGTTCATGGGAAACTTGGCCACTTTAGATGTCATGGGGATGGGCCATGTCATCCTCAAAATGACCTCGGGGAAAGAAATGAAGCACATCAACGTTCTCTACGTGCCCGACATTAGGAAGAATCTTATTTCTGGAACTCTTCTTTGTAACCATGGGTTAAAGATGATTTTTGAGTCTCAAAAGATTGTTCTTAGTAAGAATGAGATGTATGTGGGTAAGGGCTATATCGAAGATAGTATGTAGAAGATGAATGTAATCGTCAATACTGGCAAGAATAATAATGAGAATGCTTCCTCTTCTGCTTATATGCTTGAGTCATCTAATTTATGGCATGGTAGACTTGGTCATGTGAATTATGACACTTTGCGCAAATTAATTAATTTGGATTGTATACCAAAATTTAATATTGAGTCTTATTTCTGGAACTCTTCTTTGTAACCATGGGTTAAAGATGGTTTTTGAGTCTCAAAGGATTGTTCTTAGTAAGAATATGATGTATGTGGGTAAGGGCTATATCGAAGATAATGTGTGGAAGATGATTGTAATCGCCATTACTGGCAAGAATAATAATGAGAATGCTTCCTCTTCTCTTATATGCTTGAGTCATCTAATTTGTGGCATGGTAGACTTGGTCATGTGAATTATGACACTTTGCGCAAATTAATTAATTTGGATTGTATACCAAAATTTAATATTGACTCTAAACACAAATGTGAGATACGTGTTGAAGCCAAATTAACGAGAACGTCTTTTCATAGTGTTGAAAGAAAAAGTGAGTCTCATGAATCAATCCATACCAATCTATGCGATTTGAAATTCATGCACACGATAGGTGGTAACAAATACTTTGTGACTTTCATTGACGATAGTATAAAGTATTGTTATGTGTACTTGCTTAAGAGCAAATATGAGACAATTGAGAAATTTACCATGTACAAATTGGAAGTTGAGAGTCAACTTGGTAAAAAGATTAATATGGTGCGAAGTGATCGTGGAGGTGAATATGTGGAACCATTTGGTGCGTTTTGTGCTCAACATGGAATTATTCGTGAAGTCACTCCACATATTCTCCTTAATCGAATGGCGTTGCCAAACGAATGAATCGTACTCTCAAAGAGATGATGAATGCGATGTTGCTAAACTTGGGGTTACCACAAGAAATGTGGGGGGAAGCCATCTTGGCTGCGAACTATCTTTTGAATAAGATACCTCGAAAGAAAGAGGATAAATCCTCGTCTGAATTATTTAAAGGAACAAAGCCTTCCTATAAATACTTGCGAATGTGGGGGTGCTTAGCCAAGGTTTCGGCTCCCGCACCTTAAAGGATGAAGATCGGTCCGAAGACCATTGATTGTGTATTCATTGGTTATGCACATCATAGTAATGCTTATCGCCTTATTGTACACGAGTCTAAGAATCTTGATATATACAAAGGTTATATCATTGAGTCTAAAAATGCATCGTTCTTTGAACATGCGTTTCCTTATAAGACTAAGGAAGATGAACCGAGTTCGTCAAATCAAAATTTTGAGAATATTGAGGAAATATCTCAAGAGCTTGATGAGGAAACCGAGGATGATATAGAATCTGAACAACCTCGAAGAAGTATACGAGCTAGGGTGGAGAAGTCATATGGGTCTGACTTTCTTACCTAAATGGTAGAGACCGAACCTTTAAGTTATAAAGAGGCTGTAAATTCAGTCGAGGGTCACTTATGGAAGGATGCCATAAGAAGTGAAATTGACTCAATAATGCATAACCACACGTGGAAACTAGTTGACCTTCCTCCTGGAGGTAAAACTCTTGGTTTTAAGTGGATCTTCACAATGAAGATGAAAGTGGATGGCTCAATCGATAAATACAAGGCGAGACTTGTAATTAAGGGTTGTAGACAAAAAGAAGGTCTTGACTATTTTGATACTTATTCTCCAATGACAAGAATAACATCTATAAGATTGATCATAGCCATTGCCACTTTGAGCAATCTTGAAATCTATCAAATTGATGTGAAAACTGCTTTCCTAAATGGTGATCTCGAGGAAGAGATCTACATGGACCAACCCGAGGGTTGTGTTGCACATGGGCAAGAGAAGAAAGTATGTAAACTGATTAAATCATTGTATGGACTCAAACAAGCCCCAAAACAATGGCATGAAAAATTTGACAATGTCATGATGTCGAATGGCTTCAAGATCAATGAGTTTGACAAGTGTGTCTACATTAAATCGACCGGACGCGATTATGTGATTTTGTGTTTATATGTAATAAAAACATGATTAAATCCACAAAAGATATATTGAACTCAAGGTTTGATATGAAAGATTTGGATTAGCCGATGTTATCTTAGGGGTCAAGATTAAAAGAACATCAAACAGACTTGTTTTGAGTCAATCACACTATGTTGATAAAATTCTAGACAAATTTGCAAAGAATTATATTGGAGTCTCTAGAACTCCAATCGACACAAGTCAACATTTGTCTAAGAATAGAGGAAAAAGCGAGTCTCAAAACGAGTATGCTAGAATAATAGGAAGTCTAATGTACTTAATGAATTGTACTAGACCTGACTTAGCTTACTCTGTAAGTAGACTTGCGAGATACACGAGTAATCCATGTTCTGAACACTGGAAAGTGAAAGTACTGAGGTATTTACGATTTAATCGTGATTATGGTCTACATTATACTAGACATCCCGAAGTCATTGAATGTTTCACTGACTAGAGTTGGATATCTGATATACAAGACTCTAAAGCCACAAGTGGATATGTATTCACTTTAGGTGGTGCGGCTGTGTCTTGGAAATCCTCAAAACAAACTGTGATAACTAGATCCACGATGGAATCCGAGTTTGTTGCTTTGGATAAGTGTGGCGAAGAGGCTGAATGGCTAAGAAACTTCGTAGAGGATATTCCAAGTTGGACAACACATGTGCCTGCATTATGTATATATTGCGATAACTAATCTGCAATCGATAGAGCACAAAGTGTTATGTATAATGGTAAGTCTAGACATATTCTTCGATGACACAATACCATTAGACAACTTCTCTCATCTGGAGTCATAAGCATTGATTATGTAAGGTCTAAAGATAATATTGTGGATCCGCTTATCAAGGGGTTAAATAAGGACCAAGTAGAGAAGATGTCGATAGGAATGGGACTAAAGCCTATGATATAAAAGTTTTAGCAAAGGAACCCAACCATGATGACTGGAGATCCCAAGAACTTGGTTCAAAGAAATAACCTAACTGTTAGGACGAAGTGAGGTCACTGTGGGGGGAAACCCCAGTCCTATTCCTATGAAAAAACAGTGACACTCGTACGAGACTAAGCATTGTGCTTTTAATGATTATTTGAAATCGAATCTTTGAGATTCCGAACGAGTAATACGGGATTACTCTTTGGCGTAAGAATCACCTATGTGAGAGAGCAGTGAGGCCGCTTCGAAAGAGAATTAAAGGTGCTTAATTCTTTAGAAACTCTTACAGAACCAGGCGCATGTTCAGGGCCGAAATGAACATAACCATGAGAACTAAAACCTATGGCAGGAAGATATCAGCGAGATATATGCTCATCATTTATATACGAACGACAAACAGTTCAAGGACATCGTGTCTGCTGAGTAGTCCGTAAACATGACATACTTCAACGAGTTAAGGTTCAAGGACTTTGTCTACCTGTCCTATACTGGTATTGACCGTAGAACTGATCACCATATTGAGTCGTGTCGAGTCTTTTTGTTGCCGTCATGCAATTTCATTCATGTGGGGGATTGTTGGAATATTAGAGAGTTGTTGTGGATAATAAAAAGTATTTATTATCTAATGAGTTTCTGACTTTATGCAAAGATTTGAGTGGGTTCCACTCAACGGAAGTTGATAATTCATTCGTATTATTCTTCCTTGCGGAATGAGGTATAATATCGATTATAAGTTTGACAAAATCGGAGCTATAATGAATGAGAAATTGATGCTCAAAGTATGCTTAAAGATCACATTTGTTATGTATAATTGAAGTGAAATTCAAGTCCCACATTGGTTGGGGATGTGTGTTGTGGTAGTGTTTATATATTCTCCTCTTTAGTGGTCAAGGAAGTGCAAGAGAGGAGAGTGTGTGTGGGTTATCTCTTAACCCCTCACACGCGCACACGCACACGTGCGCTGCTGCCGAGCCGGGCTGGGTTCGGGCTCGGGCTCGGGCTCGGGTTTCAGATTTAAAGTTGTTAATTCCATAAATAACTTGAGTTGTTAGTGTGTGAATTAATTGTGTACCGTGCATTAATAGCATGCTTTGAATGGTTTGGACGGTTTTGTGCCTGAGCAGTTTTGAACTGAGCCAAAACGTTTGCATTTAAGTTCGAATTATTGGATTAATTGCCATAATGGCTGGACGGTTTTGAGAGGTTGAAAGTTGTAACCTCTCTGAGACCTTGCCTATAATAGAGGCCTCTAACTCTCATTCGAAGACACTTGAATACACACAAATTCCCTCTTCTTCTTCTCTCCTCCGAAATTGCTTTGTTTTATTTTGTAGTCGGTGATTAGTTCTGTTGCAGTGTTTAGTTCGCCGGAGAAATTCGTTTGGTGTACCGTTCTTATCGTCTTCCGCCGTTATATCCCGGGAAGTAAATTGCTCGTCGATTCTGACACCCGTGGGAAGACAATATTACTTTAAGGAGACCATAGAACGGTCATCGACCTTTGGTTTTTCCGTCTTGTTTTTCATTTACTTCTTCTCGTTCATAATATTATTGTTTTGTATTTTATTTCTTCAAATATCAAAGTTATCGTTTATTTCTCGAAAATAAATATTATCTACGTAATATTTCTAACACTAGACAATATTACTTTAAGGAGACCATAGAACGGTCATCGACCTTTGGTTTTTCCGTCTTGTATTTCATTTACTTCTTCTCGTTCATAATATTATTGTTTTGTATTTTATTTCTTCAAATATCAAAGTTATCGTTTATTTCTCGAAAATAAATATTATTTACGTAATATTTCTAACACTACTTCCCCTCGCAGCTAAACTGAAAAGAAAAAGTACTAGTGCGCAATTTTCTCTATTTTCGTCAAATAAAATGTAACCATTGGACGGCATTTCGCAAATCTAAAGCCACAAAATGAATGGATGGCCTGATTGAGAAGCTGACATGGCAAATCTCAATAATGGCGAATCTATCTTCTTCCAAGTAGATGTGTGATCTCATTTTCGTTGATTCTGAAATCTTTTACCGAATGGGCAAATTTGCAGAATCTCCATCTGTGCGCTGGAGTCATCTTAGAGTATTTCTTCACGTGTGACCAAGAAATTAATGGCCCAGAAATTTCCATTAGAGAAAAGGCCAGGCAAGAACAAATGAGAACCACGATAAGGATTAGATCACATAGGGCTAAGAGAGAAAGAGCAATCATGAATATAAAAGCTGGGACCTAAGAACGATTCCAAAAGGTTGAGAAATCAAAACATCTCCTGTGAGGAATTCCAGAAAGAAACTCAAGACAAAGGACACAAAAAAGAAGGTATAAGATGCAAAGCTTTTATTTAGAAAGTGACCGTAACGAAGGGAAAAAAAGTGGTCACCCCAAAGCAAAAGCATTGTGAGGAATGACAACGGGTACATTATGAACGGGTGTACCTAAACCGGTACTCGACCCGTTAGAAAAAATACCCTTTAAAAATTAACTACTCACTAATTCTAAATACAAATTATAAATTACAATTTATAGTCAATAAATAATTTAAAGTGGGAACACTAAAGCAAGTTAAAATTCATAGTTACAAAACAAACAATTTAGAAGTAGAAAAGTATCTAATTTAAAAAATAAAAATTAGTAACGGGCCGGATTAACGGGTTAACGAGTACGGCAAAACTATACTTGCACCCGTACCCTTTTAATTATTAATGGATATTACCTGTTAACCTGTTTTAAACGGGTATCACCCGACCCATTCAGACCGGGTAACGGACGGGTTAACGGGTATCAGGTAGTAATGTCATCCGTACTCACAGGTTGCATTGCACAAGATTCCAACTCAAATTAGGTGTTCATGCTCAAGAGTCGAGTGCGGTGAATTTTTTGTACCCACCATTTTTTTTTACTTAATTACCGTGGTATATAATCCGAAGTGACCAAAATCAGTCAGCTTAGTATAGTGATGCCAAAGAAGCTCGAGCTAAAGGCCCGCATGCTCTTAAATATAATGAATTGCAAAGCTCATAATCTAAGAACAAATCTAAATAGTTGCATTATGATATTATTGTTTTGTTTATTCAAGTACTTTCTTGACAATTTTTTTCATTCTTACAATTCATATATTTGATTACATTAAACATTTAAACTCAAGATTACAAAAAAATCTTGTAAAGATTAAATACTTGAGATAAATAATTGTCTCGGGGGATTGAACTCATGTCCTCACGCAGGAGGAGACTTTGTAGGAAAGAGGTAGTGTCACTCTTGTTTATTGAATTGTTATTCCTTCAATCTTCATATTTGAAAAACTGCATGACTATAAATTGTTATAAACTGATATTAACCATTGAAAAACTTATAAACACATATAAATTCATACGAATTAAGGAAATAAAATAAAGAGAAAGAGAGACGAAGGACATGAAGGATAATAAAGCCGAATTAGTTTTTATTAAATACATGCAAAGAGAGAGAGAGAGAGAGAGAGAGAGAGAGAGAGAGAGAGAGAGAGAGAGAGAGAGAGAGAGAGAGAGAGTATTTATAGTTTTAATTTGATTAGAATCGATGACTAAAAACATGGAATTTCAATTCAAAGGGTAACTCGTCCTTTTAGGGTCGAAAATATTGATCAATGACTACTTTTCAATATTAACCTTGACTACTTTGAAAAAAAATCAATGTTTCAATTATACTAGTTAGCTAGAGCACTCTATTATAACCGTATTGCCCTTCATTGTCACCCTATTACATGAAGAAGAGAAGAATGAGAAGAACCACGAACAAACTAAAAAAAGTGATAGGTAAGAGTTATTTATTGAGAAGGTCATTTCAGGACTTTTTTTCTTTTCTATAATATTAAAGTCAATCAATTTTGATAATACGGACTAGAGTTTGGTCTATATGCAAACAATTTTTTAATCACAAACATCAAAACAAAAGGTTTTTTTTTTTTTTTTTTGGTGATATAGCGTCAAGAATTACAACGTGGAGATACCCGGTATATAAAGTTCTTCAACAAAGGTAATTTTGGCCAACGGTAAGGCAAGACACCAATTAATACACTCGTTGATAAGAGGTGTGCCAACAGTACACTATAAAACCTCAACCCCGCACCACACTTATGGATAAACCCTTCGCCTTTGCGATATGGTGATTCAACTTCATTAGCCCCATTCCAACATGAGGTGGATGGGTAGAATATACAATAGTGGTTGTCACTTATATCTTAAAGTTGGTTGAATAAAAGACAATGAATTAGATTCCCACTCGTGAAAATAATATGATACACCGCTACGGAATACCCCGTTCCTTTTTCTCTAAATACGCTCTCTTGTTTGGAAACATAGATACGTTGATGTTGTGCAAGAATTATATAACAAAGACGAATTTCTCAAAAATCGGGTGCCCAAGTTCCACTAGGAAGGCCGAGGCTATCAAGAAGATCATCAAAACAAAATTGAAAGATGACTTCAAACGGCTATGGGTGATGTGTCCACGAGCTATCTATAGTCCTATGGGCTTATCCCACGATTCCTCGAGTGCCCACACATGAGTTACCAATTTTAATGGTCTATGACGTCGAGAAAACGTTACACATCAAACCGAGGGTCTCATTGTATGTGGTCAGTAAAATATAACGAGGAGGCAACAGTATGAGCACCAAGGCTGGAAATGAGTTACTGATGGAAGGCTAATAACCGCCAACCTTCAAATTGCACATCAAATGGCCACGACAAATGACTACATACTACAATATGTAATGCCACACACGCAAGAGACTTCTGTAACGTTACTTGTAGCAACTTGGGAATAGTTGTATTGAGTGAGAGAAGTCATATGACCAATCATCTACCAGTTAGAAGAGATGGACGAAAGCCATATCTAGCATCCCTAGAACGGTGAGCACCTAAAATCCTATCATGTCTAACATTGCTGAACATGATATGTCATATAGCAAATTTTTTTATGACACACTACGATTTGAGGTGTGCTTCCTTTTCCACTAACAATTTTTTGGAAGATGTATCCGTATGTTTGGCGCGTCCCTGATGAGTACCCAAAAGATCACTAACATATACTATTTCCAATAGATAAGCGAAAGGAAATAAAGGAGGAAAAAGTAGCTACCAAGTAATAGAATCCACGAAAACAAAATAAGCTCCATCATCGAGCCAATTTCGTATTTGGCTATCGAACGACAAATAAGAACATGCCTATGCACAAAGAAAAAGGCCCAATATGGGTACTTTTCTGAGAAGCACACGATGCAAGAGAATAAAAACAAATTCTTAAAGTTTCCTACAAATTGGTGTCTTTTTATGCCTCATTCTCAATCAAAGCTAATTCTTTTTCCCCCCACCGGCTCTTTTGACATATGGCCTAGATCTAATGACGGATCAATGGGATCCTTGGGTTTCTTAGGCGGAGGCACCTCTTCAAGGAAGGCATAGTTGAGGTAGGGATATAGAGACCTAAACCTCTCTCATTCTGCTAGTTTCTCGAGATGCTTGGTGTAGTCTATAAAATCTAGGGAGTCGCTATACTCAGTGATAGATGTTACTGATAGCTCGTGAAACTTGTTAGCCTCCTTCTCTTTTTGGGTGACCATGGCCTTCTCCATATCGCATATCGTGTCGTGTTGAGCAACTTCAAGGGTATGCTACAACCTTTTTTTTTTCCTCGGATTGATCCCGCTCCTATTAGACCATTCAATTAGAAATATAGGGATAGACATCCAGGGCGGACTTTTGCATTTCCCTGCTAGCAGCATGGAGCTCTTCCCTCTAGACCCTAAGTTCCCATGACTTGCCATCCGATCGGCTTCAGTCTCTGGGCCTTTTTCCAATGACTTCCAACCTCGGTGGCTTCAAGAATCTCCCCTTGCTCTCAAATCACATCAAAATGGTTTATGACAAGAATAATAATAATCCGTGAACAACAAAAAGGTAAACAGCCCACATAGGTAATAGGTAAAAGAAAATGAGACACAAGCTTGACCTAGTTGCATAAATGTAGGCATGAAAGGTCTCCTTGAATCGAAGATGAAGGTTTTCCTTTGATAATCCTTATACGAGGTGGTGGAGACAGCAAGATTTGGAAACAATAGAATGATTGTTTAGTTTTTAAAAGAAAAAAAATAAAGAAAGCCATTCCTCAATAAATATATCCGAGAACGTGAAGTGAAGCATCATGTTGAATTCCATCTTAAAACTAATTGGTACTAAGTGGAGAAGCTCAACTGATATATAAACACATGTCCATTTACACACACGCACACCCAATGTGGGACTATCCCACTTCAATACTCCCTCTCACGCGTAGCGTGACCAGGCCGAGTAACAATCCCCTCACGCTTCGCGTGGGCTGGGTCAAATTTAAGTTGTGTGAATGTACAAGACTCTGATACCATGTTGAATTTCATCTTAAAACCAATTGGTACTAAGTGGAGATGCTCAAATGATATATAAACACATGTCCATTTACACACATAACCAATGTGAGACTATCTCACTTCAATACATCTCACCTAAGCCTTGTCATGATCAAATAAAACGCACGAAAAGAACACCAGATCTTGCCATAGTAGAAACCTCACAAATGAGTTATATCCTACTAAGGTGCATCTGTTTAGAATTATCGAGTGTTATTGGATAAATAATAAATCAAGGACTACCATTATTTCCCGCCAAAATCCTCAGCATACCTTGATTGGTATTACAAGTTTTTTGCATCACAAAAAAAAAAAAAAAATAAACAACTACATCTTAGGAAACATTAAGCATAGACTCGAGTACAATTGTTCTTGACTCGACGCTTGGGGCAATTGATGATGAGTGAATATTTAAAAACGCCTCATTTCATCATGTGGGCATTTAATGACCCTATGATAGGTAGTAATGGGATGAGATAGTATCAAACTTGTCCACAATGATGATTTCAATTCAACCCGAAGTCTTGAGGACTACCCTAAGTAGAACACGAATAGCCACCTTGATGCATTGGATAGAAGAAGACCTTTGCTCACTCAACATTGAATCCTCATTAATAAATATGAACCCCATCTAAATTCCTAAATGGAATGAAGTGGTAGAAGTAAACGAGATTTATGATGGGAGTTAATTGATTAATTACGACTCTTCGTGTTTTATTATGAGACATTTCTCAAGGCTTGTGCCTATAATAAGGGATGGAGAGGATGAATGTGAGAAATATTGAAATGCAAATTTTGTATACGTGGTAGTTTTAGTTGTCTAATTTTTTGTGTCAAAAGTTTGCATATTTAGTTTATTGTGTGTAGTGTTTTTCAAAGAATTGTGTAAGGGAACTTCATGAGAAGTTCTTTTGGAAGAGAAGTTCTTTTACGAGTTATCAGTACCTTTGGGCTTCTTGACTCAACACCTGCGCCTGGACTCAGAAATGGTCAACGAATTTGCTGCTCGATTGTCGTCTCGCTCATGGCTGAGGTGTTGATTGGCCTCGGCCTGGTGTTGCACGGTCAACTAAAGTGTCATGAGCTGCTCTTGGACTATAGCCATCTTTTCGACATCTAGGAGGTGATAGGGTCTCCTCTACATGAAGTGCCTCTTCCTTCTAGGCAACCCTCCGTTCCTCCTCAACAATTTAATGTACATTACTTCCCTGGCCTTCCTCCTGGACGTCTATGGCCTTGGCCTTGATAGGGATCGAGCTGGATATATGTAATCTAGACGAACATGATTTCCATCAGCCCGACCATTAGGTTTGGGATGATTCCTCTCATATGCATTCTTCAAGACGAGATTGAGTTTTTTGGTACTTATTCCTTTGTGGTTCTGCCTCCCCTTTCTAGCGTCAATTATTGTTTATGAAAATTAGACAATTACAAGGATGAAACATTGATTTTATTAATGTTTTTCTCTTTCATGTAAATACCATAATAAATTGAGAGGAATTTAACCTCCCCTTTTGTATTTGATCAGCTTTTTTGTAGGCCATTAGTTTCGGATGGTTGAGAGTCATTAAAAAGCTACTCTTTATAATAACCATATGGATTTTTTTGTACAAAGTAACCAATTCAAACTAAGTGTTTAGGAAAATAGTCAAGATTTCATAAGTTATTGCATTCTAACCATTTATAGTTTTCCAGGATTTCAAAATAATTAATCTAGGACCACTATTTTTTTAATGTAATTTCACCACCAAATAGTTTCAAAACTAATTTCATCGTCAAAATTAGGCAACAAAATTTCAAAAAATTTAATTATGCCTTCAATTTTGTTAATCCAGTTTCAAAACACACAAACAAGTACATGATTTCAGTCAAGGTACATGATTTCAAACAACGTAATCGTGCTTTAATTTTTTTAATACAATTCTATAGCAGAAAAATCTAGTTAAAAATCAAGTTTGAATCCCTCATCTAAACAGGCAACAAAATGTTTGAAGTTTAGTCATCTGCAACGAGAAGGCAACGAAGTGTCAAGAATTTTAATAATGATTTCATAATATTTAATCCAAGGAGGAGAAGAAGAAGAAGATAGTGATGGCGGTGGTGATGATGATCGACGACGATATTGACCACAAAGATTGACGGAGATGGATATGGCAATCGAAGATGATGGTGACGTAAATCGATGGCAACGGTCTCTAGATCGCCGACCCTCAATCTCCGATGGAGATCTAGAGACTGCCAAGCTCACTCACCTTCGCGCATGAGAGGGGAGAGAAACTCCTTCGCAATGTGGGACGCGACGGTGCATGCCTTCTTCGCAAACGAGTAGAAATGGAGGTAAGCTTGTATGTAACCTTTCCCTCTCGGCCTCTTCCTTAGCCTTTCGCTGCTCCAAATCCCTCCGCCTTTGTCGTCGCCATTGCGTTCCTTGTCGCCAGACCTCATCTTCTTCGAAATTAGGGTTTCCCCACTCTTCTCGTTTGGCAATCACTGTCATCTGGTATAACAGAAGGGTATTTTTGAGGTTTTTTTAA
Organism: Urtica dioica subsp. dioica; assembly: GCF_054948205.1. Classification (NCBI taxonomy): domain Eukaryota; kingdom Viridiplantae; phylum Streptophyta; class Magnoliopsida; order Rosales; family Urticaceae; genus Urtica; species Urtica dioica. The sequence continues at coordinate 13,938,891 of NC_142767.1, read as the reverse complement.
ATTTTGGGCTAGTTTGCCTCGACTTTAAAAATTTGGGCTATTTTGTCAAGTCCAAACTTGAAAAAGGTTAGATAGCCGCTTGACCCTAACCATATTGTCATAATGACGGTTATATTTATTTACTTTAAATGTGTAGAGGATCTCTAAAAGGAGAGCAACAATATGCTTTTTAAGGTTCAGCCTTTGCGATAGTAAATTGCTCTGTGGGTTTGAGGGCCGAGATGAATCTCTCGTACTATACTTGAATCCGAGCTCAATTAAGGCTCCGACTCATTTTTTTCCCCCTTGGACAGGAGGTCATGGTAATTTAAAAATATAATAGTGAAAATGGCATATTATAGTGTTTTATTGAAACTAATAACAAGAATATATCGTGACTATAGTCTTTATCGCGAAAGAAGTGTTTTTGAAGTCTTAAACAATCAATTTTTTTTTTTTTTATCTTTATAGATTTTCTTTTAAAATTTGTTTACAATTTTAGGTTCTATTTAACTTTACTTGATGTTTATCGTTTTATTTATAAGGGAAATAATCTCAATTATTTATAATATGAAAACAATATTTTTTTAAAAAGATTTAAAAGAACCATTGTTTTAAATGTGCCACTTTAAAAACACTATTCATATTAGTTTCCCAATGTTATATAGGAATCCAATGTTATATAGTTGACTGTCTGAAATATTGCCCAATGTTAACTAATAATGTTTTAGAAATCACATATAGAGATTTTACAATACACATTATTTTTTTTTTTTATATATTTAACTGTAAGCATTATGATACAACACACTTATCATGTTTATATATTGGGAAAATAACACATTTATACCATGTGTTTTAGTGAAATGTCGAGTTTAACCTTCGGTTTTCAAAAATGTCGAGTTCATACCCTCTGTTTAACTAAAATGACGAAATTATACCATCTGTTTAACTAAAATAACGAAATTATACCCTGAAATAGACAACAGTGTCACGAATATTCTTTTTATTGACTTTTTATTGACGTTGACTATAATATTTATATATAAACACCAATTATCTTTATTCATTCGCGCCATATATGTAATTTATTTAAAAACTAAAAAATAAACAACAGTCTCTTAATCGTGAAAAACACAGAAAGAGGCAAAGGGGTAAACATCGATAGTTGATAGTCATCAAAATCGCATATTCGAACAGAGAATCCAGGATTTAGAGTTACAATTCGAACACGGAATGAAGTCATTTCTTAGGAGGTATGAGTTTTATTATTTAATTTCAATTTAAGACTATTTTTATTTCAAAATTGAGAATTTGGAAGTTAGGGCACTGATTTAGATTTGATTTGGTTTTTCTTATATAAGAGTTAATATCAATGAAAGGAAGATTTGTGACGCTGTTATTCATTTCAGGCTATAATTTCGTCATTTTAGTTAAACAGAGGGTATAATTTCGTCATTTTAGTTAAACAGAAGGTATGAACTCGACATTTTTGAAAACCGAGGGTTAAACTCGACATTTCACTAAAACACAGGGTATAAATGTGTTATTTTCCCTTATATATTTAACTTACAAGAGCTTTTGTAGAAAGTAAATAAATTATTCGAGCAAATGAAAACAATTATTTAAAAAAAAAGAAACTTTTTTCTCAACCAGTAACGGAGCACGCGAATGAAGTTTTGAGAGAGACATAAATATGTCACTCACACAACGTTTACACACACACACAGGCACGCACTCTCTTTCTCTCTCTCTCTCTCTCACTCTTTCTCTCTAAGACTGGTGTATGTATATTATTTTCGCTTCTTTGGTTCTCTGACTCTTCATTTATTTTGATTAATCATCTATAATTCTTGAGCATGAAAACTAAAGAAAACAAAAGATACATATATATAGAAATTTCAAAAATAAAATTAAGTTATCTTGAAATGAAAAGAAACAAGACATCACACAAGCTTCGTAATTTGTTTTCAGATTTTTCTTGAGCTTAAATTGCCAGCGTCGCTTGTGTTGAATTGTTCTTTGAAACATAGTGCCAGTAACATCTTGGTAAAAAAAGGAATCCTCTTTCTTTGTGTGTTATTTTTTTTTTTTTGGGTATCGTATTAATAATTATTTTGGTCCTAAAATTGTGTGAAAACCAGGCTTGTGAATCGGGATATGTGCTAGAGCTTCCGTGGAACAAGAGATCGCGTGATATGGGGATCGTTCAGAAGAACGATATTACAAATGGTGCTCTGAGCAATTCTGAGTGCAGGAGAAACGACAATGTTGAAGACGAAGTCAACGACAGGAAGTCAAAGCAAAAGCTTTGCTGGGACAAGTTCCTTCCTTTGAGGTCTCTCAACGTCCTTCTCGTCGAAAGCGATGAATCCACTCGTCATTTTGTCGCTGCGCTGCTCCGGAGATGTGGCTACGAAGGTTATTATTATTATCATTATTATTATTATACACTTGTTTCTTTCTTTCTTTCTATCACTATATACGCCATTAAACCATATATTTATATACACAAGGTAACATTTAAAATCATGCGTAATAATTCATGCAAGATCAAGGTGCACAAATCACCTTCCTTCTTGATGATGTTTCGTTCATATCCTTCGAAACTAAATCAGTTATCTACTACGAAAAGGGCTATCCATGTTGCCACTAGCGTCATTTAGGTTTCTTATATGCGATATCTTTTTTTTTTTCTTTTTTTTTTTTTTTTTGTATTATGATAATAACTAATGATTAATGACCGCTTATTTGCGGATAGTTCTGCTTTAGTTCTATATCGGTTCTTTCCTAAATGACGTAGAAGTATTGGGAATAATTATCTAGATGACTTTATTATCATCGGATCCCTTTTTTTTTTTATTCGTGTCTTCCATTATTCCCTGCCAATAATCCGCTTTTATCTGCTTCTTAAGATCCTACTGAATCGTTCCATAGTGGTCATGGCTTGGCTCATCAGAGTCTGGTTATACTTATTACATATTGTCTCAAACTTGTTTTGACATATACGTTTTCTCTTTGGTCTTAATTCAAGTCATAAATTGCTTTCATTCTAACTTTTAGCATTACATGTTCAACTATAACCTTTAATTGTATTTTTTTATGAGTTGACCTCATGTATATATATATATATATATATATATATATATATAATAGCCACTTAAGTTTAAAATTTGTAAAAGCATCAAAGTTTGACTATTTTTTTTAACAAATTAGGCAAAATTTAAAACAAAAATACAAATATCAGGTGTCAGTAAATTTTTTGCCAATATGCGTAATTCTTTAGTTTTATTGACAGTAATACCAATGTTTTTATACATAATGCGAAACTCTCGAACTATTTTTCTAAGAATATTAAAACCCTATTGGCTTCCAAATTAATTGTTTTTTTATAGCCTTGTTAATAATATTGAAACTGACTTTGCAAAGAGCTTCCAATCCTATATTGTAATGGTGATCTAGTGCTCTGAATTAGTATTTCTATTTTAGCCTACAAGTAGTACTAATTTTTTGCGGGAGTTTTTGCCCCATCATTGTTGCAAAAAAAATTATATGTTGAAGTTAGGTTTGTCAAGAAGAAGCAGTCCAAGTAACAGACTAATGATTTTGCTAAAGCCATTATATACATAACTAAAAGAGGGTGCATTAATATTAATACTCTAGCATCCATAGTAACTTTCTTCTCCATTTATCAAATGCCACGTTAAATATTTTTTTGTATGTGTAACCGACTACTTTTAAAAGCGTCTCAAATGCAAACTACGGATTACGGACAAAAAAAATTAAGGGAAACAAAATCATCTAACAAAAAATAAGCCAAAACGCTGACCAATAAAAGCCGAACCCTATACACTTTCAAATTCGATTCATCCACAATTTTGACTTATGTGAAAATCCCCATGCTTTAGATAGAAAAAAACATTGCACGCGGGTGATTATGATATTTTTATTTTTTATTATAATTAAAAATATATAAGACCATAACTAATTTATATAAATATATATATTTATTAATGATATATTGCTGAATTTTTTAAGAAAAATCAAAGTATAACTGTGGACAATTTATAAGGAACTAAACATAAACATAATGAAATGTATATAGAACGTTTGAGATTGCTATATAGAACGTTTCGTAAATCTTAGGTAAATAGCCATAAAAATGACGTGACATTCCTGATTTGCCCTTTCATCGAAATAAAATGGTGGAGTATTTACGTTAATTTATGCATGTAAATACATGGACGTGATTATTTACCTAAGATTGACGAAAAGTTGGCTATATAGCAATGTGAAACTGTAAATATCGCTATATACCTAATGGTTAATTTAAAGATTTATTCACGTTCTATTACAGATACAAATTGTTCTTATACAAATATATGAAAATGTATGTACAATATATATTTTTATACATTAAACATATCATAAAGCATATTAATCTTAATTAATATCAAATATTTTAGAACATATTTTAAACAGACTCGTGAGATCTATAATCAGCATATTTGTACTTTTAATGTTGGCAGTTACAGCAGTGGAAAATGGGAAACAGGCTTGGAAAGTTTTGGAGGATCCGAAGAGCGACGTGGATGTAGTTCTGACCGAGGTGGTCCTGCCTCATCTCTCCGGTATTGAACTCTTATGTAAAATCATGACCAAAACCAGCTTCAAAAACGTCCCTGTCGTTAGTACGTTCTCTCTTTTTTATACATACTAATTTTCGTAATTCATTTGTAATGCTTTGGAATCTGATACGGCTTTTTTTTGCAGTGATGTCGTCTCAGGATTCTAGTAGCATGGTCTTGAAGTGCCTATCCAAAGGCGCGGTCGACTTTCTACTCAAGCCTATTCGAAAGAATGAGCTAAAAAATCTCTGGCAACACGTTTGGAGAAAATACCAATCTGTGAGTTTTTAGTTCCTTTTTTCAGTACTATGTCACCAAGCAATGCTTCACTTCACACTTCAGGGTTCAGGTATGACCTCCGCCACTAACTAACTGTGAAACAAACTGTTGGGCTGTGACGACTCAAACGATGTCACCTACAAATGTTCTCTTCTTCGGGATGGCTTTCATATATATATATTTTTTTAATTTTCCTCAGTCTAACGGAGCGAGTGGGAGTGGAAGCGGAAGCGGAAGCGGAAGCGGCATATGCATGGAAAACTCGCCGGAAACTCTAAAAGATTCAGAGAACAATAGCGAAAGTAGCGATGAAAGCGAATTCCGAAACGCAAGTGACAGTCGAGCTCATGTACGTACGATAAGTTTAATCTAGCAAAATTAGCCTTAAGACACATGAAGAAAAAACCCTAAACTGGTTAGCTTTTGCAGAGGCCGAGGACAAAGACGGGCAGCCCACAGTCAACACTGCCAACGGATCAGCTTCTCGACTCTCAGCCTTTAAAACAACTCTTCGGCAACAGCTGGGCCAATGAGGGGGAACGAAAAACAGCCTCGTGCCATGCTGATGAGCTTGGTAACGCCTCTTTTGATGTCGTTTAAGTATCACGAAGTTTCATCTCAAAATCAGTTGTCATGTTCCTTTATGGTTATGATGTGGGATCTTTGACAGAAATTGAGTAAGTTCTGATGCGATGGCGGTTTTGATAATTAGATAAACAAATCATGGGCAAGGACTTGAAGATCGGGATGTGCGACAGCGCTGCTGACGAGGAAAATGGGGCGGTGGAGGAGGGAGGAGAGTTGGACATCGACAGCACAAAGGCCGTAGATATTCTTGGCGCATCCTCCAATGGAGACACTGGAGTTTCTGAAGGAGACTTCGCCACGGAAATGGGCAACGCACACGACACACCTGTCCTCAAGCCAATGCTCAAGAGGCAAAGAGACATCAAAGACTCAGCCCACTATAGAAACAGCCTTCAACATTCCGATGACTCCGCCTTTTCAAGGTGAGCAAATCCTTTGAAAAAAAAAACTGAAATATTTAGGTGTAGAAGTAAGCGTGTTCACTACGACAAAACAAGCTTTTAGATGCCATAAAAGTCGCGTCTAAAGGCCCAAAAGTCACATCTGTTGGTAAAAACTCATGCGACATTTTTTTTTTTCTTTCAAACATCAACTAAAAATAAGTAAATATAAATAAACTTGTAGGTACAATGGTGGTTCAACCGCGAACCAGACACAGACCGGGAATGTGGGCAGTTGCTCTCCAGACGACAATAGCTTGGATGCGACGAAAACAGATTCGACGCCAAGTAATAATAATAATAATAATAATAATAATAATAATAATACTACTAATAATAATAATAATAACAATAACGATAGTAATTCAAAAGATACGCCTCCGAACCAACAATCTAACGGCAGCGGCAACAACAACGACATGGGATCATCAACCAACAACGATTTCACGAAACAAGTGAGCTCCGCAGACAAGCCGGCGATCCCAAACGCACGAGATCGGGAAAACACTCCGTCTCGTGGAGGCTCGCAGAGCGGTTCTTCCAGCAAGAAGAGCTCAAACTCCAGAAGCAAGAAGTGCGGTGCGAGCGTGAACGAAGATGAGAACCAGGACCGATTCTCCCAAAGAGAAGCGGCTCTAAAGAGATTCCGACAGAAGAGGCAAGAGAGATGCTTTCAGAAAAAGGTAATATATACAACGACTCTCTCACTCTTGCTCTCCCTCACATGTTTCATGTATCTCTCTGTGCTCACAAACTTTTGCTCTTCAGGTTCGCTACCAGAGCCGAAAACAGCTAGCAGAGCAGAGACCGCGCGTTCGAGGCCAATTCATTCCAAAGGGGAAACAGCAGCAAAATAAGGAACCTGATTTTGGGCCCTCTACATAGTGCATTTCCAGATTTCTTGAAGCATCATGGTTTATCTAGTATCTCAGAAATATAAATAAGTGCTCATGATCAGGCTGTTCTTGTACCCTAAAATAGTGTGCTAATATTCTAAGGTTGTGATAGTATTCGAGATAGGGTGATAATCCCATGGAAGGATAGATAGATATCTCCGTCCAATAAAGCCGGTGTGTTTGTGTGTCTAGTGTCTATATATTATTTATATTCATCTATTACATGTATTCATCGAGATTTTGTCCTTGCATTTTTATCATCATTCCCTTTTGGCTTCTCTGCCTTGGAGGATTCGCCTGCAGATTTCCTTGGAACAAAAGCTCCTTTTTAAAAAAAAAAAAGAAACTCGAAAATAAAATTAAAAAAGAGGAACAAAAGCTCATGTTTTAAACATCATTTTAAATGGCTTATTATTGCATGGTTCAGAAAATAATCATAGCAGCTATCGATAGAAGGAGAATATAAACAGTTGATGTGTTTCAGTTCTATGAAAGTCCGACTCTTGTGACAAGTTACAGACAGCAAACATTTATGTATAAAAATAAAAATATGAAGGACGTGAACTAGTTCCAGATGGTGGGATTAAAATTCAACCCAATGTTGACTACACTGAAACACATTTTGCACTTGCAGGATTAAAAGACGGCAAGAATATGTGCGAAGATCTTAGGAACAGAAGATAATTGAACTGAGAGAGAGAGAGAGAGAGAGAGAGAGAGAGAGAGAGAGTGGGAGAGAATGAGTTGACCGTCAGAATGATTGTATTAACTAAACTGATTGTAAGTTGCTACAAAGAAGTATATACACAAGCTACGAACGAGTTTCAGCCATTGAAACCAATATTTAAATTAAGATAATTCTCCTTATAACTAGAATACACTTTTAATTTTGCTTAAAATATGGGGATTAATCCAAAAGTGTCACAGTCGTCCGGGAGACGAACCGGCTGGGAGGCCGCTGGGGGCCTGAGACAGGCGGGAAACGTGTGCCAAGCATGGGCAAACGTCCCGCATCGATGGAAATCTCCATAGGAAGTCTAAGGGGATCTCGGACGGGAGTCGAAGGCAAAGACCCGGTCACTCACGGGAGTCATAGCAAATTAGACGGCAGGATGCTGACGGTCTCTATTCGGGGTACCTTGGTGTAAAGCTCTCCACCAACCGACAGTCTCAGTGACTGAAGTGAGCTTCCCGTGTGCCGAAGAGGCAGGCACGCGGGGTGGGCATACATAGTCGAAGAGTACTAGTGTGTCGTTCGAGTTGGCATAGGCTCGGACAAGTATTGCCATGGGGGCAGTATTGCGCGCCTTCTATCCCACACGGTGGTTATTAGATAGAGATTCCTAGGTTCTTAGTGTCGACCCCAGGGGAATCGGATTGATCATCGAATGGACATTCTCGTGCCACAGAAGGTAGGAATGTCCCTAACGCGAGGAGTCCGAGGTCCGACTCTATTAGCGGGACTTGCAGCCTGAAACGCATGGCGTGAGCGAGACATGCGGATATCAAAAGGATAAGGGCTAGGCTTCGGACATCCACTCGCATGAGTTGCGAGACGGGATGTCGGAGTAAAGGACTTTGGGTGCGGGTGCCGCCCTAAGTCCCATGTACGCCTACTCAGGAGAGGCATACGATAGCTAATCGTGTAGGGAACGGATAATGACTTGATCTTGGCTAAGGCATCACACACGCAACCGAGTGGAGAGTCACGCGGGAGAGCGCTGATGCGGGCTTGGCCGAGGTGACGGGAGGGAACCTAGGAACGAGGCGAGTGTTAGCGAGGCATTGCTCGGGCAAGCCTCGGCACTGGGATGCAGCTCTAGTCGCTACGAGCGAGACTCTTCGGACGTAGTACCCATCAGGATATCCGTGTCCGTGAGCACAAAGTGCGCGAGACTTTTCATGAAGAAGACCGAGGAAAGGTAGGTTGGCCTCGACTGTGAGAGTCTTGGTGCCGCACGGGTGTAGTATTCCGCAGAAATTAGTCGATCCGTGACAGTTGGTATCACAGCTTGAACATCATCAAAATTCAAAAGGGTGTTCAAGGCGAAGGCGGAATTGATCGAGCAGAGAGTGCATCAATAAGTCCGCGTGACCTCGATATCATTGGTAGAAAGACCGATGTCATTGGTTGCAAGGAAGGTCAAGGTAACCTTGTTCTCGACAATGAAGGCCGGCATGTAGGTCTACCAAAAGCAAGCATCACTCAAAAGATAGATCAGGATGCTTGAATGCAGCAAAGGCCTCACGCAAAGGTGTACTCGTAGAGAGGGTTGGGGTGTTGACCTACCATGTGCTTAGGTGTCCCAAGATCAGTCACATAAGACTTCTCAACAACCTTCGTGTAGAAACACCGCCGACAAGCTAGGAAGTTTAGATGGTTTGAAACTTAACCACGTCGCAGGAGAGCGGCCTTGTGGAGGATTAAGTTGAGACAAAGTCCAAAGAGTGGATGATCGTCGAAGAGACCCTGATCAAGTTGGGATACCAAAAGAAGGGATTCCTAAGAGGATATGCGCGCCAAGCTCGCCGAAGTGGTGAAGGCAGCATCAAGCCATTTCCCCGAGGCAAAGAGAAAGGTGTGCGATGACAAGTGAGTATGACTCCACAGATGGGAGCTACTAAAGTGAGTCGATAGTCAAGGGATGAGGTGGGGGAGGGGCTCCCTTCATCGCATTGTGCGCAAGATTCAGACGAGTGCGTGGTATCTGGGATTATGGGAACGAAGATCCTGCATACAAGTTGGACGAAGTCCGAGTCAAATGTAAAACTCGTGCAACTAACCAGTGCCGTGTTGGTTGGTCTGTGGGGACGAAGACCGTGCACCGGTTGTATGATGCTCATGACTTGTGAAGCTAGTGGGCGGAGTCGAGACTTATTGGAGCAAAGACTCTCGCGCCTAGTCTAACAAAGATTGAGACAAGTTGACAAAGACCTCGAACTTAAGCGATGCACTCAGTTGAAGCAGGCGATTGAGTGGAAAAATGACATAGCAAGGTAGTGTATCGAAGTGTCGTCAAAAATGTGTCAAAGCTCGAGCGGGGGAGAGACCTTGCACGAGAGTTTGTTTGGAGCATGCAGCGTTGTGTCGAAGCTTGAGTGGGGGAGAGACCCTACATGAGAAATGTTTCAGAGAGTTGTCCAACCAACATCGAAAGCTAGGTGTTGGGAAAGGACGCAAAGAAAAAGCAATCACAAGCGAGACAACCAAATAGGATGACCAAAAGAAGAAGAGCACAACTACCTGATGTCAAGTTGCTCCTTCGGACATCCACTTGCATGAGTTGCGAGACGGGATGTCGGAGTAAAGGACTTTGGGTGCGGGTGCCGCCCTAAGTCCCATGTACGCCTACTCAGGAGAGGCATACGATAGCTCATCGTGAAGGGAACGGATGATGACTTGATCTTGGCTAAGGCATCACACACGCAACCGAGTGGAGAGTCACGCGGGAGAGCGCTGATGCGGGATTGGCCGAGGTGACGGGAGGGAACCTAGGAACGAGGCGAGTGTTAGCGAAGCATTGCTCGGGCAAGCCTCGGCACTGGGATGCAGCTCTAGTCGCTACGAGCGAGACTCTTCGGACGTAGTTCCCGTCAGGATATCCGTGCCGTGACCACAAAGTGCGTGAGGGTTTTCATGAAGAAGACCGAGGAAAGGTAGGTTGGCCTCGACTGTGAGAGTCTTGGCGCTGCACGAGTGGAGTATTCCGCAGAAATTAGTCGGCCCGTGACAAAAAGTATCGACCTTTTCTCATTCTAAGGCTTTATTCAACTTTTATAACAACAAATCTCATGAATAAACTGCATTATTTTATGACAAGTATGCCGTGAAAACACTATTTTTCATAACAATTATAGTCATGAAATAACTTTTTTTAATGCAAAATGAAAAAAAAAAAAAAAAAAATCTTCCAAATAGTCGTACCTTTAACTTATGAGAAATTGACAGCAATAATACAATTTGTTTGTCACTTATCAAAAATCAACCAAAACTCAAATATTGACACATTTAATATGAAATCGGTCACGAACTACAACCAGTTCGTGATCAATGTATCACGAAATCAACTCAATTCGTGATCAATTTGGTACTAAATATGTCAATATTTGGGTTTTAGTTGATTTTTAGTAACCGACAAATAATTGATATTATTGTTGTTAATTTCCCTTAACCTATGGGTTGGAAGACTTTTTAACTTCCAAAGTCTTCAAAATAGTCATATGAACTATATTTCTCGAATGGGGCGTATGTGTATTTTGATAAGTTTGTTCTTTTATTCAGCCGAAGCCCTTTTGGACCTTCACAAGTTGTATTGATTTTTTTTTTTTTTAATGAAGGAAAACTACACATAAAAAAAAAAAGAACTCCGGATTCCGATTTATGCATTCCAATGATGAGAGTAGATCAACATCCAAACATGGGTATATGCAAAACTATAATAACAAAGAAACAGACAGACTAAAAGACGTACATCATGTGGACTTTATCCCAGCCCCGATGGCAGATAGCACAGCTTGAGATTCTCATGACACGCAAACAATCATCGAATACGGAGAAAAACGGACGAGCCTGTGAGCTTCAAACCCTGCTCCCGGGATAGAAGTACTCGACGTTGTTTTCCTTTACCTTGAAGTGAAAGTTACACGTACTGTACCTCCTCGATCCCCGCCCATCATTGCCTCTATTCAACACCGTCAACTTGCAACAAACACAGCGAAGAAACCTAAATTTCAGATACCTTTAAAAAAAAAATCTAATGAAGTGATGCTTATGGCTTTGATGATATAGATTTACCTGTCCATGGACGTCTTTGGCCAATCCAGTCGCCAAGGGCTCGGCCTTGATCACGATATCCGCATCATACTCCATTTGCAGAAGAAGCGCCGGCCTCTCCGATCTCAGATATACGTCTGCGTGATGAAGAGTGACCAGAGAGCAGCCCTGTAAAAAAGATAAGAAACACAATGAAACTGAAACCCCGGAAAAAGTGAAAAAAAAAAAAGGGGAAACGATGGTGCGTTGAAACGGAGTCAGTGTGCCTCACGAGTTCAGAAGTCAAAGCACGACAGTAATGGAGAAAGTCTAGCACGAGGCTCGTACGCCCATTCGCAGCCACTTCCATGAGAGACACGTCATCTATCATCACTGTGATGGACTCTTTTCTCTCTTTCGCTAGTGCTTCTACAACCTTCCGAATTTTCCCGTAAAGACCAACGAACCCGTCTCTGCCGTTTGTTTCTTTATCACCATCTGAACAAATCAAATAATTATCATACTGAAGCCATCAGTTTTACTCGTTAAAAAAGTTTTTTTTTTTTTTAGAAAGCCTCTAGCTTTACAATTGTGCTTTAAATTCAAACATTATTCAAAGGCTTCACAACACTATTCAAACACAATCGAAATGGAAATCTCACCTGGGCTTTCCCACATAAGCATGTCAAAGAAAATGAAGCTGTTATTGTCCCTTTGAGCGGATAAATTGCAGCCCTGAGATGAGCAAAACCAACACTGTAATGAGATGACCCAACAAGAGAGAGAGAGAGAGAGAGAGAGAGAGACGTACGAGTTTACGAAGGAGGCGATCGTAGTGAGAGAACGAGTGGGCGAAGGAGAGGAAAATGACGGCCGGGGAAGAGAGAGAAAGAGAGCGCTTCAGGAACTGGTGAAGAACAAAGGCGGCGCTCGTGTCGACGCAGTCTTCAACCACAACACTTCTTCCCGCCGTCGGAGTGGGACCCACCGCTTCTTCCAGAAGATCTACCGGAGCTCCGCCCCCTTTTCCACGCTCCATTTCACTGTTGGATTTCCCTCCAACCTCGCTTCAATGAATACAAATGTTACAGGGAAATTTCCTATTCTCCGAGTTATGGTGAGTCTAATTTCGATTAAAAATTAAATATTTATGGATAAAGAAAATAATTATCATATTTACGTTTCTAATTTCATATTTACGTTTTTATTTTTTTCATTTAGTCAATTTTTAATAAGTTTTTGGTAAATAGTCAAGACCAATTATTTACGTGCGTAAATTAATCAGAGTTTCCGCTCAGCGTCATTATATTTTTAAATAAAAATGGGTACTACTTCTAGAAGTTATGATAATCGTGCAAAACGAGAAAATAAATCTGACTCAAACAAACCCTTCACGCGAGTTATGAATAAACTGCATTATTTTATGACAAGTATGCCGTGAAAACACTATTTTTCATAACAATTATAGTCATGAAATAATTTTTTTAATGCAAAATGAAAAAAAAAAATCTTCCAAATAGTCATACCTTTAACTTATGAGAAATTGACAGCAATAATACGATTTGTTTGTCACTTATCAAAAATCAACAAAAACTCAAATATTGACACATTTAATATGAAATCGATCATGAATTGCAACCAGTTCGTGATCAATGTATCACGAAATCAACTCAATTCGTGACCAACTTGGTACTAATATAATGATAATTAAATTATTTTCATTTACATTTCTAATTTCATATTTACGTTTTTTATTTTTTTCATTTAGTCAATTTTTAATAAGTTTTTGGTAAATAGTCAAGACCAATTATTTACATGCGTAAATTATTCAGAGTTTCCGCTCAGCGTCATTATATTTTTAAATAAAAATGGGTACTACTTCGAGAAGTTATGATAATCGTGCAAAACGAGAAAATAAATCTGACTCACACAAACCCTTCACGCGAGTTAAAAAAAGGAGAGGCGACGATTGCGAACGGGAAATTTTGAAGTTACGAAAATTTACAAACGACAAATAGAGGTAAAGGTAGGTCGGTTAAATATCTAGCCCAAATTGGTCATCTCTTTTAAAATTTTAGTCCAACTATTACTTAAATTAGGTAACTAGCTCAATCCACTACCAAACAATATTATATTCATATCCTACCCCTCATCAAATAAACACCAAAATTTTCGCATCCGACTCCAAATCATTCAATCCTCCGATATTGCCTCCGAACTCTCCGTCAATTTTGAATCCTTCAATTCTCCGATATTGCGTCCGACCTTCTTTTCCGTAACCAATTTTCTGATTTCGCCACTTCCGAAGCCAACGAAGCGTCTCCGTTCTCAAACTTGGAAAAAATGGTAAGTAAATATGATTTCCAATTCGATAAACCCATAGAACACCATAATTGAAACCCTACCCCGCATCTCCGATCAATTCTCTGTTAGATTAACTATAAAATATGGTAAATAATATTTCCAATTCGATTAACCCATAGAACACCATAACCGAAACTCTGAAACTTTAATGGTAAATAATATTTACAGTCAGGCCATTTGATAGTAAATATTATTTACCATTCGAAAAAGCAAAATACTTGTCTCCGATTTGGAAAACGATTCCATGATTCAAATCTGATGATGAATAACTGGAAAATTTTTTGGAATTGACAAACAAATAAGAACGAAGTTTTAAGAAACCTAAACACCTACACTAGGCAAACATAAACTAAGAATGATTAAATGATTAACCTAGACGAACAGATAATATAAGAACAATAGAAGAACATCTACGAAATCGACGATCCTAAACATCTATTCCAAATGACTCGTCGAATATCGTGGTTGCAAATCGTAGGATAATTTTAATGGTAAATAATATTTACAGTCGGGCCATTCGATGGTAAATATTATTTACCATTCGAAAAAACAAAATACATGTCTCCGATTTGGTGAACGATTCCATGATTCAAATCCGATGATGAATAACTGGAAAAAAATCTTGAATTAACAAACACATAAGAACGAAGTTTTATGAAACCAATGGCAATTCTGGAAGTATGCGAAATATGGACTATTTCCCTAAATAAATAGATAGTTAGGCTATAATTTAAAAGTCTCCTCTATAAGTAGGCTACTTGTTTATAAATTTGCCTTTCAATTTGATTTTTTTAATCTGCCTATGTATAACACGTAACAATATTGGATATATTGTTAATAAAATCAAAATTCGTATCCAAATCACTTTTGGATGCGACAAAAAGCCCTATCTGTCATAGTGTTCAATATGGAATTATTTTTATGAAAATAGGGGAATCATAATTTTCAAAAATAAAATTCAAATTTTTAACACAAACATCCGAAATGAAAATTAAAATTAAAAAAAAAACAAAAAAAAACTGCCTTACAAAAACATCCGAAATGCAGCATATCCCTAGCTACGCCATGAGTTGTTTCCGCCTCCCGAAACAGTTGATCAACGAAATCCATAGGCTCTTAGCACGGTTTTGGTGGGGCTCAACCGAGGAAAAAAAAACACATTTGTGCACTTGGCAACGCCTTTGTAAAAGTAAATCGGATGGTGGCCTTGGATTTCGAGACCTCAAAGCCTTTAACCAAGTTTTACTAGCCAAGCAAGTGTGGCGAATCATTCGCAATCCACATTCCCTCACAGCCCAAGTCCTAAAAGCTTGCTACCACCGCAACACTACCTTCATAAAGGCCAAAATCCCAAACCGATGTTCCTTTTTCTGGCGAGGTCTCCTATGGGGACGTGAACTTGCTCTCTCTGGGGCTCGATGGCGGGTCGAGAATGGTGAGAATATTCGAGTTCTTCACGACAAATGGCTGCCCCGGTCCACCTCTTTCTCCCTCATTGAAAACCCGTACATCCCGGATGACACAATGGTGGCTGACCTCCGTCTAGGCAACGGAGATTGGGACTCTAATTTCATTAAGGTTATCTTCAACCCCGAGGATTCTACCCTTATTCTCGACATTCCCATAAGCTCCTGTGATGTTGAGGATCGTCTTAGGTGGCACTATTCAAAATACGGGGAGTACGACGTCAAGAGCGGATATTACCAACCTTCCTACCCTCACATAACCACTGCCTCTTCAAGCTCCAATTCTTCGGCGTCATGGTGGAAGTGTCTTTGGAAACACAATCTTACACCTAAAATAAAAAATTCCTTTGGAGACTCATCCATGGATGGCTACCAACCAACGACACCCTCACGAGGAGGAAAATTATTTTTAACCCTGTTTGCTTGTTTTGTAGATCGGCTCCCGAGACGATAACTCATGCAATTTGGACATGCCCCGGTGCCTATGCTCTTTGGCAAAGCTGCGATCTAGACCATGTTATAGATCCCCGCTTTAACTCGGACTGTATAGGTTTCCTCTCCAACGCAACTACGACTCTCAGCCCCGACGCCTTTCGTTTCTTTGTGGCCCTGGCTTGGTCACGATGGACGTACCGCAATCAAGTAAGCAACGGTCAACCTCGCCTCGACCCCCGGTTTCTTTTAGACTGGACCTCCCGTCTCCTAGATGGTCTCTAGCCTCGGTCTCGAGATCCCTCCACTGCAGACAGCCCTACCCTTGCACGAGCTACCCCGAACTCCTTCAGCCGCGCTTATCAATCTACCTCCAACACCATCATCACTGTCGATGCAGCGATCAGAACTTCCACCCATCGATGTGGCATAGGAGTACTTATCCGGACCACTACGGGATTAGTACTCGCCTCCCGCATAGCGCCTATCCACGCCCTCCTTGCTCCGGACATAGCAGAAGCCAAGGCAATCCTCGAAGGCCTCAATCTTGCAAAAGAACGCGATCTCCACCAGGTCACTATCATCTCTGACGATCTTGCTATTGTTCAGCTCATGTCGTCTACGACTTCGCCGTGCACTGAACTTGGTCTAGTCATCGACGACATTCTGGATCTCTCAGCCACCTTCGCAGCTTGCAACTTCCTTTTCTCCCCTCGTTCAACTAATGTCCCAGCTCACATTATTGCTCAGTTTACTTTAAATTTTAATAATATTGCTACTTGGGACAACAATGCCCCACCTCATGTAATCTCTGCAATTATTGCAGACAAACCTTTGTTTTGCACGGATGTGAAATGAAGTCTGGTCCTAACCATTTTTCACCAAAAAACAAAAAACAAAAAATTGGCTACGTAAGCCACCTAAACTATATCAATCCCACCTTAAAATATATATATATATATACATATATATATATATACATATATATATATATATATATATATATATATTTCAACCATGTAATACATCGATTTCGTGACCTACAAATAAAGGAGTTACGTTGTTCAACTCATCGCTTTCAAATTCAAACCCACACCTCTATTAACCACTTGTTTGAGAATTCGTTCGCAATCTAATCATACCATAAATTGAGCTCTCGAATATTTTGTTCGACGGTTGGGTCTGTTGGTTTGGGTCATTTTTTCGATGTTCATGAGTTAAGATAGATGAGGATGTATAGACAATTCTATATTTACGGAAAAATTCTCGGAAAAGAACATTGTTTGATGCTGAATTTGACAACTTGGTTTGATTTCCGTGTTCTTGTAAAAATTGCATCACCTGTCACCGAATGTGGGCTAAAAAGACCTTAGTTGTGACGAAACTTTTCACGCCAAAGGACGGACGAACTTAACATTGCAAAAGCAGACTAAAGGAAATCGAATGTACTGCACAGCGTGAAAAATTTATACAAGCACTAAATTTTGAGGCGCCAACAAACTACACGTAGTATTACGAAGCATAGTCGCTAACACATTATTCTATCATAATAAAAATTACACTGCGTAAACAATACCCCCAACTTCACATTTCTTATGCGCTCTATGCCCGCCCCCCCCCCCCCCCCCCCCCCCCCCCCCCAAACTGTATTACTTCTATTCAATGAACAAACAATGGAATAAATTGGTTGTCCAGTGAAACAAAAAAGAAATGAAAAAAAAAAAAAAAGAATAGAATAGGGAAATCCTCTTCGGTTCCCTGAATTGGATACAAAGGCATATCTACCAAATGGAAAATAGCATAATACTGAATTATAGGCAATATCTATATGGCGCGACAATAGCTTTCTTGCCTCTATTCCTTATCTTGCATTTGATGGCCGTTTGTGTCTTTCTGCTCGATGCTGGGATCTTGTCCCTCTTGACTGCCTGGCTTACCTTCGTTTGTTGCCTATTGCATTGAGTAAATTAATTATGGCAAAAATTAGCATGTGTATTGAACATATATTTCAGCAGATGTTGCAAACTCTATATTTGCTTGATTATGTGGTGCATCGGATCATTTTCTAAGACATGCATGGAACAAACGCTGAGCTCACGAGATGATACAGAAATTCGATACCAAAGACACAATCACACAAATTATGTCGATCCCTTTGTCAATGACAAGATTGAAGTTGCAAGGCCATTATGGGTTCTTTTCACTACTGTTCAGTTGTTCTGCTCCTCTTAAACATAGTGACATGTATTTGTTTTCTACATAAGCCCTACCAGTCCAATTCAGCAGATAGTTATTATAAGCTAGCTAACCTTGTTTCGCTCTCTCCAGCCTAGTCCAAATGGTCGAGATAGCAGGCTAATCTTTCTTGCAGGTATTTCTTGTGTCTGCTCTTGATGGTTTTGAGCTGGTGAGTCGGGACGAGAGGATCTGCAAAAGTCATTTCTTTTCATTTTCATCTCAAAGTAATCGAGGCGTTTCCATTTTCCGGTTAAGGCTTCTCTTGAAAGAAAATATAAAAAATAAATGGAGGTGCAATATACAAACCGAAGATCACCAACGAAAACAGAGTAAAACATTTCAACCACCTTGGAGAAGGTTGAGCCTTTTGTTGTCCAGATTGGTATTGAAGAGTAGCTTCCAACATCGACTCGGCCATTACCACTCTCTTCTCCATATCCGCCAGTGCAGCTGTAGCCTCTTCGAATTTTTCCTACACCAGTTATGTAGCAGTAAAACATTTGGGTGGGGTGAAAAATCAAATATGACTGATTTCTTAATGCATCAGTTAGTTAAATAAAACATCAAGCCTGACAACGTCGTTCGGGAGGAAGAATGAAAAACTGAAAAATCTGAAATTCACACATTCCTCTTTTATAGAGAGACGTTCTTGAGAACAAAGTTTAGGCACTGTTTCATTTAATCAAAAGATTAATTTGTGAATTGAAGGATATTTTGTACTACATTCCAATCTGATCTTGGATACAGGTTAAAAATTCGTCTGTAAAGAAACCAACTCCAAACGAAGGCAGCTTTTAAGCCTATTCATGTTAATTCTTTTTTTTTTTTTTTTTTGTTTAGAGAATGCATGCAATTGAAAACAGCCTATAGTTTAAAAGCTACCTGAAGCACTTGAGCAGCATATCTCTGTGCCTCCGCATCTTGCTCGGCAAATCTTCGAGCATCTTCTGTGACCCGTTGCTCTTGTTCTACCCGCATTAAGACCTGGGAAAGCGGGAAACCACATTAACCACTATAAGGCTACATAATAATTGAAAAAAACTGGTATGAGAGCAGGAAAGATTGATATTAACCTGGAGCATGGCACCTTCTTGTTCCTGTTTGTCGGAAAGAGCTTGGCGGAGCTCAGCAACCTCTTGCTCCAATTGCTCAACCTGGCAATAAAAGACGGGATGATAAGACGTACAAAAAAGCTAGACGTTTTATATAAATCCTATTTCCCATTGAGACATAAGACATAAGACATTTTAAAGCGATATTCTGATTATTCATTACACACACACATATATACATACATATATATTGATAACCGAGGGTATCTGGGCTTCGCCCGACTAAGCCCACGAAGCGCTGGCAGTTCGACTAGGAGACCTCCCAATGGCCCAACCTTTTTTGTTACAGTGGGCCTAAGGGGGGTTAAAGCTCCACCTCAATATTTTTTCTACACTTTTTGCCAATTTCTTTTTACCCTAAAAATTGACAATTTAGCCCCTGATTTTTTTTTTTGGCGTATCATCCCCCCTAATTTAGGTTTCTGGCTCCGTCCCAGCATGCGCCTAACCACACATCCCAGCATTGGCCCTTACCACTAGACTAACTCCTTGGGGTCAGACCTCTTAGTTATATTTAGGTGTTCAACCCTGTTAGCCTAATACTTCAGGGTGCTTTTTCCAATAATTTTGAATCAAATTCATTAATTAGGGACATCAAGATAAAACGAATAAAATTAAACAAGGTAAAGAATCCTAGTTTAACTTAAAAACTCTTAAAAATGTACTTATACCTCATTAAGCATTGATTCTTACGACTCAGTGCCCAAAAGGATGCATGTTTGAAATGTCACTTAAATAATAACATGTGTTAAGCTGAGGCAAATATCAAACCTTGGCACTCAATTCTCGACGGTTATCTTGCTTAACCATTTCCATTAAAGCTGTTTCCAGTTCCTCAGATCTAAGAAAAACGAAGAAACGAAAAGATATAATAAGTAAATATTACCTTCGAAGATAATTAAGTAAGTGGCCAAAGGAATTTTATTAGACATTGCATAAATGAACTTATTGCTAAATCTTATGGCTTTTCTTTCAACCTTCCTTATTTGCAGAAAAAAATGTAAAGAAAAAAGAACATTAATGAAAGCCAAGCTTGTCGTAAAATAGATAGAAAACAAAGAAGGAATAAAATTAGATGAAATCACCAAAGAGATCACTCTACAACGCCAATTCTTAGGCTCACTAGAAGCTAGGGTTATATGTCTCAGCCAACTCAGGAAAAGCAATCCATTAGATCATCAGTTGGTTGACGTAAATAGTTGGCAAAAACGGTTATGTTCCACATCAGGAAGAGAAAATTAACCTCAGTACTGAAGATCTCTTCTCCTCAAGCAGCTTGCATAACTCAACCTTTAACCACACCACCTACAATTTAGTCATATCACCACCATAAGTGCAATATGAGAAATATGCTGAAACCTCTCATTGTGTCTTGAAATAAATAAATAAAAATAGTGAAAATCACTTCTCTTATTAATTATAAGACTGAAAAAGATCAAGAACAATAGCAAGTAGCATTGGCAAAGACAAGGTCCACTACTACCACTCGATGAAAAAAATAATAACAAAGGGGCCAGACAAAAAGTATAGACCTGCTCTTGAAGATCTGGAAGAGAATCTAACTCTCCATCACCCGTCAGGTTAATAAGGACGTCATCAGCAGCGGAGGAGCCAGACTCAGAGCGAGATAAGCTTCCATTTGATTGTGAATCAATCAATTTATCTCCTTTCTTAGTAGGTTCTTTCTTAAAACTATATAGTTTTGATGCAAGTCCCTTAGAGTCCTTCCATGCCTTAAGCCCCTTTGATCTTTCCTCAATCGTAGCTAACACAGCTGGTCGATGTTTATTCCTCAACTCTTGCAAACGAGTTTCATTAACATTGTGGTAACCCATGCAAGCGGTCAATACGAGTTGGCTGCTGTCAAATGTTGAGCCAGCCAGTGATTGTAGTAAAGTCACTGCATCTCCAGCGTCCTTGGTCGTTACCAATGCAGGGCCTACAGTAATTTAGCACATTAGATTTTTAAAACATAAACGTCAAACTACTGCTTGAAAAATAAATTTCAAAAAATAAAAAAGATAAATAGGATTTCCTCATTACCATACAATTCCATCAGAGCAAGTGCCGTTTTGAATAGCATGACGCGGTTTCCTTCAAAAAGTAGAACATCCCAGACTCGGAGGACTGAGAGAACAAAAATCAAGAAAAAAAAAAAAAAAATTAGTAAGCTTTGATGATTTCACCTATAAATGCAAATTGAGAACAGCCATGCATCATACAACATGAATATAATGCCGTAAGATGAACTCTCTAACAGGACTAAATTCAGATTCATATATATATAAAACCTGACCACTTTCCCATGGAAGCATGTTCATGAAGATGGTAAGGAACCAAGGCCCGGTAACCCATGCCACCTGCACTCCCAAGTAATCCAGATGATTGACTGCAATTGGTAAACAAGTTTTATTAGTAGCTGATCAAGTCGTATGTGCAAATGAGAAATTGTACAGGCACCAAATGTAGACAAATCCACAAACCAAGTTTAGGAAACCTCTCGCGCACCAACTCCTCAAAAACAAGTTGGTCTACCTAGAAAATGGAAAAGAAATAAATTCTTCAAATTTTAGGCTAGAGTGGAATTACGTTGAATGGTAGCAGAGCAGTTACAATTCATTGTAATGATATCTACCTGTGATTCAATCATTTCCTCCGAGTAATAACCATCAAAATAGTCGTCAAGGATGCCCATTAAGGTCCTGTTCATAAATGTTCTAATTAGATACAGTCAAGCAATAGCTAGGATGAAGATCATGGACTCAATCGAGTTCCTGAGCTTACCAAAAGGCATTTTCCTCGGGCATTAGAAGCAGTAACAAGCCAGCAAAGAAGTTCATAGCCTAAGTGTGCAGGGAATTCAAAGAATTTCAAAAATGTTATACATCGAAAGAGAGGATTACATACCATGGTCTGTACATTATTACCAAAAATATATTGGGTGACAAGTACCTGACAATAACCAACAGATGGATTATGTCGAGCATAGGCAGTAAGTAGACGCCTCAAGGCATTTCTACCATCCTCATCCAACGCTGGGTGACCTGGGAACGTCCGAGGCAAATCCTGCATTAATACGAGGACACTAGAGTAAGAAACCAAAATTATCAACTCAGAAATAAAAGTACTCCAGGATGCTAACCTTTTCAATCTGCCCTTTCCATTTTTCAGGTACACAAATGGAATCTGTAGTAGATTCCTTGGTTTTGCTATCGTGATCACGAGCATCTTGATCAACACTTATTTCAGACTTATTTCCTGGAGTTAGCAGATCCTGGTAGTAATTATCCACGCGCCGAGCTTTCACACCGACAAAGGCTTGCCAAAGCTGCAAGTTTGGAGATAAAACAAGGAGTTCAGGGACAAAAAAATATAATTTCATCTTATAGAGGCAGCTTAATGGTACAAAACACACCTCTCCTCTGAGAGCCATTGGCACTCCCCCTCTAACAAGGACTTCCAACTCTTCTTTCCAAGGACAAGAAGATTCTATAGCCGTACCGTCAGAGGCACCAGAACTCATGTTGTCGCTCGACGGAATATCTTGAGTCGGATCAGACCGCTCCACATCATAGAACTCATCCTCGGAATCTTCCTCAGACACTCCTTTAATGCACTTAGCCTCTTCAATCGAAGGAAGACCTTTCCCAGCTTCCACCTGGTCAGATTTCAACAAGTTGCTTTTCTTTTTTACACGGGCACTCATAATATTCTCAATTGCTTGAAGAGACGGTCTGATCTCAGCCCATATCTGGATCCCATGAGTCTTTGCCTCTTTAATAGCGGGCTCCTCTTTATTGGAAATATTATCAGTTAATTTATCAGAATCATGTTCTAGGCCACTAATATCATCTGCACCGTCCAAACTGGCATTTGCTTCTTGCACTAAAGCTTGGTCGTTCAAGGACTTGTTATCTTCTATCTTTGATCCTCCGTTGGTAAGCAATTCTCCAGATTCTGCTTGGAGTTCCAGAAATGAACCCCACCTATCTGATCTTTCCTCCTCTTCCTCCTGAAAGTGTAAAGCAGAACTTTAATTTATCAAAATTCAAACACCCCATTATGGGAAGTCAACATAAAAGTGAATACAAGCAAATAATACACCTTTTTACCCCTTTACTCTCGTTCAATTACAAATAAATTTCAGTAGACAAGATTTTAAATATCAGAATCACAACACCACCTTATAGATACTGGCATATTCTCGGTATCTCTGAACGTGCTGAGGCCTGACCGCAAAACCATACGCATCCCTGCTCAGAAACACCAATGCCAATTATTTACTTCATCTCTACCCATAATCACAACAAACACGCATACACATGATCCTCGATGCAAAATAACTCAATCAGAAACAGTAACTGAACATATTTCAGAGATCAGTATATGGCTGACCACGACATTAGTTCATAAACACCACTTCAACGTCTCAATACACTCAACATTGTACCTCCACGATCTCAATCTACCACAATCAACACCAAATCACTGGCTACACTTAAAAAAAGTTCAGACCGAACAGCTCAAAGACTCGAATTCAAACATACACACAGCAATTCAAAACTCGATCCGGGTTGAAACCAAGCACAGAGTAATTAAGCTCCACAAAAAAATAAAAATAATTGAGTCCATACCACAAGGCCAATTGAATCGCAGAACAAAAGTAAAAAAGAACCCTAGGAAAGTCGTGGTCGTACCTCTTGTGCTCGAAGGCTACGAGAGGATTGAGCGAAACCACTGCCGTCGAAGCCTTCATTCGGATCCAAATTCCAAACACCAAAACGAACTCACAGTCAAACGCGATTCAAATTCGCGGGAGAAAGATCTAATCTTCTTCTTCCTCTTTGATTTCTTCTGCAACAGAAGAGAGAGATAGAGTTGAAAAGAAAAGAGCCAAAACAGGCGGGTTCAGAGATGAGAGAGAGAAAGAGACTTGATGTAGTAAAACCGAAACAAGTACTCTTCTTACTTCTACGACTACTACAGAAACAAAAACGTTTATTTGTGTATTTTTTTTTTAATTTATTGAGTTTATTTATATGTACAATCATATCATACATGCTGAAGAGGAGGCGAGATCAGCGTCGTCGCGCAATTACATGTGCTTCTATTTTATTTATTTATTTTCCGTTGCTTGACACAGACTCCCAAGACGGAAAAAAAAAGAAAAAAATGTATCGTATTCGCGTGAAGAGAGTGTATCTATGATCTATTAAAATTTTATCTTTAGAGTTTGGACTCCTCCGTTGAATCTCATCATTAATCACCAATGTCCAACACAGGACCAGTAGGACATTAAATTCTCTTTTTTATAATATATATACATATTCTTTTCAAACGGAAATGAATTATTTGAGCAAAAAATGTTCATAAATTTTGATAAGTATCCACTGCTTTAACTTTTTTTAAAAATGACTTTTGTAGACATCACTCGTTTATTCCACAAAAATTGCAGTTAAAATTAAGCGAGTAAATTAAGATGTACTGGAAAGGCTATGCATGGGTTCTCATTTAATAG
Organism: Urtica dioica subsp. dioica; assembly: GCF_054948205.1. Lineage (NCBI taxonomy): Eukaryota > Viridiplantae > Streptophyta > Magnoliopsida > Rosales > Urticaceae > Urtica > Urtica dioica. The sequence continues at coordinate 13,914,198 of NC_142767.1, read as the reverse complement.
TCAAATAAATGTAATTTAATTATAAATTACCTAATTTAATAAATAGTAAAAATCTTATGAAAGCCTTAATTTCATATACAATGGTATTCGAATATTTTTTTTAATATCATAATGTGATCAATGGTCAGAGAGAGAGAAGAACGATTAGGTTGTAGATTGGCTTATATATAGAATTACAATTTGTCAATGCCTTAAACAAACAGAAATGATGTTCGTAGTCGGTGTAGTCGGATAAGCGTAAGAAAAAATACCGATATCACTTCTTTTAAACAAATTGTGGATTTGACAAAAGAGACTAACTTAATTAGTAAACACTTTCATCCGTCAAAATGAAGAGAAGGGTTCGAGTCACCGCAAAAACAATTTACTAAAAAAGAAAAGTAATCATGAGCTCATGGAAAGAACGAAATATTATGTCCAATTTGACTATAATTTCGGTTTTAAAAAAACCAAATTCGCACTTGACTCCTTTTATAGCTTTCACATTTGTAACTTTGTTGAGGTTGATCTCACCCAAGATTTTCTCAACACACTCGCGCTCTATAAGTGGCTTATTTGTTTTATTTATTTGCTTTGTATTCATATTTTTTTTTGTGCATGAGTTTGTTTGTTTGAAGACGAATCAGCCATTGTTCAGTCTTTCTTAATGAAATTCGTGTTATATTTTGTTTATGCAGGTCTAAGATCTCTTCTGAAGTCTTTTGCTCTTTTTTTCGGATTTACTCATCAGCTATAGAGGTGATTGTCAAAAAAATCATTGTTGTGCTCAATATCTGTCTTGTTGACATTCCACAATTAGAACTCAACCTGTTTGAATCCCATAAACATTTTCATTTGATTAAATTGAAGGGTCCGATTTAGTTTGGAATAGAATTAATTGCCAAAGTCTCCATTAGTGGTTGTATGGAATAGAATTATTTTATTATTAAAAAAAAAGTGTACTTTTCTAAAACAGTATGGACTATGGAGTTATCTCGACAAGTTAATCATGCATGTCGGTCAAAGTTAATCATTCATTTAACCAAGCCTCGGAGATACAATCGCAGACAAACAAAACCCATAAGTAATTTAGATGTCAGAAATCAGGAAAACATGAGATTTATCTAATAATGCTTCTCGACGTGGAAGTGGAACAAAGACCTCCATGGCTATTACATCTTATATGCAGGTATATAAAGTATTGATTGCTTGAAAGTGAGTATCTGAGTCGTAGGAATTACGTGTACGAGTAGTGAATACAGTGGCTTAGAATTGTTTGGTTACTCATCTTATAGTTTTTTTTTTTTTTTCAATGCAGTTTAAAGGCGACCAGCTTTGTTTGGTACGAATGATGGAAATATGGGTGGATGGATTGTTTAAGATGGAAAAGAAAGGAAAAGAAATGAGTGGATTGTAACTTTTTTAAAAGTTGATTGGTATGATAGGAAAGATTAATATCAATCCACCATGTTGTTTGGTATGAATAGAGAAAAAAAGAATGATTAATTTTTAGTATGGTAAACTACAATAATACCCTTATATATTATCAAATTGATATTTAATTTGCACATACTTTATTTATATTATAAAAGTCATATGCATGCAATTACGTAGCTGAATAACTATATTATATATATAATGTTATTAAATGCAAAATTGCATCTATTATAAAGTATTTAAACAAAAGTAATTGTCCTACAAAAATTATAAATATAACAACTTCTTGTACTTTTTTTTACGTTAAAAAGATTAATATTTTAACTATTAATATCACATCCTAACAAGCAAAATAAATTTATGGACTAGAGCAAAATAGGCATTTACTAATAATTTTTTTACAAAAAAGTGTTATATGATGTTTTAGAATCACATAAGGTTAGTTTTGTAATTTTATAAAAATTTATTGCTCTCCCTTCTTCAATCCGTGCATAATGGGAGGGGGTCATTTTTGGTGGGTCCCATATGTGAGATCTAACAGCTAATCGAATTGAATACTTAACCGGATTTGGCGAAAAACAGGAATTGCGCGAGAAATGCTTGCGATACAAGAAACGAAGAAAAGACGAAGAAAAAACGTAGAGATTTATCCTTGGTTCGAATCGATATGATTCTACATCCAAGAACAGGACTAGGGCGTCCTTGATCCACTATATGCAGTCTGATTACAAGCTTTCGATCTACAAACACCAGTGTCGCCGGAGAATCGATCGGAGAAGAAAACTCTCTAACAATGGCGACTTTCTCTCTCTAACTCTCAACCAAGAACAGGCTCTTGATTGTTACAGAAGAACTCACAGTGTTTACACAAGATCACTCAACGCTAAAACGCAAAAGATTGTTACATTACCAACAGACTTGTACCACAAGGTATTTATACACAACGAAATAAACCAGACGCATAAGCCTGCCGACGTGGCGTCTTCTGATTCGTCTCAGAGGCTGTGACTCGGATACACATCCTCACAAATCTCCACCTTGTATCCATCTTCACAGACTTGCCTTGATGGATTTGCCCTAGCCCTGTATCACAGCTTTCACTCATGTTCAAGTCTCAGCATCTTCAGAGCAGTTCTGAATTTGCTGACTAGAACAACCTTAGTGAAAATGTCTGCTGGGTTCACGTCAGTAGAAATCTTCTTCACAAGCACCTTCTTGTCGCTGATGATGTCTTTGATGAAGTGAAGTCTGACGTCTATGTGTTTTGTCCTTTCATGAAACACATTGTGCTTGGACAGATGAATAGCATTTTGTGAATCACAATTGACACACACATCTTCCTCGGAGAGTCCTAACTCTTTGACCAAACCCTTTAGCCATAGAGCCTCTTTTATTGCCTCAGTGAGAGACACATACTCAGCCTCAGTCGTCGAAAGTGCCACTATATGCTGAAGAGAACACTTCCAACTTACTGTATTTCCTCCAACAGTAAAAACATACCCTGAAAGTGACCTTCTCTTATCAAGGTCACCAGCATAATCAGAGTCACAATACCCTTCAACTCTGCAGTCATTTTCTTCATTTCCCTTGAAAAATAGGCAATGGCTCAGAGTTCCCTTCAAATATCTGATCAGCCATCTGGCAGCTTGCCAATGTTGTCTTTCCTGGTTGACTCATATACCTGCTGATCAAACTCAAACCATGAGCTATGTCAGGACGAGTACCAATCATTGCATACATGGTACTTCCTACACAGCTTGAGTAGGGTATATTTCTCATGTGATAGTCTTCATCTTCTGCCTCTTCTTTTGAAACAGCTTTGAGCTTGAAATGAGCACCTATAGGGACTGAGACTGTCTTGTTGCTATCAAGGTCATATTGGTTCACAACCTTCTTCAAATAGTTTGACTGAGAAAGTTTCAGAACCTTTCTTTTTCTGTCTCTGGTAATTTCCATGCCCAAAATCTTGCTTGCAGCTCCCAAATCCTTCATCTCAATTCCTTGTTCAACTGAGCTTTCATCTTTGAAACCTCTGACTTGTTCTTGCAGGCTATGAGCATGTCATCCACATAGATTAGGAGATACAAGTGTTGACCATCTTTCAGCTTTGTAAGGTACACACAGCTGTCATGCTTGCTTCTCGAGAAACCCTGGTCACTCATGAACTCATCAAATTTAAGATACCATTGCCTAGGGGATTGTTTGAGTCCATATAAGGACTTCTTCAGGAAACAGACTTTATCCCCATCTTCATAACCTTCAGGTTGTTGCATGAAGACCTTTTCTTCCAAATTTCCATGTAAGAAAGCTGTCTTGACATCAAGCTGCTCCAGTTCCATGTCTTGAATTGCAGTTGCAGCTAGGATTACTCTGATTGAAGTATGCTTGACCACTGGTGAGAACACTTCATGGTAGTCTATTCCTTCTACTTGGGAGTAACCTTTTGCCACAAGCCTTGCTTTGAATCTAGGCTTCTCAACTCCTGGAATTCCTGGCTTGAGTTTATACACCCACTTGCATCCCACTATTCTCTTCTTTTCAGGCTTGTTGACTAAAATCCAGGTCTGGTTTTTCTTCAAAGAATTCATTTCCTCATCCATAGCTTTACTCCATTCTCTCCAAGAACTTGACTCTCTTGCTTCTTTGTAGCTCCTTGGCTCATCATCTTTTAAGGACTCTGCTGCATTGAGAGCAAAAGCAATTAGGTCTGCTTCTGCATATCTAGCAGGAGGTGCAGTTTGTCTTCTAGCTCTGTCCCTTGCTAATTGATAGTCCTTTAGCTGCTCTTGATTTGTTTCAGTGTTCATTGGTAGATCCTCATTCTGATACTCTCCTTCTTCTTGATCATGAACCATATCATTGGCTCCACCTTGATCTAGAACTTCAGTATCATCTGTAACATCAATGTGGTCTAAACCTGCACTTTGGACATTCTGATCAAGCTGAAAGCTTGTCTGAGAAGCAGGGTTAAACTTATAGAACATTGATTCATTAAAGATAGTGTATCTGCTGATAACACATTTCTTCTCATCAATCAGCCATACTTTATAGCCTTTTACACCTTCAGGATAACCAATAAAAACACCTTTCTTAGCCCTGGGAATAAGCTTCCCTTGACTGATGTGAACATAAGCAATACAGCCAAAAGGTTTTAGATGACTATATGTGGGTTTATTTCCAGACCAAACTTCTTCTGGTACTTTGAAATCAAGAGATGAGTTGGGAAATCTGTTAATTAGATAACAGGCTGTAGATGCAGCTTCAGCCCAAAAAACTTTAGACAAACCAAAGTCTGATAGCATGCATCTAACTTTGTTCATAATTAAACCTCTCAGCAATGCCATTTTGTTGGGGAGTTCTAGCACAGGTATGACTTCTTGAAATTCCAGATTTTTCACAAAAACCATCAAATTCAGTGTTACAAAATTCCAGGCCATTATCAGTTCTCAACCTCTTTATTTTTCTCTCAGTTTGATTTTCAACCAAGGTTTTCCAATTAACAAACCTCTCAAAAGCCTCATCTTTTGTTTTCAGGAAATAAACCCACAATTTCCTAGAATAATCATCAACAAAAGATATAAAATATTGGCATTTTGAAAGAGAAAAATCTACCTGAGGTGAGCCCCATAAATCTGAATGGATGTAGTCAAGTGTGCCTTTTGTCCTGTGGATAGCCTTTGGAAACTTCAGCTTGTGAGCCTTGCCAAGGACACAGTTCTCACAGAATTCTAGGTTAATTGGATCTTTGATGTGAATCAGCTCTTGCTTGCACAACTCTTGGATTCCCTTTTGGCTCATGTGTCCAAGTCTTGTGTGCCAGAGGTCCACCTCACTTTCACTTTGTACAGGTTCAGCTTCTCCTGTGACATTTTCAGCTTGTAGAACATAAAGACCATTTATCAGCTTTCCTTTCAAAACCATCATGATGCCTTTGTGGATCTTGATGACTCCACCTTGAGCCCTGTAGTTGTAACCTGCTTTATCAAAGACACCAAGTGAGATTAAATTTCTTTTAAGATCAGGAATGTATCTGACTTCTTTTAGAATCTTGACGGTATTATCCTCAGTCTTGAGTCTAATTGAGCCAGTTCCTTCTACCCTACAGGATTGGTTATTTCCCATTAAGACTTTTCCTCCACTTAAGGAGTCAAAGTCAAACAACCAATCTCTCCTGGGGGTCATATGGAAAGTACAACCAGTGTCCAAGATCCATTGCTCTCTTGGATCTTCATCTGAGACTGTCAGAACTTCAGCGTGGACAAGGCCATCTGACAAGTTTGCTGAGTCCTTTTCTCGATCATCTGGTGTGTCTTTCTTTCTTTCTGGACACTTGCGTCTCACGTGTCCCTCTTTGTTGCAGTGCCAGCAAACAAAGGTCTTGGTCTTTGACTTTGATCTGGACTTGGATTTCTTTCCCTTCTCACGCTTCTCAGATCTTCCTCTGACGTTCAAACCTTCATTCTTCGTTGGTTTCTGATGTTGCTTCAGATCCTGTTCTTTAGAGTAAGCAGCTGAAATAACTCCATCAAGAGATAGTTTATTTCTACCATACTTCAAAGTATCACGAAGTTGTTCATAGGGTTTAGGAAGGGAGTTTAAAAGAAATATAGCCTGATCTTCGTCGTCGATTTTCACATCCAAGCTTTCAAGATCATTGACTAGCTTTGTGAATTCATCGACGCTGTCATCCATGGACTTGTCCTCGTCCATTTTGAAACTGTAGAACTTTTGCTTCAGGTAGATTCTTGTGGGAAGGGATTTTTTCATGTAGAGTTGCTCTAACTTGGTCCACATGGCATGAGCTGCCTTTTCCTTTATCACCTTCCTCAGAATCTGATCACTCAGACTCAGGATTATAGCGTTCTTGGCTTTCTTGAGGATTGCTTCTTTCTTCTCTGGTGCGAGCGTTTCTGCCATCTTTGATTCTCCACTCAGAGCTTCGTCAAGCCCTAGATTTCCAAGATGCGCTTCCATCTTGATTCGCCAGAGGCCAAAATCATTCTTACCATCGAACTTCTCAACCTCAGCTTTCATGCTTGACATTCTTATTCTTGATCAGGGAACTTCGAATATCTGGGAAGACTTGGTTGATTCGATCCGATTGATTTGACCTACACAAGATTCAATTCGCACACCTCAGCTCTGATACCAATTTGTGAGATCTAACAGCTAATCGAATTGAATACTTAACCGGATTTGGCGAAAAACAGGAATTGCGCGAGAAATGCTTGCGATACAAGAAACGAAGAAAAGACGAAGAAAAAACGCAGAGATTTATCCTTGGTTCGAATCGATATGATTCTACATCCAAGCACATGACTAGGGCGTCCTTGATCCACTATATGCAGTCTGATTACAAGCTTTCGATCTACAAACACCAGTGTCGCCGGAGAATCGATCGGAGAAGAAAACTCTCTAACAATGGCGACTTTCTCTCTCTAACTCTCAACCAAGAACAGGCTCTTGATTGTTACAGAAGAACTCACAGTGTTTACACAAGATCACTCAAAGCTAAAACGCAAAAGATTGTTACATTACCAACAGACTTGTACCACAAGGTATTTATACACAACGAAATAAACCAGACGCATAAGCCTGCCGACGTGGCGTGTTCTGATTCGTCTCAGAGGCTGTGACTCGGATACACATCCTTACACCATAGATATTAATCCATCATTTCATCCTTTATAATCTTTCCCTCTTTAATATCAAACAACAAATAAACACAATCCATCCTCCCAAATCCATTTATCATAATCCATCCTTCCAAAATCCATCGTACCGAAGCCTAAGGTTCTCTATGTAATAATCAAAATAGTAATCCGGTCTTTACTCTCAAGAGTCGATACTTCTCCGGAATAATAATAAAAAATAAAAAATAATTACACGAACATACTCGGAACGAGCAGTCACTTGCTACAAAGGCAAGCTTTGTGTCACCCAACATTAACTGCATGAAATCTGAAATTCCTGATAGCCTGTGGTTCCATTTACTCAACAGAAAAAAGAAAACACTGTAGCAGAGGAAAATGTGATTATAGCAATAACGCAAATAATAGGAAAGGCATTGTTCATCCTAAAAAAAAAAAAATAATAAAAAGAATTGCCAAGAGAATACTTATTCCAATTTATTCCGAACATAAAAATATTCACACCCGAAAATCCGAGAGACACAAAAGAGCCCACGACAAATCACGAGAAAAATCAAGGCGGAGAACCCCAGCCGCCGCCGCCGGGGGTCAGGATGCGAAGAACGTCGCCGGGGCGAGCCGGGAAGGTGTTTTTACCGCCGAGGTAGACGGTCCTCTTGTCGTCCCCGGTGACGAGGTAGTTTTCCCCGCGGGCCCCGCTCCTCCCTCCGTTGAGCCCCCTGGGGGCGTGGACGCGCCTCTCGGAGAGGACGCTGACGACGACGGGCCGCCGGAACTCGATCTCCCTGACGAGGCCGTCCCCTCCGCGGCGGGCCCCGGCTCCCCCGCTCCCCTCCCTGAGGGCGAAGCGGTGCAGCACCACCGGGTACCTCTGCTCGAAGATCTCCGGGTCTGTCATCCTCGTGTTGGTCATGTGGCACTGGACCCCGCTCGTCCCCGACCACCCGGGCCCCGCCCCGCTCCCGCCCCCGATCGTCTCGTAGTACCCGAACGTGTCGTCCCCGAACGTCAGGTTGTTCATGCACCCCTGCGAGCACGCGCAGGCCCGGAACGCGGCCAGGATCACGTCCGTGATCCTCTGCGACGTCAGCACGTTCCCTCCCACCACCGCGGCCTTGTCGCTCGGCGACAGAAACGACCCTCTCGGGATCGAGATCTCCACCGGAGCCAGGCAGCCTTGGTTCAGAGGGATGTCCACGTCCACCAGGCACCGGAGGCAGTATATCACCGCCGCCGAGGTCACCGCCTCCGGCGAGTTCCAGTTCCCGTACACCTCCGGGCTCGTCCCGCCGAAGTCGAACCTCGCCTCGCCTCTCGAAGAGTCTATCGTGAGCTTCAGACGGATTATCGACCCGTCGTCCATGGAGTCCTCTTCCTCGATTGTCACCGAGTCGCTCTCGATTCCCTTCTCGGAGGAGACCCTCGAGCCGACTGATCTCAGCATCTCCCTCACCGCGCCTTCCGCGTTTCGCTGCACATGGGTCATGTAAGCCTGGACCGTCTCGAGGCCGTACTGCTGAATCAGCTCCTTGATGAGAGAGATTCCTCTCTGGTTCGCGGCCACCTGAGCCCGGAGGTCCGACAGGTTGTCTTGGAGCCGCCTGGTCCCCGGGATCTGGTTTAGGGATTCCGGGGAGCTCGGGAACCGGAGGAGCTTCGTGATCCCGTCTTCTTGGAAGACACCGTCCTCCACGAGCTTGAAGGCTTTGATCGCGGCTCCTTCTTCCCATATCGACTTGGAGAACGGGGGCATGCTTCCGGGAGTGATCCCGCCGATCTCGGCGTGGTGACCTCGGCTCGCCACGAAGAACACGAGCTTTCCGTCGTCGAAGACCGGAGTGATGACGGTGATGTCGGGGAGATGGCTTCCTCCGGCGCAAGGGTGATTGGTCACTAAAACGTCTCCTTCGCTCAGATCGTCTCCCCAGTGGTTGATCTGCCATCGGACGGTGCTGGACATGGCTCCCAGGTGAACCGGAACGTGGGGCGCGTTGGCGACCAGACCTCCGTCGGGTCCGAACAGGGCACACGAAAAGTCGAGCCGCTCCTTGATGTTGGTGGATATGGAGGTTCTCTGGAGGGTCCTTCCCATCTGCTCCGCGATGCCCATGAACCTGTGGTTGAATATCGAAAGCTGCACGACGTCGGCGACGCTCTCCGACGCCTCCGCGGCGGCGATCGAGGCGGGCTTTTCCAGCGCGATTTTGACGTTCCCGTACCGCGTCACGACGGCCCTGCAGTCGGGCTCGACGACGACGGTGCTGTTTCCGTTCATGATCACGGCGGGGCCGGGAAGGACGTGGCCGTAGCTCAGATTCTCGAGCTTGAAAAGCGGGGCGTCTCGCCAGCTGTCCCCGAGGTAGACCTTGTAACGGCCTTCCGTTCTCGGGGGAGAATCGGACTCTGCAGTCTGTACCGCCCTGGGCTTGAGTATGTTGGTGACTCCCAGGCCGCGGACCCTGACGTCGCATATAAGGATGTCCCTGTTCTGTAGCTTGAACCCGTATTCCTGCTGGAACAGCCTCAGGAATTCCGCGTCGAATTCGAACGCGGTCTCGTCCTCTCTCTTCACCATGATCGAAGTGTCCGTGCCTTCGTACCTCAGGTTCAGGTACACCTCGGTTCGAATGCTGTCCTCTCCGAACCCTTGTCTCCGCAGCCTCTCTTTGACCTGACCCAACAGAGCGACGGCCCTCGAAGAGGCCTCGGCCACGGAGTCTCGGCGATAAACGGCGGAGTAAGGCTCCTGAGCCTCTTCGACCACGTCGGCCAATCCCATCCCGTAAGCGCTCAAGATACCGCAGAACCTGTGGATGAGCACTTCGGTCATGCCCAGAGAGCGGGCGATCGAGCAGGCGTGCTGAGGCCCCGCGCCGCCGAAGCACGCGAGAGCGTGGTCTTTCGTCTCGTGGCCTTTCATCTCGGTGAGCTGGCGGATCGGACGGCACATCGCCTCGTTCGCGACTTCCACGAACCCGAGGGCGATCTCCTCCACGGTCATGTCCTTCGAGGACGGGTCTTGGCTCTTTCTGTACGAGTTAATCTCCCTCGCGAGCTTCTCGAACTCGTCTCGGGTCGCCTCGACGTCCAGGGGCTGGTCCTCGTCGGGGCCGAAGATGGACGGGAAATAGTCGGGAATCACGAACCCGAGGATCAGATTCGCGTCGGTTATCGACAACTCCCCGCCTTTCCTGTAACAGACGGGGCCCGGGTGCGCGCCCACGGACTCCGGGCCGACCCGGAAAGCCCCGAACTGGAACTTGAGCTTCGAGCCGCCGCCGGCGGCGACGGTGTTGATGTCGAGCTGCGGCGCCTGGATTATGGCTCCGGCGATCTGGGTCTCCAAGACCTGCTCGTAGCTCCCGGCGTATCGGCTCACGTCCGTGGAGGTCCCGCCCATGTCGAACCCGATGAGAGGCTTCTCGGTCTCCACGCCGAAGAGCGTCTGGGAATACCCGACGACCCCGCCGGCGGGGCCCGAGAGAACCGCCTTGTGCCCCGAGAATCGGCTCTCTGGGGCGAGCCCTCCGTCGGACTGCATGAACAGGACGTTGACTTCTCGGAGCCCCTCGTCGAACTTGGAGACGAACCCGGATAAGTACTCCTTGATGACAGGTGTCAGGTAAGCGTCCACGCTGGCCGTGAGCCCCCGGGGAACGGCTCGGACCATCGGAGTCAGCGCCGAGGACAGCGACACGTGTCTGAACCCCATTCCCGCGGCGAGCCTCTCGACGGCGAGCTCGTGGTGTGGGTATGTGTACGAATGCATAAGCACCACGGCGAGGCAAGCGATCCCGCGGTCCAACAGCCCTTGCAGCGAAGGCCTCAAGGCCTCTTCGTCGAGCGGCTTCGACACTCTCACGAGCTCGCCCGAGACGCCCTTCACCGTCGAGTCTGAGTCTTTCTCGTCCTGGACGAGCACGACCCGCTCGTCGACCTCCACGACGTCCTCGTAGAGATTGGAGGGCTTGGACACGGTGAGGTCGAAAATGCTGGGACGAGCCTGGTTTCCGATCTGGAGCAAGTCGCGGAAGCCTCGGGTGACGCAGAGAGCGATCCTCTCGCCTTTCCTCTCCAGAAGCGCGTTCGTCGCCACGGTCGTGCCCATCCGAATCCACTCTATCTTGTCCGTTGGGATCCTCGAACCCCTCGGGATTTCTTCCCCGGTGAACTCTTCCAGGATTCTCTTGATTCCCTCCACCGGAGCGTCGTCGTAGTTCGAGGGGTCGACGGAGAGGAGCTTCAGGACTCGACCCTCCGACCGGCCCGGGATTTCGGCGTAGACGTCGGTGAAAGTGCCTCCTCTGTCGATGCAGAATCGGAGCTTCTCGGCGCTCGCGCTTCCCATCTCTCTGCGGTGCTCGATTAGCTATGGAGACCCAGAAATCGGAAGGTCGATTATCGGATGACCCAGAAACACAGAGCTTAGTTTAATAACATGTGATAGAGGATGCGAATATAATCATTAAGCGTATAATACCTGATAGGAAAGACGATTTCTTTTCTGACTGTGAAGACGATGCCGATGCGGAAGAGTCAAGGGCAAGGTCAAAGGAAAGAGAGGCTCAAATATAAGTAAAATCACTTTCGATTGTACTTTCGATTGTGCTTTTATATGATTAGTGGTTTTAAATTTTTATAATGAATAATTTAAGGGCATTTAGATATAAAAATAAAAAATAAAAAAAGTTCGATATGTTTATATTTTTATATCCTTATTTCTAATAAGATGTTGAAGACAAAAGCAGGAGAGTAAATTTGTTATTTTAAAAATGTTAAAAGCAAAAAATCAACTAAAATTAAGAAAAAATAAATAAGTTTTACAAAAACTCAAAGAATATATTTGATATTATCTCTTTGATAAATAAAAGTTAACTTCTTTTATAAATAAATAAATAAAAATTAGAGAAATATAACAAACTAACTCACTTGAAATCTTAGTACATTTTGAAAAAAAAAAATTAAAATAATCTTCAGTCTAATGTAGCACGTGATCAACTATTTTATACCAAAACTATTCTTATTGATTCAGAAATAAAAATAAAAATAAAAAATAGGAGAATTTATTGCTAGTGAATTTATTAGTTTTTTTTTAATTTTAGTTAAAATTTTATTTTATTGAAAAAATAGCTCATCAAATCCACAGTAAATTAATTAATTTAATTTATTTTTTAATTAATTTATTGCGTGTTTGGACTATTTTTAATTATTTTTATTAATAAAATTAAACTTTAGATATGTTTAAAAAAAGAGTTATTAAATTCTTAAATTTTAGGATATGAGCCCATTAAAACAATTTAATTTATTTTAAGGTCGAATGTCTCTCTCTTTCTCTCTGATTGCATAACTTTTCTTCCTTTTTTTTTTCTTTCAATATTCTTCCAATTTTTTTTTTCTATTCTTAAATCTTTAACTAAAAGTAAAAACTACACCCCCAAACCGTACTCATCCATTCTCGATAAAAAAAAATAAAAAAAAATAAAAAAATAAAAACGTACTCATCCGCCTCTAATGTCTCATCGATTCGACTCTTCAACAGCATGACTCTGTGCACTGACTTGTGCATCATCACCATGGCGGCCTATGTTCCTCCATTGATTCCTAACCCCGTATCAATCCTTGGTCTCACCCTCCGGACCTCCTACGACGAGATCAGGATCATGGACTCTGTCGCTCGAATAGGCGATGCCAACTAGAGGTCGCTCTGCAATTGCTGTGATGTGATCTGATGGACAAAACACGGACGCATAATTTCCACATCAAGAGTATAATTGGGCTGCTACGGAGGTAGATTTTGAGGAGTTCCGTTGCCGTGATAACATCATTCCACTACTCATGACTACTCATGGGAAGTAATGACTTAATCTCAAGGTTGTAAGACATTGGTCCTTACTATTATTAGGCTGAAATTGGTTTGGGTTTGTTTTGGCCCACTTTGAGAACGGAAACTGAATTTTTTGGACTACTAAATGGACTAAGCCATACTTAAGTTATCAAAAAAATTCGGTTTTTAAAAATGTGTAAAATCGATAATCAAATTTAAAACTGGTTTTGAAAGCTGTTCGACGTAGATTTTTCAAAAGCATTTCATCAAATTTTACTAAAAAAAATCAGTAGAATAAATTATTATGGCATTTAAAATTTATAGGGCCTAAAAATTATTCAAATAAAAGGTAAGAATCAAGATTTAATTGTTTTCAAATATATATATATATATATATATATTAATTTGGATATAAATCGTAAAAGTGGAATTTATTAAAATCATTATATATATATATATATATTGATTTTAATAAATATATAATGATTTTTCCATAAATACACATGAAATTTTGGTCTACGGAGAAAGAGAAACTACTAATAATAGATAAGCCTGTATTGAGATTTGGTAAATCCACTCTCTTTCTAAAGTTGATATTAGAGTTTCGTATCTTACTAAAATAAAAAGCAAATATATTTGATGTGAATCTGTTGATATTTACATAATTAATTAATCTAAATTCGGAATAAAAAAATTACGTAATTTAAAACCCTAATTGAAATTCGAGAGACACCATTGACGTAGTAAAGTAAGAATCCATCAGATGCGGTCGATGTCTTCGTCCTGGAATTGGACGTAGCTTTCTTGGTTGTTGTCAAAGTCGGCGTCGGAGTCGCTGTCGTCGTTGTTGCGGAGAGCGAAGTTTTCGGGAAGCTCGCCGTAGGCGGAGAGGAGGCGGGCCTCGTCGGCCATGTATTTGAGGAGAATGTCGGCCTTGTCGTCCTGGAAGTCGCGGAGGCTGACGAGGATCAGATCCCCTGCGGCGATCCACACCTTCTTGTGGAGGGTCCCTCTGATGTGGCACAGCCGGGTTCGCCCGTCCGCGCAAAGGCTCTCGCACCGCCCGTTTCCCAGCATCCTTGTCACTCTGCCGTATTCCTGCCCGTCCTCCTTGAACACCAGCTCTCTCTTCCCTTCTTCTTCCTCGTTCTTTCCCTTCTTCCTGTTTTTCCCTCCCTTTCCCTTGTTCTTCGGCATCTTCTTCTTCTTCTAGACTTCTACTCTCTCTCTCTCTCTCTCTCTCTCTCTCTCTCTCTCTTCTCTTTTTGCTGTTCTTGTGCCTTTGGGCTGTGATCTCTCTTCTCTTATTTATAGGTCGTGGTTGCAAGTTTGGATTTCCAACTCGGATTGTTATTCTACTTTGTTTAGGAGTCGAATTGCTTTAAAAGGACGATTTTACCCCTTCTCCGTATTTTTTATAATTTAAAATATATTAAGAAATGTATTAGTTATTTATGTCTCTTATATGTCTTAAAAATATATGTATATTTAATATTGATTTCCTATTTTTTTTGTTTTGGGCAAAAATTGGTATTCCGTTTTTTACTAAGACCGATTGTTAAGTTGGCATGTGACATTTTAACATTTGTAATCTTACAAAAATAAATGAAAAATAAAATTATGAATTTGATAAAGAAGTATAAAGATAACACAGAAATAAAATTAATTTAAATAATGGATTTAAAATAAACTGAAAAACATGATGTCTTCTTAAATCCTTAAATGAATTCGAACAATTCACAAATGTTTCCCTCTAGACCTTTCTCCATATAAATTCGTATGGTTGGGTCATATAGATGTGCTCTTCAAAATTGTTGTTAAGATATGCAGATTTTGGATGTACTAAGCATAGTGACATGCAATGAGGTATTCGCATAGACAATATCTCTTTTTTGGTATAATCATTAGCCACAAATTTTGCTTTGAATGTCTTAACATTTTCATCTAGTCTTCTCTTTTTCTTATATCCTAATTGCATCCTACAATTTTTATCCTTTCATGGCAAGTCTACAAGTTTCTAGACTAATTTGGTACCCATCGATTGCATTTCAATGTTCATGTTGTTGAGAACTAGCTATTCTTTGGTTGTAACATAGGTTCATCTATGTCAGACAAGGCAGCAACGGCCTTTCCATGAGACATATACCTAACAGGTTGTCGTACATTGCTTGAGGTATAACTTCTTTTAGTTATTCCGGTATATAGTTGGGGTAAGAATAGTTTTTAAACATGTGGTAGAAACCGTCCTCGCCAAACATCTCAATAAGCATAATTATGCTTCTGAGTTTCGCATAACTCATGCAATCCTCCTCAAGAACACGAGCATTCTACTAACGGACGTCTTGTTATCTTCAGGAGTATATAATGTATAACATTCATTTTTTGAGATATCCAACAAAGAGACACATTTCTAGAATAGTAGCGAGCTTACAAGTATTTTTTTTCTCATCATGTCCATGACAACCCCATATTATGATGTGGCTTGGGAGATATTTTCTATTACTGCATGTATTTTTTAGGAAAAATGATATGAAATAGCCAATTCAAACTATGACTTTTGCAAAATAACCATAGTTTCATTAGGTATAGCAAAATAGCCAATTAAGAGTACTACGACTTTTAATCTTGTCTCGATTAATTTTAATCCAGCCTTCATAAAGCTTACATTCTGTCTTTATAATTCGTTGGGATTAAATTTAATTCAGCCTAGATTAATCTTACTTTGGCTAATTTGCGTATAGTTTACAAACTATGGCTATTTTGCAAAAACTTAAGTTCTATTTGGCTATATAGCCGCTTGACCCTATTTTTTATAGGGCGAATTGTTATAGACATAATCTAGTTCAGAATATACATGCATCTGCTTTGATGGCATAACCCTTGAACGAGGGCGACAATGATGAATAACTTGTCATTGATCGAATCATCTATATGACATGCCATTCTCTTGGGGGTGCCATGAACAGTAATTTGAGAACTGATATCTTCTTCGTACAAAAAAAAATCACCGATCTCTGCAGAAAAACACTCGCCACCATGATCACATCATTAGTGTTTTGATTTGTTATTTAGTTTTCTTTTCCACTAAAACTTGAAGTATTCGTATTCTCCCATTGTCTGAATGGTGAGGAGACCCGTATATTAGTATATACAAGTTCCAAAACTCAGTAGCTCTACGCCCCTTTGCCAAAAAAAAGATCGAAACATGATACACATATGGATACTGTCCCCATAATTAAAGTTTGCAGGGGAACTAGTCACGCTATCTTAGATAAATACCCGTAAATAATGACGTGACCTAATATATGGAGATGACTATTTTAAATACATACGACAGATGATGAGTAAAATACAAGGGAAAGAATTCATTAAAGTCAAATATATGAGAAATTGCCCTATTTGCCACCAATTTTATAATTTTTTTCCACTTTCCACCAAAAGATTAATTTTTCCCAAAATGCCACCGAGATGTCAACATTGTTGACATTTATGTCAACAATGTTGACATCTCATAGTGAAGTGCAAAAATAGATGTCAACATTGTTGACATAGATGGTGGCATTTTGGGAAAAATTAGTCTTTTGGTGGAAAGTGGGAAAAAATTATAAAATTGGTGGCAAATTGGGCAATTTCTCAATATATATTATATTCTTTATGATATATTTTTCGGGACAAAATGGTGTATCTCATGTGGAGGAAGAGAGACTAGTAAGATGTAAGCGGTATTGAGACATTGTAAGAGGCTGAAATGAAGTTGATATTTGATGATAAAATTGTCATCGTCAAATCCCGAATCACCACGTCGAATGCCAAAATTGGAGAGACAGTGAGGTCCACAAATGAAATGAAGCTGATATCTGGTGGATGAGAGATAACGATAGAGATGAAGTGTAGGTGTTGAAAAATCTGTAGAGTCTTAATCAGATTGAAGATAAAGATGCGCAAGGATAAGCTATTTATTTTGAGTTGGAGGATGAGATTAGTATAAATACGCACCAAAACAATGTTCATATCATCACTCAACACACTCTTTCAAAAAGTAAAAAAAAAAAAAAAGAACAAGAAAAGAAGGTCTCTCAGTTTGAAACCTGGGATAAATGGCTCACTCATCAACAATGTCGCTTTCGTCCCCGGCCTTTGCGGGCAAGGCCGTGGAGATGGCTCCGGCGGCGGAAGAGTGTCGATGAGGAAGACGGCGGCGAAGGTGAGCTCGCCATCGGGCAGCCCGTAATACGGAGCGGACAGAGTGAAGTACCTGGGCCCGTTCTCCGGCGAAGCCCCGAGCTACTCGACCGGCGAGTTCCCGGGAGACTGGACTGTCGGCTGACCCGGAGACATTTGCGAAGAACAGGGAGCTGGAGGTGATCCACTGCCGGTGGGCCATGCTGCGTCTTTCCGGAGCTCCTTTCTCGAAACGGAGTGTCCTTCGGAGAGGCTGTGTGGTTCAGCAAGGCCGGGTCTCAGATCTTCAGCGAGGGAGGGCTCGACTACTTGGGCAACCCCAGCCTGGTCCACGCCCAGAGCATCCTCGCCATCTGGGCCTCCCAGGTCGTCCTCATGGGTGCCGTCGAGGGCTACCGCATCGCCGGTGGGCCCCTCGGAGACATCACCGACCCCATCTACCCCGGCGGCAGCTTCGACCCCCTCGGCCTCGCAGAAGACCCAGAGGCCTTCGCCGAGCTCAAGGTCAAGGAGATCAAGAACGGCCGGCTCGCCATGTTTTCCATGTTCGGGTTCTTCGTTCAGGCCATTGTCACCAGCAAGGGACCTTTGGAAAACTTGGCCGACCATCTCGCTGACCCCGTCAACAACAACGCATGGGCCTTCGCCACCAACTTCGCCCCCGGAAAGTAGACTAAAAATTCTTTCACTTCCACTTGTAGGGAGAGAGTGACTCACACTAGTGCTCATACATATGCATTGTATTTTATCTATCTATGGGCCTGCTCAATCATGTAAATGTTCATGGAATCAATCAATCAACTTATCATTACAGACGACGATGATGAACAAGTTCTTCTCCTCCGGTGCTCCTTCTCTTATTTCTAACTAAATAAAAAAGTAAAACAATATGTGTTTGTAGGGGTTCTGATTCGTATATTTAAGATTTTTGGTAATTTTCAGAACTATTTGAGCCTTAGATTTGAAAAGGTCCAAAACACATAAAAAAAAAGGGGGAAACATGACTCTAGGGGCGCGCCGTGCAAAATGGGCACGAGGTATGCAGTGATACTAAAAATGGCCATAACTTCTTGATCCGATATTCGATTTTTACGAATAAATATAAGTTGGAAAATAAAGAGAAAACTCTATTCAATGGGTGAAATAATTCATTCAAAATTGTCAATTAAAAATTTTAAAATCATGCAAAAGAGGGCGTCATGTTTCTCGTTCTACCATGTTAAAAAGTCTTCTAATCACATATGCATTACTATGTGTCAAAGTATTGATCACACTACAACAAATACCGGAAACAGCCGCGACAATCATCACGGCTGTTTCCCTAAATGTCGTGGATGTTTCTCTTTCCGCCTTCCTTCCCGCCTCTCATTTTCTTGCTTTCCATATTATTACAAGCCGAAAAGACCTATGGACTTACTAGAGATGACACGTGTACATTATTAGTGGAGACTAATGGAAATGAATGGGCATATAGGTGTGTTGAGCCGAAATTCACAGAAATTCGGTTTTATGAAAACTCTTGAGAGCGGTTGAGAAGGTTGCAAAGCAGGGTACCCGAGAGTTCGCAAGATACGAGAAACGTTGTAAAAGGTCAAGGTAACACTAACTTGTACGTCATTTTTGTCAAACTCGGTAGTTGAATTCAAGTCAAAATCATGAATACCATTTGCATTGTAAGTCTATAAATCTGTAGTTGATGCGAACATATTTTTGACATGGCTAATCGATCACCAAGTTTTACCATATTTTTAGTTAACTTCTTGGGTGTGTTTTTGTTTTATTTTTATCACTTGAGGACAAATTATGGTTCAAGTTTGAGGGTATTTCATAGGTGCGTTTTGTACGCGTTAAACTCATATTTTCCGACTTGAATATCACGTGTTCTCGAGTGACATTTAGTCTGTTTGATGTGTTTTTGAGTGATTTATAGGTTTGAGTGGCCAATTGGGTGTTAAGGATGATTTTAGAGCATCACGTGACATTACGGAGCAATTTTGAAATGATTCATTTCGAACAAACTAGAGGGAAACAAGAAGCATGACGTCTTTTTCTGTATGATTTTGAGATTTTCTATCAATTATTATGGATTAATCTTTCCACAATTGGATAGAGTTTTCTCTTAGCTTCCAACGCATATTTATTTGCAAGAATCGGACACCGAAGCAAGAAGTTATGGCAATTTTAAGGATCACTGTCCGCCGTGGAGACCCGACCGAGTAATACGCACGTTATGCGCGCTCACCGCGTGCCGCGCACTCCAACTGCGCGTTTGGCGCCAATTTTGCCTATTTTTAGCTTCCAAGATGCTATTTTTCGATTTTGACGAATTCTTGACCTTTTAATAAGATCTAAGGGCTCAAATAGCTCCGAAAATCACCAAAAACCCTATACATATATTAGTTAGAACTCCTAAAAACATATCTTAGGTTTTATTTTAGGTTTCATAATAGTGTTTGGCTTGGGAGAGAAGAGGCAACCGGAGAAGAAGACCACCGTTCGTTGTGATTGACAATCGCGAATTCAACATTTTTCCTTCTATCTCTATTCCTTGGAACTCCCGTTTATGTTTTATTGTTTTAATTTATTTTGTGTTTCTGTTACTATCATCACCATGAACTGAACCCCTTGAGGGTGATGGCTTATCTTTGGTTGAATATGGTTGTGGATTCATTATATATTGATTGAAGTATTTTTCATGTTTTTCTTCTCTATTGCTTGAATTAATTCTGTGCTTAATGCTTGTATGAGATTAGCTACCTCGTTCATGATTTTTAGGATTGTTTAGTTGCTCGAGAGAGAATTAGATAATCGTGCATAAGGATTAGTTCACTGTAGTACATTCCTAAGCTAGAGATAGTTAGGCTGTTATGGGGTCGTGTGTACACTCTTGATTGTAATGCTTGCCGTATTTTTAGGGTTTGAGATCAGGAGATGAAAACCCGGTATTGACATAGGTTGTTAGATGCTCGAGAGAGATTTAGCAATATAATTATGTGAGTGTGATTAGTGAAGAGAGTTGAACCGAAAAATCATGCGTAGTTCTAAGTATCCCGGCCATAAGAGAGTTTTGCGAAGCTGTTGCCCTTTTTTATTTATTTTATGCAAAATAAGTTAATAATTATCATCGTTTACTTGAGTTCAACTCGTCACTAGCTCGTTTGATTTTCGGTTAAGCATAGTCCTTGTGGGATCGACTCGTACTTACGATTTACTACTTGAGCGACTATGTGCACTTGCGTACGAAAATATCGCAACAGAACACTGCCGCTTTTTTTTAGCGAGAATTTGAGCAAAGATAAATATCACTTTTTAGCAAAAAATTGATACAGACACTAGTCGTGGTTGTATCCTCAAGTCGTGGCTATTTAGCCGCAACTTGTCGTGGCTATTTTCGAGTATAAAAATTAAGGTAATTTCCGGTAGTTGTTGTTTACAAGATGTACTTGTACATATATATCTAATGACAAGAGTATTATTAAGAAAATAATAATAAAAGTTAACGTACATGTATGTATATCCATATATATGGAAATATGCATGAATTTTGAAAGCGTTATATATAAATGAGTATCATATTTACATATTTTTAAATAAAATTAATAACGTTACTAGTATAGTATTTTGTATAATATTTTAAAACCAATATTAAATAAAGGTTAATTTATAGTTCTGAAAAGTTAGGGTATTATATATTGGGTTCTTGGATGAAAATTCTAAAGGTCAGGGATCGAATTAAATTATCTTAAGATATGGGAAGGTTGCAAACGCTATACTTGTTGTGACTCTTTTTTTTTTTTTTGAAGGCACTTGTTGTGACTCTTTGAAATGGTGAATGTTTTTCAACTTAAGATTTTATTATAGCTTTGACAAAATATGTTAATATCACAATGATCAACATATGCAAGTACTAGTGGAAAACTATATCCAAACAGTAAACACTTTCGAACGTGTATCGTTATAGTTTTAAAGAATCAAAGCTCGATTTGAAATATGCCTCGTGATCTTGTCTATATATATATATATATATATATATATATATATATATATATATATATATATATATATAATTGTATAGAAATTAGAGATGGATCTAGGTGGGGGCACGGGCACCCACTAAAAAAATCGGGTAAAAAAATAAGATTAATTTCATTTTTGTCCCTTGAATTTTTTGACGAACCATAGACCTTGTCTCGCTTTCTGTTTCGTAACGACCGGTTACTATCAAATTTATTACCTTTTTCAAAACTCATCCTTCTGTTAATGTTTCTAACAGAATTTGACTAGTGTCATTGTATAAAATGAGTTTAAACGTAAATTTACCAATATACCCTTAAATTTTGTATTTTTAACCGTTAATTTTTTTTAATATAAATTTATATATGCGCGGCTCTTCTTGTTCTTCTCCTTCTAGCGGCGGCGATTGTTGGACACGTGGAGCTTCTCGATCTCCTCCATGATGGACTGCCAGTCTTGCACGGCGCGGCCTTGTGGCGGACCTTGATCTGCCCCGCGCACGTCACCTTGGGCAACGTCGGCTCCGACGCCAGCTTGTCGCGGGCCCCACCGCCGCCGGCGATGGACTTGACCTTCGTCGGTCACATCAGCTGTGCAGTCTCTTTCCCAGCTCCGGCGGCCTCGCGGGGCTGCATATCGGCTTCGGCATAAGACTCAGGTGGGCCCCGGACGGAAAGCACACCAGAAGATCCGCCGCCGCCGGAGCTCCTTTCTTGTTGTGGTGTTGATGATTATTTTCTGTCGCCAGTTCCTCTTATATGCACATTGTTCAATTATTCACACATTAAATCAAACTCTCATATTAATTAAAATAAAAAAATAAACACTCACTTATAACTCCTGCTGTATAGCCATGTTGAAGCTTTATGTTGGCTCCAAAATAGCCTAATCTATATGGACGCTTTGACTTGAACCCACTTCCTGTAATACAAGTGCGACATAAAAGAAAAAAAAGAAAAAGAAAACAGGACACTGGATACGGTACCTGAAGAGGAATGGAACCAAATTGTTAATGCATTTTGGTCAGCTCTTTGATGGGAAGGACCCCAGAGATTATAGTATCCCTTGTAGAATTCAAATGTCATGAATTTGGTGCTTGGCCAATAGCCCAGCGAGGGAGGCCAATCTGCACTGCCTTTTGCTAATATTAAACAAAAAAATTGGCTACGTAACCATCTTAAACGCTAGCAATTTGGTTTTAGCCAACATTTAGTTAATTTCCCGTAAATAGCCATCACGCTTACGTGGCATCTAATTAATTGAATTAGTTTTACACATTTACCATTATTTAATTCGGCCGTTATTTTTAATTAGGCAGTTTTTTTTTTTAAATTTTGAATCAAATATTGAAACCGAATAGGGAAGTTTTCAAATTTGAAATTTGAATTTTCCAGTAGATTTTGAAAGTTTCCAGCGCATTTTTATTGTTGATTTGTTTTCTAATTTCGGTAAATGACATTAAATTACAATTTGAAAATATTTTCCATTTATTGAAAATCTGTTATTTATTTTGACTAGATCTTTCTTGATCCAATTTTACATTCAAAATTTATTCTTTCTTAACGTGTTTTTTAATTCTAGGTCCAAATTTCTTTTCTCAATCAATTGTTTCAGTAAATAACTCATATTTACATCTTGTTAACATAAAGAAATCTATTTCTTAAATGTAAATAACTCTCTTATTTACATGCCGACCAAACAACAATACTCTTATTTACATGATAAATGAATCAATTTACATTACTCTTATTTACATGATAAATGAATCATATTCTTTTTTGTAAACAAACAAACAATTAATTGCTTCAAAAAAATATTAATATTAATCGCTTCTCAAACAAATCGAACTAAATCCGCTTTTCTCAGCACCGACACACGACGCCCCAGACCTTGGCGCTGGTGGCCCAACTTCGGTGCTCAGCGAGAACCCAGGACCGGCGTCAGATCCCGATCCTCTTTTGCTCCGACTTCGGTGCTCAGCGAGAACCCAGGACCGGACGATCTGTGGAATTAAACCCTTCATCTGTGGAATTAATTCTTCCTTTCCTGCAAATAACATAATTGAGTAGTAATTTTTTTCACAAGAGAATAACAAACTACGAACCTGAATACGGCATGACAAATGTATGAATTAAGTAAAAGAACAAACAACGATTTAATTTTCTACTTTTAATAGAAGCAAGTAAAAGAGGCAATGCCGAAGAAGCTCGCTTGCGGTTGAAAACAGAGGAGGAAGGTAGGGTATCTGTGCGAAAGTGTTGAATCCAGCGGTGAAGCTTCGAGAAAGAAAAGTAGCCATCGGAGAAGATAGGATTGAGACGTCGGTAGCCGTTGCTGGAGAATATTGAGACGGCGGAGCCTTGTTGATTGTGGAGCCCATTTTATGGAGTTCAAGCGATTTCAATTCTTTACGCTGGAGAGATAATGAGAGAGAGGTTAGATATGCATTTATGGAGTTTTAAATGTTCCCTTGATTTGTGCGAGGTAGTTATAGTCGAATATTTTTTTCCATTTAAATTAATAGGTTGAAAATAATGGGCGGGAATTTGGTTGGAGTTATTAAGGTCATTCACGTCTTTTAACATGCTGTAAATAGATTGCTGTGGCTATTAACAGAAAATTAACAGAAGGTTGGTTAAAACCAAAACCCTTATAACCGTGTGTGGCTATATACCTATATAACCCAATATTAAATTTAAAAAAATAAAAAATGAAAAAGATCATTTTTTTTTACGATTTTACCCTTAAATTTGTTAAATATTTGACGGAAGGATGAGTTTTTAAAAAAGTAATAAAGTTGAAGGTAACCGATTGTTACAAAACAAAAAGCGGGACAAAGTCTGTGGTTTATTTAAAAATTTAGGGGGCAAAAGTGAAATTAATCCAAAAAATTATTATGTAAATTTTAGAAGTATATTTTTGTATATATATTTTTAGAAGTTCCGTTAGCCGAATGGAACATCTGTGGTTAGTTGGTCATTGCATATGGTTTCCGTCCTCACGCTCATGGTTCAATCCCATTTTACTTTTCGGAATGTTATTATGTATATATATTAATTCAGTTAAACTTTTGACCCATGCAAGTGTTAATAATACTCAGCGTAATCTAGTTTGTAATTTCACACAATCAACAGAGCTGCCTTAAAAAAACAAAAAACAAAAAATTGTATTGGTTAAAAGCTTAACTGAATTAATATATATATATATATATATATATATATATATATATATATATATATATATATATGGTCGATAATTTCACACCACATTGGTTTAATCCACACAAGCAACAGAATTACCTTATAATACATGTAATCCTCATAGTTTCTAAAGATTCCAAAACTCTACTATCTTTGAATCAATTAAGATACTACATTATGCTGTGAATTCATTGAATCTTAGTGCTCATCATAAGTCATAATTGTAAAAAAAAATGTTACGATTAGAACTCTCACTCGTATACAATTTAAAAAAAAATTAATATATTAAACTAAATTTTTTTCTTCATTTTATGCATATTAAATATGCTTTAGAAAATAGAAAAGAATATAGTAGTACATGATGATAATGCTCCTGAATATAAGAAACCAATGCTCCATGTCGCCATTTTAAATTTATTTTATAATATTATTACGGCTTGAAATTTGAATATATTTTAACAAATAAATTCAATATGGAATTAATTGAATTTTTAAAATTTGAAAAAAGAAGTTGAATAAATTTATTTCTTAGATATTAAAATCTCATTAATTTTCATTTGAATAGAAGTTGTATTATCTTTTTTAGTACTCTACTATCTTTTAATCAATTAAGATACTACATTATGTTGTGAATTCATTGAATCTTAGTGCTCATCATAAAAATTGTTACGATTCAACACTCGCACTCGTTTACAATTTTTTTTTTTTTAATTTAATATATTAAACTAATTTTTTTTCTTCATTTTATGCAATAAATATGCTTTAGAAAATACGAAAGAATATAGTTGTACATGATAATGTTCCTGAATATAAGAACAAAAAATTAGAAAAATAGCCAATTTAAACGTTTCATATTGTTAAATAGCCAAGGTTTAGTAAATATTAGGTAAATAGCCATAAATGATGACGTGGCTTAATATAGCAGAGGTTATTTACTTAATATTTACATTTGTAAATATATAAAATTGGCTATTTACCTAATATTTACCAAACCATAGCTATTTAGCAATTCCCAACATTTAAGTTGGCTATTTTGCTAAATTACCCATATAAGAAACCAATGCCCCATGTCGCCATTATAAATTTATTTTATAATATTATTACGGCTTGAAATTTGTTAACAAATAAATTCAATATGGAATTAATTGAATTTTTAAAATTTTAAAAAAGAAGTTGAATAAATTTATTTCTTAGATATTAAAATCTCATTAATTTTCCTTTGAATAGAAGTTGTATTATCTTTTTTATTTAAAAAAAAAAAGGTAATTTTCGCTACAGTACATCAATAGTTCATTTCCTTTTTAAAAAAATCATCAAAATTTTATTTTATGAAAAATTAGCGTACTAGGTTGAAATAAATTAAATTAACTGGTTTAGTTAATTTAATTTACTTCGATCTGATGGATAAAATGAAATTTTGCCTAAAATCTTAAAAGAAGTTAGATGATTAATTAATTGTAATAATTTTTTGTTGAAAAATTGATGATTGGTAATTCTCACGTAATTCTTTTAAACAAAAATTAATCATATGTGTGCCCTCACTAAATCAAATCTCTGGATCCGTCACTCTATATATATATATATAATTTTTTTTCAATTCTCTTAGATAAATGTAATAATTGATAATTTTATTTTGTTTGTAATAAGTCTAAAGTTGTATAGTACTTGTGTCGAAAATAATAATCCTCTTAATTAGTTTGTTTGTATTAAGTCTGTCGATGATAAGATTCTTCTACCTTGGATTTGAAACTCTTTCAAGTTCGGAAATTTTCTTATTTAAGAGGATTTGTTTTCAGTTTGTAAACAAGTTTCGAATAGAGAATTTCTCTCTAGTTTTTACATGTCCTAATTTCTCTCAAAGAATTTATTCTAAACCTAATTACTTCCCGCTTACTGACTCAAACCCTCATCTTTTCTCCAGTCTCAGATCCTACTCAAACAAATGGTATCTGAGTTCGCCGGAGAAAGCATTATTAAAAAGAAAAGCTTACGGACGTTATACGTATGACTCTTTAAAATGGTGAATGTTATCCTACTTAAGATCTTATTATAGCTTCAAGGAAATATGTTGAAATCAATATGGTGAGCTGTTTTATGCAAGTACTAGTGAAAAACTATATCACACTGACTAAGATGCCATCATTTCCTCTATGAGCCTCCCTTATCCGTAAAACTGACCCCTTAGGCTTCACCCCTCTGGGAAAGCGACTAGTATCACTACTATAAATGCTATATTCCACAACGGGATAGTTGTCTCGTTGTGGAAACATCAAGATTCCGCAACGGGACTATTGACCCATTGTGGAATTCAAAAAAAATTTAAGGTTTAAACAATGGGATGGTGACCCGTTGTTAAATCTCGTCGCGGCCAAGGCATAAACTCGCCGCGGCCAAACTCTTCCAAAACGGTACTGCGTACCGTTGTGGGAGAACTGTAAAACCAAACATTTCGCCGCGGCGAGATTAAGCCTTGGCCGCGGCGAACTGTTTCAACAACGGTACAATAACGAGTTGTGGAAACATTTCGCCGCAGCCAAGGCTTAATCTCGCTACAGCGAAATGTCGTAAAAATTTTAGGTTTTCACTATAAAAGCCTCATTTCAGTTTTTTTCTTCATTTTTTTTCACTTCCTCTCGCCTCAGACCTTCATTTCGGCCATTTCTGTGCAATTTCCTCTCCCAAACCTACCTTGAAACTTCTCCGCCTTCTCGCCACCCTCCTCACCGAAGCCAGTTCTCTCTCGCCGCCATCTCTTTCTCTCTCTCGGTCTAGCATCCCTTCCTCCGTCTCCCACCGAATTCAAGGTATGTTTGTAACTTAATTTCATATCAAAATCTTAAATGTCATGAATGTTTTGTGTGATTTATAAACTAATTTAGGTTTTTGGTTGATTTTGGTTGTAATTTATGGCATTGGATTGTAGATTTGGTCGAAATTAGGGTTTTTTGTTTTGAGTTTTATTTTGTAGTTTATGATTTTGGGTATAATGTTATTTTTAGGTTGAAAATGAGTTGTATTTTGAAATTGTGGTTTTAAATTGATTTCGGATTTAAGTTTGAATTTTTGTTTGTAATAAGTTTTACGTTTAATTTATTTGAATATAATGTATTTCGGAAGCTTTTCACAATGATTCTGTACCGTTATGGAATCTTCGGTTTGTAGCAGTGTATCTAGCTAGTAGGAGAAAGAAACGCGACAGAGAATCTGAGTAATAACAAGTAGTAGACAAAACGTCGAACATCTTACCGACAAAGACAAATAAGTGAATAACTATTACGTCACATGAGGATAAGACTAGAAGAAGAAAATAGTAAAACGTGTGGGGTTTAAAGAAAGTAATGAAATGTTACATGCAAGATTAATAAAAATGTCCAAAAAACAAAGATAAAGAAGACGTTCACTATATATATAAAGAACACGGTTCTGAGTTGAAAACATATAACTCAGATATATAGAGCAATGGGGCACGAGAAGATAGAGCACTCGACGGTGAGAACCAACGGCATAAACATCCACGTGGCGTCACTGGGAAGCGGTCCCACAATCCTATTCATCCACGGCTTCCCTGAGCTGTGGTACACGTGGCGCCACCAGATGGCCTCCCTCTCCGCCCTTGGCTACCGCTGTGTCGCGCCGGATCTCCGAGGCTACGGCGACTCCGACGCCCCTCCGTCGCCGGAGTCTTACACAGCGCTCAACGTCGTCGGAGACCTCGTCGGACTCATCGACCATCTCGGCGTTGACAAGGTGTTCGTGGTGGGCCACAACTGGGGAGCCATAATCGCCTGGTACTTGTGCCTCTTCAGGCCTGACCGGGTCAACGCTCTGGTCAATCTTAGCGTTCCCTTCCTCCGGAGGAACCCTGACGTCAGCGTTGTGGAAGCTTTAAGGGCTGCGTTAGGTGACGATTTCTATGTGTGCAGGTTTCAGGTGATATTATTTTACACCAAATTTATAGTGATTTTTTTTTTTAAATATATACACGAGTAAATATTTTTTTATTCTGCCATTTTATTATGCAAGAGCGATCATAAGATAAGAAACATCGACTAGCTGCCATTTGCCCATTTCTTTCGAAAACTTTTATTTTTATTTTTATTTTAAGATAAGAGTAAATTAATTTACGTAAGAGATCTATTCAATCCACATCTCGTATAGAATTTGTAAATAGTAAAAATCTATATTAAAATTCGCAACCTCTATTATAGAATTTGTTAATAGTAAAAGTCTGTATTAAAATTTCACAATTTATTCTCCTCTACCACAGAATGGACAGATTATTATATTAAATTAGTTTCATAAATATCAAAATCAAGGTTCGCCTCATCGTTATCGTTATTGTATCGAAATTTCAATTTTGGGGCTAAATCGTTTACCAGTGGGGAAACTGAAAGGTATTCAGACAACAACAACAAAATCGATACCGGCAATAAATCGTTTATCGTAGAGGAAATTGGCAAAAAATGTGGAAATCGAGAAATATTCAGAAAAATATTTTACAAAAATAAACATACTTTACATAATTCATACTTCATAGTTCAAACACATAAAATAGTTCATACAACATTGACAACAACGAATACATATTATCAATTCATCATCACAAATCATCATATTCATGATCAAATCATCATATTCATCTCAAGAAAACCATTCATCATCATTAAACATCATAAGCATCATATTCATCTCCAGAACATCCACCCATCATATTCATCATCAAATCATCATTTACAACATCAAAAAACTCAGATTCGGATTAGAAATCAACATTTTATTCGGATTAAACCTAAATAATATACATAGAAAACCATACAAAACAACCAATAACTCATATTCATTGCTCAAATCCTTGAAATCGTGGATTAAAGTAGAAAAATTATTAAAAAAACAATGAAAAAATCTAAAATCTAAGAAACCCCCGAATACTTACCTGTCGAAATCCAATGAAAGTTGATAAAAAAAATGCTGCGACGAACGAAAACCATTGGAAAGCGCCGAAAAATTGGAACGAAAACGGTTACTAGCGAACCGTTGCCGGTCCTCTCCGGTAAATCGTTTTTCGACCGGTTTCCGATCGGTTTCCTCGGAAAGACAAATCTTGATCAAAATTACTCTAAAATTATTGGGGCAATTGGACAAATAGCCTAATAACATACTCTTCTTATAAAAAATAGCAAAAATTTCATTTTATTAAGAATATAGCTCATGAGACCGAAGTCAAATAATTAACTAGTTAGGTTAATTTAATTTACTTCAAAAAATAGCTCACCAAAACGAAGTAAATTAATTAACCTAATCGGGTTAATTAATTTAATTCAGACTTGTGGGTTAATTTCTTAATAAAAAAAACTTTGCTTAGATCCTTAAAAAGAAGTAGGGGATTGACTAGCTGCAACAAATACTTATTATTTTAATCTGTATATTGTATCTATAATTATATGATTTTTAAAACAAAAAAATTGGCATACTACTGAATAAAAAATTATATTATCCGAATTAGAATTTGTGGTAAAAAATAATTTCAATATGAAAGAAAATAATAAATCATAAAAATATAAATATAAATCTCCATTACAAACAAATTTTAAGTAAATTGAATGATGTAAATACATAAATAAAATCCTAAAATAAACTGTCAATCATAACATAATATGTATAATTCATATTCAAAAAAATATAATATGGATAACAGCATCTAATATTCATTTATATCCGACTTCGATTCTCCAATTTCTATATAGACAATACTTAATTTTTAAATGTTTTATATAATATGTGTTAGCTGAAAAAGAAATATTTTTCTAATATGATTTCACATATATTTGAGAGTCAACAAAATTAAATTAAATTTGTGTAAAATTATAAGAATTTAAAAAAAATTGTTAAACTTATTAAAATAATAAATAAGCAAGAAATAGGTTTTTCTGGTGTTAAAATTATGTTTTTGGGTAAAGATAAAATATTATTTAATTTGACAAACTACTGTATGTATAATTGAGTGAGAGAAACTGTAAAGTTTTGGGTTAGAAATGTAATTAGATTATATAGATTGGAGATTTATTTATGGATGGCTACACATTATATTATTTTTCTATGTTCAATTTAAATTTTAAGATAAAAATAAAAAAATAAATGAAAGTATTTGGGAAAATAAAAATTATCTATTGAGTGTGAGAAGAGAAGAGAGGCACATTACTACAAATTTGCCTTATTTTCAATTTTTATGAGATCTTCGACGAAAATAAGAATCTCACTTTTAGTTATATAGTTTCTTATATTTTTTTCTAGATTTTATTTTTCCTCAAATTTTCCTCCGACATAAAGAAAAATAAAATATATTCTCATTTTATTTCATCATATTTTCTTAGTTTCAATCGTACCTTGTGTATAAAGAATTCAAACTATATGTAGTAAATTTACGTTTACTCAAAAGGTTGTGCTTGATATAATAGGAACCTGGTGAAAGCGAAGCAGATTTCTCTTCGGACACTGTGGCAGTACTTAAAAGGCTGATGGCGAATCGGGATCCAAAGCCGCCAATAATTCCAAAAGAAATAGGGTTCAGGGGATTATATGAACTTCCTGAATCTCTTCCTAGTTGGCTCTCTGAAGAAGACATTGACTACTTCGCTGATAAGTTTAACAAGACGGGGTTTACCGGGGGATTGAACTACTACCGGGCCTGGAATATGTAAGTCTCTTTCTTACTCTTTGGCTAAACAAAGCTTATGCATAAAGAGAATCTATAAGCATATATATATTACCAAGACACTTTTATGTTTAGTAAGTGTTTCACATTTTCATAATTTTTTATATATATAGCAAAAAATATACTTCATAGTTAATGGCTATGTGTGCCAACTGTATTTTATTATTGAACTTTAAATTACCATAAATATCTATAACCAAGCTAATTATGTGCAACCAACTCTTAAAAAATGTACTTTTAAATCTGTGCGCGAGTAGAATGAGCAAATGTATGGCATATATATAATCAAATAATTGATATTATCGATTTTTTTTTCTTGTAAATTAAAGTAACGTAGATGGAGAGAAAATTATGATGTACAAAAACTTGGAAAAAAAGGAGAAAAAGATTAGAAATGTTTTGGTAGGGTTATAGGCTTGTAGTTGCAATACTTTTGTTTGGTTACGAAATTGTGTTCTACATCAAGAAAGAAAGAAAAATTATCCTTAAATTGCTATATTGGAGTTTTGAGAATTTGTAAATTTAGGATTGTTTCTTGATTTATAACACAAATATCAATTTATTTTACTTCAAATCATCATAAATATTGACAATTAACCACATGTGTGCAATAAATATTATAAATATGCACCCGAATACCTCTATATGCGGTGAGCTCCTGCATGAGGGCGGCTCAATAATAAAAATAAATAAATAAAAAAACATCCTACATGTTAAAGGTTATTTCTTACAATTTTTGCTTAAATGCCTAATGTAATTTATAATGCACTATTGTATAACGTAATATTTTTTTTATATATAAAGGACTCCTTAAGAGAATATATTAATAAAAGCCAAAAACTTATATTACAAGAATAACGCAAAGAAAATTCAAAAACTTGTACATGAGAAATGAATCACAAACAATCAATCATAAATACAATAAAATAACATGTGGGTTACCCATCTATGCAGATAACCAGTCATTGTCAGATTACTGTAAGAATTACGAGCGAAAACGCCGATATTCGCATGTTGCATATTACAATTTTAGGGTTCTTGCCCGACTGAGATCCACACCCAGAGAAAATCATATATTTTGGATTTGAGATTCAATTCTAAAGAAACTTATCACTACGATTAAAGATCGAGCGGTACAAAAACCAGATCTAATAAGTCTGAATTATTGAAACATAATAAAAAAAAACATAAGTAAAACATGAAAAATAAAATAAAAATAAAAGAAACATAATAAGTCTACTCTCGGGGAAGCGATGACACCGAAGATTGAAAGCTCAAATCTTGAAGTTTTGGGGGAGAGAGGTTATAAAATCGTAATTTTGAAATAATACAAAATACCAAGATTTCTTCTCTTAATAATGAAAGAGGAAAATATATTAGGTTCTAATTCTTTTTTTTCCCCCTTTTGTTAAGGACCGGATCGAAACAAAGGTATAGAGTTCAAGGAAAAGTGTCATTTCTCCTCTTTTTTTTTTTTTTTACTGCTCAAATTATCGCAGAATGATACCCAATTACGCAATACAGATTGAAAAAGTGTATGATTTCCGTTCTTATACAGATTTAAAAAAAAAATAAAAAAAAAAATAAAAAACTCAAATTAATCTTCACAAACATGAATAATATAGTAGCTAAGCTAGCCTATTCAATTCAATATGTTTAAGGGACTAACTTGCCTATACATGGGTGGAAAATTTCGTTTTTGGTAAAAATAAATGGTGATTCGAGTAAAAGACCAAGAAGAGACCTCCAAAATCTCTATAACTTTGAATCAAATAATGCCAAATAGTATAGTAATCGAGTGATTTGATGGTTGTTACATTACTTCTGAAGGACATGGGAGCTACTAGCTCCTTGGACAGGAGCGCAGGTGAAAGTTCCAACCAAATTCATCTTGGGTGATCTTGACATGGTCTATCATTTCCCCGGAATGAAGGAATACATTGACAGCGACGAATTTAAAAAAGATGTTCCTCTTCTGCAAGAAGTCGTGGTGATCGAAGGAGCGGCACACTTCATCAACCAAGAAAGGGCTGATGAAATCAGCGCTCACATTTTCGATTTCATCAAGAAGTTTTGAGCACAAAACCAGTGTCCTCTTTCTCGGTTCATTTTGGCTTTTGATCATGTATCTCAATGTAATGTAACGTCTTGAGACTGAATAAAATATATATTTTTCCCCTTCAAGTATTTTACTTCAGTGAGTAAAACTCAAGAATTAAAATTTCGCTGAATTTTCGCTGCGTGCCGGCCATCGAACATGTAGTTCTTCTTTTTTTCGTCGTTTTTTTTCACACAATTGTAACGTAAACGTCATGTCACAATTGTATCGTAAATGTCATGTCATTTTGAGGTTGAAATGTGTCATTTTTTTTCATTACATAAACTCTCAGTTTTCCATTAAAAAAAAAAATGCAATGTTCTAAAAAAATTCACATTTTCTTGCCATCGTGTTTTGGCCGAGACCCAATCCTAAACAAAGAGATTTATGGAGCTTTTCCCGGCGATTGTGGCTTCATCGTCGCGTCTTTTACATTCGTTAGTGCAAAACCAACATCACTTATGCAAAGATCGACAGTTTCCAGCGTGCTTCCAATATTTTATTAGGCATTTTTTTTAGTTGTTTCAAATATTGATTTTATTTTGTTTCTTTTATATATCTATATATATATATATATGTGTGTGTGTGTGTGTGTGTGTGTGTGTGTGTATATAAACTTGTTTCTTTAATGTGATTTGGATAGCTTTGATCGACATATATTTCAAAGGTTAGTAGGTATTTTATTTTTTAAGGTTGGTTAAATTAGCTTCGAAATTTATAATTAGTCATGAAAATAATTTAACTATCTTTTTAAATTTGTTTTCAATTAGGTAGATTTTCAATTTTCTTTTAGTTTGTTTTCTAATGTTCTTATCCCGATACCTTGCCAATTTGTCTTCGGAAAACTCGTTTCCGATTCACACAATAGCTGCATCTAATCAAGGTATTTAAAATAAACTATTTATTGATTTCATTATAATTTAGTTTTTAAAAAAAATAGAGCGTTAGGTATAACAAGAGTAACAAACTAGAGAGAGAGAGAAAGAGTTGGTGGGAGAGTCAAACTGTTTGAACTGTATTTGACTAAGTAATCGATTGTTAGATAGTGTATATAAATACATTTGTTTGTTCTAATCTACACCGTCCAATCAGACTCTATCAACTTGATCGGACAATGTATATATAATAATATTCAATACGTCCGCTCAAACTAGACATGATGAGAGCACATGTTTAGTTTGCTTAACAAATACACAAACTGCATGAGGTATATTGAGGGGATTTGTGAAGATTTATGCCACTTGGTCTGCTACAGGGACATAGCGAACCGACTAATTTTGCGGTACAATTTCACGTATGAAGTGAGCATAGATTTCTATATATGCTTCGTTATGGCATGGAAAACAGGGTTCGAAGCCAGTGAAGTTTCTCCTATATTGTAACACTAGATCAATATAGGTGAGGCTTCAAGATAGATTACATGCTCAGTAAAAAGGGACTGAAGCCACGCTATCTTTGATGTGACTATCGATAGAGCTCAAAACTCTGAACTAATACTTCTTGTTTCTTTGATGACCAAGCGATGAGGTTTGAGCCAAGAAAAATAGGCATGCCATTCGTGGATCTTCTATCATCGAGATTAGTTGCGCAGTCTTCATCTAGAAACGCATAGAGGCTGAGCCTTGGAGCAGGTGTGAATCGAAGATCATTGTGAGAGGTATTGGCTGACCAGTCTACATCATATCAATCGCTTGCACGCTGACCAGTGTTTTATGGTTGGAGATTATAGGTATTGGCTCAACAATTGTTCACTGCAAATGAGATTTATGGCCTTGTCATAGTGAAGTATTGTAATGAGCCAATTTTGCTCCTATACAAGGAAGGGTGATCAAATTCATCTTCGTCGCTTTTCGGCAACTTTGTTCATGAGAACATGGGAGTTGGACTCGAGTTTGCCTCTGACATATTGGTCTTTGACAAATATCACGTAAGTACTTTTCTTTGAGTGATGTTGATCCTGTATCATCTCTGTGAGCTTCAAATCCCAAAAGAATACACTATTAGCTTGAATGACATGTCAAGGTCTGAGATTGCTTATGACCAATATTTCGTCTACATATACAAGAAGGTAAATGCATTTTGCATTCTTCTTGTATATGAAGAGTGAACAGTAGACACTGAGTGAGTTAGTGAATCCCCGTGTGATTACTGTAGAGCTAAGCTTATCATACCATGCCATTGGTGCTTGTTTAAGCCCATACAAGGGTTTATGAAGTTTTCACACATTGTTAAGTTTGGTTTGATCAACAAAGCCCATTGGTTAGTATGTAAACAACTCCTCCAAGCGTGCCATTGATGAAGGTATTGTTCACATCCACTTGTTTGATATCCGAGTTAAATGTGACTGCCAAGCAAAAAATGACTTTGAGTTTAGATTGTTTGACCCTGCTTCAAAAAAGTACATACATGTAGTCTACTCAAAACCACGTGACTAGTCTTGCCTTAATCTTTTTGAGAGACCCATTTGCATTTTGTTTCACCTTGAAAAACCACTTGATTGACACTATAGTTGTTGCTTGCTCTGTAGGTAGTAATGACCACGTACGTCTGATTATCCTATAAAGCATTGAATTCCACACCCATAGCAGCTTTCGACAAGGGGTTAGACAAAGCATCACATAATTTAGTAGGTTCATTAACAAGATTACATATCTATGATTCAACATTAAGAGTTTTTGGTATGGTGATGCCCGCCTTTTCTCTAGTCAGCATTGGGTGAGAGTTTAAGGTCACTAGTTGGCTTGGCTGATTTGTGTGTATTAAATAGTCATGATGTGGGAATGGTAGTACAATATGTAGATGACTATTTGTGGTCAATGACTCGGGTATGTTGGAGGTTTATGTGTCAGGGTTGTTGTATGTGGTCATATTTTGGGAGGCTAAAGGTGACATTTTTTTAGTTTGTGTATGATGTTAGAGATGGCGAGTTCACATGAATGTTGTGAGGTGTATGTGTGTTGTATGTCAGGTAAGAGAAAATAAGAGACATGTTTAAGTATACTGGCTAACGAGAGACAATGTTTGTGTTTAAACCATAGGAGAAAGAGATGGCATCTAAGTTTTGCTTAGAAAACATATTATTTTAAGGAAACACAGACGCATAAAAAAGAACTGATCTAGCAATGTAAATTTGATATGTTGGATGGAGACACCTGTAACCTCTATGAAAAGGACTATACACTAGAAACACACACATTGATGATTTGTATCTAAATTGTTCTTGATGTAAGGTCTCAATAAGGGAAAACATACACTTCCAAAGACTTTAAGGAAATTGTAATCCACCTTGTGTTTGAGAAGAAGTGTTTCAAAAGGTGACTTCTTGTGTAGGGTTTTAGTTGGTGAATAGTTTAAGATGTATATAGAGGTGAGACAAGCATCCCACCAAACTTGTATGTAAGTAAGGCAGTGGATAAGCGTGTGAAAGCCATTTATGTGATATGCTGATGTGTTTTTTTTCTTCTCAAATCTACAGTGTTTTTGGTGGGTGTGTGGGCAGGGTGCATAAACACACTCCTAGTGATATGAACTCGTCATAAGGCGTTCTTCGGAGTTCAAATTTGAGATGACCGTCTATCAGAAGGTTCGAATATAGACAAAGTTTTCGTGCTCGAAACCTTTGAATTACGACGGATCAAATTATGCCATTACGGGTTGCGGAATGCTCATCGATGAATCGGATGAACGGCACAATAATTTTGAGCACAAATTCTTGATGAGTTCTAGAGTTAAGATAATCCTCTCTAAACATACAGACACACTTTTTATATCTTTCAAATCTGCCCATATATACTTGAGTTTACAAACCTATTTATAGATAAGATAACCTCCCCCTAAAAACACTAATACATATTCCAATTCAAAATAACATAACCACAAATTAAATAACAAAATAAAACCCCAAAATATAACTCCCAGAAAATTAAACCCATAAAGCAAAAGGCAACTAAATACATGAAAGGTTACACATACAAACTTAAAGAACAAAACGTCTCAAAACACACAAAAGAAATAAATAAATTAAGGTCCAAAATATTATTCAGGGCATGGCCTTTCTTCTTAACCTTGTGCTAGTTTTGAAGTATTTGCACAAGTAGTCTATATTCCCCTCCCCAATATGTTTGTAGAGTTTGACTTTGGTTTTGCACTGTCTTTCAACATAGGTCATGAATCTGGTAAATATTGTTGTGGTTTCACTTTTGATTTTGAGAGAGAAAATCGAAGTGAACCTAATGTAGTCATCTATAAAACGTATATAGTACCTATAGTCATCTAGGGAATCCATAATTCAGAGCATATACGTTCAAATGGAGATGTAGTGTGTTTCAGTAGGTGAAAATGAAATTTGTGCATTTTGTCAATGACACGATTTGAACAAAAATCAAGTTTGTTTAGATGATCGGTACATTTGGCAGGTTTGAAAATCCAACCTGGAGTTTCTTTTGATGTGTAGCCTAGGCGTTTATGCCATGAATTCACATCTGCAACACTATAATTATTTGACGTATTACACACATTTGGTTCAAAAACAGACTGAACATTAGTTTTTGACACATAATTGACAACATCACAAGGTTTAATCATAGTACAAATATATTATACATTTGTGTAGGAAAAGGACTACAATCGAAAAAGAAAAAAAAAACAATAAAAAAAATAAAAATAAATTCCAGTAAGAGGTGAAACTAGAGCTTGAAAATTTGGATTGAGAGGCACTGCAAGATTTGAAAGATCGAGCTAGTAGAGTCCATCTTTAAGTGCTGTAACCAACAAGATTCTCAGCATAGCCTTGTCCTTAATGAGACATTGATCATTGTAAAACTCAATCAGAAGATGATTATCTCGAGTGAATTGAGATATACTTAACATTTTTTTTTGTTATATTAGGTATATCTAGAATGTTTTTCAAGAGCAAATTGTTTTACTTTATTTTTACGGTTATATCAATGATATGTAAAATGGGAAGAGATGAACCATTACCGGCTGTGAGCTAGTTTTTTTTTCATGTAATGTGACTGATGATCGAAATTAGAGAGCTCTGATGTGACATGGTCGGTTGCATCGTTGTCCAGGTACCACTCCTGACTCACTTGTTCGTCTTAACTGGTCGTTGTGTACGCCTGAGCATTTCAAGAATGATGCAGCGAAATTTTTTTGAAGTTATATTGAGGCGAGCTTTGAGATGATGCGCCTTGAAAGTTCAGATCAATGCGTTGAAAGCACTTGCTCGCAAGTGTCCTACTCTGTCACAAAGTTTGCATGTAGGTCTACCATTATCGTGTCCACTTGAGCGTTCTTCTCTTCCTCTTTTGTGTGAGTTGTTGCGGCCGCCATTTCCACCGTGACCACAGCGAAATGGAAGATTCTCCATCAGAGTGGCAAAAGGATCCGAGACGTTCACTGAATTTTGCGCCTCGATTCGCATTTCTTGAGATTGAAGTGCGAATTGTGCATCTGGTTGAGACAAAGGATACGTGGGACTGGTGAGATGCACAATTTTAGACTCATAATCAAACTCGAGACCTCTAGGAACATACATAATTACGTCATCGTCCCTGATTACTGGGCCAACATCCTTCAGCTTATTAGTCCAATATTGCTCGGCAGAATTTATCAATGACGCTAATCAAATATTATTACAAACTTGTAATATAGGACCCAGGAGTCGAGGCTCCGCAGTTCTTTGCCCTCTTGGCTCTCACAACAAGACCGAGACTTCAACGCCAATAAATTCAAGAAGACAAGCTTCACCGGAGGGCTGAACTATTTGAGCGCCATCGAACGTGACTGGAACACGTATCCTCGTTTAAGGAGGATGGTGAGAATTTGTTATAAATTATTTTCGGTTTTTTTTTTTTTTGTATAGTGCAGAACATGGGAGCACCCGGATGCGTGGATGGGAGCTCAAGTAGAAGTGCAAGTGAAGTTCATAATAGGCGATCTGGACTACCACATGCCCGGAGCCAAAGAATTCATTCACGGGTTTAAGCAATTTGTGCTGTATTTGAAGAAATTGGTTGTCATGGAAGGAATTGCTCACTTCATCCAGTTCTGATCTGCTGAAGCTTGCGCGGCAAAACCCACTAATATTTGTTTTTACTGTTCTTTAACTAAAATCCGCAGTTCAGCATGGACTCGTATCAGTTTAGCCACGTTCTCGATCTCTTCACATTGTAGTTCATGAACACTTGTTGTACATGTTTACAATTTCATTTTAACGAATTTTCTCTACTCGAGTTCTTACAATCAAACTATAGGTATGAAATTTGGCAGCCTTCAAACCACGTCATGTTTAATTAAAATATATGGGCAAGTACTTTCATCCTAGATAAAATTGCTAACTACTTTCAGAACTCAACTTACATACATTCATCTTCAACGCATTTAGTTACCTGTGTTTGCCAATTGTTTCAAGTGTTCATTTTTCAGAGAAAATATACGCTTATCAAACAGAGGGGAAAAAAATTAAAAGATGCCACGTATCATTAAAACATTTCTAAACTTTTTCAAGAAAAATATAAATAGACCATGCGGGTCAACAAATAAATTTTCCTCAATCTGACAACTTCTCAAAATCAAAAAAGGGTATGAAACACAACAGTTAAAAACTAGGCAACACTCAGATTGTTCCGACATGAGTAAAAGAGAACCAAAACTAGAACCGCAGGCACTGTGACAATTCCAAAGAGCCTAGACTCTGAAACCTCGGCTGTTTCTCTTACCCCGAGCCTTCTCAAACTTCCTACCTTTAGACCGAACGTAGGGCTTGCTGTGGCTGTGAGGAACTCCAGGTGCCGGACCAAAGTGCTTCACGGCCTCCCGAGCATTCTTCGGACCCCTCAACAGAACCTGGGTGTCATTAAAAAAAAGTATTATTATGGGTTACTACATGATTTGCTACAATCTGCTTTTATGTTAAACTGCTCACTTTTCAAAGCAGAATCTTTCACAACTACACAAAATTCCCAGTACTAAATTCACCTCATTCATTGAACCAGTCACTTAACAGGAGACTTAAGAGCGCACTCAATTTTAAGTTGGATGGTCTCAACTCCAACTATACAACTATACAACCTTCGTAACGGAGTTAACTCTTAATAATATTGAAGTAGGTTTATATTTCAAAACAACCCTAAAAACATATTAAGTTGTTAAAAGTTTCAACATAATATTCAAACTATTGATATAAAAAAAATTACAAAAAAAGTCTTGGTAGAGATAAAATACTTCATTTCTAGACTGTAATATAGTAATATACTGCATTTTGGAATTTGTAGCTTGCGGTTGGAAATGGTCTCATAAATTTCAATACTTGGCTAACCCATTCTAGCCAAACTAGCTATATCATTCATAACACTTCAAATTTCATGCGGATTGATCGAAAGAACAATAATTCATTATTAATCACAAAAAGAAAACAGGAGCAAAATTTATCAAAGATAGGTACCGTGTTCTGGCCGAGAGGAGCTCTGAGAGCGAGCTGGTCAAAGGTCAAGCATTCACCGCCGGCCTTCTCGATCCTGGCTCTTGCGGTCTCCGTGAACCTCAGAGCGGTGACTTTCATTGCCGGAACTTCATAAGCCCTAATATCGTCCGTCACGGTCCCAACAATCACGGCAATCTTTCCTTCCTATAACACACAAACCCATAAAATCACCAAGACTGTTTCACAAACAAA
Source organism: Urtica dioica subsp. dioica (assembly GCF_054948205.1). Lineage (NCBI taxonomy): Eukaryota > Viridiplantae > Streptophyta > Magnoliopsida > Rosales > Urticaceae > Urtica > Urtica dioica. Next base: position 13,873,423 of record NC_142767.1, on the reverse strand, counting down.
AAAATCATATCAGCTTAAATAAAATGAATAGCTAACCTTGCCCTTGGTGTAACGAATGAGCCTGGAGAGAGAAAGCGGAGCTTTGTTGACCTTGCTCATGAAGAGCCTCTTCAGGATCACCGCATTGAACTTGCTACCGGTCCTCCTCACCAAAAACCTGTAAAGCTGAAGATCCAAAAAGAAAACACAACCGGTTGAGATTTTCAGTAGATTACGTCACAGTAAAAAAAAAAAAATAAGTAGTTGAAGAAATCTACCTTGACGAGAAGCTTGAGGTAGATATCGTCGGACTTTGGGGCGGTACGCTTCGAGCTCTTGCTTTTACCTCCGGCGACCAAATCGATACCCATTGCGGCTGGTTGGGAGCGACGAGTGCTTGATTGGTAAAGAGAGAAATGTGGATTCTAGGGTTTTTTTATGGCATATGTAATATATTGGGCTCACTTTCGTTTTTGACGAGCCCATTGGTTGGGTCACTAATATACTAAAATGACATGTGAAATCCCACAGATACCTCCGATTTTCACATTTCATACATCTTATTTTTTATCCCTTAAAAAAATATCTTATTTCTAAAAAAATTAGTTACTTTTTTCCTTGTTTTAAACAAATTATTAAGAAAAATAAAATTAAAAACTAAAAGAACTTAGCTAAACTAATTACAATGTCAATTTCAACAACAATGTAACCAATATTAATTAACTAATTATCTTTTCAATTTTACTTTCAATGTCCTTAATGACTACAAATAAAAATTAATTAAGTAATTAAATTATTTTCAATTTAAAAAAATTATAACTATGATACGTATTGTTGGTGCTGGTTTCGTCCTATTGGGACTGAGTCACACATGTGGGCCTGAAAGAGCTTAGGCCAACCTCGAAAACACTAGCTGATGGGCTTCAAAGGTTTGTGAGACAGCACTTAGACATTTTACCTCGATGGCACCTCATTGAAAGCCACCTCGGAATAATTACGAAGACATGTGCTGAGGTGACGAATACCTCACATCGGGAACTCAATTCTCAGGAAGCCAATGACAAGGATCGATGAGTTCAACGGTTAAAGACGTAGAACGAGTCATGCCGCACAAAGAAGAACCACGTGGAAGAGGTTACAAATTAAAAAAGAGACGTTATCTTCATTTCACGTGGGAATGCATGTTCAACACTACGTGAAACGAGATCAAGCAAATAGAAGAAATGATGGAGACGTGACATCAAAGGCAGCGGAAGACGTGAGACGTGAATCAAAGGCATAATTGATCCCTCAAGCACGCCTATTTACTTTCTCTATTTCAATTACAACTATTTCACATCTCCATAGTCACTTTTCATAAACTCCGAACCTTTCTTAAGATATTTGGTCTGATTGAGCGCCTTGGATTCCTCTTGTGCCTCAGCTTATTCAAAGTACATAGTGGACATTTTCTCATCGCTTGCAGGTCGTACGTTTTATTTTCTCATAATTGAAAACGAGAGCATGATATGGAGGCCTCTTGGTCTCGCCATGGGTGGGCAAGATCAAAAGGGGTGTCGCCCTTGTAGAGGTGGGTCTCGTCGTTGGGTGGCGAGACCTGCTCGGTTGTGATACCCACTGTAGGTTGGCCTCGATTGTGACACTCTATCATTTCACTTCCTACAAAAAAAATCTAATTCGTTTATACAATTAATGTATTTTTTTAAGCACACTTTGAGCATCAATTTCTCATTCATTATAGTTCCGATTTTGACAAACTTATAACTAATATTATACCCATTTCCGCAATGAATAATAATACGCTGGAATTATCCAATTTTCTTGAGTGGACCCAACTCAAATCTCAGCCAAAAATCAGCTGCTCACAAGATAATAAATACTATTTATTATCCATAATCTCCACTTTATTCCAACATTCGATTCTATAGTTCTCTCCGATGAGGTATTTGTATGTGTGACTGAGCATTATCCCCCCTAAATCGACTCTTGAGGCCAGTCTAGAGGGTTTTGTTTTTTAAGTGCTATATTAATTTGTTCGTGTCTCTTAGATGTATATTTCCTTATTTTATGAGTCTTTTTTTAGTGTTGGGCTTTTCCATTAACGTCCCAAAGCTTCAAGCATGCATTATTCAGAAAGAAAATTTTGGGTTTTTCACGGCTTTATTTTCTCGAGCGTCGGCTTCAATTTTTTTAATTAATTAGCAGATATCAAACTTGAAGATGTGATCCTCCTTGAAAATAATTAAGTGGCTTATTAGAGCAATTCCAACCCTAACACTAAGTTTTGTGATGAAATCACACTATTTTTTGTGTGTATTTAGTACCAAATTTTTTTTCAACTCCAATCACAACATTAAATTTCATACTAAAAATATTATTCTTCATTACTATGTTATTAAAATCAATAAAATAGTACAATAAAGTTGGTTTGGCAGTGAAATTGCTAATCAACTAAAGCTAAAATAATATAAAATTCTTTTTTTCTTTTTACCGTGTGATATAGTAACACACTAAATTTGGCGTGATAATGTACCCACACTTTAGTGTTGTATTTGAAGTGTGATTGTGGAAGATTTTGCACTATATTTGATGATATATGTTGTGGTAGGAGTTGGCCTTAATTTTTGGGTGACCGATCTTATTGTTGTCCTTGGGTTTCTAGGAATTTATCAACGGTTTCAAGAAAGGGACACACTTCGGCAAATCCCGCTAGGAATCTTATTATTGCACTTTAGTCCTACGCTTTAAGTCTTAATTTGACTCGTCTCGTAAATTTAATATAGTGGAATTCTAGATCTTTTAATTTGTTCATTCTATGATGATAAAAAAGAAAGTTCTCATAAACAGTAGGATAACACAGAAAAGTGCAATAATAGCTTGATTGATTGATCCCATGCACATTTACATGATTGACGCGAATACAAGGCATATATGAAATTATGAACACTAGTGTGAGTCACTCTCTCCCTACACGTACAAGTGAAAGAATTTTTAGTCTACTTTCCGGGGCGAAGTTGGTGGCGAAGGCCCAGGCGTTGTTGTTGACGGGGTTGGCGAGGTGGTCAGCCAAGTTTTCCAAGGGTCCCTTGCTGGCAGTGACGGAGCCAGCTAAGGCCCAAGCCCCCCCTCAAAAAAAAATTTTTTGCACTTTTTGCCCATTTTAAAAAAAAATTACATTTTTTTCCCTTGAAAATTTATACTTTTGGCTCAATTTTTATAAATTTTTTACAATCAAGCCCCCCCTGAATTTTTTTTTTCAAATTAGCCCCCCTGATGGACTTTTCTGGCTCCGTCACTGCAGTTGCTGGTGACGATGGCCTGAACGAAGAAGCCGAACATGGCGAGCCGGCCGTTCTTGATCTCCTTGACCTTGAGCTCGGCGAAGGCCTCTGGGTCTTCGGCGAGGCCGAGGGGGTCGAAGCTGCCGCCGGGGTAGATGGGGTCGGTGATGTCTTCGAGGGGCCCACCGGCGATGCGACAGTCCAGCCGTGTCCCACCCGTAATCTCCCGGGAACTCGCCGGTCAAGTAGCTCGGGCCTTCGCCGGTCAAGTAGCTCGGGGCTTCGCCGGAGAACGGGCCAAGGTACTTCACTCTGTCCGCTCCGTACCACGGGCTGCCCGATGACGAGCTCACCTTCGCCGCCGTCTTCCTCATCGACACTCTTCCGCCGCCGGAGCCACCTCCACGGCCTTGCCCGCAAAGGCCGGGGACGAAAGCGACATTGTTGAGCAGAGTGAGCCATTAATCCCACGTGCTGAACTATTTGAGAGAAATAGCCTCTTACTCTTATACTGTCTTCTCTTTTTTCCTTGTTTTGGGATGGCGAAGAGTGTTTGAGTGAATTCAGCATGGTCTTGGTCCGTATTCATACTGCACAACTCCAAACTAGCTTATCATCTGCGCTATCTTTATCTACAATCTCATTTGACTCTACAGATTTATCAATTCCTAACTCATCTCTCCACCAGATTTCAGGTTCATTTGTGGACCTCAATCTCTCGCAAATCTCCGCATTCCACGTGGAAATTCGGGATTACACTGTTCTCACGAATATCTTCCATACGTGATACGTCTCTCCACTTCTTCACAGTTTTCACGAAGTAAATTTTATTAATTTCAACATTATAATAGTGGGGTCCAGGGGATATGTACGTCAAGTATATGCTAGTGGTTTCTCTCTCCATTTTTGCCTATTTATTTATGGAAAAATATCACAGATTTATAGGTATCTATTTTATTCTATTGGATTATTCTGTGCTGAGGAAAAGAAAAAACAAAGTGAATTGTTCTATTATTTATTGCCACATTGATCTAGATCTCTACAGATTTTTGTTAGAATTTGATTTCTTATATTAGCTTTAGTGACTTTTATGTCCTGAAATTTTGAATACCTTTATATTCCTATTTAATAATAAAATATTTTGAATAAAATTTGATGAAAATATTTTTTGGTCAATTTAGTGTTTTATTATCTATATGTATATTTATATATTATTATCTAATACACGTTGTGTTTATGTTTGTATCAATTTATTGTGTATAGATGACAGTTAAAATCCGTCATGGAATCTCTCTTTTGTACTAGTGTTTCCACGTTAATTCAAATATTTGATCGGCGTCGTAGTAAGGCAACTCAGCATGATTATGTCAACGAAGCTCAAGTTCATCATCAAATGGAAAGTAACTTGAGAAACAAACTATAGCTCAGAAGCTAAGAGCAACAACCACCCAGCATAACCGAGAAAGGACGTCGTCACCGTCACAAAATAGCCAAACACGATAGCTATTACTTAGTTAGTGATATGATCGCGATTTATCCAAGATAAAATGTCAACTATAAAAGACAAACGGGAAGACAAAAATATGATGTTCTCAAACACAAACACTCGCATGAACATCTTATCGGCATCTCATTTCTACACTCTATGGTAGATCGGACAATGTTTAGAAGAACTTCAATCTTTGTATCCAAAAGGAAAATGGCATAGCTCAGTATGGCATGTTTTTCTTTGAGCAACATTTCCGCACGCTTGAAGCGATTCGTCGCTTTCAATTTTGTGAAAATTTGAAATTGTCACTTAAAAATTACAGTTACAGTTTGTATAAGATTAAAACCCTAACATGTTATTCTCACAACGCATAGTAGTTCCTCCAAAAAGAAAAAAAAAAACTCAAGTTTCTCCAAATTAGAGGGTTGTCACTCGCCCCTATGGTTTTCGTCAACACACCGCGCTAGCGCGCCAAATCCTTTGTTTTTCTAAATTTTTGATTACCCATCTTTAAAGCGTTTTGGTTAGATCTCACCCAAAGGTTCAAATAGCTCCAAAAATTACCATGTAAACCTGTATACACAAGATTAGGCACTCAACAACTTTTTTTTTCTTTACCTTAGAGTTTTAAAAAAAGTTTGGCTAGTTTTGCTTAAGCGTTTGAAGAAGAAACAAGGTCTTTCGATGATAACCTAGGGGTGATCATCTTCGTCGACTTGAATAGTTCTTCCTTTTCCCTTCTATTTACTTCATCTCTTTTGAGATTATTGTTGAATCTCTATTTTATTGAAGAGGAGTTTGTTTTTACTTTCATTGCGAGTTTTGTTAATTTCAATTATTGTATGCTTGATTGTGACTAAGAATTCATTTATGGGCTAAGCAATGCATAAGGTTGTAGATAATTGCTTGTTTGTTTCATTTTCATGGTTTTTTGGTTGAATTATGCTTGATGTTTTTTAGTGATTGATCACCATTAGAACTGTTATCTAAGATTATTTACTTATCGAGATAGAATGAATTGTCATGCTCACATTTTAATCATCATTGTTAACCTAGGTTAGTAGAAAACTCTAGGGGATTGTGTAATTATTTGAATACTCATTCTTAATGCATGGAGTTATTTTAATAAGATTAGATGTTGAGAGGATAATAGTTAGTCAATTTCATAGGTTTACTAAACACTCGAGATGAGCTAATGAATAGTTGATTGAGATTAGATTAGCTTCCATAGAAATAGATTTGTTTTGACTCCATATATATATATAATAATAATAATAATAAAAAAACTACTACCTATTTGGATTCGGTGAAATTGAACCCTGGTATTTTCCATACTTGCACTCATGCACTTTTTTCCCTTTTACCTTTGTTTAATTTAGCTTATTGTTTAATCATGCTTGCAATTTTTTGGAATCAATTTGCAATGTTAGTTAGAGTAATTTGTTAGTGTTTCTAGTCTTTGTGGGATCGATACTCTAAGTATGCTTTTCCTACTTGGGTGATACATGCACTTGTATGAGTAGAAATATCGCTACAAGCAGGCTTCATATGGCCGCATGTTATCATTCGCTAATGGCCACATATTAGCCGCACGTTGTTCTCCATTGGTGGGCGAATATGTTTTCGCAACAAAGAATACTAGGAAATCCTATGTTTTGTATTTTAACTCTGAAACATACAAGTTAAATAAAATCTTCACTTAATTGTTAATAAATATGAAAACCGTGTAATAGCTAAAGAAATTGACTTCCCACTAGTAATTCCTTGTGAATTTACACCATATTATCGAAATAAGTATGTGTGTGCACGTTCGTGTGTGTGCGTGCGTGATCATGTGTGCTTATGAGAGAGAGAGAGAGAGAGAGAGAGAGAGAGAGAGAGAGAGAGAGAGAGAGTTAAGGTACTGGTGTAAAAATTGGTCATATATCTGATAAGTTTTGAAGAAAAAAATTTCACATATTTTTTTAAAGATAATATGCAAGAGACTTTCTATTAGAAAAACGAATATAACCCCAAATAATGCACACACTAAATTTCTGTAAACCATGACTTACAAGACCTCAAATCGTAAAAGATCCAACACTAGAATCAAATGATAGCACATAAGATATGAGTGTTTGATGAACAAAGCATATAAAACACACTAAATTAAACTATGTAAAACACCATAGATCGTTCATAATATAGTTGAAGATTATTGGCATAATTCAAATGCATGTATGACAAAAACTCTGATAGGAAAATTTGAAAGATGGCTACGTACCCTTTAGAACAAAAACAATCAGAAAAGAAAAACTTGCAAACACAAAACCCTCTAAAAAAAGTCTCTCATTTGAGAAACACCTAAACCGTCTCCAACCCCGGGTTGTCTTGAAGCAACACGTCTCCTTGCTTCGTTTGGCGAAATCGGGCTTCAAACAATGGGGCCAAGGTGGGAAGCCATTGGAACAGGGCGGGGAGGCTTGTTTCTCCAACCCATCTAAGAAAATTTTGTTGGATTGAAGTGGGGGGATTCAGTCGACAAAGTCACTATAAAAGATAAATCTTCCACCAATAGAAGCGACAACTGCTAAGATCCACACAATTAGACGCATCAGCGTTGCCATGATAAGTCGGCCTGAAAATAAACAAATAAAAATGAAGGTGCTTAGGCAAAAAAAAAAAAAAAAAAAGAGCGGTCGCCAAAAAACGTCGTCTAAGCGATTATCAAGAAAATTCACGACTGGATGAAGACATTAATGAATGAGCCATCATTAGCAAAGTTACTCATGGGTTGGAGCACACCTTGGGGCGGCGTATGAGCACCCAAAAATGTTGCAAGCAAAAAGTAGATTTAGCGTTTAGTTAAGAAGTTAATCGCAACTCTCAAATTCTTGTCTTGTTAAATTTCTTATCTCTATTGCAATTGGTTTATGAAATTTTATACTAAAATGTCACATTTTCAAATATCATATTTAAACTCATTGATAATAATAAGAAAAATTATCAATTAAAGTTATTTTGCGTTAACTTCAAGTACAAATAACATGTAACATGTTCATGCTTTTTCTTTATATAATCTCTGCTTAGGGGATGAGGACTCTTATCATTAAGCTAGCTACTCTAGGGTTATATTATCAAAATGCTAAAATCGTTCATTACCATTTTTACATGGTGAATATTTGACTTAAGATTTTTAAACCATTTATCATCATAATAATAATAATATAATAGTGACTAGACCCGACCCGATTTCGTGATGAGAAAACCAATAACAACGAAAAGAAGAAGAAGAAGAGGTGGAGGAAGGAAGGAGGTAGAACTCTAGTGGAAAATGTTGTATTGAGCCGGTGGTTGTATTGTTGTCGTTGGTGTGTGTGATTATTATTATTATTATTTTGAATTTCAATTCCAAAATTCCTAGGAAAGAAAAGATGGCGATGGGCGGAGTAGTAATGAAAGCAGTAGTAGGGATGTCGGTTCCCAAAAAGTGGGTTCGGGTCACTTACGCACCACCAACAACAAAACCACCAACAAATATCACATTTCTCTCTTCCTCTTCTTCTTCTTCTTCCGTCTCTTATTCTCTCCTTACCAACAACCACGAGACGAAGAAGAACAAGAAGAGAGACGGGATTTTTTGGCGTAGCCCTCTAGGTCTCTCTCTCTCGCCGCTATTCTCTTCGCGCCACCATAAATGCCGTTCTCTCTCCTCATCCTCGCCTGAAGATCGCCCAGACTTGTCTTCTTCTTCTTCGTCTGACTCCGGTGGAATGGGTTCCGAGAGCCACCATCCCTCTCACCGGAAATTCCTCACTCTGCCAACGGTTCTCACGCTCGGCCGCGTCGCAGCAGTCCCGCTTCTCATCGCCAGTGCGTTTCTCTCGCTTTCTTGTTTCTTTCTTGACAATATTCGCTCTTCTTCTGATTTTATGGATCTGAGAGCGAGGTTTTGGCTCTGTTTGGCCGTCTATCGATTTGCGTTTTTTTTTTCTTCTGTTCTTTCTCTTTCTCGGTCTGAGTGCGAAAGTTGATTATCTGTAAAATCAAGTGGTGAATCGAAAGATTGATTGACTGACTGACTGACTTGTGTTTTGGTGTCAGCTTTCTATGTGGAGAGTTGGTGGGGAACCACAGCCACGACGAGCATTTTCATTGCCGCAGCGATCACCGATTGGCTCGATGGATATATTGCTCGGAAGGTTGGTTATGCCTTTCTTTCTTCCTCATTGAGACTAGATAGGAGCAAGAATTAAGTAATCTTGGGAATTCGATGTATCGGGATGTGGATGAGAACTGTGTAACTGTTTCTTGTTTGAAATTTCAGATGAAATTAGGGTCTGCATTTGGGGCATTTCTCGACCCGGTAGCTGATAAGGTACCATTTCCGTTTCCGATTGTGAAAAACTAGAATTTGTTGTGGAAAATTAGCTGATAGGGTGATAGAAAATTTGACTGTTGTTCGCGTCAAACGCAGCTCATGGTTGCTGCCACATTGGTGCTATTATGTACGAAACCCATGGACGCTGGTGTGTTAGGAGAAGTGCCGTGGCTGCTCACAGTGCCAGCCATTGCCATCATCGGTAGAGAGGTAAAAAAAAAAAAAAAAAATCTTTTATCATCATTACCAAATACATAAATTACCCATCTGCATATGAGAATATTATAATTGAAGTTTTTTTTTTAAAGCCGGCATTTGGGACGTCGAAAGGGAAACTTTACTCACCAGAGCATAGACTGATTTTTAATTGGGGCTGTTTGGTTTGTAAAACAAGAATACATTTGTAAGATAATGCGACAAGTTATATGTCTCATGCGTGTTTAGACCACCTTCTCGTCAAGATGTGGCCTCGCAATTTATTTTTATTTCTCATTCTTCCGAATTCATAATGTAGCTTAAGTTCTGTGTGTTCCAAGATTGATCAAACTCAGATTGGGTTTCAATGGCCTCCATACCTTCATTCTTGATAGTCATCTTTTTTGTTTGTAGATAACAATGTCAGCAGTCAGAGAATGGGCAGCTTCTCAAAACACCAAGCTACTCGAGGTTTGTTTCTCTTGTGTTGCCTTGTGTATGATTCACCAATCTATATATTGCGCAGCTAAAAGAATTCATCATATACGATTCAGGCTGTCGCGGTAAATAACTTGGGAAAGTGGAAAACCGCCACTCAGATGACTGCACTAACCATTCTGGTCGCTACTCGAGACAGCAGGTTAATAAAGTATTTGATTCTTTTTTACTGGAATCGATCACTAAGGATTAACTGTGGAAAGAAGTTACAAAATTCACAATCTTAAATTATCTTTCGCAGTCTTGGAGGCCCGGGATTTCTCGTAGCTTCTGGTGTTATGTTGCTGTATCTTTCAGCTGGTCTTGCGGTTTGGTCTTTGTTTGTGTATATGAGGAAGCTATGGAGAGTCCTGATGAAGTAGAATCACGGCCGTTCTTTCAACAACGGTCGATGATGGAGAAGATATAAGCACTCCCCAGCGGCCCAAAAAACGATCCTCACTCACACACAAATCGGAAGAGCTTCCTCAGATACAATAATAAATAGGCGATGCTGTTTTTGGCAGAGTTCACATATATTCGATATCATCTCTCTCAACCTAGATATGGCTGGTAGAAATTTTCCTCTTCGTTGCTTTGTTCCAATGACGTTTTAATGGCGGAACGATGGTTTGCGAGAAACTAGGTTATAGTTGTTGATAGAAAGGTTTCATAATGGCAGGCCATTCCTTGGTAGAACTTTCTCAAATTACTGGTTTGTCCACTTTTTTAGGAAGAGGAATATGGATCAGGATTCCAAGTTGAACTTGGAGGCCGAACTATTGATTGAATAGCATATACTTGTCATTTGAATATCTACATTTTTGTTACTCGAGTTGCGTAGAAGCAAAAATAATCATACTTTTGCCATTGGGGTGTTTTATTTATTTTTACTGTTCAACTATCTGCATAATCATACTTCAACGGTTTAACTAAACGTTCCAACATTTCAAGATGTTACTGACTGAATAGCTGATTTGATAAATATTTTCTCCTGCTGTGATGTAAAATAGTTGCAATATTAGAAGAATAGAAAACTTACTTTTTATTGTATGATTTAAAATATCTCCGAACACAATATTGCGCGTGATATTAAAATATCACAATAAGGATATTTATTGTATGTATTAAAATATCTCCAAACACAGTATTGCTTGATTACATCAGTGGCCGGTTCAAAGGGTCATTCCCAACTTATTATTACATTGATAGATTTATTTTTTTTCTACTACTCGCTGAGAGCATAGTGCATAGAAAAGTCACAGACCGTACTTGAGCAATTCATTGAAGAGCTTGAAATGTTCATTTCAATCTGGAAGCTGCGTAAGAGTGTTTAAAGCACGAATTAGAACCACGCAGATGAAAAAAAAAAATGGATTTCATTTTCTGTATTACTGTTTCTTCATAGTTCCTTGCAAGAAAGCCACAAATTTCCTTTACTTCATATTCTATGTGTACATAATTTCTTACCGAGAATCGCTTCTTGATAGACGCAATGATCTCCTTCGGCTTGCTCTTAGTTGGTTTGTAGCCATCAATTTTGTTGACCGCCTACAGGCGTAAAATAAAATAAAATAAAATGACACTGCTGGTTGAAGAATTGAAAATAGATCTTCTGTTTATGCTCAATTTTCAAGTAGGTCTATTAACAGACAGGTTTGGTTTTTGAGTGCCAATATATACTCTTTAGCACTAAGTATTGTTCTATTTGTACCTCAATCCAAGCATTCAATTTAGGCCTGCCCTCCGTGATGTCGTACTTCATCACCTCCGATAGGAAAGGTTGGAATCTTTCGATGAACGGAGCATAGGCTATGTCAACCTAAAAATCAAGAACCAAATGAGACAGTAATTACTTTGACCCCTTCAAGACAAAAATGCGTATCATCACCTGGCTAAACTGGCCAAGAAAGAACGGTCCATCTTCGAATTTCGATAGAGCGGTTTCAATATGGTTCAACGCGGAAACTGGACAAGGACAAAATGAACGAGGTCAGAATACTTGTAATGTTTGAGTAGTTCAAAGGGTTTCCTTCTCAAGGATTAATTTAAAATGAGACAAAGATATTAATGTTTTCAAATCCTTTCTTTTCGGATCATTCTCAAACTTACTTCAATACGGAATTCTGAAAGAAAATATATATCAAATTGATTAAAAATGATGAGACGACACATTCATCTCCTAGCTTACTTGAACAGGCAAAATCATGTTCATAAAAAAAAAAGTATTATATTTACCGATCCATTTCTAATGCTATGATCCGAAACTAGTGACGTTTGGAAAATTTTAGAGACAGTCATTTTAATCCCTAAACCAATTTCATGAGCATAATGGTCCTTAAATAGCTTGTTTATATTTTTTTTAAATTGCTACAAAATGAGTACGCGATAGATTTCAAAAAATAAAAAAATAAAAATAAAAGTCCTTGATTTAATTAAGGCGTTGACAGTGAGACTTGTAGCGAGTGGGACCACTAGAGTGTTACCAGCTCCGGTCAAGTCTCCGGTTTTGATCGACATGAAGACGGAACGGTTGAAGGAGTCGCAGTGGTTGAGCAACTCTTCTGCGTACTCCTTCTTTGCGGGATCCTGACAATTTTCAAGAGGAGAGTTGTTATTAGTGTTCGCTTGTATAACAAGAGAGTGAACTTAAATTTGGAATCGAGGAAAAAAAAAAGAAAAAGACATACATCAGGTAAAAGCGAAGGCCCTTCAAAGTGAGTATCGAGGTATTTGATCAAGTCAAGGCTCTCGGCCAACACCTCGTTGTTGTGTTCCAATGCTGGCACCTGAACGACTCGCTCGACACGTTTATTATACAAAAAATTAGGAAAATAGTCAACTTAAACGTTTGACATTGCTAAATAGCCAACGTTTGGTAAATCTTAAGTAAATAGTCACTTTCAAACATAAATTTTAAGTAAATAGCCAATGTTTGTTATATGAAAGTGGTTATTTATCTAAAATTTATGTCTAAAAGTGACTATTTGCCTAAGATTTATCGAACCTTGGCTATTTAACAATGTCAAACGTTTAAATTGAGTATTTTTCTAATGGACCCTTTATTTTATTCATGATTATTTCATTATTTGTGAATATAAAGTCTTTTTTGACCAATGTCTTATGAATCGTGATCATGAGCTCGAGTTTGTGGTATTTTAATCTCATAGAGGTTGGTTTATATCCCTTTTAGCTCAATAGGTTGCTTTTAAAGAAAATGAGAAATTCCAATACATGACAAGCCAATTTGCACTAATTTCGATTTGCACCTTGTTAGATGGCAAAACTTTCTCCTTGTACCAGGCAGGCCTGTCTTGCAAATCGAGAGGGACTAATTCAATCTTGTCATGCAATCCCTACCACACACACACACACAAAATTGAAGTGATTTGAAGAGAAAATCAGCCCTTTACTTTGTTAGCCAGCGAAGGAAAATGAAAAATCAACGAGGGTAAAATTTTGCGCAGATAGTCCATAAGCTATTGTTCTAGTGACATTTTAGCTCAAATGTTACCGATTTTGTAGTAAATTATTTCTGTATATAAAAAGAAAATTAGTGAAATTCAACCTTTGTGCAACTTAAAATATATTTACAAACGAAAATAACTTGTTTATATGAAAATATGATCTTACTCTGACAATACAAAGTCCGTTTATCTTTTATATGGTGATATTTAAGTTAAGAATACAGTTTAATTAGTTTTTTCTTTTAAATTAAAAACCTCAAGGGAGAGATTTCATTAAACAAAAATGAATAAAAAAAAAACTACTAAAATACTCGAAAATCAATAATTTTGATGATTATTTTGTTAGTAGAAATAGTTTACAAAACAAAGTGTCCCTAAGCCAATAGTTTTAGAGACTGTTTAGCTGATAATCATAAACAAAGAAATAAATATTAAATTCGTCTTTACTTTCTCCAATTAATAGCAAGAAATAGATCAAACGGAATGCAAAATGGCAAAAACTCAAAACCAAAGCATTGAAACTTGGAAAAGAACCTTGCAATTCCGGGTTATCCACACTCGCTGAGCATATGGGCATACGTAAGCCAAGTACAACCTTAAAAAAACACACATGAAAGAACATAGATTTTTTTTCAATTTAACAAGTATACGGTATTAACCCCAAAAAAAAGAGTAAAGTGAGTTTTGACACTTGATTTGTGTCCAAGAAATAACTACCTCGTTTTACCATCAAAGATTGGTGGAGGATCAGAAGCTGAGGTCAGAGTTGGTGGAAGAACTTCTTCCACAAATCTTCACACACCCACAAACATGGAAATAAGATTTTTATGAGTTGGAAAATAAATAAAGGAAGAAATAAAGCATCGCAGTTCATTGGGGCTGTAATTCTACACGTACCCAGATGAAGAAACCGGGGCTGCAAGTAACGATGTCATTCTGCTTGGTTTCACTTTCCCAAAGGTATTCGCTTGAAGTTGAAGCTTTTGAGTTGAAAATATCTTAACAGCTTTGAAATTTGTAGCGTAAGAAAGAGAGGGCGTATTAAATAGAGGGACTGCGTTGACCTGAAATGCGTGTTGGTGACGCACTTGGCTCGCTTTAAACGTGGCCATAATTTTGGAAATATTGGTGGCTATAGAAAAGTTACTGCGCTCAGCTCAATCAAACTAGCTTTTGTTTTTGTTTTCCTTTCTTCAAGATGTAATAAGTGTGGTCATGGACGATATGAATATGAGATATGGTTTATCCTTCTATCTTTGTCGGTCACCATTATATTATTAAAAAAAAAATATATAGATTAAAGGACTCACATCTATACCTCACATCTATACCATTTAATGTTATGGATACGGGTTTGGTAAATATCAAATAGATCATAAAGTTCCAGATTACTAGAAGTTCGTAAAACATTCTTCGGCCTTCTTTAGCTATAGCAAAAGATTTTAAGATTCATAAATAAATTATAAAAAGGCACAATTTTTAATGTTACATAAATTAAATGAGATACAAATGATACGCTATTATTAGTACCATATGACAATTTTGTTTAGATCAACAACGTGAGTATCATATATCAATTATAAGATTTTTAAGCATTCAAATCGATTGGAAACTCGAGTAAGAGCCCGACTTCGGGGGAGTTTAGAAGAGAGGAACGCTAATTTGACGCCTCTTTGGAGAAAGACTAGTGTTTTTACGTCATCGCAGTCATGTTACGTGGATGAAGTGCGGTGATTGCAACTCGCGCTTCCTTCACCAAAGGGCTAAGAATTATATTTGGGGCCTGTTTGACGCGGATGACATGTGAAGCTGCCAACTATGGACATCTCTAGACGTATTTCAAACCCGATGAAAAAACACCTCCTTAACCATTCACCGGTGAATAAATATGTTGGTAGTCTTCTCGATGACGGTTTTACGACGCATTTTTCAGAAATATTGGCGTATTGTCAGCGATTTGCTGACTTCATTATGTCTGGATGTTCTCAATAATGGTTGGTCGGTCAAGGAATTCAATCGGACGATAATGGCACTCATCCCATAAGGGCCAAAGGGGCTTCTTTAAAGATTTTTCCTTATCAACCGATGTAATATGATGTACAAGGTAATTTCGCGTTGCTTGACTGATAGACTGAAGCTTACCATGCACTATGTTAGTTATGAAAATCATATTATTTGTGGGAGGGCATCAATTTTTTTGTAAAGTGATGTTCGGTTTCGAGGGCATCCAGACTATGCGTAATGGTCGCTTCATAAATGGTGATTGTACGGCACTCAAGCTTAACATGGAAAAATATTTATGACCGAATGGAGTGGTCATTCCTACAAGCGGTGATGATGAAATTGGGCTATGTAAAAGAATGGCTCACGAAGATCATGAGGTGTGTCTTGTCGGTTACCTTCGTGTTCAACATCAACGATAGGACATGAGCAGTGACGGATTTGCATGGGACCCCGGCGGGTCACATGCCCCCCTCAATTTTATTTTTATTACATTTTTTCCATTTCTTAATTTTTTTAAAAATTACCCTAAAAGTTTACAATTTAGCCTCGCTTGAGATTTTTTTTTTTTAATTAGCTCCACTTGAATTTTTTTCTTTCAAATTTGCCACCCCTTGTGAGCTTTTCAAGATCCTTCACTGGACATGTCGGGTTATTCCGTAAAAAGGGCTCCGTAAGGTGATCCCCTATCACGTTACGTTTTCCTTTTTTGTTCGGAGGGACTCTTGGAGCTATTTCGTGCCACTGTATCTAAAAGGGACTTTAGAGGATTTCGATACAGACGTGATGGTTCCCAAGCGTCCCATCACTTTTTTGCGGATGATAGTTTAGTACACTTAAATGCATCATTAGAAGTTTTTTTTCCCCACAAATAGTGTCTAAGACACTATGAGTTGAATTTCGGTCTCTTAATCAATACGTCGAACAAAACTGCATCATACTAATATACTAAATTTCAATGTATTTTATTCACTTTCATAACAATTTTAAGCAATATTTTTAATAAAATCCAATACATACTTCTTATATATTTACAAACTTTGTATATAATTTTTTTAAAGAAAATCTTTCTCTAATAATCCAAAATTTATATCTTAATTAATAATTTTTTTATTATATATTATCTTTTATTTAATTAACAAATTATTAAAATTGGTGTTATGATTAAAGATGAAAAATTCAATTAGCTTATGTTAACCTTTAACCGAAAATTTAGGTTAAAGGTTAACCGTTGAACCGAATTTTTTTAGTTAAATTAACCAAACTTAAACCTAAGTATTTTAATATAATTTATTTTATAAAAATTTATTCAATAAATTGATACCTATAATTTTATTATAATTAAATTAATTAGTAAATTGATATAATTAATTTTAAAAAAAATATAAAAAATTCGTAAGTAAATTTCTATTTAATTAAATTGAATTTTGTTAATTGATATTATCAGTTATAATTAAAGTTAAATTAATTAATTTTATTTGAAAAATAATATATTATATTATTTTTTATTTAATAAGCCATATAATCTAGGTTAACTTAAAATTAACCGGTTAAAATTAAGAATTAATTGAACAATGAATTTTAACCAAAAATCTCAGTTAAAGTTTACCATTCAGTTAATTTTAACTCGTTGATTTAAGTTAAAAACATAAATAAAAAATATTGAATTAACCAAATATGCATCATTAGTTGTGGTCTAATCTTGGCGCGAACGAAAGATTGATCCGGCTTCTTCCTGGTATTCGTGCCTACACTATAGCTATTTTGGCAAAAAAGCATAATTATTTATTTGTGCAAAAAGAACTTGTCGTCATTACGTTACTTGACAGTTGCCACTAAGGCTATTTAGAAAGAGTTGTTTAGACTCTAGAATTCGAAGAAATCACAAGTTATAAATTTAACAGCGTCTAATGTCTTGCGGCACATTATGCAGAACGGAGAAAAGGACCAAAAGGCTAGATTAATTAGAACAAACAAAAAAAAAAAATTTAAAAAAAAAGAGTGAATTTTTCATTATTGCACTCATGAAAAGACAAAACTGATTCAAGGGATGGTAAAGGGGTGGGTCAGCCACATGCCTTGATAGAGATAGAAGGCCCGCGCGAGAAGCTGCGACTGATTAGCTGAGAGTCGAGAAACAATACTATGACCGTGATATCATCGTGAAAATGTCTCCGCACTCCTCTGTCAATCTTCTTCAAATCCGAATATCTCATTTCTCGTTTCTTTGCAGCCTCACACATAGCAGTTTTCACTAACTTCCTTGCAATACCCTGTACAGTTTTATATTTGAAACGAATTATTCTCTAATTAGTAACGAGAGGGGAAAAGAAAACATTAACTCTAGATCATGCAGAATTTAGAGGCTTACGAGGATAAATATTTCGAGTGAAGTTAAAATTTTATTAATAAAATATGACGACGCGAGGAAAAACCCCAGTCAGGACAAGAGATTTGACCAGTTATTTACAAAAATGGAGCAAGAATTTTTTTTTAAATCCTCTTATCTTGGTAAAACAGCTCAAGCTTTGAGCTACAAGCTTTTAGGACAGATTAAAAGGAAACATATTTAGTTATAGTAACATAGAATGTACAAGAAAATTAAACAAAGAATAATATCATTATCATTACAAAAGACTCTTACATTACGAGGAGAGCTACGAACAATGTCAACTGCTTCCTGATTGTTCAAATGCTCCCAAAGACCGTCCGAAGCAAATATGAGGAACTGGTCCTCGGGAAGTATTTTTTGCACTGAAATTGTAGGTTCAGCTTTAAGGATTGGCTTGTGGAAAGGTTTTGGCAACCTAAACTTTTGCAAGAGCGGTTCACGATTGAACTCATTTCTTTTCATATAGGCATCGCCAATTGACCTTGAAACCTACAAGAGTAGCAGGTGAGCACGTATAAAAGCTTGAAAATTTATCATTAATCTTTCTATTAAATTAAAAATATTTATAAGACACATTAAAAAAACATTCGGTAGCTATTTTTATTCATTGGAAAAAAAATCTTCAATTATTAACAAGATTTGGTAACACGAATTTGCATCAAATTAGAGCCGTAATGAAAACACTAGTAAAATAGTCACGCCTCGTAACAATTGGTTCGCTGGAGATTAAAATCATGACAGAAAAAAAAAATGTACCTGTATAACACCCTTCACACGCCACACCTTGTGCTTCAGAACTACAATCTGTGGATCATCGGGATGTAAAGAGTGCAATTCCTCTCGCACAGATTCATAACTTGCATTATGCTCAATGGACAATTGAACAGCTTTGACCTGCTTTACAGCCTTCTCTAATCTTCCTAACACAACCCGAGAGTCACCAGCGTTTGCAATGTATAAGAGCCCACCGCATATAACGCCTACCAAACAACACGTACCAACAGAAGCGAGCAATGGTTGCTTTAGCCACTGCTTCTTTACGAGAGAAAGGAATTCGTCTTCCGTTGCCAAAAATGCTTTGGTGATAACGTCGGCGGACATTGCCTGACTCTCTGATGTGTACTCTGCACCATGAACAGCTGTCACGTTAGTAAAAAAATAGAAATTAGCAATTCACACATCCGAGTGACAGCTTTCCATGCTAGAAATTAAATAAACTTTATATTTTTTTTTCCCAAAAACTTCAGTTTTAACTTATGGAAATGCTTGATTCCTGATACAAATCCAGTCTTGATTATTTCCACAAAAATAAACAGGATTAGAAATTAACACCACCATAATTTACTAAAATATTGTGAAACACAACAAAAGTTAAAAATTAAACTTAATTTTATCAGCGATGCCTACAAGGGAAGCAAACCTTCCATGTTAGAAATCCAATAAACTCAATACTTCTCCCGAAAATTATAAAGTCAGATCGAGGAAAGGCTTTACATATCAATCTTCCTGATAGTTCTACACCGTATAACATTTTCACAGAAAGCATGATTACGAATTAACCCCACCATTGGATACGCAGAATGATAAATTTGACGACTGGGAATTTCACCCAATAATGTGATTACATTCACCCAATAGTAAAAGGTCGACAGCGAAAAAATATTGTTAAATACAAAACAAACCGCACATGATCAAACTCAATTTAGTAATTACACATGCGATTTTTAAGACTGAAGGTATAAGAGAAACATACTTTTGATATATTTAAATAGGTGATCGTTGACGAAGCGGGCTGCTTCTGGACCACCATGACCATCGTAGATTCCAACAAAAGTTCCGTGAGGACCCGAATCAGCCGAGCTCATCGATCCCGACTCAACCTGGCTGTGATCTTCCAACAAAGTGTTTGCTTGAACCACAGCCATGGAGAATTCCCCGCCAGCGTGGCGACCGGAATCCTTGTGCCACAACAAACCATCGAACCGCCCATTGGCGTCCCCGCCTCTACCCGAATTCTCACCGTCCACAGTGGGTTTGAAACAAGGAGATACAATCTTCAATAATGTAGTGGTCACCATCACTTACATATTCTCTTCAACCAAAAGAGCCAGCAATCGGATTATTTAACAGACACGTACTAACCACAATATCTAACCCTATTCTTCTATCTAATTTCTTCACTAGTATGAAAACCGGTTCGCAAGCTCCAGAGATTATAAACTCATTGTCGAACGCAGACACCATTAATTTCAGGAGGTGTAAGACATTAAACACTTCCGTAGATAATTAGTCGATTCTGCATATGAAAATAGGACCCATCAAAATACATATCAAATTATTATAAAATGCATATAATAATCTCATAGGATAGGATAAAAAAATTGGGGAAAATTAGAAATCGTTAGCGAATGCGGTACACGGACATGGTGTTTCAATGCTTCTTCTTTTTTTGGAAGAAAGGAATCAAAGTATACACGATCACAAATGCAAGGAATAAATGAAATGGTCAATTCTAACCACCGATCATGAAACGAAATCGATAAGCGGATCAAATAAATTCATTCCCAGAAACGACAATACATTACCTTCGAGCCCCACGCTCGTCGACGAATCAACTTTTAAATTACAATCTTAAATTAAAGGCATCGAAAAGGAAATCGGCACAATCTTTCGTGACCTGAATTAAGAGCACCGGCTCCGAGAAGAGAGGTGGATCTAGAGAGAGAGCGATCGCTATCAGCTTGAATCGGTATACGTGTGTTGTTCTCGGTCGTCGATGTTTTGGGCTCAAACGAAATTACAGACGAAACTAAGCCCTCGGAACAAATTCCATAGGAGAGAGATAGAGAGAGAGAGAGAGAGAGAGGCGTTTTAGACGAATTTTCTCTTTTTCGGGATTGTTTAGGAAATTGTAATTATATGAATAAATAAGTGTGAAATGTGTGTATATATACGGGCTTTCGGGGTTTTGACTTTGACCCTTAACAACCCCAAGTTTAGGCATTTTTTTCTCAGCCCCATTTGTTCTTAATTTAGTAACTAATCAATAATAACGAGAAAAATTCTTCTCTCTCTAATATTTTCATAATTAATTTGATTGATTTTATTAAAAAAAATAAAGTATTATGCTGGGAACTTTTCCTTGCATTTGTTTCTTGAACGCCAAGTTGGCTTTGGCTCTTATGACTTAGCTAGTGTGAATGATATGACTCATCTCAGGATTCTATATAAATCAAATAAACTATTTTATGTAATAAATCATATCAACTTAATTGCTTATATAAGCTTTTCTCAGAACAATATTCCGAAAGTAGAAGGACGGTAAGAATTTAGTGTTCCTTTTATTTGAATTTGAAGAGTAAGTTCTATATTTTATTTTATTTTTTTTGTAACGGCAGTGTTTCTTTCTCTTATCCAATTTGTTAAGCAACCCAATTAAAAGATTTCAGTAATATATGTATTTATATATTATATCCATTAGCACGACTCTATCTGATTTTCTTTCCAAAGAAAAATCTCTAGTCGGTTAAATTGTTTTTAGACATGTATGAATACATTAATTAGCTTTCACACTACACATTATTCTTGGTGTGAAATTTTAATACTTTAATTTAATAAATTTTGTTAAAATTTTAGTTCAATTCATGCAGCGTTAAATATCTTTTGAACAAAATTGTAAACAGCTGTGAATTTAAGAAATTTATTCTAAATATCTCAAAGATACTAAATTATTAAGAGATTTGGGAGAATATTATATTTTTATTATTTTTTATTTATAACTGGTTTAAGGTTCGATTTAGATTTCACAAATCAATAGTTAAATAACATTTCTACTTCCTCCCCGTAGAGAAATTCTGCTTTTCAAATCCTCCCAACCACAGACGTTCTTGTTGTCGCACGAAAATGAACAACTATTTAAAACCTCGGGCGGTTCGATCCAAGGCCGGACCAAGTGATCGCACCCGGGCCAAGAGTGTGAACTCGATAGTCTCGAGCTAGGGTTTTCTCCGATCAACCCGCCTCTCGGGAGAGGTAGGGGGTGAGGAGGAGGAGTGACCGTGCCTTGGGTGTCGGCTGCCTACGTACCCATGTGTGGGATCAGATCAGAACGTAGTTCAAGCGTGTAAGACGCTGTATGAGGCGCGGAGCCTTGGTGGAGAAGCGTGCTCGACGAAGGAGACGGGGCGCGAGGAGTCCTCGGCGGCGTCTCAGGACTTCGGAGATCGTGAGCGCGAGAGAGAATGTGTGTTTTCTCTCTTTTGGAGACGTGGAAGACTCTAAGTCAAGAGTTCCTTGTTGTGGCGGAGATTCCGGCCGCGTAGGCGATTCCTAGTTGGAAATGCCGGACGCGTAGGTCGCGCGTGTGTCTAGTGTGTTAGACGCGCGAGGGGAACTCTAGTCGAGAACCCTAGGGGCGTGCTTGAGCACCGGAGAACGTTCGGTCAGAGGGAGCGACGTCCGGGAAGTCCCCGTGAGTGCTTCGGAACCTCTGAGAACGAGAGAGAGAGGAGAGAGACTACTTCAGGCCAAATATGGCATCCAGAGAAGTAGTTGTGAGTAAGAAATCGAGCGTGTCGATAGGAGATGAAAGGATTTATTGGATCGCTTTCCCCTCAATGGGAGGGGGTATTTATAGGTGTTTGGGGGCCTTAGGAGGCTCCTTTTTCGTCCATGTGGGACTAGGAACGCGCGCGCCATCAAGTGGAGGCGCACGGCGCGCGCGGCGCACAAAGAGCGGCGCACAACGCGCGACGCGCGGCGCAGGGGGCGCGGCGCGCGGGTCATCTGGCGCGGCGCGCGGGTCAGTGGACGCGGCGCATGGAGCGCGCGGTGCGGGCGCGTCTTGGCGCGGCGCGCTGACCTGATGGCGCGGCGCGCTGCTTGCTGCACGGCCGGCCGGCGCAGCGCGCCGTGCGCGCGGCGAATGGCCCGTCTTGCCGGGCTCTTGTGGGCCCTTAGGGGTCTTCGAATACCATTCTTGCCAGATGAAATATGAAGGTTTCCACTTGGCGAGAGTGACTCGATTCGAGGAGCGACTCGAGGCTCGACTCGAGGAGTGAAGCTCGACTCGAGGAGACCGACTCGAGGCTCGACTCGAGGAACGACTCGGGGCTCGACTCGAGGGGCATGAGGATTTGGCACGAGGACTTGTCAGTCGACTCGTGAGAGAAGGGCTTGCCGCTCTTTAGGACCTCCGGCCTGACCATCGGCCCTTTGAATGGCGTGTCTTCTTGGCGTCTCGGGTTTTCCGAAAACGACCGACAACAGCTCTTTAAAAAAACCTTTAAAATCTTAGGCCATGTTTGTTTCTTCATTTGAAAATTGTTTTTGACTTTTTTAATTTGAACAATTTTATGAAAAAACTGAATTGACTGTTTGTTTGATGATTATTAGAATACAACTCAAAAAGTTTTCAAACTGTTTTCTGTTTTAATGACTTTTCTGTTTTTATATAGTTGTTTACAATTATATGAAAACAAAAACAGTTTGAGTGAACTACCAAACAAGCCCTTAGGGTCTATAAAAAAACTAGTTCTCATATATATATTTAAAGTTATTTCAAAATGATAACAAAGACGAGTTCAACACTTCGATAGTAATCACTTACACCACTAATATAGTTCATAATATAATTTAGTTGGTAATTTCACATCACTTTCGAAATGGAGATCATTGGTTCAATCTCTTGCCTTAAAAAAATCACGTACACCTTAAATAATACAAGACTTGGAGGCTGATAAGGCCCTACCTTAAAATTTTAATATTTTTACGTGTAAAATTTTACAAGAAAATAGCATTATAAATGCCTAATATCTTTGTTATTTACACGTAAATACTTATTCTTTTTTTTTCGACAAAACTACATAATATTAAATTTTTGTTGCACTGATACTACTTTGCTGTTATTTTTAAATAGGTGTACACGTGTCGCAATCGTGTGCGACGATTTGATTATTTATAAAATGTTTAATAAAAATTCACAATACAAATAAAAAATAAAAAATAAAAATTTAAAAAATCAGAAAAGAAATCTTTCTTCCCATATGCTATAGGAAAAATTGTACAAATTTGCCATTTAAAACTTATTGATTAGTAAAATAGCCAAAGTTTCAACTTTTCAGCAAAGTAATCAAATTTACATTTTCAAAATTTTTTTGATAGGTAAGGTTAAAATTTTTTACGATTATTATAAATAATTTATCACTTTCAAATAAATCAATCTCGAGGTTAAAAAAAATTTTGAAATCAGATTACTGCACATTTTGACTGTTTCACAAAATTAAGACAAACCTTGATTATTTTACAAATTCGTAACTTTAAATTGACTATTTAACTATGTACCATATGCTATCTCTCTCTCTTCCGTCGATCCTCTTCTTCTCCATCATAATTTTTTATCCATCATTTTCGGAAAATTCCAATCTCTAAAGAGAAATTTCATTAAGTGGGCTTAATAAGCCATTAAATATCTAATTTAGACCCTAATATTGAAAAATATCCCAAAATGGACTTTGGTACCATAATCGGACAAAAATACCCTTATACTCTCTCATTTGAACTCATTCTCTTCGAATCTCTCTGTCACTCGCTCACTTCAAAACAAAAAAAAAAACAAAAAACTCTACGATCGTGTACGAGGGCATACGACGGCATACGATCGTGTACGAGGGCATACGAGTCGGTACGATAGAGAATGATGGCGGACGGTGGAAATGCGTCGAGATCCGGTGGCGGTGACGGACAGAAATCCCGAGCTTCAAAACCAAGTAAAAAGGTAAGTTTTCATGAAATTTCTTGTTAAACTTCGTTGAAAATAGTTAGAATAGGGTTTAGGAATTAGTTATTACCTGATTTGAGTTGATTTGAGGTGATTTGGGTCGGATTTAGATTGTTAGGGTTTGAAATTAGGGCCAGTGTACGATGAGATTGATGCATCGTACGATGTCGTACGATGCTGTACGATGTCGTACGAAGAAATTCATAGAGCTCTACGATGCGATACGATGGTGTACGATGGGTTTATGTTTTCTCAAAAAATTGTCGTACGACGCTGTACGATGTCGTACGATGCGGTACGATGCTATACGATGATATTTTAAAAAAATTTAATTTCTTGTTTTACGATGATATACGATGATTTTTTTAAAAAATTTAATTTCTTGTTTTACGATGATATACGATGATGTACGATGCTATACGATGATTTTTTTAAAAAATTTAATTTCTTGTTTCAAGATCCCCGTATTCGCGGCGCGCGACTGTCTCTGCGCGGCGCGCGGTCTCGGGAAATTGAATTGTGATTCTGATTTAATTTTGTTGTTTTTTTAGGACAATTTGAACTACATATACAACGTCTCATTCCCGGGGCGTATCACCTACGGTGGGACGGGGATCTTGAAGCTTGTACGGAGTAGATTCGATGAGCTCGGGATAAAAGAATGAATCCTCGGGACTCCGTTCGAGCAATTTTTTACGGAGAGCGAGCTTGGTTTCCCACCGGTGCTCGTACATACTCCCCTTCAGAAGAAGATCGAGGCGACGGTACGGGGGGAGATACATTTTGGTATCGGAGGCAAACGAGTACGATTTGGACGCCTCGAGTACGCACTCGTCTCGGGGATGAGCTATGAAGACGGTCCGACCAAAGCCGAACAAGACGAGCGAAACAACGATGGATTGATCACGGATCACTTGAACGGCGTTGCCGGAAGCAAGTTGAGCGCGTTGATCAACGCGTTCACCATATGTCGAAGCCCTGACGATGCGTTCAAGCTCGGGCTGCTCGTATTCGTCTATGGGTATCTTCTGGGGCAGCCGGCCAACAAAGCCATCGAAGAAAGGTGGCAGAAATTTCTATACATCGTTCAAGACCTCCCATTCTTCTTCAAGATGCCTTGGGGAAATTTGAGTTGGGCAGAGACGTATTCCAGCATCTCGGTGAACCTACGGCGTTATCACGAGACGCTGCAAAAGAAGTTGAAGGACAAGCCGGATGTGGCACAGAAAGAGGCCAAGTACACATTGACGGGTAATCTGCATACCCTTCATTACTGGGCGTACGAGGCTATCCCAGAGATCGGGATGAGGTTCGGGTCGAACCAGGGGATTCGTGTGCCCAGGATGCACTCGTGGTCTAGTAATGTGCTCATAATAGGCAAAGACATCGAGGCGGTCTTGAATAAAAAAACGGTAACTTATTATTTATCGTTTATTAATGTATTTTACATTATTTTGGAATATTGGTAACGTTTATTATTGTATTGTAGGTGGGTGTTCTTCAAATGCTGAGACCAAGGGCACCAGAGAAAGAAATGTTCACTCTCCTCGAGACACAGACGAGCAAATGTCTGTATCCCATAGACGTCGAGGGAGAAGATGCGACAGAGCGGCGAGACATCGAAGAAGAAATAGATCGAGTCGCGACTGTTGCAGAAGATGCCATCGTCGGAGACTCCGACGACGAACACGTGTCAGACACTCCACGTGTCCGTCTTGCTAGTCCGACCACTCCCGCAATGGGATCGAGGCCCACAGCGACCTCTCGCGCCGACATTCCCGAGCCCTTTGTCATAACACGGGAAATGTGGGAAGAAATGCGAGCTTCCCAAGAACAACTGCGAGCATCTCAAGAACAACTGCTAGCATCCCAAAAACAAATGATTCAGTCACAAGGGATAGTCTTACGTTCTCTTTGCACGATCGGCCGTAGAGTTGAGCGCATGAGTGTTAGACAGGTTAGATTTTGTGACAAGTTTAAATCAATTTAACGTTTTAGAGTTGAGTTTAAATTTAATTTAACGTTTTAAAGTTGAGTTTAAAATTTAGAGTTGAGTTTAAATTTTATTTTAACGTTTTAGAGTTAAGTTTAAATTTTTGTGACAAGTTAAAATTTTGTGACATATTTTATTACTTTGACTTTCAGCTTTCTATGAGGAAGAGGCTGAACATTTTGTTCGAGGACGCAACGGGCTTGCCTGGGGGTGAAATTCCCACGACCCAAGCTGATGGTCGTAAACGTCGGACCCCTCCTCCTCATCCTCCTCCGGCGGCTAGTCAAAAGACGGCGTCTCCATCGCACGAGGCAGAGCCGTCTTCTACGCATCGCGAGTCATTGAAGAAGTCAGAGCCGTCTTCTACGCATCGCGAGTCATCGAAGAAGTCGAAGAAGCCGTCTTCAACGCATCGCGAGTCGTCGAAGCGATCGGAGATCAGGCCGGTGACTTCTCCCAGGTTGTCGACGTCTTCGTCGAGTCCTCGTAGAGAAGACATTTCGGATAAGCTACGCCCGCTCACAACTCCTCTAAGGAAAAGACAGAAGGCACAGCTTACTCCGGCACGTCCAGATCGGCAAGTGCGACAGAAGACGTCGCGTTGGGCCGAATTCACTGATCCGACGAGGCCCAAGTATTTGGAAAAGCCGATCCCCAAGTTCAAGCCGTTGAAGGACGCGAAGCAAAAAGAGTTTGATAATTTCGTTAAGTGGGTGCGGATAAAAAAGTGGGACGGCAAGTTCATGGAGTCTGTTCGACTGAAGACGTGCGACGGAGACACGAATTTCTTCGACACGATATTGACAGAAACCAGATGGCTACATGATTCGGTACGTTATTATATAATTTTTCCCTATCAATTTAAAATAACGCTATATGTTTATAATGTCTCAGCATATTGATGCTATGATTCACATGATTCGGGCTCGCCAACGAGCTCTCGACGGATATCGGCAAGACGTCCGAATCATGGATAGTCGGTGGGTCCAGCACGTGTACGGCCGATTCAAAACGGAAGAAGCGAACATCAAGAAGGCCATCGAGCTGGGAGCAGAGCCCGAACCCGTGGACTGGGACATGAGGGCAACTATTAGCCCGATGACTGGGTATAGGGACACCGATATTTTGCCTTGGGATGGTGCTCGCGAGATCCTGTTCGTCGTGAACTTCCAGAACCTTCATTGGTTCACATTTCGGATCGACATCGAGGCCTGGACCATTACCGTCCTCGACTGCCAAAAGGATCTCATGCAGTCGTCGAACAATCAAAAGGACTTCACTGAGCTGATGGAGGTACGTAAAATGTTATGTTATTCACAATTATTACCTTAGAGCAACAATTAATTAAATTATAAGGGTTACTTAACATTGTTAAAATATTTATTATTCAGACTTGGAGTCGAGCATTTGCTAGGATTGTGGCCATAGGTGGTTTCTTCAAGAACCATCCCTACTCTTACCGGGAGAATGGGCAAGGTGAAATTAAGTTCGCTAACCTGACGTGGCTCGTCGAGGACAACGTCCCACAATGTGCATACAGGTAAAAAAAAATTTACTAGTTAATTGAACTTTTTTTTGACAAGTTTTAAACAATTATGTTTTTATTGACAAGTTATTTTAGAAGTTTGGTTTTTTTTTACAAGTTTTTTGACAAGTTTATTGAACTTTTTTTTTACAATTATGTTTTTATTGACAAGTTTTAAACAATTATGTTTATATTGACAATTTATGTTTTTAAACAATTAGTTAATTGAACTTTATTTTTCAAGTTATGTTTCAACTTTTTTTGACAATTTCTTTTACTTATTCTTGTGTTGTAGCGGTGATTGCGGGATGTTCGCACTGAAGTATGTCGAGCACCTAGTACTGAACGAATCATTTGACACTCTTCAAAGTGTCAATATGAGAACGTTCAGAAAGAAATGGTGCGTGGACTTATTCTACAACCACCTTATCCCGTGATTTTGTATTTTCGGATGTTTATTTTTTATCTTTTTGGTTTTCTATGTAATAGTACATTATAAACATATTATCGAGATGGTTTGTTGACTATTGATTGAATATGTTTTTTTATTGTACCTTATAAACATGTAATTCAATGAAAGAGATTCACCAAAAAAAACATCAAAAATTCACACATTCACAAAGGGTTTAGAACTCGAGACATTTGTGGACGAAAACGAGTCTTGGGACAAAAGCGAGATGAGATCTTCTTCGTTCTCACAGACAAAAGCGAGATGACACTCCATTAAACAAAATAAAAAGGTCACTAAAATAAACGTTAAAGTTTTAAACTTAAAAATAAAAATAACACAAAGTCTAAAGTTTTAATCCCTCCAAGTGCATGTTTTTCTGTTATGTCCCCTACCACCACATTTCCCGCATTTTCGCTGGACGACAATCTTTTCGTCTTGAGATGGGTATCGATTAATTCTTCTTCTTCCTTGTTTACTTTTCTTCGGTCGACCGGCTTGCTTCTTTTCAACGGGTTCCAAAATTTTCATGTTTTTTATCTCATCCGGGACATCCCATTGATCTTCATCGACACCAACTTCTTCGAGATACTTTGCCATCTCGACATCCTTACGTCTCAACTGTCTAAAATTAGCTTCGAATGCTGTTTTACTGAAGGCGTAAGCCGCATCGTAAAGTTCAAAGCGACAATGGTCTGTCTTGAACTTGTGTTGGACATTCAGTTGTAAATGATGGTAACATGCTCCGTAAGGGATACCAGGAAACACAACCTCGACACCATGTATGATGCTAACGTGGCGATCGGATATGAACGCCAAATTAGGTACGTCTTCACCGATAGCTTCTCGCAATCTTCTCAAAAACCAAATCCAAGAAGCATGACACTCGCTATCTACAACTCCGAATGCAAGTGGATATAATTGTGAATTCGCATCCATTGCAATTGCGCAAAGCAACTGTCCCCCGTATTTTGTCTTCAGAAATGCACCGTCCGATGCTATGACCGGCCGACATGCTTTGAAGCCTCTACGACACGCCCCAATGGAAAAGAAAGCATACTTGAATTTGTCACCATCTTGCACAAAGTCTGTTAACGTCCCAGGATTCTTTTGCTTCAACACGAACAGCCAAGACGGTAACTTCTGGTACGATTGTTCCGGCGTACCCCGCACGTACCCAATAGCTTTCTCCCTGGATCTCCAAGCTTTCAAATACGATATGTTCACACCCCATCTTGTCTTCACTTATTCCCTGACGTTATGCGCCGAATACTCCGCCATAGAGTTAATTGAGTACTTGTCTTTAAATACGTGACCGATGACCCATGGTGCCGCTCCTCGATGGCCCTCTGTTCGAACAACACGCCCACATGAGTGTTTACCCTCGTACGACGTAATCTCCCACATCTCAGACCACTGCACGACACCCCTCAACCTCCATGTGCATCTCTCGTTTTTGCATAGAACATACCATCTCTTTTTCGAAGAAGATTTCACTCTAAATTCGAAATTATGTTTCAACGCGTACAAGTGGATATGTTTCTTCAGTTCATGCTTGTTTTCAAATTGCTGCCCAATATATATTTCTTCTGAGCTACCTGTTACTTTCAAAGGTTAGTTAAACAATAGGTGGTTTCATATTATACTTGAATCTCATTTGAATCCACTTAAATTACCTGTAGAAGAATGACTTGGATAATGACTCGGGTTTTCCTTCACAACATCATCGGCGCTGAACTCGGGTGCTTTCCATGAATAAGGAACGATAGGTGATCCGATCATCGGAGGCTCACGCTGACATTGACCCGATGGTTCACAATGACCCGTTGGTACCGTAAACGTTTCCACAAATTCTTCATATTCTTCGGGATTGGCGAATTCTTCAAATTCTTCACCTCTACCATTGTTATCTTCGTCATATCCATCACTATTCTCTTCATGACCATCGCTACCTTCGTTTTCATCACCTTCGCCACCTTCGTTTTCATCACCTTCGCCATCTTCGTATTCATCACCATTGTGTCCATCATATTCGTCACTGTTGTGATTACAATCTCTATCACGCCTGTATACTTCGTCACCGTTTCCGGCACCCTTGTACTCGTTAAACAAGTCATCGTCACAGCCACCGTCTTTGTTTTCAATTATAGGATCATTTTGTCGATCCTCGATAACAAGAGTATTCCGTCTCTTCTTCGGTTCATTGCGAGACACCATTCCAACTTCCACATCTTTCCCTTTACATACTCCTCGATACGCAATAGGTGAAATGACCTCGATCTGTTTCAGTACCAAACTTACACAGAGTGGAAATCTATTACGATATTTGTGCTTCATAAAATGCGAAACATCACCATTGTCCTTCAATACGGCAGGACCTACTGGAATTGTACCGACTGCGTATGGGACTTCGAGTTTTAAGTCGAACGCGAATCTGTCTAACTCGAACTTCTCGTATAAGAAATCTACTAACTCCGTGTACGTTACCTCTTTCGGAATTACGAATGCACGAAATTCTGCATTGGTGAAAACCCATTGGTGTCCTTCCTTCTCCCAAGTGCCGTTAATCATGACAAAAACTGCAAAAAAACAGTCAAACTATGCAAAATAAGCTTTTATATCGTACATCATCGTACAACATCGTACAACATCGTATACCATCGTACAGCATCGTACATCATCTTACAGAGAGGCATCGTACGGCATCGTACAGTATCGTATAACATCGTACAACATCGTACAACATCGTACAGAATCGTACAGCATCGTACAACATCGTACAGCATCGTATACCATCGTACAGAACGCAATTTTTATTCTAAATTTCATCGTACAAAAATTTAAATTTTATCGTACATCATCGTATACCATCGTACAAACAAGTTAAACCCAGATTTTGGACTTTGTTTTCAGATCTGATCGATTTTTTTTGCTACATTCTATCATATACAATCATAAACTTTGTAAAAATGATTAAGTTAGTAATCTTACCCATGATTCTTTTGAAACCCGCTTAAGTAGAGAGGATTTGAGTGGATTTGAGTGGATTTGAAAGAGTTTGAGCGAGTGATAAAGTGAGAGTGAGAGGGAAAGGCTCGTTCAAATGAGCTGATATAGTCACAAGGGCATTTTTGTCCATTTTCGGTACAAAAATCCATATTTAGATATTTTTAAACATTAGGGTCTAATCTTGATATTTAATGGCTTATTAAGTCCACTTAATGAAATTTCTCTCTCTAAAACCGGTAATTTTGTCAATTTTAAAATACATAAAAAATGGTTCTCCTCAAACATTACTCTCGCATTGCCAATCTAACATCCATTCCTCGTCCCTCCAACACAATCTCGCGAGTCAGAATCTCAGCCATGGCAGCAAACTCAGTCCGAGTCGCCGCCGCACAGATGACCTCCGTCAACGACCTCGCCGAGAACTTAGCCACTTGCTCTCGCCTCGTCCAAGTGTGTTATCAATTCTCTTTATATTCCTCTTTTCCCGACTATACATTATAAATACTTCACGAGTGCGTGAAAATCGAAAAACTCATCACTCTCACTTAGGTCTTTCTGATGAGTTACATTTCCGAATCTTAATCTTGAACAAAAACCATCACCGTTGGAATTTTATTTTCATATCTTAGTAACAATCGATGAGGGAGTGAGTCTAAATTTTACAGAGCGTTAACACGTTGAAACTTTGGGGTCATAGAATAGTGCAAGACGAGTGATTTTTTTTCTTCCTTGTTTGTAGTTGAGGCATATAATAACTAAAAAAAAATGATGAACTGTGCTTGAGTTTTGACTATTTGAATCCTTAAAGGAAGCAGCTTCAGCTGGGGCAAAATTGATCTGTTTTCCCGAGAACTTTGCATTTGTGGGCGCTAAAGATGGGGATAGTCTTAAAATAGCTGAACCTTTATACGGACCTATAATGCAAGAATACTGCTCTCTAGCAAGGTGCTAAACCCAAACCTGATCGTTTTTCTGTGTATCCATGTTTGATACAAATGATGCAGCGAATATATATTGGGGATTCTCTTGGTTTACCTTTTTCGATTTAATACTCGTCAATCTATGCAGACAATCAAGCATTTGGCTGTCCCTTGGAGGTTTTCAAGTAAAAGAACACGGCGAGGAGCGATTGAGTAATACGCACGTTATAATTGACGATACTGGGAACATCAAAAGCACTTTCAAGAAGATACACTTGTATGTGCTTTTCTCTTTATTAATATTTTTATTTTGGTTCATTTGATTATAAGTCTATAAGACTTGAGTCGTTATTTCATAGTAGCGCTGCGTTTTCTTTATTTAGAGATTGCAATCTTAACAATAGCTTTTCTATTTCAAGGTTTGATGTAGACATTCCTGGTGGCAGTTCGTTCAAGGAAAGCAGCTTTACTGAATCAGGTGTTGTTACTTGTTCCGTGCTCTTTTTTTTTCTATAAAACGTGTGCTATGTTGTTTAATATTTGTGTGAGACGGGCTGCGTTGCTGAAGGTCTTTTTCCTTACCCTTGTGGTGTTCGCTAAATCAATCTCAATTTCTCACGATTTCAGGGAAGAATGTTGTCTCGGTGGACAGCCCCGTTGGGCGTTTGGGTCTCACAGTTTGCTATGATCTAAGATTTCCAGAGCTTTACCAGGTGCTCAGGTTCCAGCATGAAGCGCAGGTACACATAAATACCCGGCTTTTTTTATTTATATTATTTAATTTTATTATTTTATGCTGCGTTCTCGGGTTGTACTGCGTAGGTTCTGTTGATTCCTGCAGCTTTCACGGTCGTAACAGGTCAGGCTCACTGGGAGGTTCTGCTCCGTGCTCGTGCAATTGAGACCCAATGCTATGTAATGCATTAAAAAGCTACATATACATATATATCTTCCCACCACCAGGGTATGCTATTATTTATGATTAATGTTTTACCAGGTCATCGCTGCTGCACAAACCGGGAAGCACAACGACCGGAGGGAAAGCTATGGTGAAACTTTAATCATTGACCCGTGGGGTACAGTGGTTGGTCGACTTCCCGGTGAGAACCTGCTCTATATTGGTCGTCTTATCAAGAACTAAACCAAATTCAAATACTTTATCTTATCTCTCAGATAATATAACCATTTTCTCACTTTGAAAGATTCTATTCACCTCATTCCCATAAAAATAAAAAAAACACTACATATCAAGAGTTTTCAAGCTTTGTGGCATGAATATTGGTGTTTGGTTGCTGTTTCAGATCGACTCTCAACAGGGATTACAGTCGCTGATATTGATTTCTCGGTGCTTGATTCGGTCAGAACAAAGATGCCAATTGCTAAAGTAAGCTCGGCCAAACTTTTCTCCACATAATCTCTCTTATGCTAAATCACAAGAAAGCTTCAGAATTTTATTTTTTTCTAGTTGGATATGCGACAGCGTGCAATGGATTATAGTTAAAACAAAAGTTGGAGTGATTAATAGGACAACAATGCGTCTCACTTCCCTCGCAGAGTGCTAAAGAATGTACTCAGACTTGAATCATGTTCCCAAGTTATTATTCTAAATTCTTATTTTTCTTTCCCCATTTCCATGCAGCATAAGAAGCCCCTTGACTTTTGGAATTCTGCATCACCATAATACTATGTGGCCTCGAGAAGAGATATATCTTCTTTATTCGAACGCCGAATCTCTACCGCACCTATTGAGAATATGAAAGGCATTTTCCTTCTATTGAATCTTTGTTTCTGTATCTCCTTTGTTCGAGGGAAGTCTAATTAGGCGTCAAAGAAACCAAAACCAAAACTGTGGGAAAGCGCTGGAATCTGATTCTTTATGGGGTGCTTTGAGTATTTAATAGACTGAGACAGATTTGTATATCTACTTCAAGTGTTGTATCAAAGAAAATTAGTCCCATCTTGTAGGGCCTTAATAAATTTGACCTTTAAGCCATTGGATTCAGTTATTATCTGTTTTACAAAAACTGCCATTTTAGAAGTGTCCTAAAGTGGCCGATTTGAACCAACAGACTTTGGCAAATTTGAAAACTATTGCTCAAATCATAACATCTCCTTGAAAAAAAGGTAAACCGACCCAAGTACAAATAAAAACCAAGAAAACCTTGGAAGTCAGTTAAAACATCAAAACATGGAAAAGAAGATACAATGAATAAAATAAAGAAAGAAGAAAAAAAATGTCCCCAAAAATATGACACTATGGACAGTATGGTTAATGTATGGGAAAGCTGTGCCTCTGCGGGCCATCACCGGAAAGAGTCAGGGCTGGCTAGAAGGTCAAACCGTTTGTTTCCGCAGC
The DNA here is from genome assembly GCF_054948205.1 of Urtica dioica subsp. dioica. Classification (NCBI taxonomy): domain Eukaryota; kingdom Viridiplantae; phylum Streptophyta; class Magnoliopsida; order Rosales; family Urticaceae; genus Urtica; species Urtica dioica. The sequence goes on along the minus strand of NC_142767.1, from coordinate 13,838,753 downwards.
TGTCTTTAAGTATTGAAATCTGACCCTCCTTTATAAGTATCTCTTCCTCAAGCAATTCCATCTTCCTCTTCAACTCCTTGACCTCAGAGTTCAACAACATATTATTTTCGTTGTACTTCTTCACCTCGCCCCACAAAATATCTCTCTCCCCCGAAACCTTGTGGAGAATTCCTTTCGTGACCGCCAATTCCTTGTTGGAACCTTGGAGGTCGCTTGCGAGACGACTCTGGCTCTCGTCCTTCTTAAGCATCTATTGCGTACATACAGCAAACAAGGCAATGAGATCATTATGAAAGAAAATAAGAAGTGAATCACGGGCTGGACTTTCTTCACAGTTAGATAAAAAAAAATTAAAAAAAAAATAAATTACCTGAATCTCGAGATCCCTTAACTTGTGGGAAAGGGACGAGATGCTGTCCATTGCATTTTGAACTTCACACTGAAGGATATCAGAGCCTCTAACGGCCGTTGCAAGTTCTTCTTGCAACTGCTCAACTTCGTGCTCTTTAGAACATAATTTTTCTCTCAATAAGCTCGTCAGCAGAGTCTCCGCCTTCAGCTCATATCGCATCACACCCTAATAAATAAAGAAGAAAGAAATCTCAAAGACAAAAAAAATAGACTATAGTTGCTGTCCAGCAAGGCAATATCATCGAGTATTAGCGTATGAATAAATATTGGCTTGTACTTTGACATGAGTGCTGTGTTGGAGATCAATGAAAAAAGCTCGAATTAACATAACAGTTAACCATTTTAATTTCGATTTAGTAGGATATTAATTATAAGAAGTTGCAAGCAAATTAAAAAAGAAAAATAATAACAATAATTTAAACAAATTAAAACAAGAAATCTCAAAGACAAAATAAACAAGAGCTCCATCCAGCAAGGCAACTAACCTCTGAAGTTTGCGGATTTGATGGAATCGGATCTGTGGCATCAGATAGACTGGACTTGTCATTCAACAAACTGGACATAGTTTGCAAACTTCTTGTAAGGTTTTCGATCCCGCGCCTCAAACCCTGAAGTTTCATCTCGGATTCCACGATGAAGTGCCCATCAAGACCTGATATATTCTTATGCACTTCAGAATCCTGCAGTGCTTCTGAAAATTGACCACATTTCCCCTTGATAAACATGAGTAGTTTTGAACATAACTGTGCCATGTCATTTAGCATCGACAGTCCTTGGTTTTGCAAGAAGCAAACTCGACTCCATATTTCATTGTCTAACTTCACAGTCAAGGCCTGGCTTTCTTTACCATTCCCCTTCAAACGGTTTAGCAGGCTTATATTCTCGTGCCGAAGAGAATCAACATCAGCCCTAAAAGTATCGATCTCCCTTCGCAGGGCCAGTTCGACCCCTGTTAACCTCATTTGCTCCATCTGAAACTTCATCACATGCTCGGGAGCCTCGTTCTTCCCCATTTTCTCACCAAGAACTTCTCTTAAACCAGATATCGTCTTGTCTCGTTCACTGCAAGCTCTTACTAATCTTGTAATTGATTTGTGCAGTTCTTTACACTCGCTCTCTTTACTTTCGAAACTATTCCGGAGGCAAACACGCTCTTCATCTGAAGTCTTGTAGCTCTCTTGTACTTCAGAGAGGCGTTCTTTAAGATCTTGATTCTCCCTGGTCATGTCCTCGACCCTCTTACTCAAGTCGTTTAGTTGTTGATCGAAATGGGTCTCTTTTTTCCTACTCTCTGAATGCCTTTCATTATACGACAAGACTTCCCTTTGAAGTGATACATTTTGCTGGGCAAGCTCTCGAATTCGCTCACGGAGCTTGTGTTCTTCTGACTGATACTTCTCGAGCTTGCTTGACCACTCACTAGACCTCCTGTCCAGCTCTCTCTCCAGTGCGAATTGCAGCTCGTTCTTTTCTTTCTCCAATCTCCTGGTCTGGGACTCCAGTTCTGCCCTGGCAAGCCTGCCTTCTTCTTTGGAAGACGCCCGACCTGCAATTTGGGAATGTAGAGAGCTCGAAACCTGTAGTGCTAAGCTTACCCTCTCCTCAGCCAGGTTCCTGATCGTTTGGATCAGAGATGGTACATCAAATCCACAGTCCCGAAAGAAGCTCTCTTGCTCCAGTTCTTCAGATAGAAGCACAACTCTCTCCTCTGCTTCCTTAGATCTTTTCTTCAACTCTACATCCACTTCATCTTCACTTTCCTTGGAGTTGACATTTCCAGAATAATCTGCAGTGAATGGCTTTTGAGAGTATTGGTAGTCCTCTTCCTCATAATTGTCGATTGTTTCAAAAGGTTCCTCCAATGAGTAACTCCTCTCGCCAACCGCATCTGGATTTGAATCAAAACACCTATTCATGGACCCACCACAGTAAATATCTTCAAGCGTAACAGGCATCTCATGGTCAAATTCCTTTTTACTAAACTTCTGATGAGGACGAGACTGAGAAAGTCTCTCCACAACATTCTTGGCAACACTACGCGGAGATTCGTTCCCGTATCCAGTTTCGACCCAATCTCGAGAAGAAAAACGAAGACGGGAACTTTTGGCTTCTCTGCTTGCATGACTGGGCGCTTTGTCATTAATACTGTCTACTTGGTAAGAGGGTGATGTATACCGAACTCTTGGGGGACGCCGATAACTCCCATTAGCAGCAAAGTTTCCATGGTTAGATCGGCCGTTGTGCTGCTGTTGCTCTCCATCAATGTAACGATCCAAAACTTTCCCGGAGATGTTGCTGGAGCAAGTGGATGACGAGCTTCCGGATGAATCTTGGTGGGTTCTTGAAGAACAACGAGAACCAGGCCTCCCAGCTCCATTTGAAACTTGAGAAGACGGTGCATCGAAAAGCTTAGTTCTCTCTCCTGCGCTAGAGCTGCAAAAACCACACTTCAGATACACATGAAACTCAAGAAAAGGATAGGGGAAAAAAAAGGGATTAATGAATTTGTTTCATATTAGGATATAAGAGCCAGTGAGATGAGCTCGTATTGAGCTCCATAGCTTATATGCCTGGTTATTAACGTAATTATACACGAATGAAAACCCTTTTCAATATTTTTAATCATGAACTTGTTGTTGACAATTAAATAAATAAATAAAAACACAGTTCAAGCGCTCAGGACTTCAAAACATACGTCAGAGAAGGTGTAACTAGCAGGTCAAAATAAGAATCTTACCAAAATGAATGGTCAAGCGGCTTATGAGAAACACCACTCCTTGTACTGGAGGGAGATTTACAATGAGTTTCCGGGGGAGAGAAGTCATCTTGCCCCAGGTCAACACCTAGAAAGGCCGCTGATGACAGCGAGCGACTTCTCCGAAGGGCTGGACCAGGACTGCCATTGTTGGAGCTCTGAGCATCACCAGAGACTTGCTTCCGCGATTTGGAAAACAGTCCCTTGGATTGGCTATTGCATTTGCTTCCTGGTGGATTTTCCCAGTAAACTTCTTCCTGGGTCGAAGATGGAGGCAAGTCTTTGCTGTTTCCACTGCTAGATGTGGAGGGTCTGAAAAAGAAAAACTTCTTCATGGGAAATTCTCAAGCTAGGAATATGCCAGTCTCAGCTCATGAAAGTCTGTTGTGTCTCCCACTTCCAAGCTCTTGTAAGGTCTGATGTTTAAAAAAGTTAAAACTATAATTAATCAAGTAAGGGAAAAGGGCAAAAAATTTAATAAAAAAGTGGAAGAGACGTACTAACACACACACACACATAATCATCATTAGCATAAATGGAAATCGAAGAAAAGCATATGAGAGGAATCATTACTCCATCACCTTAGTGCATGATTTAGCGCATACAATGCATTGATTGAACAGAACAGAAGAAACACATCACACTAAAAGTTGAGAAGAAACAAAAAACAGTAATTTAGGTCATAAGATATATCCACTCAGCCTACAAATACACTTACAAACACTGTATCACAATCAATCAGAAAAATCCCACACGCAAGTTCTTAATACCAGTTTAAGGCCTAGTTGAGCTCCGAAACTATCAGTCCCTTCTATCAGTTTTTGGTTCTTGAACCAACTGAGCCAGTAATAAGTAAAAAAAAAAAAAAGTGCGTTTGATTATTATATTCCCCTGATTTAATCTAATCAGACGCCCCATCTGATTTCTTGCAGTAACGGAGTTTATTATTGTTTTAACTATAGCTTGGCATGGCCGAGGACAAAATACGTCATTTTTAAAATCAGGGCACGTGAAAATGAAATAAACATCTGTATATGAATTCAGAGCTGCAATAACCATCGCAATTTGCGCAAATATATGTACAAAATAAAGCAAAGGGAATCAAATGGCTTGCATACAATTTTATATAAGAAAAAAAAAAACCCTTAAAAAAATTATAAGAAAAAAAAATACAAAATGGCATAGTTCCCAGTGAATCAATTTTATAAAGATTCCATTCCTCGTATTGAATCCCAGTGAAAAACCCTAGTCCTGAGAAGACCTAGGAGATTCTCACCTAATAATTCCATGTGAAATTTCAACAATCCAAAAATATGAAACCAAAATCTTGCTCCCGTTTCATCTTCAGTACCCAAGGTATTTCAAGCGTCACACTAAGATTCCTCAAGATTTTAACGAAATAAGTAAATCTCTAAAACACGAATATTACAGAAATAAATCTTGACGACTGAAATGACACTCAGAGAGAGAGAGAGAGATGCTAATTAGTGTTTGGTAACTCGGAATCTAAAGAAAAGAGAAACTCTCTACAGTCTCATACCTGTGAGAATCGGACGAGAGAGTGAAAGAGAGCGATAAACAAATTCCAGGGAGAAAAAAACAGTGAAATGAAACTCGCACTCGGTCTTGATTTTCCTTCTTTGTTTCTCGCTTTCTCCGCATCCAAACAGAAATTGCGTAATAAGACAAAGAGGAAAGTTCATCCAAAGTTCGAACTCGCTCTGCTCTCTCTCTCTCTCTCTCTCTCTCTCTCAGTCAATCTTCAAACGGTCATAAATCTCATCGACTTTATATTCTTCCAAATCAGAATATCCACGGATTAAAAAACACCACAACGAACAAATTCAAAAAGAGCAACAAATAAACGAAACCGATAGGAATCTAAGAATTCAAACTGATACGGATTACACGATAACAATTGCATTTATTTCCAAAGTTGTAATCAAATGTTTGTCAAACGATCTTCTTTCTTAATTACCTTACCCAAAACTGGTGTATTAATCCACGCCTTCGCTGGGAAAATTCAAATATTCCGAAAACGTATTTCTTTACTTGGTGATTTCTCAGAGCGGTTTCAAGAAGTGTTTATGCGAAGAATAAGTAGCGAAGGGTAATTCTGTCATAAGAGATTTTTTGAACTCTTAAGTTGCCCCGCGGAAAAAGCGTAACAGGAGCGTTGTCGAGTGGTAATCAAATTTTGTGGGCCTTAAACCCTTCAGTACCTTTTTTATTTAATCAAACCCTGAAATACTTACTCCCTATCATATGTTGACACGTCATCAACACCGTCTTTTTGGTTATAAGCTTTGTGCTCAAAGCAGATAAAAAAAATTAAAAATTAAAAAAAAAAAAAAAAAAGCTTTGTGCTCATCTTATTAGTGCTGAGTGCTAGCGTGGTGGTGGAATATGATGAGAGAAATTTGATATAATATGGCCAAAAGAAATGAAAACTTGTTGATCTATAGAGATCAATATTTAAAATATGTGCTTAATGTTACAAAAATAGATTGATCGATACCAATATTTAAAATATGTGCTTAATTTTACAAAAGTATTCTTTAAAATTCTCATTACCCCTCTCTCATATTATTACATCCGTTCAACTCTCTTTCCCTCTCTCTCTCTCTAGAGCCACCTTGGCTCTGCAAATCGAGTCGTGGGTTTTTGTCGTTGCTCCAAATCCATCGCTGATAGGTTTATTGTCACTATCACACTAAGTACATGCCCATATATTTTAGAGAATGGTCGAAATTTCAAATATAGCCTCATACTTTAAAAAATGACAATAAATTTAGTTTTTACATGTACCTTCAATTTTAATGTACACCCAAAACTTAGAATAAAAAAAAATTAATAAAACTTAACCGACTTATTTATGAATGATTCCTTATGAAATCAAATTTAATTCTTAAAACTTGTTGAAACTTTAGCAAGAGGATAAAAAAAAGGTATTAAAGTAAAACTAGCATATTATTATAATATTTAATAAACTCCCGAGTTCGATTTAAACCTGTAATGCACAAATCAATCGTCATTTCTCAGTCAAAGTTTCATTTCGGGTTTGGTTTGTTATATATATAAGTGTACGATGGAAGGACGGAGCTGGGGTATTCAGAGCCTTCAGTGCTTCGTGGATTCCTTAAGCTGGTAATGTTTGTGTTGTGATACCCAGAACCAACAACAATACAGAGCAAAGTATCAGGTATGTGATTTCTTCATCCTCAACGGGAGTTTCAAACGCTTGGTGGAATAGTATGTGGACTTTGGACATCCCAAAAACCTTGTTTGGAGAAGCTTTTTTTAGGTACTTTCAGCCTACAAAAATCTATGAAGAAAAGGTATTGATTGTCTTCCATTTTGCAAGTTTTATGGTTTTCTACTGGAGACAGATGTTTATGGGTTATGGGATTGCCCTCGTGCTCGGAAAATCTGAAAACTATATTGTTTACCTTCCTAGATGGGAAATCTGCAACAACATCTATTGAGGAGCTGTATTTTTTAGTTGCTCGGACTGTTGATACATCTCGACTTGCGTTATTATGTGTTCTCAGCTTGTGGGCGTGATGGCATGACCAAAATCTCTCGTTCTTTAACGCATTGGTTAAGTCGGCGGATAGCTGAGGTTATGCAGTATGGGCCATGATCGAGGGGTTTAAGTCGATTACTTTGAAAGCATCTATAATTACGAGAATGTGGGAGAATTCAGCAAAGGTCGAAACCGACCTTCTCCGGGATCTCTTAAGATGAATATTGACGCAGCTTGGGATGCTCATACTCAGCGCACATCGATTTGAGGTATGGTTCGTGATAGTAAGAGAATTGTCTTAGCAGCCATATCGTTCAGTGTAATTGCGGACTATGTCCTTACGGAGAGATATTTGAGATTTGAGAAGGAATTTCCTTCATGGAACTCCATGACTGGTGATTGAGTCGGATTGTCTCCGGGTAATTCAACTTAATCAGGGGGAAGCTTTGCTTGGTCTTGAAGGATGTGTGGTTGAAGACATCATGGGTGCCCTAGACATAAAGGGATATCGACCTCACAAGGGCGACCTGAAAGACTCAGTGAAAAATTTCACATTCTGAAAAATTTGTCCTTCAGATTGACCTCCCAAGATCGACCTGAAAGACTTAGTGAAAAAATCTCACATTTTGAAAATTTGTCCTTCATATCAACCTCATAAGGCCGACCTAAAAGACTCAATGAAAAATTTCAGATCCTGAAAATTTTTCCTTCAGATCGATCTTACAAGACCGACCTGAAAGACTTAGTGAAAAAATTTGACATTCTAAAACTTTGTCCTTCAGATCAATCTCACAAGGCCGACCTGAAAGAAAGTGGAATTTCAGTGTGATGATTTTCCCTTTGGATCGACCTCACAAGATCGACCAAAAAGACTTGGCAAAATCATACATATAAATAAGCTTGGTTTATAAAACATGCAGAGCAAAAACTAAATTATCAGTACGGCATCAACGTTGACCATGATGGCAAATTTTGGTATGGTTTGAACAACCCCATGGTCAAACTCACCACACCCAAAAAAATAAAAATAAAAATACCGAGAATATTTCTGCTTATTCGAAAAACAATTTTTTTTAGTTTATTTAATAAAAATTTGTTAAATATACTAAGAGACTGATTGTGGAGATAGGATTTGTTGTAGTATTGAGCAATGATTTGTCGATACTTCGACATCCTGACTATCGCTTGTTCTCTTTTCTCATCTATGAAGTCGAGTGAGTCGCGGAGCACTTGGTTGTTAGTATACTAGTTCTCGTGAACGTACATTGCTCTTATTGTTTGGATTTCATGTTCTACGAGTAATACTAATTCGACGCCATGGACTAGAGAGAATGGTGTCTCACCAGTGGGACGTCTAGGATTTGAACAATAGGCCCAGAGAAGTCCAGGGAGTTTGTCAGCCCATCGTCATTTCTTGGCCGTGAGTCTTTTCTTCAAAGAGTTCACGATTGTTTTGTTGGCGGCCTCGGTGTGACCGTTTCATTAGGGATATCAAGGAGTTGACATCCTAAGCTCAATCCCTTGGTCGAAACAGAACTGTCTAAACTTTTTATATATAAATTGTGCGTTGTTGTTGGCCACGATTTCTCGTGGCGCGCCTCTGTCGGCAGATAGTGGTTTTCCAAACAAATTAAGGACTGGACATCGGCGTCTTTTATCAGCGAAAAAGCTCCCGCTTCGATCCATTTAGAGAAAACGTCTGGTATGTGTCACGACCCGCGAGCGTCGTCACCTCGCCCGCAAGCCGCGACGCGACGGAACCAACATCACGTAGCGGGAGCATATCATATATGAATAATGAAATGTAAACAAGACATTTAAAGTAAATATATAATTTACGAAACATATAATATACGAAATACGATATTATTAAAAGTGCGGAAACGTTTACAACAAAAGTGGTTATCGGAAATCTCGGGAAATTTTTCGTTTTTCTTTCAGAACTAGAAGTCGTATATCGACCCTTATACATACACATATATGTACATAGAAGCTCCCGACTCTACATATATACACGGGATATTATTTAAGGAATAGTCGATATTATTCAAAACATTATATATATAGAGGTCTACTTCCCGAGCCAGAACCCATAGCTCGTAGGTCAAGAGATACGCGTCCCGTCTCAGTTTCCTTCTCGATCGTCTACATTGCCGCCTTGCCCTTATCTACATTACCAAGGGACATAAAACTATGAGTCGAAAGACTCAGCAAGCGGGAGTCTAGCCTATGAAAGAAAAGCAGCTAATGCAAAACATGTGACGTGCGAACAAGCAAACAAGAATGCAGGATGCAGCTATCACCTAAAAGTGACTAATGAGCGCGCATCCTAGAATACTAGCCGTCCCGCAAGGTTATACACTCCTCACTGCTATAACCTCCGGTCCGACTAGAGACCAGTTTTCAACTTCGAGCAGCAGTCGTCAACTGATCTAAGTTTTAACACATGTCTGGGATCCACTAGTGGTACTTCCTTCATCATGACGTCAGCGCCACTGGTCTCTGGCATAGTGAGCTCGCGAACCGCGACCATCACCCACTACGCCCCGGTGTGCTCAAGGCAGCTTCCGGTGAGTCTTCCAGCAAGCAATGAGCTCGCGATGCGCGACCTTCACCCATTGCTTCGAGTACTCGGCGCACGGACCGGCATGGCCCGCCAAGCACAAGTCAGAGACTTGTGAGTACCACCGACACGAGTTTAAAGTTTGGGTACACTGCAGCTAGCAGCGTACACGTTAAACTTATATACGGAAGAGCGTGACGGGATAAACCCCGAAAGAAATTATTGTTTCCCTTTGAAGCTCGTTTAGTGTTTTAAGTTGAAAGCTCGAAATGTGACTTTCGAACTCTCTACTCTCGATTGAATTTGAGAGTCTATCGCTCTTCCGTCCTCTCGATTCTAACCTACTTCCTAGAGTTAGAAGAGAAGTCTAACCACACACAAAGCAAACAAGGCTGGTTCAAGTTATCGTTTGAACCTAACGGGCGAACCCGAGCTAAGTTTTCAAGCAAGAGTGGCCGAAGCCTTGATTTTCGAGTTTATTCATTTTTAGGCTTTTACCTACTCTTGTTTACTAGCAAGCAAATGCACAAACAAACAGGGTTATACCCTTGGTAAGTAGTTGACTTATGTCTCCACACTTACCCGGAATTGTTCGACAGAAAGCTTGACGATTCCCGAAGATGTCTTGCTTCACACGTTCTTCGAGACACTTGGCACTTGTCGAACGTCGAGAGAACTAGCATCCGGAGTTGAACATCCGTTAGTTATTGGGCTCGAGTTTACTTAAAGATAATAGGGTTCGTTGTCGGGATTAGAGTCGGTTCGAAATTCATGAATTTAATTTATTATTCCTCGGTTTTTCGGAAGTTTATTCAAGACTCGCATATCCTCATATCGAGAGTGATACGAGACAATGTTCAACGAATAATCACGAGTCTTAAATAAATCAAATAATCCGAAATTAAAAATAACCGAGAATTCCAAACGAATAATTAAATTAAATTCATAAGCATCGTTAAATAAATAATTTATAAATTATTTATTTAAATTCTGAAAGTACATATCTAAGAGTATTTAAACGCTATAAGCGATTTAAAACTCACGAGTTAATTGAGCTTTATTTCGATAACTCTATCACTTGATATCTTCAAAAACTGATCTCGTCGCTCTTGACTCGTCTGGTTCCCGTTCGTCCGTCAAGATCTGTAATACAAACCTGGAATCCAACGACGAGTTAATATCTTAAATTCCAAACCCTTATCAGTTTCACAATCCAAATCCTGATTTCAAAAATCCCGAACCCATCACCAATTTAAGTACACTTAAACCGAAATCCAATTATCCGGAAACGTTCTAATACCAAACGACCACAAAACTCAAATCGAGGCTCAGAAAAATAATCACGAGCAGTGAGACCGAGCCAGCCAAAACCAAGCTCACGGTCACAAACAAACATATGGCTCAACCAAGTTACACGGCCAACCTAGCCAAGATAAGCTTTATGGCCAACACTAATACCAACCAAACAATCGGCCAAACAACATACTCAGCCAAAACAACCACTCAAACCAACATATAGGCTCTCAGATTCAACATCACAACCTCAGCTAAAACAAATCAACACAAACATCAGAAACCTAACAAAACACACACGGCCAAGACAAGTGAAAACACTGAAATTACGTCCAAACTTCAAATCATCACCGAACAGCCATTATCAAACAAAACCCAAGTCTGAAACAGGTTCATAAACGTCTCAGAACATCAAATAATTCGCAGAAATCAAAAGCCCCAACTCAAACCCTAGTTCATCACATTTTCGGCCAAATTCATACCAAACCAAGGAAATACGAAATCAATTCTTAAATTCGAGCCATAAACATCAACAACCGAGTTCAAACATCGATTAAAATCAAACAATTTCACTGAATTCATTCCGGATTCAAAATCCCCAATTTTTTAATCTAAGAACCCTAGCTTTGAATCCAAACCAAGGAGAAGAAATCTCACCTCAACCCACGGGTTCTAGCTTTCTCGGAGGGTCCCTATTTCCTTTCCGGCGTCTTTTCCTTGCTCCGGCGCCACGGCGGTCCTCGGCGACGTTGTTCTTCCTCGGCGTGGACGCGCGGCGACGTGGCTCGGTGCTGGGTGGTGCGCGAAGAGGAAAGGAAGGAGAAGAGTAAGAGAGGATGGCGGTGATGATGGGCTCGGTGACGAGAGTTTTTTTTTTTTTTCCTGTGTGCTTCGTTCGGCCGAGAGATGCAAGGGAGAAGAAGAAGAAATAGAGGAGAGAGAGAGAACCCGAGAATGAGAAAAATGAGAGAGTGGGGTGGTGAGGTGGCAGCGAAAGAGAGAGAGAGAGAGAGAGAGGCTAGGTGGCGTTTTCTCAGCTTGCCACGCGTACACAAGGGGTCCAATTAAAGCTTGCCACGCTTCTCTCAAAACAACCCTAGTTTCTCTTTTTTTCTTTCAATCTCATCCCTCGAAACTTTGCACATAAGTTCTTTTAAAATAAAACTTCACAAGTAGAGCGTTTACAAAAGTTTATACATTACAGTATGACTAAGAAGAATTTCAACCCGCCAAGAGTGGTGGGCATAGGTCCAACTATGTGCATAGACCATTTCATAAATGGTTATGGAGCCGAGATTGAAGATAGTTCTTCAGCCGGCTGCATGATGTTTGGGGCGTGTTTTTGACATCGATCGCAATGTCATGAATGCTTTTCACAATATACGGCCATTTTGGGCTAAAAATAGCCTTGTCTTTTTATTTTTAAGGCCATGGCTCTACCTCTAATGTGATTTATGCATTCTCCTTCGTGAACCTCTAAGAAGATGCACATCGATTAGTTTTTATTGATGCGTCGAAGAAAGGGGCCGAAAAAAAATCTTTTGAAGAGTACGTCGTTGATTATACTGAATCTATTGTTAATTTGTTTCAATTTACGTCTTTATTGTTTGTTGTTTGGCGCGTCTCCGTTTGTGATGTATCTTCAGATCTCAGTTCTCCAATCCCTCACCTCTATCGTCGTTATTAAGTTAACAATAATGGCTATAGAAGGTTGTTTGATGGCTTCGACCGGAATGACTCTTGTGAGTTCATGATCCGAAGTTAATGCCAATGCAGCCAATGTGTCGGTTGAAGTGGTATCCCCACTCGGTATTCTGGTGAGCTTGAAGGTATCAAATTTTTTTGCCAAATCTCGTACTACCTTTACTTAGGCTTCCATGCGTTCATCTCGTGTTTTGAACTCGCCACTAAACTTGTTGGCGACAAGCTACGAATCACAATATGCATTAACCTGTTTGGCTTCGCAAGCTTTTGCCAATTGCATTCCTACAATGAGAGCTTCATACTCAGCTTCCTTGTTGAAGGCGGTGAATTCAAGTCGAAATAATTGTTCAACGACCTCTTCGTGGAGTGATACCATGTGGATTCCTACTCCGGCCCCTTTCTTTAAAGAGGCCTCATCTACATTTAGTGTCCAAACTCCATTTTTGGATTTTGTTTCGGGTTTGTCCCTTGGTAATTCAACGAGGAAGTCGGCTAGGACTTGCAATTTTGCATAGGTCCTTGAGCGATACTCAATGTTGTACTTGCTGAGTTAGACTGTCCACTTAGTCGGTCTTCTTGACTGGTTAGGGGTGGTGAAGAAAACTTCTCAGCGGTTGGGTTGTCATTACGATTATTGTATATGACTACTGAAAATATGGTCTTAGCTTCCGAGAGACCGTGACCATTGCAGAGCTAATTTTTCTATTGCGGGATATCTAGTTTTGGTGTCCACAAGGGATCCACTAATGTAAAATATTGTTTTTTGGTCTCATCGATCTTCCCTTACCAATACCCTGCTTACGGCCGCGTATGACACTGTGACATACACATAAAAAAGGTTCCCCGTTTACGGGTTTGGCTAGTATTGGCGGGTTTCCAAATACTCTTTTAGCTTATTCGCATTTTTCGTTTCATTCGGCTTTTTTATTTGGCTTCAATAGGCTTTAAAAAAGGCAAGCATTTGTCGTTCTTATAGACGGCGTCAAATTGTTTGATGTCGAATTCGGTCCCTCAACAATCACAAAATTATAGATTATATTTAGGGTGTCGTTTGATTTGTATCTAGGTGGATCTCAAGAATTCATCGTATTAGAATTGAATAAAGCTGAAATATAATGAAAATAATAGATAATAAATTAATAGAAGTAAGTATAATGAATCGAAGTATATGTCTTTATTGAATATTGATCGAACGAGTACAGCTGGAGTTGAGCTCAGCTCACTGAGACGACAAGCTCAGCACACTGAGATGACAAGCTTAACTCGCTAAAGTGATGAGCTCAACTAATATTTCAAGTACAAATTCAACAATAATAATGATAGTAATAATGTGATGATACATTTCTAGCTAAAGTGGAACTATTTATACACGGAGGTCAGCTCATCTTCATCGTCGATCCTGATGACACGTGGTCGAACGGGAGAGCTTGGAAGAGCTGCATGTGTGTTGACCTGAGCTGGTGATGGTGACAAGATCGGCTAAGGATTGCTTCCTTCGGGCTGGCTGCATAGAGAGCTGGACTTGTGATGAGAGTTGAGAACATTTGGACGAGTCGGCCCTGGGCTTGTGATGAGGTGGCTCATTTGGACGAGGTGAACTGAGATGAGCTGAGCTCAACATTATAATATATGCACTTGGGCTTAGGCTCAATTGAATATTTTTAGTGGGAAGATCAAATACTACCTCATACATGCATGTTTACCTTAAAAAAGAGTTGATGTGTCTTTTTTTAACAAAATACTTTTATTTGATTTTAAAAATGAGTTTATTATTGCAATGATTTATAACAAGCTGCATTAACGGTGACGTATTGTGGATTGTTTTTTATTCCAACTGTTATGAATAATGAATTAGTCATCTCTGTTTGTTGATAAAATCCCTAGAGACTAAGAGTTAGTTTCCTATATATTAGCTAATAAACGTGTATGCTATGTACTATATAAAGAAAGTCTGTACCTATTCAAAATATCATTAATGAAATATTCAGCAGTGTACATTGAGTTATTCTCTCATTTAATATCTTTTTATGGTATCAAAGCTTTAAAGGCAATTTTTTGATCAAGATAACTCATTCCTTATGGAAAACAATGGAGTAAGCAGAGGTCTAGAAACCTCCTTGGAGGCGTCTTTACCAGGCTCTAAAATTACTCTCACTGCCTCCGAAAACACCATCTCTCTACAAATCACCAGCTTTAAACTCATAGGCTCAAATTACCTTCATTGGTCCCGATCTGTTTAGCTGGTCATCCGAAGAAAAGGGAAATTCGGTTTCATTGATGGTTTTGTTCCACAACCAGCACCCTCTGATCCCTCTTTTTCCGAGTGGGATATCCAGAATTTGATGGTCATGGCATGGCTCATCAACTCGATGGATGAGAGCATAGCCGAGATCTATCTTCTATACCCTTCTACGAAATCTATCAGGGATGATGTGGCGTTGGCTTATTCCGACCTTGAAGACGCTACTCAGATGTTTCATCTTCGTACGCGGGCCAGAAATCTGAAGCAAGCAGAAAGCTCGGTCACTCATTATTTTAATTCTTTTACCAAATTATGGCAAGAATTAGATATGTTTAACCAACCTAGTTGGAAAGATCTCTTTGATGTTGACGTCTACGAGAAAATGTTTTCCAAAGATTGTATCTACGATTTTATTGCAAGCCTAAAATCCTCTCTTGATGATGTTCGTGGAAGAATTCTTAGCTTGAAGCCGCTGCCTGTCATCGATGTTATCTTTCCTGAGATTCGTCGCGAGGAACATCGGAGAAAAATTATGCTTGGTCCTTCGAGCATCTCTGGGATAACCACGCTGCCATCTAAGATATCAGCAATGGTTGCTCGGCACTCCGACTCAAAAGGATAAAAAAAAACCACTCTTTGGTGTGATCATTGCAATCGTCCTCACCACACCAAAGCCACTTGTTGGAAAATTCATGGAAAGCCTGCAAATTGGGTTCCTTGCAGCCAAAGATCAAGCGATTCTCGCTCTCAGCCAGCTGAGCAGAAATCTAAATCTTCTGATGTTGTTTTCTCTAAAGCCCAGATGGATCAAATTGGCCAACTTTTTTCCACCTCTACCCCCATTGATGGCTCATGGTAAAATCTCTCCACCACAAGATTTTAAATGGTGAGTTTTGGATTGTTGATTCAGGTGTTTCTGAACACATGTCAGGCACTCGCTCTCTTTTCTCATCCTTAAATCTTTATTATGGGAATCATTTCGTAATTATCGCTGATAAGTCTTATTCTACTGTTACTGCCATTGGAACTATCTGTCTCAGCCAAACAATTACTTCAAAAAATGTCACGTTCGTTCCAAAACTGTCATACAATTTGATTTATGTCCATTAAATCGTAGTTGATTCCAACTGTCTTGCTCACTTCACTCCTAAATCTGTGTTTTTTCAGAATGGTCTCGAGGAAGATGATTGAGCATGCTAAAGAGAACTCTAGGCTTTATTTTTTCCTTGATGTTGTCTCCTCGTGTCACACTGTCCACACTTGCGTTACCCTAAGTCTTCAAGAAAAAATAATTCGTCTCCATCAAAGGCTTGGCCACCCGAGTTTTTCGTATCTAAAGCGTTTGTTTCCCTTGTTATTTCATTCTGACGATGTTTTTTGTTGTGAAGTATGTCATTTTTCAAAACACATTCGTCTTTCATTTTCAATTCATAACTATCAGGTATCAAGTCCTTTTTCTTTAATCCACAGCGATGTTTGAGGTCCATCCCGTATTTCTTCGATCACTAATAAAAGATGGTTTACTTCTTTCATTGATGATCATTCTCGTGTTACTTGGATTTATCTCTTACGTGACAAAACTGAAATTATGCCTACTTTTGAACAATTCCGTACTATGGTATGTACTCAATTCAATTCCCACATAAAATCTTACGTAAAGATGATGGTATGGAATATTTAAACTCAAACATATCAATTTTTTTAACACAACACCGATGGATCCTTCTGTCAAGCAAGATACTTCTACCGAGAGTATACCCGTTGACAGGGGAGTTTTCAGCGTCTAGTGGGTCGACTCATCTACCTAGCACATATGAGACCTGACATCTCGTTTGGTGTCAGCTACATTAGCCAGTTTATGCACTCACCGTCGGAAAGCCACATTCATGTTGCGCACCGTATACTCCGCTATCTGAAAGCTATGCCTGGTAAATGTCTTATGTTTAGAAAAGGTGAAACAAGAAGCTTTGAAGTCTTTGTGGATGCTGACTACGCAGGCTGTCCGATTAATCGTCGCTCCACTTCCGGCTACTGCTCTTATGTCTTCGGGAACCTGGTCACTTGACGTAGTAAAAAGCAACCAGTGGTGTCTCGCAGCAGCCCAGAAGCTGAGCTCCGCTCCACAGCTCAGGGCATATGCGAAGCCATGTGGCTGAAGAAGTTGTTATAGGAGTTGCAGATTCCGATGTCTGACCCGATGACTATTTGGTGCGACAATAAAGCAGCCATCTCCATTTCCCATAATCCAGTCCATCATGATCGTACCAAACATCTGGAAGTGGACTGTCATTTCATAAAGGAAAAGATTGATGAAGGAGTTCTCGAAGTGTCATATATTCCGACTACTCAACAAACTGCTCATATCTTTACGAAAGCATTACACACTCCAGCATTCGAGCGACTAAGAGACAAGCTTGGAATGACAAACATTTATCCTTCAGCTTGATGGAGACTGTTACCAAGAATAAATTAATCATCTCTGTTTGTTAATAAAATCCCTAGAGACTAGGAGTTAATTTCCTATATATTAGCTAATAAACTTGTGTAAGCTATGTCTATATAAAGAGAGTGTATCTATTCAAAATATCATTAATAAAATATTCTAGAAGTGTATATTGAGTTATTCTCTTATTTAATTGCTTTTACCAACGTATTGTATTCTGGGTTGATGAGACATGAATTTATATAAAAATGCGCATGATTAAAAAAAAATGATCATGTAAGAAATTAATCTTATTTTTTAACTATATAACTATATGTAAGGAAGACACTGCACAATATCCAGATACGTCGTCGTTTCAACAGAAGCACCAAAATCCAACCTCCATTATCCCTTTCTTTCTTGTTGACAGTTCTTTCCTGGAAATTAAGTTTTGCCCGTTTTGATTCCCCAGAGAAATCTCCAATTACCTCGTTCTATTCGTCCTTCTCTCCGATGGAAATGGATTCTCTCCCGAACGGCAACAGCGCCGCCGCGCCGCCTAACCCAGCCTCCGCGGCGGCGGCGCCACCACCGCCGGCGTCGTCGAAGCCGAACCATGTTGCGGAATCGCTGAAGCTGGAGCACCAGTTCCTGAGAGTCCCTTTCGAGCACTACAAGAAGACGATCCGCGCCAACCATCGCGCCGTCGAGAAGGAGATCTCCGCCGTCGTCACCGCCGTCACCGACCGCGACGACGCCGTCGATCATCTCACCTCGCTCGTCTCCAGGTTGCAAGGCCTTAAACGCAAGGTATTTCTGTCTGTCTCAATAGCGTCGAGTTCTTTGTTTTTAATTTCCCGATCTTTCTCCTTCTACTCTTGTGGAATTGGATTTGATAGTCCGAATTTTGAGAATAGGTTGAAAGATTCAAGTTTTAGCCTTCCGATTGGTGATTTCTTGTAAGATCGATATATTTTTCTCGATTCTTATGGTTTGATACAAAACTAGCGTTTGTTGAGAAACTTGAATGTCGTGGATCGAGTACAACTGAGTAAGTGGTTAGTGAAAGTAGTATAGGCTTAGTCGTTCATCTGAGGAATAACCGAAATATTAGACATATTCAAAGATGGTTATCGACTTAGGGCTCTAGTAAGTAGTTATAGTGCTCAGTCAAGAGTAGAAATATGTTTCTTTGCGCTAATCTTTTGTTTTGGTTAGTTGGAAGAGGGAAGTCGAGTGGAGAACTTGCAAGCACAGAAATGCAGAGCTCGGCTAGATCATTTAGAATTGGCGGATTTGGAAAACTTTTCTGAGTGGAACAATGTGCGAGTCAAGCGCATCCTTGTAGACTACATGTTGCGCATGTCCTACTATGACACTGCAGTGAAGTTAGCCGAAAGCAACAATATCATGGTACCCCCTGGTTCATCTTGTGTGTATATTTCCGTACCTATTTCTTCTCTCGTGTCGGTATAAGTGACGACTGACCAAAAATGAAGCGGAAACACTAAAATGAACGGGTTACATTTTAGTTTTTGTATTCGCAACTTTATGTCGGTAAAAAATTACATGCAGAACAGAATACCTTGGAATTACCAATATGGCCTGTAGTCACTAGTTTCAATTAATATCTTGACTAATTCTGCTATTTTCATATGCATATAGTCATCATTTTCTGTCTTGATCTGGCATGGTTCTAAATAATAGTATTTTTTGGGGGGATACTAGGATCTTGTTGATATTGATGTATTTCAAGAAGCGAAAAAGGTCATTGACGCTCTTCAAAATAAGGAGGTGGCTCCTGCTCTGGCGTGGTGTGCAGATAACAAATCACGGCTGAAAAAATCCAAGGTATAGAACCTTCTTTTGTTTGCTTCATTTTTTACTGAACTTTAGATAGTAGTGTTTTGAGAACATTAATTGAACATTTAAATGTTGTAATTTCTGAGTGCAATTCATCTATTTCTATTTGTGGCCTAGTTACTTTGGAAACAAGTTTTGACTCATCTGGCGACAATTTTTTTTAATAAAGAAACCCTACTTTTCATTAATGACTCTGCTCCCCTAAAACGAGAGGAAAAACGGAAGAGATACATTGCTAGTGAATTGCTCCAGAACATACTAAAACCTGAGTATAAAGCATGAAAGTACACACTGGCCCGGAGATAGGAAAGGAGACAGTCACAATAATCAAAAAGCCAAAAGCGAAGGAAAAAATTTAAATTACAATGCGCAAGACCAGTCCCTAACTAAAATCTGCAATCGAAAATTCTTTAAACTCTTCACTGGAAGAAAAGAGCCAAAGCCCTATGCTGTGGTTAACCCCTTCGATGATTTCTATCGTGGAAGAAGGTTTAAAATCCTAGAAAATTTTCTCGTTCCACTCCTCACAAAGCTCGCACAGCCCTAGCAAGAGCTTAAAGGAAAACCACTCCCACACCGCCCGAGTGATTGGACACAAGATAAACAAGGTAAATAGTTTCCCCAGCCCTGCCGTAAAGTGCACACACAAAAGGGGAAAGGGCAGGGTGCAGGTAGTGAGGTTGAATAACCTCTTCCATATTGACTTTCTCAAGAGCCAAGCCCCAGCAAAAGACTTGCACCTTTTTAGGCCGCCGCATTCCTAACTGTATCGAAGAACCCCATGGGAGACTCGCTGGCCCTCCATGGCCATATCCAAACGAAGAGACGTTGGCGATAAGCCCGCCGGATCAATGAACAACGTGCGTCGATCGGCGCATGTTGGTTCGTTAAAAGGCGCAGCCCAATCCCATGTGGACGAGAATATTAATCATTTAATAGTGAAGTTTGATAATAGATCTGTTATACTGCACATCACTGTCAGTTTTAATTGCTTTTTAATTACTATGACAATGTCTGTAAGAAACTGTTCATTGACATGTTAGATGGGATAAGGTTAGGTGTACTAGACGGTAGAGTTATTATATGCCCTCTTTGATTTTCATTTGTCCGAACAGAAATGGCACACCTCTTGGCTCCTATGTAGCCAGAGTATACTTATGACGTGTGGCGAGTATAGATCAATTCCGTTCATCAACGCTTCTGCAAAATATTGTTTTGGTCCTTTCTAAAATAGATACGTTTCGGTAATTCCATATTTTCAACTATCTAGCTACATCTAGTGGACGGTACCTGGTACTCCGAGCTGTTTATCAGGCGGATCAGATTTATGTGAGATAATGTGAGAATTCATATTTCCACATCTGAGAAAGAATACGTTCTGTAAGAAATGCTTCTTAGCTATGCTAGACACATCCAGACATTTTTTTATTAATTCGATTTAAAAACAGTATGTTCTTATAGATTCTGTTGAACTTCGAGTTTCTCTCACCGTGGAGGTAATTTTGTGCTAGCTTTTTTTTTCTCTAATGACAATTTTTTTTAATGATGCAGAGCAAATTTGAATTCCAGTTGAGACTTCAGGAGTTTATAGAGCTTGTACGTACCGAAAATAATGTAAGAGCTATTACGTATGCTCGAAAATACCTTGCACCGTGGGGTTCTACACACATGAAAGAATTGCAGCGGGTCTTTGTCACACTGGCTTATAGGAGTACTACCGAGTGTTCTACATACAAGGTGACCTCTCTACTTAGAATAAATTTTTTGTTATGCACTTAAGTATTTGGCTCTCTCTCTCTTTAATCGTTTCAGCATCAGTTGGTATTTCAACGTTCTCACCGTACGTGCTTATTTCCTCGGCCCACATGAATATAGTTGATACAATATTGACCATTGTAAAGGTGGTGATAACTAGTGTCTTTTTCTGCCACAAATACTGTGAAAATGATAGGACTCTAGGCAATGAAATTATTAGTTAATGTTTAGGGTCAGGATTGGTATGAGTGTTATTTATGAGTCTATAGTGGGAAATAATCTTGTAGGCAAGGAGTCAATTAATTTGTTTAAGGCTTAGACTTTTGTGAGAGTTACGGTCTCTCGAATACCGATATCTTGTGTTTTCTTATTATGCTATAAATGGAATTTGAAGGTTCTTATCATTAATCTAGTGCACATAAGAAACTATTGTATTGATAAGCCAGAAGGCTCTTTTAGATTCCTTCCTCCTTGCATGGGATGAAACTTAACTACCATAGAGTTCGCATTGACAAGCGTTAGTGTCAATTACATTCCTCCTTGCATTCACGCCTTGTACCCGCTTTACTGGCTCTAGCCCTCCCGCCTTATTTAATTAAAAGGTACCCGATACTTCCTTCATAGAGGAATTGACTCCAAGAGTTTCAATCTCCTCGAGCCATATCTACAGTAGCATCTCAAGTTCATATAGGATACCCAAATTATCTTTGAACACTTTGCTCTTTATTTTCTTTACTCTTTCTAAAGTGCCTCTTTGTACACTCTTACATGCATAAAGAATATAAAGAGTAAAGTATCTAAAGGTAGTGCATAACTGTTGCATGAAAATCAATTATCACAACTAGGGTTACACTTGATGGATAACCGTTGATTGTATCAGTTCATTATTTTAAGAGATATCGATTCAGCGTCGAAGCTGACAATTCAATGGTTGATCTCCAGGTTTTATTTGAACCAAAGCAGTGGGATTACCTTGTAGAGCAATTCAAGCAAGAATTCTGCAAGTTATATGGCATGACACTTGAACCTTTGCTGAATATATACCTGCAAGCTGGCTTATCCGCTCTGAAAACTCCGTATCCATCTCATTCGACTCATTATTTACGTTATTGCCCGATTCTTACTATTTCATTAGTCGGTTATTTTCTCTTTCAGATTTTTGTGTTATGAAAATGGAGAAGTTTATAAATAAAGAAAAATAAAAACAAAAATGGAGAAGTTTAAAACATATGATTTCAGAAATCTGGTGGTGTTAACCAAATAACATTAGCTCGGTGATAAGCACCGAACGTTGCGGTTGAAAGAAGTCTAGTAGAAAAATAAAAATAAAATCTTTAAAACCAAATTGATAACCCATTTGCTCTCAGTATCTAGTTTTTCAGTCCATTTTGTTCCCTTGACCGCTCTTATAGATATTGCTACGAAAATGACTGCACGAAGGAGGACCCATTGTCGCAGGAGAATTTTCGAAAACTAGCCCGTCCGTTGCCCTACTCAAAGCAGCATAACTCAAAGCTTGTGTGCTATATCACGAAAGAGCTAATGGACACTGAGAACCCGCCACAAGTTTTACCAAATGGCTATGTCTACAGTTCGAAGGTTCGGAGTCCCTGTAGTGATTAATTATATACTGACAAGATGTTAGTTAGAACCGTAGCTTATTTGTCAATATGTCTTTCTATCTCTGGCAGGCTCTGGAAGAAATGGCTAAGAAGAACAATGGAAAGATTACTTGTCCGAGGACGGGATTGGTCTGCAACTACAAAGATCTGGTAAAGGCATACATTTCTTGAATTCATATATCTGAAGCTCTTGTTGATTATGCCTCAAAGATTCCCATACATGTACTTGCCATTATTCTTCTGATGTGTTACGACACTTGAAACCGTCTTGTATATATTCTCACCCTTACTTTTATGGCTTTTGTCCCTCTCTGTGAATATATGAAATTCTCTATCAGAAAAGATTCTTTTCTTTTTAGTTCTCTTTCATTTTTCTCATCGATCCTTTATTTCTTAAATGATTCGCTTAGCACAGCTGAATGTAGTTACGACAAAACCGATAAATATTTGTAAGCATGCAAATTTAGTTGAGAAAAAATGATCGTCGTATATGTTTACGGAATACTTTTGAACACACAGTAAATTTTTATATGGTTTTGTGGCATTTGTACGCCGCGCACACTTAAAATATTATGTAGTGTTGCCCTCGTTCTAATTTCTTTGGCACCGTATTTAAATTCTACGGAAAAATTACAAAAATAAATTATGCTCCAACCTTCCAAGTACAAAAATCTACCAATATTCTAATATGATATCTATTATTCTTCATATGGTGTCAGTCGCTGAGTCTGAGCGAGACCTTAGTGATGCATAGTTGGAGGAACTTTCTATCTCAGCCAAAAAAAAGCCTAGTTTTTGAATTGTGCGCTAGGGATTAAGCAAAAAATAATGAAAAATTAGTTGATCTAAGCTACAGCAAACGTTGCAATTGTAATCTAGCCAACGTTTCGTTTAATTTTCGAATCTAGCCAAATTTGATGACGTGTCATATTTATCTAAGATGGTATTTACTATATTAGCCTTGGTTTGGTTTCAAAAATACTAGCCCACGTTTTGAAACTTGGTTTTGTAGCCGAATTTGTTATATTCGGTTTATATTTCGAATTTTAAAAAAAATTCTATACTTGGCAAAGTTGGTTATTGAGCGTTTTTTTCTTTAATGAACATTATAGCCATGTAAGCAAATACAGTGTAAATGTTCGTAAATTTTTGTTAATCTCCGTCGCTTTGTTAATTTCTGTTAATTATGGTAAATTTACATATGTGCAGGTAGAGCCGATTTTTTTCCTTTACTTTAATACGCATTTAATACGGTATTTTTGTTTTCCAAATTTATTTTCTAATTTTGAACTGAATTTTATCATAATTACGTGTATTCATTATCTTGTTTGACTTATTCAATCAAATAAATATTTCATTTCCCTTTTAATTACATCGCCGAATCTCATATTATGAATTCAAAAAGCTGAAATTAAATTGCTGAAATTAAATTGCTGAAATTATAGCCGTGTAAGCAAATACAGTGTAAATGTTTGTAAATTTTTGTTAATCTCCGCTGATTTGTTAATTTCTATTAATTATGGTAAATTTTTTGTGCATTTATTGCATTAAATTTTCTCTTTTAATTACATCACCGAATCTCCTATTAAATTAGCTAATATCCAATTAAATTGCGAAAAAAATCTGAAATTAATTGGTTGTATGCAATTCAAACCGGTCAAACGTGGGCTGGTGTTTTGATCAAGTATAAGAAAAATGATAAATTAGGTATTTTATATCCGTAAATTTCAGTAAATGGCTAGATTGCAAAATTTACCAAACGTTGGCTAGATTCCAAAAACCATGTTTCAAAATGGCTATGTTGCTAGTTTACCCAAAAATAATTGGGGTTTGCGCCTTTGCTCCGGTGTGAAATTTTTGGGTTAAAGTTGACAGAGGGTCGTGCCTTGTGATTCTCTTGTTTATGTACATGTACCAATCTTGAACTGGTCGAAAGGCTGATCTAGCTTGAGTCGTGCTTATCAATCTGTCGATTTATGTTGCTCTTTACATGTTCATCATTGAGTTCTTTGGTGGGACTTAACGATGCCAAGTTGATCACCTTTTTAGTCCCACTCTGTGGGAAACTACAAGAACTATGATTCCAATCACCACACCCTTCCCTCAGACCCAACATGCCCTTAATTCAAATGCAATCTAAATTTCTGAAGGGGTTTCATTTATCTACCTAGGCTAACAAGGAAAAACTAAAAATTCAATTTATTAAATTTATCTTTATACAAAGGCATTTCATTCTAATGCTCACAAAACCTTATTTCGAATGTGCACGTAATTGCTCGCAAAAATAGAGTGAAGATCATTTATCAAAATCAAATACCTTGGCTAACAAAATAGGAAGGGTAAAAAAATGATAGAATCAGGTGTAGCGACAAACTTGAGCTTTGAATATAGATAAAAAAAAAGACAAACGTCACGAACAATCAAACAGCGCGTCTAGAACAAAAATCCATAGACCGTTGGTTAATATGACTACAATAATCCGAATACGGGAGAAAATAAGAAACATCCATCATAAATTATATGGTTGTCCACGCACCTTTTTTTTTATTATTCAAGCCGACGACTCACTGCCCCTCGGGGAGCCACGATTATTATGATTATTATTATTATCATCATCGTGGTCCTCGATGATGGGGCTTCGGTTATCCCTACGCACGGGACTAGGGCTTCGACTGTTGCCATTCTCAGCCTCGGGCTTAGTGTACGTCCCGTTTTCTTTGTCCTCAACGGGGCTCCTGCTCCGGCTTCGACTACGGCTCTTTCTTTTGGGGCTTTCACTGTAATCAGACCTTGGGTCCCGAGGAGACGGGCTGAGCCTCTCTTGTGGGCTTCTGTCGTCGTTGCGCTTCCTTCCTTTGGACAGAGGCGAGCCCTTTTGCTGCTGCCTTGTGGGGCTCCTTGATCTTCTCTCCCCACTCCGCCCCCTCTTCACCGGTGATCTCGATCGGCTGCACAGTACATGAATGTGATCAATCACATCAACATCAGAGAGAGAGAGAGAGAGAGAGAGAGCTGACCTGTAACTCCGTCCCCTACTGTAACTCCGGCTCCGGCTTCTGCCACGCCGTGGGCTCAGTGAGCGTGATTCACTCCGACCCCTTCAGTAACAAAAAAAAATCCCAAATCAACACACGTACGAGAGAGAGAGAGAGAGAGAGAGAGAGAGAGAATACTTTAGTTTCTTTGGGCTATTCTGGCAATTTCTTTCAATGTGGCCACGGTCCCCGCAGCGATAGCACTTGTTCTTCCAGTCCCCAGCTTTACAATCTCGGGCCCAGTGGCCATCGAGGCCACAATTGAAGCAGCGACCCGATCCAGGAGGAGGTCCTCTGCCAAGATACTCACGGGATCCGCCAGGACCACGCGGCACCTGAAATGATAATCAACGTCTCTTGGCATATTAATACAAATTCAGGTCGCCCTAGAATTAAGATGAATGGCAGAGGAATCTTTAAATAGGATTGAAAAACAACATAAACTACAAACTTACTCCCTTGGCAACTTCCACAATAAGACGGCTTCCATCGTAATCTCGGCCGTTCATACCGTATCTTGCATCATCGGCATCGCGCGGATCGCTGAATTCCTGTTTTCATTAGAAGCATAAAGACCACACACAAAATTGGGAAGTTCGAATTTGAAAATCGTGCAATACAAAAGGTTTGTTAATCAAATATGTATTATGTTAAAAGACTGCCATCCAAGTGTACACAAAAGAAAGGGGCAAAAAAGAAACAAGGTAAAGAAGTACGTACAACAAATGCAAAGTCACGCTTCATATCCACATCACGTACTCTGCATAAACCGGGTCCAGAAATAGTAAGGCCATCAGCGGGACAGGTATATCAAAGGGATGATGATACTTCGCCCCTCAGATCAAAACACCAACTTTGAGATTGTTGCCATTTCCATAAACACATGCATTAACATCATAAAAAGACTCGCCAAAACCACCAATGGGACTTCTCACCATAGACCTCCAGGTTTGGCAAAGGCCAAGAAACCTTCAACAAGATCATTTGAGTTAAACCATACGGACACTTGGAGGTGGATAATATCTAGCGGGTATGGTTTCAATTAAATTTTTGAGACAAACCACAAAAGTAGATTGGAAAAGGAGATCCACACACCTTCATAATTGACATTAGACATGAACTAATACCCAAATTTTCCTCAAAAATCTTTAAGAACAGTACATCAAAGTTCATGAAGCCTAATAAATAAAAGGAAAAATTTATGTAAAACGTCAGTGATCTTCACTTAAAAGAGTACCAATGAGTCACTAACAGCAAGAGAAAAAGCACAACCTTCTGGCAGTTTACATAAAAAAAAAATAGATAAAACAATCTGACATACAACAAAGTAGTTAAATTACCTTCCGTATCTGCTAAATAGGTCCTCAAGGTCACGTGATCTGGTCCGGGAAGACAAGCGACCGACATACAGACGTGTTCCACCGTAGCGGTCATCATACCGAGGCATTTCTCACCTGAATAAATCACATAAAACCAAAATCCATGGAGTAAATTTAATTATGTCTACCGTAAAGATAAAATATGTCTACCATTCTATATTCATCTTTATATCAGATTTTTCAGTTTAACAAAGCTCTTCAAATTGAAAAGAAAAAAAACAAAAAAAACTCGTCAGATAAAAATGAAAATGGGACAGGAATTCAAAATTCCAAACGCCCACTTTAGGATGGTAAGAAATTGAATTTTCAAGCATTGACGTGAACAACCACAGCGAAGCATAAATCTACTTTCTTGAATAATTTTCAACCCACCTAAGAGTGGAACACAAATTAATAATAGAATTGTATACTAACAAGTAGATAAGTATCTACTGACCAAGTATATGAAAGATCTATCCTTTATCCAGAAACTGCTTAAATTACATCTAAGGCTCTCTGAAACCGTATGAGCAACAAAAACTCAGCTTTCAAGCAGGTCATGATTTATGTACACGAAAAATAAAGCAACATTTCAGCGGAACTTATATAACATGACTACAGTCGCTAATTGTTTTTGGAATTCTCTTATCCAAACAATTCAACCAAATTATAAGTGGCCTTTCTCCTAAAAAATATACGGACTTGGTCTTAAACGGTTTCTGACGTGTAATCCATCAGTCATACCCAAAAGAAAAATACAAAAAAAAAAAAAAAAAAAAAAACATACTTGAGAATTCTCAGATCTACAAGAACGCAATTTGATAAAAATTAAAAATTAAAAATAAATGTAACTAAAGAACCTGTTTAAATCACGAACAATTCAAAGACGCAGTCCACAAAAACCGGAACACGAACAAACTCGAATCAAGAGAAACGCAAAATCAACACAGAAGAAACCTAAGGATTTTAGTATAGCTCTCGATTAGAAAGAGAATTGAGAAGAAAAATAAGACGAGGGGATTTTGGAGGCGGACCTGAAGCAGAGACGAAAGAAAGAGTGAAAAACCCTAGAGACCTTCGAAATGAGGTCTTTGCTTTTTGAGGATTCGGGTTGGTCACCCACGCGACTCTCTATTTTTAGCCTTTTTTGTGGGTCCAAAATCAATGAATGATTGAACAATCTCCACGGATAAGTCTGAAATTACGCTTTTTTAAATGCCCCTAGATTTGTTTTAAATTACGTAATCTGTCGCCGAACTGAAGCTGTCGGAAGTCGGAACCTAACGGGCCCTAATTTATTTTATTTTTTTAACCGCAACTTAATACTTTTTTTTAAGGATTGAAGTTGAACTCACAACATTCATTTCGGAGGTTGTATGAAATTATCAATCAAATTATATTATGTACTACAAACCGTATCTGTTAATCAATCTCGCGAAAAATAGCATGTCCAAAATTTTTACTGTGAAAATAATGTTTTTCAAGTTATAAATAATATATCTTTCTAAAAATGTTTATCGGTTTGGTTCTATTTAACTTTGTTTATTAATTATTTACTGTTTTATTTATAAAGAAATAATTCAACGTATGTCTATTTATGTCTACATTATTTGATGCACGCCTCATAACTTAGTTTTGGCTACTTTCTTAATTTTTAGATAGTTTGACTATAATTTTAGCGTAGAGAGTTTGAATATGCTATATGTCTAACTCTCCCATAATTTTTTATAGTTTGAAAAAAGAAAGTTATTTAAAACCATCGCTATTTTAAAAAGATTGTACTTAGAAATACTATTTATGTAATATTTCATATTTTATGTCCTCGCATGACACTATTGTCTAAGCTAGTGAGATTTCTTCTAAAAAAAATATGTTGCATTCACTTAAGGGGTAATTAGGCAAATAACTTAATAGTTCATCCTTCTTTTGAAAAGTAGTCCAAGTTTTGTTAAAAAAAAGTAGTCTATTAACTCTTTAGTTAATTTAATTTGTTGCAGATTGCATTTTTTTTAAGGGACAATTAGACCAATAGCTAATAGTTCATCCTTCTTTTGAAAAGTAGTCCAAGTTTTTTTAAAAAGTAGTCTACAAATTTTTAGTTAATTTAATTTGTTGCGGACTGATCGACTATTTTTCTAATAAAAAAAAAAGTTAAAGTCAATGGAATGACTAGTTACAACAAATTCTCGTTCTTTTAATAAGATCAATTAAGGAGAATTTAATTTTGTTGCTCACTATTGTACAACGTTACAATTTATATCACACTCCTTAAGAAGTTATAAATATACTTATCTTTGTATTTTGAACCAAAAAAATACTATTTAAGCTCAATAATTCATTTTTCACATTTTTCAACTTCATTTAAACTATTAATCTCTTTAATCTATCTCATTCACTTCCAATAATCACATTCAAAAGTCCAATAATCCCGACTATGGAATTTGACGAATAAATGGACAAGTTTGGAGCTAAGTGAGAAGGACAGAACATCAAGCCAAAAACATTAAATAAAGGGCTTCTCGAGAGGTAATTTGAGCTTTTTACAATTTTTCTTTTCCAACATTATTGCGCTTTTACTTGTTTTTAGTGCACTCATTTTTAGGAATGACAGTTTAATCCGAAACCCGTTAGCCCGTCGGGTATCCGAACTAAACTGGCTGGGTGATACCCGCTCAAATGGGTTAACGGGTTAACGGGTAATACCCGTTATCATATTTAGCGGGTACGGGTCGGATGGCGGAAATAACATACCCGACCCATTAACCCGTTAACCCGACCCGTAAACATTAAAAAAATCATAGAATTTCGATATAACGTATACGTACTCTCACACATATAATTTCAGCTTTTATACTACTATATAACCTATGTAGTAGTGACAATTTTTTTCTTATAATATGAGTCGAATTTTTTTTACAAAAAATTGGCTGCTTAAGCCACGGAATGTATAGCAATTTAAAATTGGCAAACCTTTCGTTAATATGCTGTAAATAGCCATATTGCTTACGTGGCAGCTTATTAATTAAATTAGGTTTACATTTTTGCCCTTATTTAACTCGTAGAAACCGAATAAGGAAGTTTTCAAATTTGAAATTTGAAATTTTCTGCAGATTTTGAAAATTAATAGCCCATTTATTGTTATGTTTTTGGAAGTTTCTAGCGTTGACTTTAGGTAATTAGTATCTATTTTCGTGGTTAAACTCTGTAAATATATTCTTCATTTATTGATACTATTTTGTCTTCCATATATTCATAATTTCCAGAATTTTCGTGCTCAAAATATTTCCAGAATTTTTTTTTCAGTTCAAATATACTATAAATAAGCTTCTTATTTACAATGAATATACTGTAAATATGCTTTGTATTTACAATGAATATACTGTAAATATGCTTCTTATTTACACGAATATACTGTAAATATGTTTTCTATGAACAGCAACCAAAAAAAAAAAAAAACTGTTCTTCTTATTTAATCATATGTCTGTCTCTTCCTACGCGGACCTCGGAGGTCACCGGCAGCGATGGTGACTTGACCGCCATCAAAATGGCGGCGTGAATCTCCAAAATCGGCTTGATGCTCAAACATGACCGTCCTCCAATTGTCGATTATCCTTTCGGCGCCAGAGAAGAAGATCGTCACTGCTTAGATCGCACAGCCTCAACGAGATCGCGGCAAAGATCGGATAGTCGATGGACTTGGGCTGGAAACTTCTTCAAGACTCCACGCCTTGGATCTCCTCCGGCCGGCGGGCCTCCAAGTCGCCACGCTCCTCCGCCGCCGTGCCCTAGGTCGCCGCGAAATCCCGACCTAGAACCTAGGTCACGCCCTAGGTTGTCGCGCGCCTCATCCTCACTCGCTCGCGGCTTGGATCTTGGATCGGCTCGTGGTCGCTCAACAACGCTCGTGGACGCTCGGATCTGCGCTTCCCAGCCATCGCCAGTCGCGATCTCCTTCGCGCGCGCTCTCCGACGGTCCGACGCGACTCGATCTCCGCCATCGTCGGTCACGGCTTCCCTCGCGTGCGTCGCCAGCCACTCCAGCTTGACCCGGTCGAGGATCTCCTTCTCAGGCGCGGCTCGAGCACCAGCCTCCATCTGCGATGGACTCGTCTTCGAGGTCTGCAGAAATCGCTCCAACAGATTCGTGAGAGGATATTATCGTTTGGGGTTCTTCTTTTTTTTTTTTATGGAAATTAATGTGGGCGGTTGTGTGTGAACGCATCTACAAGGTTTTAATTACTTCCTAGATTTTCGCGAGAATTAATAACGAAATATTTGAGCTGATTAATAACGAAACTGGGCGGGAAAAAGAAAAGGGTAGTCTAGTCAAATTTTGGCTGTTAATAAATCATCCGGGCTATTTACCACTTATTTACAGAACGTTGGCTACAAATAAATTGACTATTTTCAGGAGGCTACTTAGCTTAATTACCCTTTTTTTTATTAAAGAAAGCGGGTTAATTGGTGCATATTTTTGACACCCGTTACCCGGGTATGGGTTAACGGGTATTTTTTTTGGCGGGTACGGGTATGGTAATGGTGTACCCGCTAAAACCCGTACCCGTTGTCATTCCTACTTATTTTGCTTTCAATTTAAATTTAAATATATAAATATACCCGTATAATTGAGTTTTCGGGGACAAATGATCATTCATTGTGGCGAATGTGGCTGCCTGACCCACTTTGCGTTAGCTCATCCGAATGCCTATCCCATCAGCATCGCACCTCTAATGCACCCGTTCCGGCCTTAATTTATCGAAGGAATTTATCTAATTATTTCTTACTCTTAGCTCCGATTTTATTGCAAACATCAAGGACTACGTTGGCTTTAAGTACATGTTGGGCATGGAAATCTGTATTATTTCATCGTTTTTAATTAACTTATTCTTCTTGTTTTTAGTGAACTTATTTATCTTATCGTCTTAATTAGCCTCTTTTCGAATAGCTCAAGTCTTGTGTGTTTCTGAATCTCGAATACTCTCAATTTCATGTTGAAAGTTCTCAAAAATAAAATCATATTGCCACATCGTTTTTCAAACAACTCTGACATTATACCAAACTTGGTTAGCATGTGAAGTTGACTTTGCTAAAAAAAAAAAACATCATCAACTTGAATCTCTTTACTTAAAATAGACATTTTCTTTACCTACCTGCTTTTGGCTAATTTGTTTTTCTGAAAATCAAGACTAGTCTACTCCCATTTAGAAGCGGTCAATGCTTACGCGAGAATGTCAACTTGAGAAACAATTACCAGGAAAAAATAAATAGTTAACATTAACTTTTCTAAAAGTTGCAGCTACACCAAACTACTAATTTGTTCCTCTATAATCAGATCACCTAAGCAATGGCCACAGAATATTTCAAAATTGATAGCATACTTGCATGGGTCAGAGATGACGAATAAAAGAAAACACAGAGGTAACAACAATCATCATTACCTAGTACTAAACCTGGCTTAGCGGGAGATACCGCATCTCCCGCTACCGCCTCCCGTCCCCCTCCCGTTATTTGACCAAACGGGAGGGGACTCCCGTTAAGTAACGGGACGGTAGCGGGATTTACCTAACGAGAATTAGGACCCCGTTAGGCATAAAAAAAAACGTTTTAAAAAAATTTAAAAAATTAAATATAAAGATGTAATTGAAAGGATTTTAAACTAAGTGGATAGAAAAAAAATAATAAAGAAGAATGTGAAATTAAAAATGGGCCTTCTAAAAAACATCACCGACCCCTAAAAAGATGCAACGGCGAGGAAAAAGAGCACCCTTTTCCTCGTTAATTATTTGAAAATTTATCCCGGACAAGGGCCGGGATATCCCTTAGTTATACAAGTTAGTCTAACCATTTATGTTTACATTTGCGAAATCAACTTCAAAATCGTCAAGAATATCGAAGCACATGAATGTTTCTTGTGCTCGATTTCTATGTTGAATCCAATCCTTACCACACGTCAATGCTTCGACCATCTCCGGTTTCAAGCTACATCTTCTATCGTCGATGATGCGGTCTGCGCTACTAAAAGCCGCCTCAGATGACACGGTTGAAACATGGATGGTGAGGATGTCTTGTGCCATAGATGACAAGACCGGAAACCTCATCGCATTCTGTCTCCACCAAACCAATAGGTCGATGGCTTCGTCATCCGGTTTGACCCACTCGTTCCGATCGTACTCTTGGATCTCCGGATGAGACCGTGCGTCGGTTGCGCTCGACCTCGTCTCACTTGTCCCAGCTTCTTGTTGTTGAGGCGATGGGCTGTAAGCGGGCGCGTTGACGAAGACATTCGTGTATTGGTGTCTTCTTGGATACTACGTCTGTGATTGAGTTGGTTGTGCTCGATATTGCGGTAGGAGTTTCGCCTCGTATATCCTGAAAAGATCATAAAAAGCTTGCACGATCCTCGCGAGATCAAGTGCAATGTAATCTTGGTCCACGAAATGGTTTCTTATGTACTTAAGAAATTTTTTTAAACCACCAATTTTACATCGGACGTCTAGAATGGCTCCAAAACCGTATAATAATGGAACCTTTCCAGCCCCCAATATTTTAAAAACTTGACTGTCATTGCTTGAATAGAATCTTCAAAAATTGTTTCGTTTTTATATTTATCAAGATGCACAGCAATTGCGGTCATAGTATGAAGACCGAGAAAAGAAGTATGAGTGTAAACAGCAGAGAGATAACAAGTTTCTTTGTAAAAAATGTCGAGAAAATAAACAAATGATTCAGCCATCCTAATATCATATTCGGATATAGCGTTATCGCCATGTTCGCTGTTAATGTAAGAAACAGTAACATCGACATAATGCTCGGATAAAAAGTTGGTCAACATGAGAAATGTAGAATTTCACCTAATTTTGTTATCTAGGTGAAATGTGCGCTCTTGGAGACCGTATACTCTAATGCGTCTCTTAAGCTCATCTACTCTAGAGATTGAACTATTTATACGACTAATGTAATTCATAATCTTGTTGATCGAAATGTCATAACTAGCGGCTCCGGCTTGAACTATGAGGTTTATGATATGGGTAACACATCGTTGATGTAAAAGTGTATCGTCAATATTAAGTTTCTCATTTATCTCTCTTTTGGACTATATTCTGATCTTAAAATATAACCGTAATGAGATTCACACTTTTAAATAGATTCCATAAAATAACCTAGGCCATTATTTTTTTAATAACGTATAACGAGACAAAAATTAAGACACTTGTTTTTTGACCTAGAATTCAGACACCTCTATAGTTATAGTTGAATGATTACTACATCTCTCTACAATACTATAAGAAAGATGAAACAGATGAAACAATGTTCGTTCTTCTAATCCAAAACTGTTCATGAACCCATCAACTGCTATTTAGTTTGGTACGCCATTTTCTTACATCAAGAATATAAAACCGGCCAAGTGAAATAAGTAATAAGACCACCCATTAAATAATTATAAGTAGCGTACAGATTAGTTAAATTTGGGTGGAACGCAAGTTCTCAAAGTTAGAATGACATATCTACACAAAGAAAAAGATCTATCTACAAAAAAAAAAATATATATATATATATAATAAAAAAATTAATACACTATTTATGTACAAAGACATGTATGCAAAATGCGACACCAATCTGCGTGAATTCCTCGTTTTTTCTAATCATAAGAGCCGTAATTAATTAACCATTAGGAAAAAATAAATAAAATAAAGTGATAGCAGGCCTATTTTCAAAAATAATCAGTGATTCAGTGTTGTAAAAAATCCACTGATCTATCTATCGTCACCCAAGTCTCCACAGTTTCCTATTTCGATAAACTCTATATCTAGCTAATGATATTCCACCATTTCTTCTTCTTTTTCGTGCACGGCTCAGGAAGCTCTTCACAACAGAACATGCAAAAACAAAAAGGCCAAAACCATTATACACGGGATCTCCTAACTCGGAATTAAAAAAGGAATGCATATACTTGCGATACGTGACTCGTTGAGTTATCCGTAGGAAATTGAATACTAGTACCAATTGGCTAAATGGTTCCAATGCTATCAACTCTACACTACTTGATGTGTAATGTTAAGATTAAAACACATGTCCAAGAATGATGTATGACTTGAAATGAGATTTCTAAAGAGAAGTATTTTCTAATTACAGCATTAAATCATTTGCTATTGTATCATTGCATCATCATATTTGTTGCAAAGATCTCAAATCTAACCTCCTTCGGGGTAAATCGAATTGTAATGCACCTCAGCCCAAAAGCTCAAGAAAATAACTGCATAATCCACAAATCAGAAAGAAAAGAAGAACTTGTAAGAAATTTTATTTAATATACCTAGAAATGGCTAAGAGTAAATAAGAAAGAGTGTCTTCTTGTGTTGCCATGAATAACTATAACTTCGTAAATCTAAACTCTACACTATTTTCATTATATTTTATAACTACTCATATTCGTAAATATTAAAATTCGACAAAATATTTTTTTAATAATCTAACTACTCATAAAATAATTTCTTAGATTTCAACATGCAATCAACTAATGAAGGTCTCACTGATTCCTGAATTTCCATGGAGGGGGATCTCTTTTCAATTCCTCCCGAGATACCCAGAAGTTCAAGATACGATTTATACATGAAATTGGTTATATTTTTAGATTTTCATTTCAATTAAGGCTGGAAAATTCAGGCTATACATCATATGATACATATTATATGCTTCCAAAAAAACAAAAATTCTTACGGGCATGCAATATATATATATATATATATATATATATATATATATATATTCCAATTTAGTTAGAACTTGCCTCGATTGGACTTCTGCGAGTGAGGGAGAATTTCAATTGAACACGTATCCTTAAAAGACGTGATTACAAATATCTTCACGCCATACTGCAACCACAAAAAATCAGGTACAGACAAGTGAGCATGCCAATAATTAGGCCATTCATAGCACATACCAGTCTAAAACCTATTTAAAGAGCTGATATGGACAAAACTTCACTTGCTTAAAGGAAAAAGACATGATAAAAACGCAATATTGGCTTTCGCGCATTACAACAAAATGAAATGTGAGGGTTTGCTCATACCCAATCTGCAGCAGCCTGCAAAGTGACATGATCACCCCATTCACCACTCCTGTTTCATCAATAAAGAAGATAGTAAGTGAAGAGAGGGTGTAAGATTTTCATGAAAACCACGACTAGAAAGGGACAGAACAAACTTGTTCATTTTCTTTAGATAGTCGGGATAGGCCATAGGAACATAGCCCGCGTATATCTCTGGATGACCCTTCAACTGATAGCCCCAGAAGAAGAAGAAAAAGAAAGCATATATAAGATAGGAGAATTATAATATGAAATAGATTATAATATCGGCATAAGAACACGAAACTATTCCTGCACAAACCTGTTGAAGAATTTGTTCTCTGACAAAGCTATGGTGCTCTGCAGATCGATACAGTTGATCTGATAAGGCGCGAAACTGAGATAAAACGAAACAAAGTCTCAATTTAATGGAACAACGTACATTCATGTGGTTGCCTTTCAAAAAAAGCATGACAACTGTCCATTTGAAGTTGTATGTCATATTATAATGCAATCGACAAAAGGGAAATCTCAACGAAGATAAGGCATCCAAACAACAAGGATATAAATTTCATGATTAAGGTCTAGCAAGTTAAAATTGAACCCAACCTGACAATTACCATCTCCTTGGACCTTACGTTCAATCAATTCATACAACTGCAGTCTGTACAAGAATGAAGCAATCACTTGTCAAAACATTAGTACATTCATAGATAGAAGATAAGACTCGTATCATTTATACTAGATTTACGTATTTCTACCTATATACCTAACCACGAACACAGGTATTATTTATTCAATACCTCGGTAACTCCTGGCTGTGGAGCATAACAGTATTCACAGCATGTAAATTAAAATCTATTTTTCGCCTTTATTGTAACATGGCGACTATTAGCAAGGACTACCCCCCAAAATGAGGAGATGGGTTAAAGCTATGGTTTCTTGAAAAAAGATAAAATATATATAAATCGTAACAACATTGCAATGATATGGGATAGGAATATCGGAGACAGGACCTTTCTAAAAGTCTCTCGTGATCTGATATCTCCTCATCAACAGACGGAATTTTTTCCACCGTCTTAGGAACATGCTGCAAAATATAACATGAAGTGAACTATGAGTCCCAGCAAGGTGGAGCTTCAAAACAGATCCAAACAGCTATGGACAAATCATTGCCATGCCTAAATCCCATAAGAAAAAAAAAAAGATACGATAACACAGTTATGCACTTACTGGGACCGGGATAATGTCATTTAGTCTTCGACGAACTTCATTGTCGAGCAAAGATTCGTCCGTTATGTCCAGCACATGATCCAAGTCGTGCCCATATATCGCACCGTCTCCTGTATCTTCTACCGGGACACCATATGTATATACCGATCCCACTTGATTCTCAGCATTACCATTTATCCCCGTGCGATATACCTCTGCCTCTCTGATGCTCTGCTCTCCGTGATCCTTTGTCGCACCTTCTCTGTTTCCACGGTCATCTGTGTTTCCTTTACACCCGTTTTCACTCTCTACACACCATCAGATTCACCACTCAAGTCACAACAATGAAAAAAAAAAATTAAAGGATAGTGAGTTAGTCCATTGCATCTATTAAAAGATGGAAAAACACATTGTTTTAGCATCAATTGCACATAACTCGTCAAACTGTCATCAAATATGGTGATATGAAGTACTGAATCGAAATTTACATTGGACAATCATTGAATTAATATTCTGCATCTTTGAGAGTTTGACAATCTATGATTATTTTCTATTGATTTATAACTGGCTTCAAATCACCATATATATCGACACCTTAACAAAAATATGTACAATTGATACTAAAAATAAAAGTTTGGATATTTTTCCATCTTCCTACGCAAATTATACAGTCCAGAAACTAATTTGGTCAATCATCAAAAAAAAAAAAAAAAAATTACCGTGTCGCTTGGATGAGCCGAACCAATCCTGGGTGAGTATCGCGGCTTGCAAGTGAGCGTCGTCGGCGGAGGCGATCCTGGAGAGCTCTTCTTGCAAGGCCCGAGCGATGATCTCGTCGCTCTCCACGCTCGCCTGAGGAGCCACGAAGCCTTCGCTGACGTACTCGACGTTGCTGAAATCGGCGTCGTATCCGGTGACCGTGCACCGCGACGTGTCGTTCGCCAGAGTGCACACGTCTAGCAGATGAAGACCCCATCGCTCCACGTCCGGGTCCACCTTATACGTCGCCATTTTGATTTATCCTCAAGCGACTCTTATCGGTCTAAATTCACTGCAGACGATCAATTGAGACCTAATCAACAACGAGGAGACAAAAAACAACACGAAACTTTTTTTTCTGAAAACGAAAAAAAAATATATTAATACTCTGGATTCGACCGAATCGAGAGTTATGGCACACAAACAGTTTCATCGAATTATAAGCAGACCGACCTCGAGAGAAGGTAAAGAGTCAAACAGAAAGCGTTCGCGAGTTTGCCGGCCGAAAGAATGGAGGTTGGGTTCGAGCGTGAAGAAGAGAATAGAAAAAAGAATGATTAGTGATATTTGGAACCGTTTTCGCAAGCAACGTGATTAATTGAAACAAAAATATCTCCGAAGGTTTTTTGGGGAAAAGGGAAAAGGGAAGAGAACTTAATTGGGAAGGGAAACTTGATAAAGCAAGCTTGATAAAGCATGTGATTTGAAAACCAAACCATGTTTTGGTTCCCTTAGGAAAACCAAGCATATCACCATGTAAAAAGTCCAAATTACCCTTAAATGAATTTTTTTTTCAAAATCAATCCTTCACTCACTCCAGTTGTCTTTTTCAATTCAGAAACCAAAACAAAAGAAAAAAAAAACGTGCAGCCCACAGCCAAGCACGTTTCCCTTTCAAAAAAAAAAAGAAAAAAAGAAACCATCCTCAGAGCCACTCAGAGCCCTAGCCCGCAGCCGTCGTCGCCACTCAGCCGTCGTCGCCACTCAGCCGTCGTCGCCAGTCCAGCAATCCCGCGAACAACATAGCCCTCCAGCCGAGTCGCGAACCAGCCAAGCCACAGCCAAGCACGCCCATCTCCACGGTCGTCGCAAACCCCAACGCACGGCAAACCCGAAGATATATGGGTAAGTTTCGATCCCTAATTCGATGATATTTTGTAAGAGATTTGTTTGATTTCCTGAAAAAAAGAGTTTGAGTTCGTCATGTTGGATCCAGAAAAAAGTCCGAAATTGTTGTCTGTAATTTCGACGTTTATAGTTGTTATTTTGATTTCATTTCGAAGATTTCGATTCCCAGAAAAGATATCGTTTAAACTCAAATTTTTAACTTCTTAACAGGTTCAAACGTTAATATATGTTGTTTATTTGATGGTACTTGGGTGAACAAAGGTACAAAATGGGAATATACTAATGAATCGCGATTCGAACTCCGTGCACTCGCGAAAGACATATCTCGGGCGGAGCTATTAATCGCTATGTACGAAGCTTTTTGTGTCGACAAGTCGTTATACGATTTGAAACTTGAAGCTGCGTATGTTTGGGCTGGAAGACCAATGCCTCCTCTCATTTTGGCATCGGACGCTAGTGTGACGGCATTTATGTTAGAGAATTCTGGTCAATCCAAGCTGAGGATTTCCTTATGCGTAACCCCCGTGAAAAGAAACATTGTTGATGCAGCTCTTGATACAACTCCAAGCAGGGCAGTTTCACCAACCCCAAATTCTCAGGTAGCATGCTTAGGTATTAGCGTCGAGGTGAATGATTTTCAGGCGCCATGCGATGAAGAGGGTGATGAGGAAGGTAAGGATGGTGATGATGAGGAAGATGAAGATGGCGATGATGAGGAAGATTTTGATGCAAGCGGATTCTATTGTGAGGATAATCCGGTTATGAATGATAATGATATTCCCATGTCAGAGCCAGTATCGGCGACGCCTCATAAGAAGTCAAAATTATGGGATGCACATGTTTCAATTCCCGATTCGGAGGAAAATGTAAGTACGCCTTCATCCACTGCCAGTTCATCGGACATATGTGTTGGGCAAATTTTTGATAATAAGTTTGATTTGAAAACTAAAGTTGCCATGCTTGCAATGAGAAAGAGCTTTCAGTATAGGGTCTTCGAAACAAGCAGGAGTCGATGGGTAGTCAAGTGCAAAGCTGGTGATTGTACTTGGAAATTGAGAGGGAATAAACTACCAAACAGTGATATGTTCGAAGTGAGTGTGTATGTTTCTACACATACTTGTTCGATTGATGCCCCTGCTAGTGGCCAACTTCAAGCTGCACCATGGATTGTAGGACATGTTATCAAGCATAAGTATAGTCTTCAATCGACATCATATACACCAAGGAACATCATAGAAGATGTACGAAAGGAGTATGGGATAAATTTGAGTTACGAGAAGGCTTGGAGATGCAAGGAGACGGCAATTGGGTACATAAGGGGTACACTTGACGAGTCATACAAGCGGTTACCTGCTTACTTCTACGCATTAGAACAAAAAAATCCAGGTTCGGTTACTGACCTTGTTCTTGACTCCGGCAGTCGATTTCGGTACTGTTTTTGGGCCCTTGGAGCTTGTATACGGGGATTTGCATCATGTCGACCTGTGATATGTATCGATGGTAGTTTCTTGAAGACAAAGTACGGAGGGCAGATATTATCGGCGATTGCATTAGATGCAAATGACCAATTGTTTCCACTTGCATTTGCTGTTGTAGACACCGAAAATAATCACTCTTGGACCTACTTCCTTCGGAAACTGAGAGAGACCATCGGTTCCCCGCCAGATCTTTGTTTCATATCAGACAGGTACTTAATTTCGAAGATTTTAGTTTTGTTTCGACAATTTTGGAATGTTATTTCAGAGATTTTAGGTTTTCTGAGAAGTACATTTCGAATATTTTAGTTGATCTAATATTTATGTTCCAAACGCTTTGTTTTAGGCACGCGAGTATCCTTCATGCTATACCGGTTGTGTATCCAGAGTGTTATCACGGGATCTGCTACCAGCATCTAAGTATGAATGTTGCTCATGTGTTCAAAACCGATGTTTGTGGCCCAGAGATGTATGGCGCATGTTATGCTTGGAGAAAATCTGTTTTCCATGCTCAATTCGAGAAGCTAAGGCGTAAAGATCCAAACCTTGCTAAATATCTGGAAGACATTGGAATTGAAAGGTTTGCTCGGTCGTACTTTCCTGGAAAAAGGTAAGTTCACAAGCAGGTAGTACTTTATTTCGAAGATTTTGGTTTGTTTCTTAGATTTACAATGCGACTTCGAATATTTTAACAACAGGTACAATTTATTGACGAGTAACTACGCGGAAAGCTTCAACAAGAGGATAAAGGACGCTAGAACATTCCCAATTTGTAGCATGGTGGAATGCATTCGATTTACTCTTCAAGAATGGTTCTTCAAGCGAAGAGAAAAATCTGGAAATGCGAAGACCAAACTGAGTCCAAAATTTGATGAGGACTTACGACTTCAAGTTCAAAAGGGTCGCCATTTGCAATATTCGGGGGTTACGCAACATGAGTTCTTAGTACTTGATGGAGACGAGGATGGCACGGTAAACATGTTGACAAAAGAATGCACATGCGGGTTGTTTCAACTTCTTGGTCTCCCTTGCATGCATGCGACGTGTGTCGCAACAAAGCGTAACATCGATGTGTATTCATTGTGTCACCCTTTCTATCGAGTAGAAAGTTGGAGAGCAGCCTACATGGATGCTGTGTACCCTTGTGGTCCTGAAAACGAGTGGAATGCTCCAGAAGAGCTGTTGAATATGGAGGTCAAGGTACCTGTTGCGAAAAACCCCGCCGGTCGGCCGAAGAAGAAGAGCAAAGGAGGACGGCGCAAGATCAAACGTTTGCCGTCTCAAGGTGAAGTCATTGTTGTTCAGCGCAAATGTAGTATTTGTGGAGGTAGAGGACATAATAGGAAGTCGTGTACTTTTCGTCAGTAGTATTGGATTTCAGACATTTAAGTTATTTTATGTGTTTGATTTCAGGGTTTTCAGCTAATTTTCAGACATTTCAGTTAGTTTATGTGATTAATTTCAGACATTTCATTTATTTTATGTGTTTGATTTCGGAGTTTTCAGTTAGTTTATTTGCTTGATTTCAGACATTTCAGTTATTTTATGTGTTTGATTTCAGAGTTTTCAGATAATTTTTATAATGGATTTAAGACATTTCAGTTATTTTATGTGTTTGATTTCGGAGTTTTCAGTTAATTTTTATAATGGATTTCAGACATTTCAGTTATTTTATGTGTTTGATTTCGGAGTTTTCAGTTATTTTATGTGCTTGATTTCAGACATTTCAGTTATTTTATGTGTTTGATTTCGGAGTTTTCAGTTAGTTTATTTGCTTGATTTCAGACATTTCAGTTACTTTATGTGTTTGATTTCGGAGTTTTCAGTTATTTTATGTGCTTGATTTCAGACATTTCAGTTATTTTATGTGTTTGATTTCAGAGTTTTCAGATAATTTTTATAATGGATTTCAGACATTTCAGTTATTTTATGTGTTTGATTTCGGAGTTTTCAGTTATTTTATGTGCTTGATTTCATACATTTCAGTTATTTTATGTGTTTGATTTCGGAGTTTTCAGTTAGTTTATTTGTTTGATTTCAGAGTTTTCAGATAATTTTTATAATGGATTTCAGATATTTCAGTTATTTTGTATGTTTGATTTCAGAGTTTTCAGATAATTTTTATAATGGATTTCAGATATTTCAGTAATTTTTTGTGTTTGATTTCAGAGTTTTCAGTTAGTGTATGTGCTTGATTTCAGACATTTCAGTTATTTTATGTGTTTGATTTCGGAGTTTTCAGTTAGTGTATGTGCTTGATTTCAGACATTTCAGTAATTTTTTGTCAAGGATTTCAGACATTTCGGGTTCATGTATACATTACAAACCAAAATATCATCCAAAAAACTAGTCTCCAAAACTACCAAAGTTATTATCAACAAACATTACAAACCCAATTTTCATCCAAAAAAACTAGTCTCCAAAACTACCAAAGTTATTATCAACAAACATTACAAACCCAATTTTCATCCAAAGTAATGTTCATCACCCCTTTTTCAGGCTTTTCAGTTTGGCTGTGTTCAACGGAGTGTAATCATCATACTTTATGGGCCGCTTGCTCTTTCTCTTTGAAACTACACAATCCAACATAAAAGAATTAAAAAGAACATAAACCATGAAATATAGGCAACAGTTTGAAAATTGAGAACTTACCATAGACACGGACAGATTCTTTCGCCGGAGGGTTGACGAAGTCGTCGTCGTCGTCATCGGGGGCTGCCACAGAGGTTTCCGTCGTGGGGGCTGCCACAGTTCTTGCCGTCTCTTTCGTCGGAGGGTTGACGAAGTCGTCGTCGTCATCGAGGGCTGCCACGGTGGTTGCCGTCACGGGGGCGTTCACGGTGGTTGCCGTCTCGGTGGCTGCCACGGGGGCTTCCGCCTCGGGGGCTGCCGTCTCGCTTGCCGTCTCGGGGGCTGCCGTCTCGCTTGCCGTCTCGGGAGCTGCCACGGTGCTTGTCGTCTCCGGGGCTGCCACGTTGCTTGTCGTCTCGGGGGCTGCCATCCCTTCGTCATCATCGTCTTCATCTTCGTCGTTGTCATCATCTCCATCGTTGACATCCGGAGGGTCCAAAGTTTCATCATCTTCATCGTTGTCATCATCTTCTTCTTCTTCCTCCTCACCATCATCATCCGGAGGGTCCAAAGTTTCATCATGAATATTAACAGCTTCGTCAGGGTCAAAAAATAAACCTTCATCATTCTCCACTGCCAAAAATTATGTCACAAAACACCAAAAATTAATAACTAATATTCGAAACAGTATATAAAAAAAGCCATAAAACTCCGAAATCATTAACAATATAAAACTAAAAACTTCGAAATTCACAGTTGAGAGAGATTACCATGTGGCGATGGTGACCTCCGCCGTGGAAACTTCTCCGATGGATACCTCTCTTCTTGTGTAGCGCTTCCCGGGACGACACTTACCAAATAATCGAGTTTCTCAGTCGTGTCTTTTTGCCACCTCATGATTTGCTTCCTCATGCGCTTCTGCTCCCTACACATTTTCTTAACATTCTGCTCCACATCACTCAAACGTCGTTCAAGTATTGAAAAATTCTCATCTCCACGTGGTGGGCCAACGTCCTCTTCATTCACGTACGCCGACTTCTTGTGCGCTACAACAGAATTGTAACCCGGATATTCTGGTATAGTAGATGGGTGTCTCTCGAGTATGGAGAGATACTTCTTCTCACCATCGGTAGGCTCAAGCGTCGGTGTTGCCTCCACCTATAAAACAAAACTTCGAAATTAATCATACATAATAGTTGGAAAACGTCGAAATGAAGCTGAAAATGTACATAAAATCTCCGAAGAAAAAAAGTTAGAAAACATACGCTTTGTCGGATTAACTTTTTTGTGAACCCCTTCTGTCTTGCTTGTTTCATGCTCACCCATTTGAGCATTCTCGGAATGCTATTCTCGCTCAATTTCTTGCCATACTCTACACCGACAAACTCTATGGCCTCGTACGCCCAAAATTGAACCGCAGGGAGAAACCCTTGGACCGCATACTTTGCGTCTTGAACCTTCTTCTGCTTCTTACCTCGATTCTCGTATAAGGTACGCAGGTGTTTCGGGTCCGTCGCTAGCAACCCCTCGAGAGTGGCAGCCCAACTAACGTGGCCCCACGGAAACGCCATAAAGTATGGGAGCTCATCGACCATACTTAACAACTCCTCCCAAATACCTTGCCAACTATCCTTTCCTCGTATGATGCCTTCCACAATCAAACACAGTCCGAGCTTGTACAAGTCTTCTTTGTTCGTGCACGTGTTAAAAGCTGCCTCTAAATCAGCAACAGACGGTGCCTTGTGAAGTTTTTTGTCGTTGTCATCAACGTGTTCGGGGTCAGGAAAATACGTCTTCAACAGACGGTTGCTTGAAAGGTGCTTCTTGAATTCTTCCGTTGATGGAAGCGTACTAAACTTTAGTCCGGTCATCAAACCAAACTCGTTTCTTCCGAAACGGATAGGATTCTTACCGATACCAAAGTAAATTGCATCCTGACATCTTTGCTGGATGCGTCGTTGGAGAAGTTGGTCTATAATCACACCATTAAAGTT
This sequence comes from Urtica dioica subsp. dioica, assembly GCF_054948205.1. Lineage (NCBI taxonomy): Eukaryota > Viridiplantae > Streptophyta > Magnoliopsida > Rosales > Urticaceae > Urtica > Urtica dioica. The sequence goes on along the minus strand of NC_142767.1, from coordinate 13,793,998 downwards.
GAAACCCGTAACGGAAGGGGAATCGATCCAACTAAATTGTGTGTCCTTCAACCTAGCATGTAATCCGAATACCATAAATCGTGTGCTTATTACCTTCAAGAACCCGCTGCCTCTGAAACTTATTTGACCACTGTAATCCTTACAGATGGGAACTAACAATTCATACTTCGGTGCCTACAAAAAAATGAGAAAAGTTCGAAATAAAGAATCAATCACAGAAAACTTACTGAAAACTCTGAAATCCTGTACATAAACTAACTGAAAACTCTGAAATACATAAAAAAAGATAACTGCAAACTCTGAAGTCTTTTACATAAACTAACTGAAAACTTTGAAAATCATTATATAAACTAGCTGAAAACTCTGAAATCCATTACAAAAAATAACTGAAAACTCTGAAATCCATAAAAAAAATTAACTGAAAACTCTGAAATCATTTACAAAAGATAACTGAAAACTCTGAAATTTATTACATAACCTAACTGAAAACTCTGAAATTCATTACATAAACATAACTGAAAACTCTGAAATCCTTTACATAACCTAACTGAAAACTCTGAAATCCATTCCATAAAATAACAGAAAACTCTGAACTCATTTACAAAAGATAACTGAAAACTCTGAAATCCTTTACATAACCTAACTGAAAACTCTGAAATTCATTACATAAACTAAATGAAAACTCTGAAATCATTTACAAAAAATAACTGAAAACTCTGAAATCCTTCACATAACCTAACTGAAAACTCTGAAATCCATTCCATAAAATAACAGAAAACTCTGAAATCATTTACAAAAAATAACTGAAAACTCTGAAATCCTTCACATAACCTAACTGAAAACTCTGAAATCCATTCCATAAAATAACAGAAAACTCTGAAATCATTTACAAAAAATACCTGAAAACTCTGAAATCCTTTACATAACCTAACTGAAAACTCTGAAATCCATTCCATAAAATAACAGAAAACTCTGAAATCATTTACAAAAAATACCTGAAAACTCTGAAATCCTTTACATAACCTAACTGAAAACTCTGAAATCCATTCCATAAAATAACTGAAAACTCTGAAATCATTTACAAAAACTAACTACAAACTATGAAATCCTTCACATAACCTAACTGAAAACTCTGAAATCCATTCCATAAAATAACTGAAAACTCTGAAAATCCATTACAAAAAATAACTGAAACGTCTGAAATCAAACACATAAACTAAATGAAAACTTTGAAATCGTTTACAAAAAATAAATCCATTACATAAACAAAGCAAACTTAAATCTTCGAAATCCCTTCAAACCGCTATGAACTTCATAGCCAAAAAATCCAAAATCTCTAATCAAAACTACATCCCATCCCAAAATTTCACACCGAAAATACCAAAGATTTCATATCAAAACAATCTTAATCACCAAAAATTCATCGAAAACTTCAAACCCTCATACCCAAAATCTTCGAAACATATTCTAAACAACCCTAACAAGTCATAATCGAAGATTCTCAAATAATGTCATCTAAATAATTATGAAACCATTTCAATTTAACAAACCCTAAAACAATGGGACCCAAAACAAACTCACCATTTTCGTTTGGTTCACGACTCGGCTGGACTGGCGAGGAGGGCTCGGCTGGTTCGCGAGGAGGGCTAGGGTGGTTCGCGACTCGGCTGGACTGGCGACCACGGAGCGAAATGGCGAGTAAGGCTGGACTGGCGAGGAGGGCTCTGATGGTTCGCGACTCGGCTGGACTGGCGACGAAGGACTGAAATGAATAGTAGGGCTGGACTGGTTTACGACGATGGGCGTGGGTGCATGAGGATGACCGACGGAGAGAAGAGAAGAGAACGAGGGATTTGGGGCGGGACGGGATGAGCGGGGTTTTTTTTTTGGGTTTTGAATTGAAATGGTTCGGGAATGGGAAAGGCACGCATGAAATGGGAAGGAATGGGAGTGCAGAGAAAATAAAGGATTGATTTTGAAAAGAATTTTAATTTAAGGGTAATTTGGACATTTTACATGGACAAATGCTTGGTTTCTCTAAAGGACCCAAAATATGGTTTGGTTTTCAAAACACATGCTACACTAAGCTTGGTTTATCAAGTTTCCCATTGGGAAAGAGTGGTGGCCAAGAAGATGTTTCTCTAATAATTTAATATCTTTTGAAAATCACTTTTCTAATAAATGTTAAGATCACGTGTAAAGAAACGATTAGGCCATTAGAAAGAGAGAATACAGATGAATACGTAGCTTAGCGTAAAGTCTTTGACTTTTTGTAGAATAAGCTTTTGACTTTCGCTATACATTCTTTGTTTTGGTCTCTCGCCGATAACGAAGCCCGTGTCCAGACTAATAAAAAAAATGAGGATAATCTCATCAAAAACAAAAAATCGAGGATAAAGATTAGAGTTAGAGGGCATATATCGGCACAGTGATGTCATCAAGTTTCGAATGATTGAGAGAGTGTGAGAGTTTTGACTTTCGCGGCTAAACTCGCGGCATGCGATAGTTGGTGTCAAAGTCAACTTTAAATTCGACTTATTATACTTTAAATTCGACTTATTATACTTTAAATAAATAGTGAAATTATATAGGGAAAATAACACATTTATACCCTGTGTTTTAGTGAAATGTCGAGTTTAACCCTCAGTTTTCAAAAATGTCGAGTTCATACCCTCTGTTTAACTCAAATGACGAAATTATACCCCCTATTTAACTAAAATGACGAAATTATACCCTGAAATAGACAACAGTGTCACGAATATTCTTTTTATTGACTTTTCATTGACGTTGACTATAATATTTATATATAAAGACCAATTATCTTTATTCATTCGCGCCATATATGTAATTTACTTAAAAACTAAAAAAATAAACAACAATCTCTTAATCGTGAAGAACACAGAAAGAGGCAAAAATGTAAACATCGATAGTTGATAGTCATCAAAATCGCATATTCGAATAGAGAATCCAGGATTTAGAGTTACAATTCGAACACGGAATGAAGTCATTTCTTAGGAGGTATGAGTTTTATTATTTAATTTCAATTTAAGGCTATTTTTATTTCAAAATTGAGAATTTGGAAGTTAGGGCACTGATTTAGATTTGATTTGATTTTTCTTATATAAGAGTTAATATCAATGAAAGAGAGATTTGTGACGCTGTTATTCATTTCAGGGTATAATTTCGTCATTTTAGTTAAACAGATGGTAAAATTTCGTCATTTTAGTTAAACAGAGGGTATGAACTCGACATTTTTAAAAACCGAGGGTTAAACTCGACATTTCACTAAAACACAGGGTATAAATGTGTTATTTTCCCAATTATATATACATATATGTATATATTTGTTGTTTTAGGCTTTTAGCTAGTATTTTATATTATTGAATTTTAAAACAACCTCAAAGAATGCTAAGCTCGGATTGACCATCACTTCCGAGATCATTATTGAGTTTCAGCTCTCGATGTTTGAAGAACAATCAGAGAAACGAATTCTAGAGAGAGATTTGAAAAAGAAGAAAAATGAATTGATTGATTAACTGAGATTGTAATTCTCAAAGATATACAGGATAAAAGAGAACCGACTACAAGAAATGTGTCGTTCTACTAAAACAAACGACAAGTAAATAAAGAGATGAAAAAGACTAAAAAGCCCTAAACGTTCCGTACAACCCAAGCAGGCTAATAAAGACTCTATATCCAAAACTCCCCCTCAAGATGAGCTTGGTCGAAAAATGTTGAGCAAGTTCATCTTGGACATGAGCTTTTGTAAAGCTGGAGAATGCAATGGCTTCGTCAGTATATCAGCAAGTTGCAAATGGGTGCGTATAGGAAGTAACTTCACCAAGCCACTTCGAAGATGATCACGAACAAAATGTAGATCAATCTCGATGTGCTTGGTCCTCTCGTGAAATGTTGGATTCGAGGCAATATGAATGGCTGCCTGATTGTCACAATAAATCACCGAGGAAGAGACTGAACTGATATGAAAATCCTTTGCAAGTTGCTGCATCCACAAGACTTCACTCATCACTGCTGCCAACGAACGATACTCTGCCTCAGCCGAGCTGCGTGAGACCGTGGATTGCTTCTTGGATTTCCAGGCCATTAGTGAATCACCTACAAACACACAGTAACCGGTTATAGAGCGCCGCGTATCTCCACAAGTTGCCCAGTCAGCATCAGAAAAGGCACGGAGTTGTGTAGTAGATGAGGAAGGATAGAAAAGTCCAAGTCCTGGAAAAGACTTTATGTATCGCAGTAAATGATGAACTGCTTGTAAGTGTGGAGTTCTCGGAGACTGGACGAATTGGCTCAGACAGTTCACTGCATAAGTGATATCTGGGCGTGTAATTGTCAAATATAACAATCGTCCAATCAACCGTCTGAAACCTGTAGAATCCTCTACCAAATCTCCATCATCAACAGCTAAACTGATCTTCGGATTCATTGGAGTCTTGACTGGCTTGGAGTCAAGAAAGCCGGCATCTTCAAGAATTTGCAGAGCATAATGCCGCTGACATAGCATAATCCCTGCAGAAGAACGTGCAATCTCTAGGCCAAGAAAATACTTGAGATCACCTAGGTCTTTAAGCCTAAAAACAGCACTGAGAAAACTCTTGACATCAGTAATAACCTGTTTGTTAGGACTGGATAAAATAATATCATCAACATACAAAAGGATGACAACAAAAGAATCACCACTCCCACGAGTGTACATTGAATAATCTGACTTAGACTGAACAAAACCAATTTTCAAAACAGCTTCAGTAAATTTCAAGTTCCACTGTCTAGAGGCTTGCTTAAGGCCATAAATAGACTTATGTAACTTACAGACCAATTTTCCTGAGTGATTTTGAGGCTCCCCCTGTGGAGAATATCCCATTGGCATGTCCATGTAGACCTCCTCAAATAAGTCCCCATTTAAGAAAGCATTGCTAATATCAAGCTGTGAAAGAAACCATTTTTGTGAAGAAGCAAGACTGAGTAAAAATTTTACAGAAACCAACTTTGCTACAGGGGAAAAAGTTTCAATGAAATCAACTCCCTGTTGTTGTGTGTAACCCTTGGCCACTAAGCGAGCCTTTCGTCTTGCCAATGTACCATCGGAGTTCAACTTGTTTGTATAAACCCATCTGCATCCAATGGATGTTTTGCCTGCAGGTAATGGAACAATAGACCAAGTATTGTTTGCATGCATGGCATCAATTTCCTCGGTTATAGCTTTTCTCCATTCCTCATATTTGACAGCCGTATGATAAAACGAAGGCGCTGAATGAGCTGTGAGAGACAAAACAAAACTCTTAAAAGGCAAAGACAAATTCTCATAATCAAGGACGATATTAATAGTGTGCTTAGAGTTATAGCTTAAACCTGCTTCAAGCAAATTGCAATGATATTCCTTGAGATATGCCGGAGGAATACGTGTCCTGGTAGATTTTCGAGTAACCACATCATTATTTATATGTGTTGGTTGATCGATATCCACTGGCTGAGAACTAATAGTCTCAGGATTATGTGAATTATCATCGTGATCATGAACAACAGAATCCGGTGCTGATGGAATAGCATTGTGAAGCAAAGTAGGTAAGCAAAAATCCTCAAAAGGGTCAGTTTTGTTCCCGGACTTGTTTTTATCCTGAAAAGGAAAAAACTTTTCATGAAAAACAACATCTCGAGAAATAAAAACCTACATTGAGTCTAAGTCTAAGAGCTTATAGCCCTTAACACCCGGTGGATATCCAATCATGATACATTTGCGAGCCCTTGGTTCAAACTTTGTTCTATGCGCCTTTAACGTTGATGCAAAGCACAAAGAGCCAAAAACACGCAAATGTTCATAGTCAACAGCTTTCTGATACAAAATCTCATAAGGTGTCTTGTGAGATAAGATAGGTGAAGGGGTTCTATTAATGAGATATGTAGCTGTAAGCACACAGTCAGTCCAAAAACGAATAGGAATTTGTGATTGAAATAAAAGAGCACGTGCAACATTTAATAAGTGTTGGTGCTTCCTTTCAGCAACAAAATTTTGCTGCGGTGTCTCGACACAAGAGTATTGATGTAAAATCCCATGCGCAGAAAAATATTCAGTAAAAGCAAGTTCCTTAGCATTATCAGAACGAAAAGTTTTGATAGAGGTAGAAAAATGATTAGCAACATATGCACAAAACCTGGGAATAATCAAACGTACTTCTGATTTGTATTTCATCAAGAAAACCCAACAAAATCTGCTCTTATCCTCAACAAGAGTAAGGAAAAATCTATGACCAAGACGTGATGGAGTCCGATAAGGACCCCATATGTCACAGTGAACGATATCAAAAATACAATCAGAAAAATTATTTTCAGAAGTAAAAGGAAGTCTATGTTGCTTAGCTAAAGGACATATGCAACAAGGTAAGGGATTATCTTGTAAAGAATCAGAGTATGCTAAACGTTCTTTCAAGGAATTTAAACGCTGAAAAGATAAATGATCTATCATTTGATGCCAAGTCTGTGCAGAAACCGTGTTCACATGAATGGTAGAGTTGGAGATGCTTTGCCTATCAAGAACATAGAGGCCATTGCACATCCTACCCTTTCCAATCATCCTCGAACGACTGGTATCATGTACAAGAAAAGAATCCGAAAAGAAACAAATAGTTACATTTGATTCTTTTGCCAATGCACTTACCGAGATCAAGTTGAACTTGAAACTTGGGACATACAAGACATTGTATAGAGTCAAATTAGAATTCAAAATTATATCACCTATATAGTAAACCGGTATAACAACACGATTTGGAAGAGTGACATTGGAATTGTGCAAAGTCCGGAGTTTGACAAAAGAGGATTTCACAGCACATATATGCCTAGTGGCTCCAGAATCCATAATCGAAGACTCTAAGGCTGAATAATTTGAATAAGGAGTGGAGTTTACCAAACCATTCAAACCTGTTTTGAATGAAGTCATGTTGACTTCACTGGACACCGAAGTTGAGGCAGTGAGCTGGTTCGAGAAATGATTGATGAGCTGGTGGATTTGTGCTGAGGACAGAGTAGAGGATGTGAGAGTTGAAGAAGATCCTTCTATAGTTCCTCCAGATCCTGATGCCTCGACTGCATTTGTCTGATTCTTGGACTTGAATTTATATCCTGGTGGATAACCATGGATCTTGTAACATTTGTCGACGGTATGTCCGGTCATCTTGCAGTGAGTGCAGAGTGGACCACCCTTGGATTTGAACTTCTTCTGGTCTTCACGCACCGCCATAGCGAGAGAATCAGATTGATCTTTTGAGTTGAGAGAATCCATGCCAATGGATCTTTGAGTCTCTTCTTGAGAAAGCATCGCGTAAACCTTGCTGATTGGAGGAATAGGCTCCATCAAAAGGACTTGTCCTCGAGCGTGAGTATAGGTCTCGTTGAGTCCCATAAGGAATTGCATCACATATTCCGCCTCGGCAAATTCACTCAATTTAGCCTTTCCTCCACAGTTGCAGACACATGTGCATTCAGGTTTGAATTCGCACAAATCTTGATACACTGATTTCAGCTTGGTGAAGAAGACTCCGATAGAGTTCTGATCCTGAGCAAGATTGACAAACTCTCGCCTCAATTGGAAGATTCTTGGACCGTTGCTCTGCTGAAATCGATCTTTCAAGTCATTCCAAATGTCTTTCGCGGTTCCTCCAAGAAGAAGACTGGATGCAATTTCTTTGCTCACAGAATTCATAATCCACGCAATTATGGTACTGTTGTTGCGACTCCAGAGACGAAGAAGATCTGGCTCCTCCGCTGTCGGTTTGACGATCGTTCCGTCAATAAAACCTAGCTTGTTCTTTGCCTCTAGCACAATCAACATTGATCGACTCCATGGCATGTAGTTGTTCCCGGTCAAGACGTTTGAAACCAGACTCCCTCCAGTTGAATCTGAATGATGGAGATAGTAAGGCGAGAATTGATCTTAAATAGTCGACCTAGGTCGAGCGTTTCCGGTGATTCCGGTGATAGGCGTCTCCATCGATGAGTTTTCCGTGTCCGCCATTGAAGTAGAGAGAAGTGGATCTCAAAAACGAGAAGTTGAGACGAAGAAGAAGAAGATACTCAGTGAAAGCAAAATTGCTCTGATACCATATTGAGTTTCAGCTCTCGATGTTTGAAGAACAATCAGAGAAACGAATTCTAGAGAGAGATTTGAAAAAGAAGAAAAATGAATTGATTGATTAACTGAGATTGTAATTCTCAAAGATATACAGGATAAAAGAGAACCGACTACAAGAAATGTGTCGTTCTACTAAAACAAAACGACAAGTAAATAAAGAGATGAAAAAGACTAAAAAGCCCTAAACGTTCCGTACAACCCAAGCAGGCTAATAAAGACTCTATATCCAAAAATCATCGATGGGTCGATGTCTGTGAGATTCATCTCGACCCTCAAGCTCGCGTAACATTATATCAGCCATGTACCGCTTTTTGAATTTTATAGACATGTTGCAAAGTATGTTGATCTTTAAAATCTTTGGATTGAGCCACATATACTTTTTCATTTAAATTTACATTTAGGAAGCACTCTTCTCATCCCCTTGAGAGTTCGAATTGACATTACATTTCGTAGCTTGCTTTAATCGAACTGCAAGCCATGTGAGCATTTTTTTCGTCAACGTCAATTCGAGTTAATCCATAGGTCATTGGCCTATTTTTATTGTTGATTATGATGCCACGGTCATCTGATTAGTTCATAAAAATGCATTGCCTGCAAATAATCTATTGAATTGTTCAAGTTACTATTGCATGGAAAGAATCCAATATTACTCTTATTACTCTTGAAGTGCTTCTTTAATATACTTTGGTTATATTATAAAATATACAACTAAAAAAAATGCATGTATTCGGTCTTTTTTGTTTGGTTAGTGTTCTCGAATTGGTTCTCCTATGACATTTTCTACATGAGATTACTTGAAATGATGCGAGTGAATGATGTTTTCAATGATAAACAATTTTTATTTTATTTTAATGAGTCACTGTGATCGGACAATGGACTATTGAAGCATATGGAGTTTTTTTTAACATGTTCTTCGTGAATATTTGATTTCTCCAATAATGAGGTTATATACTCGCCATTCGTAGAGTACTAGTTAGATCATCAGTACTATATACTCTACAAGCATTGTTGAGCAAAAAATATACTCTATAAGCCATATTGTCGTGTAGTAATCGAAAAATATAACTTTCATCAATTTATGATAAAAAAAATAAAATAAAAAATTCTTAGATATCCCTTTGTTATCAAGTATGTAGCATTTGCTACCAAAGACATTATAGATATATGATTTTGGATTTGCTTCCCTTGAGAATTTCACAATGGGTGTGTCTATATCATGGGTCTTAAATATTACTCGTGCCATTTCTTGAAAATGTATGCTTTTCTATCATATCTCACATTGTTGGGGATTTATAGGAGAAAATAGCTCACGTTTGCTTTGAAATATTATGAGGAAGCGTTGCTTTCAAATTTTGTACTCTGATCACTTCGTAGGTAAGTGACTTTACCGATTCTAGTTTGATGTTTGATTTGAAAGTTGGGATTTTTTTAACATATTTATAGTGTCAAAATTATTGTTTACATTCTACCTCATGTGTATCTCGGAAAATCATAAACATATACACAAATAAAGCTATTTATCGTAGACTTTCAGCGAACATGTGGCCCATAATATCCATGTGCATTAATTCCTTGTAGTATATTGGATAACTTTGTGGCAAATTTTGATACTTTTACCTAATTTGCAAGGACCACATATATATTTTGATTAATTTTTCATATTTGGTAGACCATGACACATAGAGAGGTGATCACGCCCAAATTGTGCGTCACTAAGTGGTTGTTAGTAGCACAAGAAAAGCATAGTCGAGTCTGGGTCCGCTTGTTCCCGCCGAGGGAAAATGAGCTCCTCCAAACCCTAGCCGTGATCGGGGGAATCTACTCGGTGTTCATCATTGGCGTCAAGATGGACAACTCGCTCCTGAACGTCCGGTCCGCCAAGAACTCGTGGCGGATCGGGTTCATGGGTTACATATGTGCCGTCACCACCGCGACGGTCCTCCTCTTCACGATCCTCAATAATTTCCAAGGCCTCTTACTCCTCGGACCGTTCGTCCTCTACGTCCCTATTTCCCTCTCCTACACATTCTTCCCCGTCCTCGCTCAAGCCTTGGAAGAGCTCGGCCTCCTCAACTCTGAGCTCGGCCAGCTCGCCATGTCCGCCGCGGTTCTCAACGATCTCATCTATTGGTTCTTCCTCGGCCTCTCCAACCCCCTTAGGCAGGAGAAGATGAGCCACGCCCTTCAGGTATATATGCATGTCCCGCTAACAAAACCATAATTCCATTAATTGAAGAATGGAAACTTAAAAACTCATCAAGTGGTAAATGAAATATAAATTTTAAAGATAAAAATGATGATTTTGGATATGAAAACTAGTTCAAATATTATGAAGATCAATGAGAGAAAACACAAGGCGTCGGGTTATTCGATTGCTTCGCTTACCAATTACTCATATGGTTTCACAATTACAAGCTTCACATCATAAACAAGTAATCGGAAAAAAAAGATATTAAGATCAACTAATACAAAATGTATTTATTTACGAACAAACTCTTTCAATTAAGACCATGAATAAAATTTTATTAGCTATGCTAAATCGACAATATATATCAAATTGATTTTAACGCACTAAAGAATTAGCTAACAAAGTAATATTATTTTCACAAACTTTATAAGCAGTTCTTAAACATATATTATATATAATCAACGATATTGTAATAAAAGAAGAGCCACGGAATAAGTGTAAAAAAAATTGATAACTCTTTAAAAAAAATCACATAAATCAATCATGATATGAAAAATATAAATAAAATAAAACATAAACAAAATAAAATTCACCGTTAGCCTTGGTCGGATTGGTAAACTTACGCAATTGAGATCACTGTTAGCCTTGCTAGGGACTTACCCAAGTACACAACTCATTCTCACAAAATCCTAGAAAAATATGGAAGAATAAAATGATATTATTTAGCTAAAAATTCAGAATTAAAATATGTTGTCTAAAAACAAAGTCTAACCTCTTATTTATAGTGTTTTAGATGAGGTAATATAAATGAAACTAAAATGAAGTGAAATATATATTACAAACACAAATGGTGATTTTCAAAATTCTTTTTGGTGGGATTTGTAGCTGATTTGGGATCCTCATACTGGAGTAGGGGCCTTCTTAGTCACATTTGCCACATTGAGCTTGGATTGATTGATTTGAAAGAGGTGTGACCCATGACAAACGCTGAATCGTGAGAAGTATGATGCAAGGTACCCAAATCCATAAATACTCTTAATAGTCTTCTTTTCCTCCTTCATAAACCTGGGCATACAGTCGGTATCGGAGCTCCGAATTTCGACATATGCCATTTCCGATCGTAATGAGACAAAAGCTTCTGATTGCTAACCTATCGGAAATAACGTCCAACCGGGATCGGAATTTCCGATTCCAAGGTCAAAAATTCCGAGTTCCGATTATATATGTGTTTTGTTGTATGATTTGAAGCAAAAAAACATAAAACAAAAAATACAAGTTAACTCGCCGCGGCAACATTGCAGTTCACCACGGAGGAGGTAATCTAGACCGTTGGATTTCAAATCCAACAGCCCATAATTAAAAAAAAACGTAAAAAAAACTTAGAAGTTAGCAGAAGTATGTATTTTCGTGGGTTTGTTTTCGCTTCCGACAGGCTGTTAGAAGTGTCTCTTCCACTACAGACTAACACCGAAACGGTACTTCTGATGACATAAAGTTAGCATTCAGAACCGAAATTTCTGATAATTTCTGCCACCATTGCCTAGGATTACTCAATCACATGCAAGTATTTCTTTTTTGCTATACACTATATTTGAAGAATGCCAAGTGGGGTCCACACAATTGCTTAATGAAAACTTCTCCACACATAATTTGCTTTAGGTGGTGAAGCACACGTGTGAAAGGAATGAGCATTTGATGTTGAGTGAGCAAAGGACGGTGGTTCTTCACTTTTTTAGACTTGATATTAGACTGCTTAATTTAGCATTTGGTCCATTTTTCATCAACACTTAATCCTACAAAATAAAATTAGCAAATGTATTACTTGTAGGAAATAATGTATCTACTCTGAGTCTTTAACTGATACTAAATTTAGCTTAAGCTTAGACAATAACTGTTAAAAGTCGTAGAGCCAAAAATTAGGCATAAGTGATCATTTATATCTACTTTGAGTCAAGTGGGAGTTTGTTGGTATTTATGCCCACAACTAGATGTTGAATGATGGATTTACTTAATGAGTGATAAGTCTTTCTTAAAAGGCAACTCAAAGTAATCTCTAAGTAAATCAATTAACCAAAAACATACATTCTTTATCGTAAGAATCTAATATGATAAGGAGCATCTTTATCATCATTCCATCACAAATCCCAAGAGACATTGATCGTAATTCAGCTTCGATCCTACTCCTAGCCACTACTGGTTGTTTTTTTACCTCTATGTGACCAAATTTCCCCAAAGAAACGAGCGATAGCCTGACGTAGAGCGTCGATCCTCTGGTGAACCAACCCATTCAACATCTGTGTAGATGCAACCATTTCTATTCATCCCCTTCTTAAACAACAGTCCCCTTTTCGGTGTGTCTTTGAGATATTGCAAAATTCGGTAACCTGCAAAGCCATACTCGAGGGGGAGTGCATATCGGGCCTGGTATAAGCTAAATGAATCAGTTTACCCACTAACCTCTGGTAATGTCCCTTATAAACTGGTTTGTCATCATGATTTGTTTCAAATTTTACGTTTGGATCCATTAATGTCTTCACTGGTCGAGCCCCAAGCAATCATGTGTCACTGCGAAGATTGAGTATGTATTTTCTTTTAGACATGGACACACTTGATTCATTTCACTAGATTTCCATACCTAGAAAGTGTCACAGGTATCCCAGCTCTTCATCTCAAACTTCGCGGCCAATTTCCTCTTAATTTGTTGAATTTCGACTCAATCATCTCTAGTTAGAACGATATCTTCAATGTAGACAATCAAAATGGTGATTCTTGATTGCTGCCTTTTGATGAAAATAATGTGGTCCAGATGATTTTGTCTGTAGCCATGCTACACGACCGCCTTCTTGAATCTGTTGAACCATGTCCATGGTGATTGCTTCAATCCATATAGGGATTTTCTCAAAGAACACACACCTTTGTTGCATTGTCAACGTTGAATCCGGGTGATAGAGTCATGTAAACCTCTTCTTCCAAGTCACCATTTAGAAATGTCTTAACGTCGAGTTGGTAAAGAGTCCAGTCTAAATTCACCGCGAGAGAATCAGAATCCGAATGGTGTTGATCTTTGCTACCGGGGCAAATGTTTCCTGGTAATCAATTCCATAGGTTGAGAGTAACCTTTCGCGACTAACCTTGCTTTGCAGCGATTCACCAAGCCATCCATGTTATACTTGACCGTAAAGACCCATCTACATCCGACATGGACTTTGTCTTTCGGTCGAAGCACCACATCCCAAGTACCATTTCTTTTAGTGCCGACGTCTCCTCGAGGATTGGCTTCTTCCAACGCTCATTCGGCCAAGCTTCTTCAAACATATTTGGAACGGATGTATAGATCCATTACCAAAGCCTTCATCGCATGTGATAAATGCTCATAACAAAAAAAAATTATAGATTAGATATTGAGTGCATGCACGAGTTCCCTTCTTTAAGGCTATCGACATGTTAACGTTATTGATTTCGTGCTCTGTCCCAAATAATATCCTCATCACCAGTTTCATTCTCGAACGTGGAATCAATGACCAGTTCATGGGAGGTAGGAGACCCTAGATTCCAGACAAACAAGTTCTTGTGGGACAATATTGTTGCGATTGCGATGATAATGTTTTGGGTATGGCTGAAGAGGAGCAGGGCCGGCCCAAACTCACCGGAGACTCTAGGCGATTCAATATTTTGGGGCCCTATAATACTGATAAAAATTTAAATTTTCAGGGTAAAAATGTAAATTTTTTAGAAAATATGCAAAAAATGTAAATTTTTAGAGTAAAAAAATGTAAATTTTCTTAAAAATAGGTAAAAAGTGTAAAATAAATTTTTTTGGGGGCTCAACCCAATTGGGAGCCCAAGGCACAAGCCTTGCCCGCCTTAGGTAAAGGCCGGCCCTGAAGAGGAGCTTCAGAGACTTTGCCAGGATTTTCCTTCAGTGGTTCAAGGATTAAAGTAGTTGATTTAATGAGGGAATGTAGGGTTGGGTTTTCCTGATTTGATGTGGAATGGATCAAATTTGGTGGAGCAAAATAGGGGTGAAAATGAGGTTTTTAGTTGAGGGACAGGTTTAATTTCATAAGAGGATGGAATATCCCAAAAAATCATATCCCAGTAATTATCCTAAAAAATTTATCTTTTTGACTCACGTGCAGCATTTTGGAGATTTCGAGGGAAAAAAGATTGATTTTCATGAAAGGGAACATCGTGAGATATAAAGTACTTCCTAGATTGAGGACAAAAACAGTGACACCTTTTTTTTGTGCAGCGGTATCCGAGAAAGATGCAAGGGTTAGAGCGTGGGTCAAGTTTACCTTTTGCATACTACGATTATGGACGAAGGCCTTGCAATCCAACACCCGTGATTCTAATTAAAAAAAACACAATTTTGAGGGAATGATTGGTGAAATACCAAAATTGGAGTTTTGAATTAGAGAACTTTTTATGGTTATCGGTTTATGAGATCCTAATTCGTAAGGACAAACATCGCCCTAAAATGTTTTTGGTGCATTTTTCGTGAAGAGTAATGACCGAGTGATTTCCAATAAATTGCAATTTATTCGCTCGGACATACCATTTTGCAGCGGTGAATTGACTCAAGAGCTTTGGTGGATGAGACAGTGGTTTAAAGCGTATTTGATGAGGGTGGAATTGAAATATTTTGTACTGTTGTTAGTACGCAATATGTGGATTAAAGAGTCAAACTGATTTTTAATCATCAAGTAAAATTGTTAGAAGATTTGTGGTACATTGCTTTTATCCTTGAGGAGATATATCCAACTGTTGTCAATGGTGCCCACAAGAAGAGTAGTAGTGTCTATTTATGTACATTTGATGTCATATAGTCTTACGAAGACTCTTGCTTGTAATTGCTTATTCATTAATAAAAAGTTGAAACGTTCATTCAATCTTCATTGTTTGAAGCTTTATGATAAAACCTTAGTCTTTAGTCCATAAACAAACTAAACAACTTACGAAGAGACAAATGTAGATTTGCATGAACAAACTCTTCGTAGTTTGCTTAAAACGATATATTCGCAATCTTAGGGTCAAAGGACTATTGACCTCAGTATGATTGTTAGAAGAATCTATGATGTCTGGTTATGAGGCATTGAGAGTTGGGGACTCTATAGTTCTTCTAGGTATCTTCCGAAGGTACTGAATTGACCAGTGCACTTCTAGAGACAATATAAGAACAAACCATTTAACCTCTTATGTCTCGAAGTCACTATGTATGAATTGCATCATGCTTACCTTAATCCTGAAATGAGACATGTCATTTCACACCTTAGTATTCTCATTTGAGAAAGTCAAAGTTCGGACTCACTATGTGATTCCGAACAAGGCCTATTGGTGAAGTACTAAGTTGTGAGTCTGTCATGAGTAACTTTGTGAAGTTCTCATAGATATGGAATTCATGTACAAGATTGCTGAAATGCAATGTATGTCACATCATGTTTTGTTCCTTGGAGTGTGAATAAATGAACTGGTCAGTGTCCAAATTGAGTCCTGACTCTTTTGGATGAAACAATGTGACTTGTTAGCTCATCGTCAATACATTGTTTCTAACTTATTCACAAGCGACAAAGGAGTTGAGGAAATAACAGCTAGAAGGGTAAAATGGTAATTTAGTAAATCCCGACTAGCTGATGACATTCATGAAGGGTAAACATAGATAATATTCAGTGGATCCGCTCATCATAATTAGGTCGAATTCTTGAGTAGAAAATAAATTCATTTGAACCGAGAGATTTTCAGTGTCAGCTCTTTAGTGGAGTCAGTTGGCATTAAGCTAAACTTGGAAAAGGTTTGTGAACTTTTGAGTCCAAGTGTTTAGCTCAAGCTTTGTTCATTTGGGTCCATGAGGTCACTGTCACGAATCACATCGATAGGAATAGTTAAACTGGAAGCTAAGTCAAAACAAGAACGAAAATAGTTAAAAGGGTATTTTTGTCTTTTGAGACAAAGGATGAAATGAATGTCAATAAATTTTTTGACAAGTTCATTTGATGACTTAATGTCACTCGGCCATGACTTGATCATTGGGCCTTGTGAATTAATTTCATTTCATAAGAATTTTATTGAAAATTCTAAATGGGCATTTTCTTATGTTGTCATGAACAGGTGAAGAAAATTCTAGAAGCCTTTTTCTAGACATAATAGGCGCCCACTACCCAAAGAGAAAGGGAAATTATTTTGTGCATAAATGTATTTAGATACTTGCCAAAAGAAAAAGAGGAAACAAATTTGCATAAGGATGCACAAGGTATTTCGGCCAAGAGAGTAATAGGCAAGCCAAGGAACAAAAAAGGAAACAAATCCTAGCATTCTAGAAGGCTGCCTTGGGAGCCCAAATGGAATAAGAAATAAGGGTTATTTTGCTCATGAATATGTGATATTCTATAGAAGAGGAAACTACCTTATTGAAGGTAAGACCTCTCCTATAAATAGGAGCCTCATTCTTCTCATTCCATTCATTCCACACAAGTTAGAGATTGAGAGACTCTCTCTCTAGACATTGTGGCCGAAAATCCCCTCTCTCTCTCTCTCTAGTTTATTTTCGATTTTTTCTTGTCTTGGCACCTAGGTCCTCACTCGACCTAGTGTTTAACTCTGCGACTTCGAGACTCGTTCTTAAGTCGTAGTGTTTAAAAGTGCCCACTCACTGATTCCTTCTTTTCGAGTGATTTAGTGATAGAAACTTTCGTGGTTGCTCGAGGTGCCGATGAAATGAAGAGAGACGTGCTGCGAGGGGAGACGAGCGTTGCAAACTTTCCAAAAGCTTCTTCAAAGTTCAAGCTTCAAGAAAGGTTAGTAAACTCTTAGCTCATATTGGTTTTTAATTACATGTACTTGCTTCTTTGTCTAGGTTAGTAAAAACTGTTTTTACTTGAAAAGAAATTTTTTAAAATTCCGCCGCTTCTCGAAGCGTTTAATCTTTTTCTTAAACCCTAGATCAATTCCAACACCAACACACTCGTGTGTTGTCGTTCGTGAAAGTGACCAACCATCTCTTATTTGATAGAATACAAATCCGAGACGGCCTCCACAAGTCACAATGAACAAGGGAAAAAAGGTGAGATTTTTGGTTGGGATGAGATGGAAAAGGGGTTCTTTTGTGTTTTGACAACTGGTATATATCATAAGAAAAATCATCTTTATTATTTATGAAAAAAATTGGGAACAAATGTTTTGGGTACAAAAAATTGGGATAACCAAAATGAAGATGCATTATTTGTTGACGATTCGACGAACTCGATGTAAAACTGATTGCAACGGAGGACTGATTGTTGGAAGGAAATATTCTCACAAAATAGTAAAGTCCAGATCTCTCCTCAGTACTCCCAATCACTCGGCCCGAAACTTGGTCCTGAAAAACTCAAATATATGATCTAAAAACAACACTGAGATTATGAGTTGTTAGTTTACTGATAGATAGCAAATTGCACGTAAAACTTAGGACATATACAACATTAGTAAGGCAAATCTTTGGGTTTAAAACGACTGAACCAGTGTCATTGGTGGTAGTGGGAAGGGATCCATTTGCAATCTTTACTGATCTAGATGCAGGATACGGGGAATAAGATATTAGGAGATGTAAGTTCCCCATCATATGATCAAAAGCCACATAATCAATAATCCAATGGCGAGAAATAAGAGTGGGGATTACCAGGTTGAGCAACGAAGGTCGTGATCGCAGATAAAAATGAATTATCAAAAGAGGGATAAGTAACGTGTACTATTATGGGGTTCGGCTGGTAAGCATGAAAAGCCACCTCAGATTCACCATCGGTCACACCAGCCATAAGACCAAGGAAATTCATATCTCTAAATTCATATCTCCCCACACACCCTCAGTCGCCTCTTATCCCTCTCGTCCCGCTGCTCCGTCTCCTCATTCTCCGACCTCCTCGTCCAGAGCGACCTCTTCATCGCCACGTCCTCTCTCTCCGACCACCTCCGAGACCTTGACCTACTCATCCGCTCCGACGTCATCCGCCACTCTAACACCATTGTCCTATCCCACCACTCCACCAAAGACGACATCCTTTTTCTTCCTCTGTGACCTCTTCACGCGCCTCCAGATCGGCGGCCCTGACAGACGCAGAGAGCGGTGGTGATTCTCCCGACGCGGTTCATCTTCTGCGGCAACGGGTCTTCGAGCTCGTTGTAGATCGGCTGTTGGCGAGCTTGATTTCAGCGAGGGCTGAGGTCCGGCGAAGATGAGGGGCGGCAGTGGGGCTAGGGTTCGATAGAGAGAAAGAGATTGAGATATAGAGAAAGAGAGAGAGAGAGAGAGCTTACATTGAAGCTCGGCGGCGAGCTCCGGCAGAGGAAGGGCGGCGAGATCCGGCAAGGCAGAGGGACGAGAGAGAGAAAGAGAGTGAGATAGGTTGAGAGGCGAGTGTGAAGAAGAAGAAGAAGATCGATTATAGACATGACCTAAAATCCGGTGTGACATGTCGCACCTGTTGCTTATATTGGGTGCGACATGTCGCACTTGTTGCTCATATTGGGTGCGATATGTCGCATCTGTTGCTCATATTGGGTGCGACATGTCGCACCCGATACCACTTAATATGAGCAAAATTTTTGGTTTTTTGCAATGATATTGTCGCACCTAAATGAGCATTAAGTGCGACATGTCGCAGTGATAGTAAAAAACAAAATTTTCAATTCGGGACAGTGAAAATAAGAGGAGAGATTTTAACCCCGCTTAAAATTTTTAAAACTATTTGGTGCGACATGTCGCACCTGATACCACTTAAAATGAGCGAAATTTTTGGTTTATGGAAAGGTATCCGGTGCGACAAAACTATTTGGTGCGACATGTCGCACCTGATACCACTTAAAATGAGCGAAATTTTTGGTTTATGGAAAGGTATCCGGTGCGACATGTCGCACCGGATACCATTACGCATCAGAAAATGCAATTTGTAATAGTGTCTCTTAGTCACCCACATGTTGCGTAGTCCTTCATCAGGTGTGGTGCCCTCTTACACCTGGTGAGTTATTTTCTTTAACTTCTGGTCTAGCACATGGAATTTGCCTTTGGATTAAAGTGGAATTTGTTGTTGAAGTCACAACAACAGCACATTATTTCATTTGTATAACAAATGAGTCTAAATTGCATTCGTGTCTTTTTTTTGCATATTTGTCACCTATACAATGTCTTAATTACCCTTCTATTTTATATTCAATAAGAATTCATATCCACACTCAAACTCTAATCTCTCATCAAATTATCTCCCAAACCCTAATCTCTCTAGCTTAAGCTCCGACTACCGCGCCGATCGCCGCTCCGACGAGGCCACCGCCGCCGTAACCCTCGTCGGAGCTCTCGCCGGAATCACAGACTCAGCCTTCTAGTCTACTTTTGTTTTGTAAATATTTAACTGTGGTTCTACTTTCTTCTTATAGTCTACTTTTGTTTTGTAAATATTTAACTGTGGTTCTATTTTCTTCTTCTAGTCTACTTTTGTTTTGTAAATATTTAACTATGGTTCTACTTTAAGGATATTTTGGTCTAATAATAAATAAAAGTGACTTACTTGCAACGCATTTTTTTGGTGGTGACATAGATGCAATTTTGTTCATAATAAGTGACTTTGGTGCAAATCTCTCTGGATTAAAGGCTACTCACCTCATGAATGGGCTTTCTCATTGGCCCAACTCATCATGTGGTCTTGGTCCAACTCAATTTGGGCTCCTGTATCATGTTCTTATAGCACGTAGCCTCTCAAATCTCGCCATTATTTACGACCACTGCCGACCTTGGGTTATGGCGGGCTAGGCCCAGGCCTAGGGCCCCATATGTGGATGAGCCCCATAAAATTTACACTTTTTGCCTATTTTTAAGAAAATTTACATTTTTTACTTTAATTTACACTTTTGACCCAATTTTTTATCCTGAAAATTTAAATTTTTATTAGTATTATAGGGCTCTAAAATATTGAATCGCCTAGAGCCCCAGTGAGTTTGGGCCGGCCCTACGACATATGTGTAGTTGCTTTATATAATTTGAAGCAGGTTGGGAGATATTTTAGAAAGTTATACATGGAAACGTGGAGACATTCATACGGGTTAGTCTATGTTCCTTCACATTCTATTTCAGTTTTAGTCAAGCTTGCTTTGAAAAGAAACTAATTCGACCCGAATAAATACCAGAGCGATTGGTTTGGTTTATGCTCATTTGAGGAAATTTGAGTTGCTTTTCTCGGTTATTCGTTTTTTTTAGAATTTTTTTCATAAATTTGCAATATAAATCAAAACTATAAAATAAAAACTGCAAGGTTCAAATCTATAATAACAATACTGTAAAAAAAAAGTGCATAGAACAAAAGTTTATATTATTCTTCATATAATTCAATGGTAATCATGATTAATAATGTAAGTTTACATGCATTTTCTTTTACTACACACCTAAATATCAACAAGGTTTGCTTCTCTTTAGAAGATGTATATGATCTGCAGTGTTAAACATCAACAATTTTATAATGTATATGTAATATGAAATTACACTAAATAAATCAAAATATATCACAAAAATTTATTTTGACTAAAATGTTCCTTTAAATGGGGTTTTGTCCCCGCTACATTGAATGAACGAGGACGACATCTTGCAAAATTTAGGTGAGATAAGACTGACCCATTTTCCACCAATTTTGGATGGACTTTGAGTACCAAGCCATGCCTTGGCTTTATTTACCATTCACTACTGCAAATGTTGGATTACACAACGGATATTCCACAACGGGCATTAGGCATAATAATATTTTTGAGATATTCTAAAATTATATTCCAAGCAACATCCAACTCTAATGGGTTAACCATACACGCTGAACGCTTGCGAGTCACACATGGTTGTAAGCATGCTCAACTCAAAATGCTATTCGAGCTTATGAAATGCCAAAACGACTTCGTCTATGAGTTCAATGAATGAAGCATCATCCGAGTAAGAGTTTCAAAATTAAATCAAAATTATATTTTTAAATCTGTCTTTATTATTGTAACTTTGTAACGAATTTGTTCTTAGTTAATTTCGTCAAATGTAATCATAGTTAGTTTCATAATTCTTAAATATAATATCAAGTTGGAATTTTTTTAATAATCAAAGTTTTTATTTAACTCTGCTATTTTTATAAAAAAAAATTCATTGTTTTTCACGAATGTAAACTAAATTCTTTTATAAATTTAAATATGGAATCAGTTAATGTTATTCACTATTGCATCAATAGGACAAATCATCTTCAAAATTATAATTGATAATTCTTTTGTTTGTAATTTTTATGACTAATATTGGGAATTCGAAATTCCAGCTCGTTTCATTTTGGTCGAAATTCTTTTGTAAGTGCCGGTATTGCTCATTAATACACAAATTAAATTAAAAGAAAACTAAAATGTACTATACTATCCTAGAAAGAAAATCTGAAATAATAAAAGAACGAAACCTAAATTATATGCTTCGTGAACGGTACCATAATAACAGTATGGTACTAGTTTTTGAAAGGAACAAAATTGAATTTTGGTTTGTTTCTCCATATTTACAAGTGTGATAGACTTATTTTTGGATAAATTGTAGAAAATATTTTGATTAGATAACGTATTTTATTTGCATGATTAAAAAACAATACACGTTATACAATGTAATTCTTTCAAATAAAATCAAGAGGCCGCTTATCTTGAAATTTAGCCGCGGGCGGGCCACCAAATGCGGGGAAAAAACAAAGGGAAAATAGCGGGAAGGCAATTTTGGTTCATTGCCACGTCACGGATCCGCGAAAATCAAGTTGGACAATCCTAGCTGTTCATTTAAACATCGACGGTCTTAAACTGCTTTTAAAATCAAAAGTGTGGATTGCCAAAAAACAGTCACTCCCGTTATAGCCTAGTATATATACCCAAAATCCTTGTTGAACTTTGACATCTTCACTTTCCTTACAAATCTTCGCAACCACGACTTAGACCCTGCTCATAATTGGCATTCCTTTTTAGCACACAGGTTCGGCCTCTCAGGAACCAATCTTCGAATGATAGTTTTCTTTTTTCTTTTCGTTCTATTTCATACCGAAAATCGGTGTATCAAACTTCTAATTTCTACTGTAGATGTTGAATTCTAGGGTTTTGAAATTTGAAATGCGATTTTGATTGTAGTTGTAATTTTATGATACAGGAATCAGAGAAGATGTCTGGACGAGGAAAGGGAGGGAAGGGGCTTGGCAAAGGAGGAGCAAAACGTCACCGGAAGGTTCTCCGCGATAACATCCAGGGAATCACCAAGCCGGCGATCCGGAGATTGGCTCGCCGTGGCGGAGTGAAAAGAATCAGCGGTCTGATCTACGAGGAGACCCGCGGTGTCCTCAAGATCTTCTTGGAGAACGTCATCAGAGACGCCGTGACCTACACCGAGCACGCTCGCCGGAAGACTGTCACCGCCATGGACGTCGTCTACGCGCTCAAGAGGCAGGGCCGTACTCTCTACGGCTTCGGCGGTTAGGGTTTCTGCGCCGACGCGTTTGGAACTTCTGTTTGAAAATGTATTTGTAAATTGGCTGCTTATTAGTATTTCGTTCGTCGATTATATTCTACCTTAGGTAGATCGTTTTGGCTGAAATTTGTTACTGTTGTTGAAGCTCTGGTCTGGAATGAAATCGGATTTGTTCTGTCTTTCTTTATGGTTTTTGATTTGAACTTTCAGAACATTCAATATATAGCTCTGCTAACTAGGAAAACGATTGAGTCTAAAGGAGTGGAATTTGAGTTTTTGGTTATGCTAAACCGTAATTTTAGTAATGCTAAACCCTTGGGAGCGTATACATACAAGCTGAACAAGCGTTGTTTGGGCCGGTAATAATGACTCGGGTGGATTTGAGTAGCTTTCTAGTGACTATTTTGGGAAAGTATTTAGTCTAAATGTGAGTTTGTTTTTCGAGAATCTAACTACCATTTTCCTAAAGCAAATAGATTCCACCAAAAGCTTGAATTGGCAAAGCATTTATTCAACCACGAAATCCAAATCTTTCAAACATTGTTGAACAACGGGGTTGGGGTGGCTGTGATCGTACTCGTCAAACAACGGGTCTGATGGAGATTTTCTGCTCATACATCGACATGAGACAGTCAAGAGGTCACCGTTTATGGTAAAATCGTCGGATATTACGGTTTGATTGTGGAATTCGTTGGAGGGGAGCCTGCTCAAGAAGAATGTCGCTGAGGCTCCTGCCGTTTGTGGAGAATCACCGAAGGATCTACCGGGGATGATGATGAGGTGTTAATTGGTTTGGGTGGATTTTTTTGGGTCGAGAGTTAACACATTATGATATTAATTTTAAAGTTTTTGAAAATTTGAATTCGTGCTCGATTTATTTTTCAATTTTTTTTATACTTTAGATGATGGTTTTTTAAAATTTTTTAAAAAATGAGAAGAACGTTTTTTGTAGTCCTGAATCTTGATGTTGATTATTTGTTTTTTAAAGTTTGAATCCGATGAATTACGTTTTATTCATATGCTTATTATGTATGGCTAAAGTTAAACATCTATCTGCATAACGTTTTAGTGTTCCTAGATCTAAATTTCTCCACTCTCATCTATCTTCCTAGAAACTGAAATGTGACAAAATAAAATTAGTTTGTCTTCGATCTAATTTTATTTCCCCTCTAATATTGAGTAACCGAATAGTGTAACTCAAAATATAAAATTTCACTATTCACAAAATTATAATGGGTGAATTAGCCTACTAATCCAATCAACCCATCTTTGTTAAGGGAATAACCCAAGTTTAAATTAATTAAGAGAATAGCCCAAATGAAATTTTATTCCAAAATTACCCTCATAACCCCAAACACTCGGAGGATCAGGGACGTCACGGCGGCGGCGAGGACGACGAACACGGCGGCGTTGAGGAGCGAGCCTTCGAGCTTCTTGGCGACGGTGTCGGAGGGGTTCTCGGAGTAGACGAGGTTCGTGGCAGTGCGGATAGGGGTATCCGGCGATGGATTGGCGGCGGAATAGACGAGGACGATGGTGCTGTGGAATAAGCGTGCGTTCGAGGGATTTGTGGTGTTGGACACATTTGCGTTCTTCTTCTCACTCTTTGAAGTTTCGATCAACTTATACATACCTCTGCTCGTTCGTGTTTTTGATTCGTTCTACAATTTCTTTTTGTTTGTTGATTCGGTGGATTTTTCATTTGTTTGTTGATTCAGTGCTAATTCGCGAATCAGTTAATTAATTAACTGATTAAAATTTATTAGGTTAATTAATTAACTGACTGGTTGAATTAAGAATTAGCTTAGGTTCTGAATTTTTTTGTGAGTAAAATTAATTTACTAATTGACTGAATTAAGATTTAGGTTAATTAATTGAATGCTTTGAATATGAATTGACTTAAGTTTTGATTTTTGTGAATTTTTTTGTGAATTTCCAATTCAAACATTCAATTAATTAATTAACCTAACTCAATTCAGTCTGTTAATTAATTAACTGATTCGCGAAGGGTATTTCCTTAATTAATTAATTAAATGAAACTTGAGTCATTCCCCTAATAAGAAGTGTAAGATGCGCTAGTGACAACAAATTTCACAAATTATAATAGAGCTATCATTTTATAATAGTAAATTAGATGAACTAATTTTGAAACAAAACCCCGAAAATATTTTAATTTATACATTTTGTCTTTAATTTTAACTTTTTTATATACAAGAATAAATTTAATACTCTTAAAATTATTTTATATCATTCAAATTATAATTTGTGGTATAAAAATTAATTTGAGTCGTTCTTTTCCTTTATAAAAAAATTATTTTCTTGTTAACTAAATGTTATTTTTGTTGTAATATATAACGTATTTTAATTAGTAATTTATTTTATATAATATATCTGATGTTTAGTTATTTTTAATAATACCTAATGTTAAATGTTACATATAAATTTGATGAATATATTAAACTAATAAATAGATGATAGATGTTTTTTAGTGTTTAAATTAGAAATTTGGATTAAAAATAAGATACTAAGAGAAATTATAAAATAAAGTTTGAATAGGAGATGATTATATCTTAAAAAAATAAGGAAAAATGACACACGCGCGCGCATATATATATATATATATATATATATATATATATATATATATATATATTTAGTTTGAGTGAAATGTCAAGTTTAAGTTTTGGTTTTCAAAAATCGAATTTGTATCCTTTGTTTCATTAAAATAAAAAAAATTATATTATTAAATAGACTACAGTGCCACAATTTTTTTTTTTAATTTTTAAAATTTTAAATTTTTTTATTTTTTATTTTTTATTTTTTATTTTATCGATGTTGACTCTAATATTTATATGTAAACCTCATTTTATTATTACTCATAAAAACGAAAAAAACGAACAACAATCAGTGAATCATGGAAAATACAGACATAGAAAATGGGTAAAAATTGACAGTCGATAATCATCACAATCGCTGATTCGAGCGTCTAACCCAGGACTCAGAATTGCAATTCGAACACGGAAAGAAACCATCTCTTGGGAGGTATGAGTTTTATAAATCTATTTCAATTTAGGGGTTATTTTGTACTTCAAAATTGAGAATTTGGGGTTGGGGTACTGGTTTAAAGTTTGGTTCGGTTTCTTAAGAGGAAGATTATTGGCATTGCTATCTATTTTAAGCTATAATTTTGTCATTTTAATTAAACAGAAGGTACAAGCTCGATATTTTTAAAAATTAAAAGTTAAACGTCATTTTACTAAAATACAAAATATATATGTGTCATTTTCTCAAAAAATAATAACACAAAATGATAGCGCGTGGAGTTTAGTCTTTTACTAATTGAGTTATGCTATTTGGCACAACTCACGAGTGAGAACGATCCAGTCATGAGTTGACACGTGGCAGTTAGTGGCCACGTGTCAACTCACGAGTGGATCGTTCCAACTCGTGAGTCGTGCCAAAAATCATTTCCCTTTACTAATTATGTGATACTTTTAAGAAAATATTTAAATTTGATGAACAGACTTCACTTTTTCTTTTGAATTCTCACATGCTACTTTATTGATGGGCCTTGTATAGATACAAGTCAGTGACTGTCGGCAAGCATGAAAATCATAAGACGAATATTACATTAATAGAAAAATAAATACATAAATGATTTTTGGAGAAAAGTCTACTAAAGAAAAAGCACATTATTTCCCACCCTTCCCCACAAAGGTAACTAAATACGCGTTTATTGAATTATTCCTTTCCTTCGTTTGGTGCGACCATCCCTGCCGTTGTGGAAAAGAAAGCACATCCAATTATTGCCCTGCCCCTACATATATGCAGAAAAGCAAGGACAATTAATATATATATATATATATATATATATATATTTATTTATCATACTAGTATATAAAATGACAATAACAGTTCAGTACGTTTTCTCAAAAAAAAAAAAAAAAAACAGTTCAGTACGAGTACGAATTTGCTTGTCATACATAGTTCCTCGAGATGTTCTAAGATGAACGTACATATAGCGATTTTTTTTTTTTTTGGAAAATATAAAGGGCATTGTTAATACCTTTCCGTCTTTTAACAAATTGTGACAAAGAGGAAATAGTTTCTCATTCCTCTTATAAAGACTCGGCTTATATTATAACTATAATTTTGTCC
The DNA here is from genome assembly GCF_054948205.1 of Urtica dioica subsp. dioica. Lineage (NCBI taxonomy): Eukaryota > Viridiplantae > Streptophyta > Magnoliopsida > Rosales > Urticaceae > Urtica > Urtica dioica. The sequence goes on along the minus strand of NC_142767.1, from coordinate 13,767,037 downwards.
CGCATAAAGAGCGGGACATCTATTAATGAGAAAAAAACGAAAACTTACGACTTCTAAGCTCATTATCGCACTTCATACGAAGTGGTGTTATGTATTGGTGGAGTTTTTGAGACACTGACAAAGGCCTTTGAATGCCATTTTTGTACAGAGTTTACATGCAAAGTTTCATATAGTGACTTGGGCGATAATGAAGAAAAAATGTAGTTGAACTAGCAAGCCCACATGATGATGAAGAGACGAAGCTAAAATATCACTGAAAAATCATGAATGTCATTTGTGTGTCAAATTCGAGAGAGATTTGACTATGAAAAGACGAACTCCATATGCCACGATCTTTAAAAAAAACTCGAGAAATACTAGAAAAAATAAATGGTCGATCGCTTGCCTAGGTTTTATTACCCGAGAAAGTTGATTTTTTTTTTTTTTTTTTTTGTATTAAGTCACTTGAATAAAACAAATGATAGAGAGAGAGATAGAAATTAGTTCGAGTGAGACATAAGGGCACATGAGGTTTCCTTTGGCGTACGCTCCAACGCTCAATATCAGTTTCAGTGTCAATGTGAGGTGCATGCTTAATTAAGATATATATACACACACACACAACACACACACACACATATATATATATATATATATATATATATATATATATATATATATATATATATATAGAGAGAGAGAGAGAGAGAGAGAGAGAGAGAGAGAGAGAGAGAGAGAGAGAGAGAGAGAGAGAGAGAGAGACTTTACAGAACTTTGGATGTTAAGGGGTCAAACATTGACTTTTGTGAGGTGATTTGGGAAGAGGGGTTCTCCAGGGCGATATTGGATAGCCGAAGCGAAGGGATTTCTCCTTGAGTGAGGCTGGGCAAAAACTTAGTGAGGCTTGGGTGAGGGCTCTTCAGACAATATTGTGCAACTATTCGACGAGGTGGGATCCCTCGTATGAGACTTTTAGAGGAATAGCATCTTTGAGCGAGCAAGAATTCAACGAGATATTTACTTCGACAAGGGTACATGGGGCGAGTGTGGCATTGGCGGGAGGCTAAGCGAGAGCAAGTGTCAACAAGGAGAATTTGGTTGGCTCGGGTAAAGACTAATCAATCTTAGGCGAGCGAGTTGGACGAGCGGGTTGTCAAACATCCCTAGTGTGTGGAAGCACATGTGGGCGAGCTAGATAAGCGAACGTCTAGACGAACGACTTTCGCTTATGGTTACTAAGGAGATGATTTGTGACGCTAGTGGTTGACTTGAGGCAAATGAGGCTGCTCCGATTCTGCGCAAAAGGCTATGGGGCAGTTTATTTGGCGGGTCTGACTAATTTGTATTGACTTTTTCGTCTTACTGAACCTGATATTGACTTCTCATTTAAGCATTAAGCTAGATTGTAGGCCAAGTTCATTGCTTTCCTTTAGTTATTTAACATGTAAAAAAAAGATACTATAATAATATCATTTGAGAAGTTAATTTATTTTAAAAAAAATTGTTGTTTACTTAAATTTTTCTTAAATTACGTTACAAGTACTATTTTGATGACGAAGTTCAAATTTTGAGGGGAGATTCGTGTTTGGTCTGAGATAATAAAAAGTATGTAACTTTTCAATTATTATGAATTAGTGACATTTTTGCCTTTGAATTATGATCACTTTAACAGGTTGAACCGTCGACGAAAAAACCTGCTGTTTTGATCCCTTATGATTAACAATCCTTTTGTTACAATTGGTGCTAATATTGGCGGAAAAATCCTGACGTGGACATCAAGTGTTGGCCCACATAAGGGAAATTATTATTTTTCCCCAGTAATATGCTATATTGTTTCCCTTATATTTATTTGAAACAAATAATTATTTAAAATTAATGTTCATAACTAAATAAATAAAAGGATATACAAAGAATTGCGAAAAGTAGTAGTTCACTGAAATCAATCGATCGGTCATCAAGATTTTGATCAATGGTTCTGTTTCTTTTGCGCGTGCGTTGATAGGGCAGCATCAGGGTGGTCGAGCGATGTGGTCGGTTCGATCGGCTCGTCGAGCCGGGCCTCCATTTCTTCAACCCCTTCGCTGGAGAATGTTTCACCGGTCTCATGTCCATAAGAATCTCCTTTCTTGATGTGTGCGTCGAGACAAAAACCAATGTTTATTTTTATTTTTATTGGTTGTTGAAGAAATAATTGTGATAATTAATTCTGAGTATCTTGTTCGGATTGGATTTTAGGATAATGTGTCGTGAAATTGATGTTTGATTCAGTACCGTATTGTGAAGGTAAACACCGATGATGCGTTTACGAGTTGCAGAATCCTAGAGAGAAGATTCGGGCTTATGCATTTGATGGTAATGTTCTTTGTTAATACATAAGAATTTGTTGTGCAGTTGTTGTTCGTGCTGTTGTTTCAAGGTTGACTCTCGACGAGATGTTTAAAAAAAAAGGCAAAGTTCACTTGTAGAACACAAACACACCTAAATCCAGATCTTGTTGGAGAAATTCGTTCTCCAAGAGCCGAAGGAAATCGATCTTCTCTTTCGACATCTCAGCCTCCCTATCTCCGCTGACGTCTTTGAGCAGATCTTTTGCCTCTTTCTCAGCCTGTCTCCACCGACGTTAGAACATTTTTTGTTTTGTTTTTACATTTTAAAATCAATGCTTGATTGTATTTTTATTTATAGTTTAATTTTATTGCCGGATTACAATTTTGTGCTCATTTAAAAGTCATATGATAAGCACGTGATCAATTCCGACTATTTTAATACCATCTGAAAAAATTACTATCATAAAAGGATAAAACAGTTTTCTTTTTTGTTCCAGTGCAATCAGTGATCAGGGCTAAAAATGTCATTGTCTTTTTCATTAATATATGTAAATATACTAAATATGACGTATATTTGTGTCCATGGCAATTTCCCTTTAATTTTGTGTTTCGAGATTTGTTATCTAGAATCTGAGGATGAGATAGTGGGATGCTGAGCTGCTCATTAAATATTCGTTTAATATATATTAATTTATTTATTAAATTATTTAAACCTATTTGTGTGTGCATATATATCTTAGTGCGGTAGAAAGAGAAACAACAGTTTCTGATAAGAATAAGAGAAAAACCCTACAACCATCAAGAGTTCCATTCCTCTTTTTCTTTTTAACTCGCTTTCGAAGTTCTAGTGCTTATCAGAAGTGTTAACGCGATTCTCGTTAGATTTTATTATCTTTGTTATCGGTAAGTTCTATGTACTGTCTTTGTTGTTTGATTTTTTATTTTTGGCTGGCTTTGTAAACAATTTTTTGAAGAACACTCTAGTATTTGATTGATTTCATACAATTATGTTTACGCTCGACGAAAACTCCGATCTCTTGCTAGTAATTTCGATTTTTAGGGTGCAACTGTGTGGATCTGGAATATTTTCACGGCTATTAATTCTTCTGAGTGTAATAATTTGACTTTGACTGTTCTTTTTTTTTTTTTGAAGACTCCATTTTTAATGAAATATTGAACTATTCATAAGGAATCTCCCTCTCTCTCTCTATGGAGCGCTTAACAAATATGCTTTAACAGTATATCTGTTTGCTTCCGATTATTTAATTAATATATGTGTTCATTCAATCTTCACGTTATTTCTCGGTTAATATCGTTAATTGGTTTTGTTGATACACGCATCTCCTCTCTCTCTCTCTCATAATATATAGCCTGATTTTTTTTTTCTTGGGTATTTTTTTTTTCTGCTTAAAAAGTATTATTGGATTGGTTGCTTCACTTGCTTGGCTCATTCAATTTGCAAATTAACCGTAGTCGATAATTTTGTGTGGAAGATTAACAAACAATTGCATGAGTTTGATGAAGATTTACAATATTATTCTGGGTAAAAAAAAAGATATAGGGTTTGATCTGTATTTAGTTTGCGGTGCAGGAGAGCAACCAGTGTGGTTGAGGGTGTGTGGCTTCATATAAATACTATTTATAATCGGTATTATCAGCTTGCTGTAGCTTCTTTGAACCCATGTCGGTATCAGGAAATGAAGAGGTGCAATTCTTTTGATCGAATCTACTACTTATATTAGTGAAGTATCGTGTTTTCAGGGTATTGATTTACTGATTCTGATCTTCTTTTGGTAGGTTGGGATTAAGTCCCTTCATCTTCGACTCTCTAGCTGTGACTATCCTGCAGGTATACCCATTAAAAAAAGAAGGTACCCGATGATCAGACCTCCATCGCCGCCGCAAGAAGAAGAGCCATTGCCAAATCCGGTTGATAGCGGTTCAATCCACAAAGACCAATCCAGTCCATCCCAGGGATCGACTCTTTCGTATTCGAGTGTTGCCACGACCAATTGTTCTGGTTTGGTTGGTGCTACCAAGTGTACCGAACCTGAAGAAAACAGAGAGAGCTCTTGCGATAAGGAATCCACCGTTCTTCAGATGGGGTCTTTGGATAAAACGAGCGGTGAAGAGAAACCCGTGGAAGCTGGGAATCCCGTGAATGAGATTGTTCCGGAGAAAAATGAGCTGAATTTAGCGGGGGCAGATGAAAAACCTCTTGCTCTCGATGGAGGGACTCAGATGCGTGGTGTGAGAGGTGTGGAAGTGAAGGTTGAAGCAAAGACGTCGGAGTTGGAAGAGAAGACTAAAGCACTATTGATAGCGAAGGAGAATTTTCACCCGGTTTTATCCGACACATCGGAACCAATATTGCTGAATTTATCATTGGGTAAAGACAATATCTTTGGCAACCAGAGCGAAGCCAACGTTGTTGGTAGGCCAAATGTGGGTAGTTCTCATCTTTTTGCAGATCGGGCGAATTGGGATCTCAATATTCCGATGGATACATGGGACGGTCCTTCAAGCGACATAGCTCTCGGTCAAACTTCTTCTGGTCGCACACACGGTGTAAAGCCATTGTTGGCTGCGGTTTCCCTTGCTCAGGACAAGGGCAAGATTACAGAAGTAAAGAATGTCAACAATGTCTCTGAATTATCCAATTTGTCTGCTCGTCAATCCGATGACTCGCTCCATTTACGACTCAGTCCGTGCCTTCCAGTTAAAAGAACGGAACCATCCATTCCAGCCATTAAATTGAGCGCACCGAGCGCTGTTCCTAATGATAGGTCAGTTGGAGGGGTTGCGCAAAGTGGCAACTCAAAGAAAGTGAACATCGGTTCAGTGAAGGCCGAGCCAGTTGAGGAGAACATTAAGTTGGATTCTAGAGGATCCGAGACCTCTAATGCAGTAGCTTCATTGGTGAAAAGAGAGTTTGTTGATCCGAGCAGTCTTGAAGCTACCAAATCTTTACGTTCCCTTGCCCAGAAGTCCGTAAAACCTGAGCCGGTTTCGGAAAGTAAAAAACAAACGATTAATTCAAAACAGGGAAAACCATTCCATTTGAATGAAAATATCGCACAAGGTACAGATAAACAGTCTACTGATGCGATTTTACCACAGGTTGCTTGTCCTGTTGTGAATTCTTCGCTTCGAACTGAGTTTGAACACATTCATGCTTCTGCGCTTTTGTTGAAAACTTTAGAGATGTCTTCTCCGTCTGGGAGTTCTTTGTCTACTGAGATCGAACTTAAGTCCGCTGCAGCGACGTGTAAAACGACGGAAAATCCACGACCTATTGTTAGTCCTTCTTTGTCCATCAAGTTGGCGGCTAGGGATGAGGACCTTCCGAAAATCTCTGGTCAGCCTAGTTTTTCGAACAGAAGCTGTTTAGAGACTCGTGCTCAAGCAACAAGTGAAAAGCAGGTTGCTTCGGATTCGGATGCTACGTTGACAAGTGTTGATGGTAAGTCTTATGTGGCAAAATCTGAGGACAACAGTGCTACCAATATATCAAAATTACCAAACGATTCATCTGTTCCTTTGTGCGGAAATGTTGCGGGTTTCGCGGAAATTGCCAAGATCAATATTTCAGCTGGTATTGAAGTGCCTAATGCTTCTGAGAACGAGTCGGATGGTAATCGTGATGTGGATATGTCTGTTGATATGGAAATAGATACCGAGGATGATTACGAAGACGGTGAAGTTAGAGAGTCACTGGAACGAATTGCAGCCGAGGAATCCGCGCGTGAAAAAGCGATTCCAGGACGTGGTGATAATGACGATGATAACGATAATAATAATGATGGTGATCTGAATAGAGGAACTCTGGAAGTTGCCGAGGATGTTAATCTTAGTTCGTCGAATGTTGAGGTGAGTGATGTTAAAACGTACGCTGCTGAAACAGGTAAGGACATTGACGAATCTTCGAATCCAGTTCATGGTGATGAACGCGATGACAAGGGATCCGATAGAATTCCGTTTATGCAAGAATTGACTGTTGAAAACCCACTTGACGGAGCTTTCGTGAATGAGGCCCACAAGGCCGTGCTTCAAAGTACGATTGATCAGTCGGGTAACAGAGGGGCAGAGGAGTATCAACAGAGAGATTCTAGGCAGTTCGCCGATGGTGGTATAGAAACTCTACCTACTTTCTCATATGGGACGGGCTTGACTATGAACGGAGATCACCTGGTAGCAGTAAAGAATGAAGTAGTTTTGTCTGAATCATTTACGGATGTCAATAACGCAGCAGAGAATCATATTGATAACGCGAGTCACGGTAATCGGATCATAAATTTGCCCAGATCTTCCGGTTCAGCTTCCCCTGCCAGGATACGAACGTACTCTGGGAGGGATTTACCGGCTAGAGATGGAAGAGAGAGATTGTCGGATCTACCGCTTCATGGCGATAAAATGCATTCTCGGGGGAGGTGAATATTTTCTTGATCTTGTTTTTTGTATTTTTTTTTATCTTCCGGAATGGCTATATATACTTTTCTAGTCAACACTTGATTCTGATTTTCAGAATTACCAATTTTTTTGTTTCAGAGAGGACATGTACTTTGAAGGTAACCCGAGATTCTCTAGGGAGAGACACCATGAGCAGACACCTAGGAACTCTAGGTTCAATTTTACGCGCGGCAGAGGTAGGTTTTATAATCGACCTGACAACTTTCGCGGCCGTGAATTTCCTTCGGATTATTATAATTGTCAAACAGAGTACCGTGGCCCGAGGCACAAATTCTCTTCTTCCATTTCCGACGCCGACCTCGAATACAACTCTTACAACGCCGGCGAAGATTCTGGTTTCGTTAGCTCAGGTCGAGGAGGAGGAAGGAAGCCGATGAACATCAGAGGGTCGTTCATCCGCCGGATGCCTCCGAGGAGGAGGTCTCCTCCCGGCGGGGCCCACATGGTCCGCCGAGTGTCGAGGAATATGAGCCCGAATGATAGAAGCCCCACCGAGGACGATTCCGAGCTGGTCAGGCCGAGGCGAAACGGCCGGGGATTCTCCGACGACGAACCCGTGTTCTCTCGTCCCCAACATTCGCCGCCCTCGTACGGCGCGGACGGTGGTCATTTCATGCAGCAGCAACAGCAAGGGAGTCATCGGAATTTTCCGAGGCGTGTCATGCACCGAATCCGCTCGAAATCGCCCGTGGGTTCTTCTAGAACCCGCTCACCCGGGGTTTGGTCCTCCTCCCCTAGGAGGAGGTCCCCGGACGGGTTCTCCGACCAGAGATCTCCGCCGTTCTACAGAATGAAATCGCCCGATCGCCGGTGCTTTCCCGGAGAAGCCGTGGCGGCGGCGGTCCGGCGACAAGACATGAGAGACGTGGACTCGGCCCGGGACCACAATCGGAGCCCGTCGAGTAGGATCGTCAGGAGGTTCAGCAGCGGTCTCGTGGACCCGCAAGAGAGACCCGAAGGAGACGATTTCTACGGCGACGGTGGCGGAGAGAGACGGTTCGGCGGCGATAGGCGCGGGCCGGTTCGTCAGTATCGAACTTCCTTCAACGGCAGCGGCGATGAGAGCTTTCACATAAATAATTCGGAGGAGGGTCCTTCGAGGCCGCCCCTGAGGTTCTGCCAGCAGGACGAAAATGCAGAGTTTCAAGATAGGAACAACAATATGGTGGAGAGAGATTTCGGCAGAAGGATGAAGAATACTAATAATAATAATAATAATAATAATAATAATAATCGGTCCGTGAATCATTCGCCGCATCGGAGGATGAGAAGCATGGAAGATCAGGAGGTGAACTACCGGCCCGGAAGCCAAGCGTGGCACAACAACAATAACGAGTTCGATGAAATGTCTCGGGGTAAAAGGAAAAGATACTGATGACGACGATGATGTTGCTCAATTTTCTTTCTTTCAGCCACACAGCTCTCGGGGGATGTTTTAAACGTGCTCAGAGTTTCAACTCAAAATTTATAATCGAAACATGGCTGGACTGCGTATTGCTATGAGAATATTTATGTATTTGTTGCTCTTCTAAGTAGGGGATTCAGTTCCCCGAAGACTAGTGGAGTCAAACAGCCCATAGTTGAGATTAGAATCCTTGTTTTTGCCGTGATCAAATGGTGAGTTGTGACTTGTTCAAACCGGGAGACAAAAAAAATATATAATAAAAGACTTTGAATAATCAACCTTTCGTTTTGATTTACCAAAACCATCTGGGAAGCTTCAGTAATCTATTTGTCTGCTTCTCTCTATTGACATTAGATTAGATTTGTTTATTGACCGATTCTCTCCTCATCTTTTTAGAGATGGAGAAGTATTTACTATAATTACGGAGAAAATTAATTTGAAACCACGAAGAAGAAAGATAACCAATTCAGGTACAATGCGAAAGTTGCTTCACATATCTACCGATTTTTAGTTACGTAAAAAAAATTAGTGTAATTCTTTTTATACTCGTCAACTTCCTCTTCTATTGGTGGAAGCTATGGCAGTTCTACGAGGCTTACACATAGGCTCATGAGCTTGGTTGAGGGGACACATTAGTCCAATCTGGTTGCTCGGAGGTGGTTAGTCACCCGGCAACGAGTTTTCAGTATCTTTTCCATTTCTTTTTTTACCTAAGAAAGGGAACGGTGTTGCGGATTATTTACTAAGTATGATGCGTATAAATCTGGTGTCGAAACCGGAAGGGACCAAAATTTCCGGTTCCGAGAGGCCAGAATGACCCATAAGAAACTTTCGCTTCAGTGGGTGGTTGTACGAGCACTTCTTGTTTCCTAATACAACCGGAAGTAATGGTAAAACCCGGGGGCATGTGTTTCCATGATTGTAATGTTAAGGTGTTCAAATTTATTAATTTAAAAATAAAAGAAAAACAACGAATGACCATTTTTTGACCATTGGGATGCAATGATTAAAAAAAATAATACTATTTTTAAGACAAATCAATTTTCTTCTATAAATACATCATTCAACTCTTTTTCTTCACAACTCATTTTATTCATGTCTCAACTCCGTTCAAACTCTTAAATCCTCTCAAACCCTTGTACAGTTTAATATATACTTTTAAATTATAATATATATAGTTTTAAGTTATAATTTATAGTTTTGAATATGTCTTCTTCTTGTTCTTGTTGAAGTTCTTCTTGAGATTGATCTTGTAGATCGAATATAACCAAAAATGTCCTCCCTCAAAACCAATAAGACCACGAATCTCCCCAACCCATTGGCCATTATCCTCAATATTGGTTACGTTTGTTTAAATTTGCAAATTATAAAAACATCAAATACGACCAAGTCTCCAGCTCCACATATGAGACTCCAACATTTGGCCAAATCAAATTTACCTTCGCAATACATTCCTCCATTTGAACAAATATCTCCTTATGTTCCACCACCATTTCCCTCATAAATGAACCCTTAATATCTGTATTATCCACAACTTCAATTTGGTTTTCAGCAATAACTTATCCAAGGTAAAGGGTCTCGAGATCCCGATGAGACTCAAGATTCATATGAATTATTTAGGAGAACTTGTTGAGTGCACTATTTATACTTTATTTATACTGACCAATCATTTAGTCGTAGAATACGAATGTTGCATTATTCAGTACTTGACATTCGTATGCTTTATAGAACACTACGAAGACATATTGTCAACAATTTTTTAGAAGAAAAAGACAAAATGAAAGCCATTTTCATGCCGGTGTAAAACTTTAAGCAAGATGATCATAGGATTTAGGAGAATAAAGAGAAGCCACACAACCGCAACATCTTAGCAATCATAATAGGAGTAATAGAAGAGCGCCGTTTAAGTGAGAGAATCATTTCAGTAATTTTAGACAATGCACAAGTAATGATGCTATAAAGGTTTAAGATGGAAATAGCTTGTGAGGATAACATTTTACACCAAAGATGAGCGACTCATATCATTAGCCTCATAATCAAAGCCGGACTTATATGATTTTTTTAGGACTTAACTCGCACCACCTATATCAAGCCAAGTCCACCCCACAACGAATCAACAAGTAGTGACATGTTACAAATTCTCCATCGCTATGTACGTGGTGTGCGTATATCCAGAGGCGGCTCGACTACATCGGGGGCCTAGGGTGGGAGACAAAAATAGCCCTTGTTTATCATATTAAAATTAATTTGAAAATGAAAATAACGCATATATGAAAATAACAAAAGGTTTTTTTTTCGTATTTTTCTTGACTCTAATATCTTTATTTATTTATTTAAACATGGTAAAATCACTTGAACCAAGTATAAAACCTTGAACCAAGTATAAAATAAGAGAAAAAAAATATAAACGAGGTATTTTTAGAATTTATTATCAAAATAAGAATGAAAATGGATGTATCATTAGAATGTTTTTGAAAAGGTAGGTAGGATAATTTTCAGACTTGAAACACGTATTAATAGGAGATAAAATATAAAATGAGGTATTCCTGGAATACTAATGAGGTATTATCAAAATACAAAATCACAATTAACCTAATATCCGAAATACACTCCTAGTTCGTTGGACATTCTTTACAATGTATTTAGGTAAGAGCAACTCCAATGCTAAGAGTCGCCTATTTAACACTTCACCTTAAACAAAAGGAATTATACCATAAGTATGACCTTCTCAGTAATTTTAGAACAAAATTCAAGAAGTCTATTTTAATCTAAAAGTATGACTATCCATTTTGTGTATTTACTTTTTTAACGATTTTCTTCTTCTTCTTCGTCTTCTCTCTCTCTCTCTCTCTCTCGTGCGTAGCTGTTTTTTTTTTGTTGAGTTGTTGAATTCTCACGACGTTCACTTTCGTTTTCATAAAACCGTTTAATTTTTTTTTTTCATTTGAAGAATTTGGAAATTCATTTGAAAATTTATTGACATTTTTTCAATTTATGTTTATTGACATGGATTTCAATAAATCTTCGAATATTATGAGAATTCATTTGAAGATTCTGGGTGTTGAAGATTTATCCAGAAAATTTATTGACAAAGATGTCAATAAATCTTCAAAGTTTGAAATATTTATCCAAAAATTATTCACAAAGATGTCCAAAATTTTAGTATTAAATATCCATTCACATCACTATTACCAACTTTTGACCAAAAAAAAAAAAACACTCTAACGGGGAGCAACTTTGAAAGTTGCCTATCATCAAAGTTGCCTACCATGGTTCATTTTATTATTTTATTTAAGTATTTTAGTTCATCTATTTAATGGTTAAGAAAAGAGCTGAGCAATATTCATAGGGGTTCACAGTATCCACGATTTACAAAGCAACTAAAGATGCTACTTTGGCTATTGCCGCATTAGCAAAGGGATATTGACACTAATAATACTAAATGAATGTCCCTTATCAAATATAGTCCAAAACCAAAAATTTGACAAATGTAGTACCTAGACCAATGAGTAAAGACTATTATACCCTCAAAATTCATTTAAACGAAAAAAACCATCACAAACCAATTCCCTCTTTTTTTCTCAAAACTTCGCACGCACACCTCTTCATCTTCATCTTCTTCTTCTCACTCGGTCGCTCAACCTCCACGCTCAATCCAACCCACGATTTCACTCAACCAAACCCACGATTTCGCTCAACCCAACCCACGATTTCGCTCTCTCTTCATCTTCTTCTCACTCGGTCACATATTTCTTTCTATCTCTCCCTCTCTTTCTCTTTCTCTTTCTTTCTCGGTGAAAAAACGCGGAACCCATCCTCCTCACTCTCTCTCTCTTCGGTTGGCGACCCAGCTCTCGGCGAAGGCGCAACTCAACCCACACGCAACACAGATCTCGGGCGCAGGCACAACCCACACGAACTCAACAAAACGCGCAACACAGATCGGGCAGGCACAACCCACGCGAACTCAACCCAGGCGCAACCCAAAATTTAGGTATGACTTTGTTTGTGTGTGTGTTTGATCTTGGCTCAACATTTAGGTTTGATTTTGATTTGGGCGGGCGACCGACATTTTGGTTAGGGTTTGATTTAGGTCGCCGGATTGTTGAGATTAGGTATGACTTTGTTGTGTGTGTTTGGTCTTGGCTCAATATTTAGGTATGATTGTGATTTTGGCGACCAATATTTTGGTATGTGTTTGATTTGGGTCGCCGGATTGTTGAGATTAGGTATGATTGTTGATCCGAAATGGGTCGCCGGATTGTTGAGTTGCATGTTTGTTTCGGCGACCCATTTCGGTATTGTTGGGATTACTGAATTTGTTGCCGGCTTAATTTGTTTCCGGATTAATTTTTGTATGTGTTTGTTTGTGTGTGAGATTAATTAACTTGTGTTAAGAGTCTTTTTCTAGTTTGCCTTGTTGCGTTAATTAACTTGTATGTGTTTGTGTCACTGTGTAGTGTTTGGGCGAGTGTGTATTTGGGCGAGTGTGTGTTTGTGTGTATTTCTGTGTTATTGCATGAATTATTCCTTGAATTATTGAAGTCTTTTGGTCTTGAATTATTGATGCATTTTATGTTCTCGGATTGTATTTGGTCTTGAAGTTGTTGAAAATTGGTGACTTGATTTGTTTTAGGATTTATCTTCAATGACGAAGTCTAAAGAAACCAAGGTCGAGGAGGCCTCAAAAAGTGTACAAAGAAGTCCTAGGACGGCTTCGAAAAGGAAAATAATTTCTCCGTCCAAGCGTTTCGACGATGACGACGCGTTCATCGTCGCACCACCAAAGATAAAGAAGGTATAGAATAAAAATTAAGTGACTTAATTAGAGAAATGTATGGTTATTTGATTTTGTTTTGTGTTTGATATAGACAAAAAATAAGGCTGGGTCCTCGGGCGTTACGGCCGCCTCGGAGAGTCCTACCACTGTTATTTCCCGAAAGGTGAGTGTCACAAACTCATTTTGATCATGGTTCGTGACAGATGTATCTCGAACTCGCTGACTTCGTGACAGATGTGTCACGTACTGCGAAGTCAGATGTGTCACGGACTGACCCAGTCCGTGACACATCTGTCACGAAGTCAGCGAGTTCGTGACACATCTATCACGAAGTGAGTGAGTCCGTGACACATCTGTCACGAACTCAAGCATAATGGTTTCACTAATAATGTCATTGACTCATATGTGTAGGAGTGGAGACGATGTATACCAGAGGCCAACGTTGAAGGATTTTCCTTTAACTTCCACGGGGAATTGGAAAATTTTCTCGCTCTCTTACTCGGCCGCAGCGTCGAAACTCAAGCTGGCTTCGCCCAATCATGTTTTGGGTAGTTTGTGGGGCAACCCAAAATAGTCCGGTCATCGGCGATTATAAGCCACCTGGTGTTGAGGACCGGGAGCTTCGACGGAGAAACCACTGACGGACTTCTAATTGAGATTGGAGGCCAAGTTCGGGAGTTCACGAAGAGAGATTTCCAGGAGATTACATTCCTCAAAGTCGTTGATGACTACGAGGAATTCAAGTTCGAGGGGGTTGTTTTTGATGACAGCCTCTTCAAAAAATTCTTCCCGGGGAAGTATTTGAGTCGTAACCTGGTCAACCAATTCTTGGAGCCGAGCATGGATTGGCCGACAGAGGTTCAGGTAAATTACCTGAAAATTTACTTCGTCTTGAATGTCCTCCTGGCGGACGACGCGAAGAACATGATACCGTGCTTAGAGCTCATTAAGGCGGTGGAGGACACAGACACATTCGGTCACCATCCATGGGGCAACGTGGTGTGAAACTACCTTCTCGGTGAAGTCCGGAAGTTTGTGGAGAAGGGTGGTGAGCCATTGGAGCAAGGTAAAAATAAAAGGAAGCTCCATCTCCCCGGATTCGTCGAGCCGTTTCAGGTTTGGGCGTACGAGTGTCTTCCTTTCCTGACGAACATGGGGGTTTGTCAGAGAGTCTCCACCACAGCTCGGCCAATAATGCGTCGGTGGAAGTCTATCGGACTTGTTTAGGATGCCGCCATGAGATGAATCAACTTCAATGAGGTAAGAAATTTGTAGGTTAATTCATACTTAATATTGATCACACTCATTTGTTAACTTGTCCCACGTATAGGTTGAATTTCATGGACTCGGCGACACTTCTTCAAGCGTTGCCACCCCTTCTACGACGCTAGCGGTGGTGGACAAATACCCGAAGAAGAAACCCAAAAAAGACGCCCCACAACCAGAAGCACCACCACAACAACCATCACGACCACAAGCACGGACAGTTGAGGTCACATAATTTTAGGTTTCTATTGTAAGTTAAATAACCATTGTCCGTGACACATCTGTCACGGAGTGGATTCATTCTCAGCCAGCTTACTTTGTTATTTTGCTTATGGACAGTCCCGGCTCGACTCTCTCGAAAATTCAGTTGGAAATCTCCACGATCGTTTCCTCTATATGCAAGAGGACTACAGGAAGTTCAAAAAGGAGATTTTGGACGCGGTGAAGAGCTATAGAGTGGCTCTTGATGAACTAGATCAGTACTACGATTGGAGAAGAGCGTTGCAGTTTGAAAAGAAGCGCCAAGAGAAATATGCCCGATTATCGACCGAAGAGAAAGCGGCCAAATGCAAGAAGTACGAAGAAGACATGGCGAAGAAGAAAGCGGAAAAAGAAAAGAAAAAAAAGAGGAAGAAGAGATGGATGAGAAGCTGAAGAAACTGCAGGAAGAAGAGAAGAACCATGTTCAAATATAGTATACGATTTTGCTGCACCGTAGAACTTCCAGTTGAATTCCTTGCCAAGTTTTTTGAATTTTGCCTTGACGTTATTCTTCACGTGGTATGCGCAAAAACCATGTTCTGCTCTTGGAAAAACTTTCTTCGCGGTGTTAATGATTCCGGTGTTTCGGTCGGATACGATGACCATGTTATCTCTCTCCCCCAATGCTTCTTTAAGTTTGTTGAAGAAATAAAACCAGGATTTGGAAGTTTCTGACTCACCAATACCATAGGCAAGCGGGAATATTTGCTCATTCGCGTCCATCGCGAAAGCCGTAAACATGCTGCCCTTGTGATAGTTTGTCAAGAAGGTTGCATCAACAATTACAACAGGCCGACAATACTTCCATCCCTCTCTAAACGGAGCCAAAGAAACGAAAAAGTACATGAAATATTTATGACGATTAGTTTTAAGGTCGATGAGATAACCTGGATTCTTTTGCTCTAACATGTACTTGTATTTTGCAAGAGAGGCATATGACTCATCATCAGTCTCATATAAGGACTATATTGCACATTCTTTTGCCCTCCATGTTTTTCTGTATGAAATATTGACTCCAACCTCTGTTTGCATGTAACTCTGAATCTCCTTTGGGGTACCACTATGTACAGTTGGATCAATAAATTTGTGTTTCACCCTCTCTCCAACCAACTCTGCAGTAGCTTGCGGTTGCCCTTTTTGTCTGTCCTCCACAGAACAAGTGTGCTTTGGATCATATCTTGAACCATAAACACGTACACAAGATCAAAATTTTTTTAAAAATAAAAGTGCATCCATTTCGTGACAGATCTGTCACGAAGTGCATCCACTCGTGTCACGGACTGGATTCACTTCATGATAGATCTGTCACGGACTGATTCATCTATGAAGAGAAGTTAGGAAATTTCAAATAAAATCAGTTTTTAGGTCATGAAATTTTACCTTCTAATTTCAAAACAATCTGTGTTCTTTAGCTTCACCGCCCGGACCGCCCAATCACAATTTTTACCCGCACAAATGACATGAAGTTTGAGCGGAGATGAGTTCTTCGTTTTGAACCGATAATGATTATTGATTGCATCCATCCGCAAATGCTTCAACAACGCCGCTTTGTTTGCATACAATTTTTTTTTTACACTTACCGGAGATCAAATGTCCAACACCTCAATATCGTTACTCTCGACACATTTATCTGATTCGGGAGCCGTAACCGAACACCTCTCTTGGCTCGATACCTTCTCTTTTCTTTGTGATTGAGTTGGAGGCTGTGGTGGAAAAGGAGGCTCTTGCTGGTGTTGAGTCTGTCGTGGAGCCTATATCGACAAAATAACTGGTGGCGGAGATCCTCTGGGTTGGGATGTCGCCTGGCTAAAAGTATTGATGTCATCCAACCCAACAGTATCATTGACGAAAGCCTCCAGACTTGGTATGTCCCATTCACGTGACTCGGATATAGGACTCGGCATGTTTGGAATGATCCTGCTTCGATTGCAAGCGAATCCATTCTCGCTTGTGTTTGGTGTTGGAGTGGATCCAACCCGTGGAGAAGACGCTTCATCCGCTTTTTTTTATCCTGAAATGCCTCCGGACTAATCTCAAGTACAAGATTCAACTTCGTCCGGTTCGGTTCGTTCTTCCTCAAGTACAAATAACATCGCAAACTTTCGTTGTCGTCTATGGTTGGCGGTACGAGCCCGTCAGCTTCATGTTTGACGTGGATTGAATGCGTTGCAGGGGTCACGTTCAACCGAGCATACAATGTTTGCTGATAAACTTGGGTAATTCAAATTGGTAGGAAGTAAAAGCGTAAGAGTACCACCCTCTTGATATACACCCGGTTTTACCCACTTCCCGCTATGCTTAGCATATAAACATATTTCCGCCATGGCTGTATACGTTTAGTCATATTAGATATGAGTATTAAAAAATAGTTATTAACATCGAAAAGCATCCAGTTCGTGACACATGTGTCACGAACTGAATCCAGTTCGTGACACTAGTGTCACAGACTGAATCCAGTTCGTGACACTAGTGACACGGACTGAATTCAGTTCGTGACACCCTGGAAAAATCGGGAATTCAACAAAAAACACCATTTTTTACAAACAAATCATACCCAACCACAATGGAACCTATTTCAACATGAATCAAAACAATTAAACATGTTCTTGTATGTTAAAGATAAGAAGAACTTACCAAAATTTGTTTGAAGAATTTTGGATCTTTGATTTGAACGAAGATGAGGTTGGATCTTTAATATTGAACAACCACTTTTGATTTTATTACATTGAGAGTTGGGTTTCAAATGGGTTTCAGAGAGTTGGGTTTTAGAAATGGGTTTCAGAAAACAAACTTCAAGCTTGGGTTTTAGATAAGTTTATCATTATTACATAGAGAGTTGGATTTCAAATGGGTTTCAGAGGAAGAAGAAGAGATTCTGGCGACAACGTGTGTAGATTCCGGCGAGGAAGAAGAAGAAAAACGTTGGGTTTCAAATGGGTTTCAGAGGAAGAAGAAGAAGAAAAACGTTGGGTTTCAAATTTTAGCGTGAGAAGTTCCTGAATAGGGGTTGAGTGTGTATTGAATAGGGTTGGGGGTAGTTGGGTCAACATTTATTTCTCTCACCAAACTCTAGTATTAGTTTTGTCAATTTTTTGGTTTTGGGCTAAATATGGTAAGTGACATTGAGATAGTATTATTTGTGTCAATTCCCCATTACCAAAAGTATTCCAACAAATTCAGCGTTAGTGATGCTCTAAGAAGCATTGTCAATAGTAATTGACCAAAGCATTTTCTCAAATTCAAGTGCACAAAGTGACAAGTAAGAGCCATGGATGAAACCTTATGTCTACTTGCCTTCCACACTCACTCTACTAACATCGATGATCGAGAAGCTTTTTCTAGATAATCAATTTCGACGCAGCTTTTATAGATCGTGAAGCGGCTGTAGGGAATATCGCCCGCGATGAAGAAGGCAAACCTTTATGGCTTTGGCGTAGCCGCATCAAAGCCGATTCGGCGGTTGAGGCAGAGTTACGGGCTCTGTATGTGGGCGCATTACGCGCTATATTCATAAATGTGAATGCATATTGGACAGCTTGGTCGCGACAAAAGGTTTTCCGTTTGGCATTTATTGCCCGTCTATGAAAATGTTTTTGATGTGCTTAAATTTTTTGCTTCGGTTTCCTTTTCCTTTGTTTGGATTCCGAGAATTGTCAATGAAGTTGCTCATGGTTTGTTTAAAATGGGCAATGCTAGATGAGAGTCTTGATTTATGTAATGTAAGGGATGTTTCACCCCTTGTGCGGAATCTTATTGAAGCAGAAATCAGTTAATCGATGAAAGAGCTATTCTTTTCTCCACCGATCTTCGTAAAAAAGAATGCATCGGAGAGTTTTCATGAAAGCACATTTTTCCTTAAAAAAAAACATCCCTAAGCAACTCAAACTATTCTTTTTTCTCTAACTCATAACTTGTAAAACAATCATTTCTAAAAGTTTTTATTTTAATGCAATTATTTATAATAGTTGCATGACTAATCTTTTGATAACTTTAAACAACAATCCTGTAATGTAAACTAAACAAGTCTTATCCCACGTTGTTTAAAGTGTGATTTTTTTTTTCACTCATGCCATAGTATGTATATTTGTTACAAAGAAACAGGACCAACGACCAAGCTGAAATTAATTTTGATTAGAGAATTGAAGTCAGAAACAGGACCAACGACCAAGCTGAAATTAATTTTGATTAGAGAATTGAAGTCACAAACGCGACCAAACTAGTACGAAAAATATCCTATTAGTTGAAATAATTTACCCTAAGTAATAGGATATTACATCATCCTTACACGCACGTCATCTAGTAACATTCAATTGTAAAGACAGAACAAAAGTACAGGGAGGCGATATTTTATATATCTAACATATCCATTATGTTTACCCCTTTGAATGCTTTGTAATCTAGATAATCATTCTCTTCATTCATTTTTTTTTTCCTTCTCTTTTTCTGTTAAAGTATAACTCAATCTCAAATTTTTGCCTAGACAGATTCCCTTTTTATCTCATAAAGAGTTTAGACAGATCCCTTTTTTGTGAAGAAACGGATCTCATTCATTAATTTTAACTTGAATGTGAAAAATACAAAACCATGGAATGAAAATCTTGAGATTTTTTTTAAAAGAAACATTTCAATGATACTAAAATCTGAGAAATACCATCATAAGTTGGTTCCCCGAATAGCTGGACCGCACTTTCTCAGTCACTTAGCAACGCGACTGATAAAAATCTCGAAATTCATATGCAGTGATTAACAAATACTAGCGCCTGATTGACATCCAACACATCGTTTTCAAAGACGCATTTGTTGCGTTTGTTCTACATCATCCATACTAGAACGAAAATTTCAATACCAAGACCAAACCCGGGACGAACATTAGCACTACTCCAAGAAGAGGTAAAAGAAAATGTCGTGGAGAGAGAAAAAGGTGCGGGTTTTGAGCTTTAACTCGAACGTGCGATGATCATCTTGATAAGAACTAGCCTCCAGCCAAACAAATGAACTTTATGGCCTTCCAAACAGATTCAACGGTCATTGCATTTGGTTCGACAGTGGATAAATCGCAGTCAAGGTACAGGGATTTCGTGGAAAACTCCGATTCATCATTGAGCCATGTTTGGCGGTCTTGTGATCTGTCCAGTCAGCCTGCTCTGTTCTCACAGCAGTCTCTCGAAAGTGAGATTGCTTGAAACTTTAAGGTCCCAATTCACATGTGAAAACGTCAGTCACACGACCAGCCTCTCACCATTTTTCCTCCTAGAATCGAATTTGGACTCATTTTCAGCTAAACCTCCAAAATCATTTAGCTAGTAGTGTCGTGTTTTTTTACCCACGAGCCTTCCGATTCCCAAGGGCCACCCTTTTGTCCCTGTTTGCAGCAAGTTTTCCCGCCAATTATGGCCCTTTTTTTGACCCGTCAAAGCTTTCCAAAAGAAACCTCTCTTCCACCCGTTGAGTCTTCCACACATCAGAACCTCTCTAAATCGAGCTTGAGGACCACACTGTTTCCGACGGCTGAACTATATTCTTCTCCCACTTCATTAGCTATAAGAATGAGATCCGTTTCTTCACAAAAAAAAAAACCCCTTGTGAAAAAGTAACCATCTTGTGCATTATGGTACTACCCAAGACTAGAAACATTATTTAAATGTACAAGTTCTTCTCATTTTTTTTTTTAAGTATGTGCCACGGCGAGCAACGCTTAAGAGACTTTATCATGACAATTGACACACTTGAGAACAGATCAACAAATGAAGTCTCAACTCATCTATACTCATTTTGTGAAATTTACCATTCTGGCTCTGGATTTGTAAAAGCTAGGGTAGTGAGTCCTCTTTTCCATCATTCTGAATCTTCTTAACTTGACCATGGCTAATCATTACTTCGTAGAACTTGCGCATCAGCATTTCTTCCTCCACCTGAAGTTTATGCAATTCGTGTGACATTGATCTGTACGCTTCCATTAAAAGCTCGCTTTGCTTCTCCAGATGCTTGAAGATATCTCCGGTGAGTCTCGGATCCATCACAAACACACCAATTGTTGCTCTGCTATGATGTTTTTATCAATATAAAATACAATATAATCTGTGGAAGTTACAGAGAAAATATGATAATCATTAATGCACATGGACTCTATACATACAAGTACATAAAAAAATAAAAAAAAAATAAAAAAAGTGCAGTTAGCTTCACATCAAGAAAGCTGAAAATAAAAAATAAAAAAAATTCGTGAATTGAATTGAAAACATAGGATAAAACAATTGAACCGATACTGTACATGCAGGTGAAAAATATATACAACGATTATAAAGCTGAGAAAGCAGACCCAAAAAGGAAACAAAGATTGTAAAACTTACCAAAAAGACTGGGGACAGAGACAAGGAAAAAAAGCTTTAGGTTAGATCGCACATTTAATCGAGAATAGGGCTTTCAATCTCGTGTGGTAGTCTTAGGGATTGGCGATGGTGGAGAAGTGAGTTATTATTGAAGAACTTGAAAAAGTCACCGGAGTTGTGACGGCGGAGAAGCAGACACTCCGGACAGGTCAGTGAGATCTTTATAATGGTCCGGTTCTATATATACTGTTTCTATAACGCCCTCAGGGTGTTTAGTGCTTATAGTGTGCATATTTAATTTATATTTATGTCTACACCAATATAACTATAATAAAATATTGAAAAAGTGCTTAACGAAAATAAGTTTTACTAGTTTGTTTTTTTCAGAATGACAAATGAATTAACAATATTTTTACAAATATAAAACCATCAAAATGAAAATATATAATTTGCAAATAGTTTAATTGAGCATTGAAGCAATAGTAAATAAATTAGTACTCTTATCGTTTTTATAACAAAAACAAGATCATCTCATGCAAAACGTAAGAAAACAAATAAGAGTAAACATAATATCAGCATGAACAAAAACAAGATCATCTCATGCAAAACATAAGAAAATAAATTAGGGTAAACATAATATCAGCATGAAAATATTTAGAGATTTGTTAGCATGTAGTTTCTGGGAGAGATTAAAATAAGAACTTGATTATTAACTTATTTAAGGAAATAATTAATATTGATTAGAATCCCAAAAATATCTTTTTTTTCTCCAAATTCACTCTTGAGAGACAAGTACGTCACAAAACCACCACCAACATTTTCTCCTTCGTTAATACCCTCTCCTTCTTGATCTCGATTTTCGCTGATCATCTGTTTTGATCGCCATCGCGGGTTTTGAAGATCGGTCACAGCTCCGTCTCCATCGAGAAGGACATCATTCTCATCGTTTGACGATCATCTTTGAGAAGACGACTCCGTCTCAAATCCAAAACACAGATGAGAAGGTTTTGGAGTACAAGATCAAATCCCGAGTTCACACCGTCAAAGTTTCCGTCAAGACTGTTCTATGGAGAGAGATCCTCTGAGACCACGTGTTTTCCTCCTCCGACGTAATCAGGGAATCAATCTCCATCGAGATCGACACCGACAGAGCCACCTTGCTCTTCACCTTCTCGCTAGAGAGGGTGTTCCAAACTCTAGACATGTACAAAGCCATCGCCGAGCTCTGGCCGAAGATCGAGCTCGTGTTCTCTTTCGAATCATTCGCCTCCGTGAGGAACCAGGCCGTGACATCGCTAGTCAAGCTCGGAGAAGCCGCACGCGCTACGTCATGAACTACCTCGCCTTCCTCGCAGACAAAAATCACACGCTCGCCGATTTCGGTCACCTACGATACAAAGCTCTCAGAGTCTTACATCGGAAGGTAATTCGAGGCCGAGGAAGCCTTGTCGTCGTCTTTCACGGCCAGGTTCGTTTGGCTCGTCCTAGTCCTCCTCCGCAAGCTCGACGGGAAATCAGAGGTCCACCATCACGTGGGTCTCTCGTAACTCTTTCTAGCGAACAAGCTTCAATACGTTGTGAACAAAGTGATGGATTCGAATCTCATGTTCCTTCTCGACGACGATTGGCTGGCGAAGCACGAAGGAAAGCTTAAGCAGTACGCGGTGAACTACCAGCATGTCGGGTGGAGCAAGGTTTGCGCCTCTCTCCCGGTAGATCGAGCGCAAAGAAGAGCAAGGAGTACTTCAACGTGGCATTCAAGGAGGCGTACAGGAAGCAGACAAAGTAGGTGGTTTCCAAACGGAAGCTCCAAGAAAAGATCAAGCGGTCGGTTGCGATGAGGCTTATTCCAGCTTAACGGACGTTCTCATCGATTGAAAATCAAGATTCATCCACGGTGGCGCATAGAGTCTTCCAAAGGCTATCGATCCTCGAATCGTCCAGCGACAGGTTTCGCATAAAGATTTTTTTCGATCCGGGAGCTTCGAGGACCAACAAGCGGTTTCATCCCGATCATGGCGATCAGAGAGGACTTGAGACGGTCGGATCGGAGCAATCAGGCTCTTGAAGTCAATGGCCATGACTAGTCGCGAAGGAGATGAGATTCTGCGAGAGATCGAATCTCGCGTGGTTCTCATAATCTGGTACATAATACAACAGGGTCAACTCGCCATGACGACCTCGTAGTGCCTATTGGGTGTGTAATCGTCGAGGATGGGATTGTCATTGCCTCAAGTAGAAATTATAATCAAGCCTCTGTATGTGCGTTTTTTTAGGTATAAAATAAGTTTTAATTGTGAAATTGTTGATAGTTAATATTATTTAACAAAGTTATTATTTAATGAAAGTTAGTATGATTAAATATGAAAGTTAATATTATTTTCATTGACGATTATTAACCGTTGCAAACATAAGTCGAGAATTTGACAAAATTATTTACTGTGAAAGTTAATATTATTTACATTGACAGTTAATAACATTAACCGTTAAGGTTGTTGTTATTAACCATATAATTAATTAGACAAGAGCGTATAAATTATTTTTGATATTAACCTTCAGTTATTATTATTTACTTTGACTTTAATAACATTAACCCTTAAAATTTAGTGCTATTTACTATTTGATTAATTAGGCAAGAACTGTTACTGTTAATAAGGTTAATTATCATATTACCGTTAATAAGATTAACAATTGTTATTGTTACTATTAATAAGATTAACTATTGTTATTATTACCGTTAATAAGATTAACTAACGATATTGTTATCGTTAATTATATTAAAAACCTGTTATTATTACTTATTGACTGCTGTTATAGTTTTCATTAATAAGATTAACCGTTTTTTCATGAGTAAGATTAACTGTTCTTTTTGTTTTTGGTATTGAGATTGACTATTGTTCATAAGATTAATTATTGGTCTTGTTACCATCAATAAGATTGATTGCTATTATTATTACTGTCAATAAGATTAACTATTGTTCTTATTCCAAGTAATAAGATTAACTGTTATTATTGTTACCGTTAATAAGATTAACTGTCAAATTAACTATTGTTCTTGTTATCTTTAATAAGATTGACTGTTGTTCTTGTTCTTGTTAATAAGATTAACTATGAAATTAACCATTGTTTTTGTTACTGTTAATAAGATTTACTATCGTTCTTGTTCTTATTATTTTAATAAGATTTACTGTTGTTATTGTTACCGTTATTCAGATAACTATTATTCTTGTTACCGATACTAAGATTTACTGTTGTTCTTGTTGCCATTAATAAAATTAATTGACAAAATTATATGAAGGTTAATATTATTTACTCTAACGGTTGATGATATTAACTGTTAAGGCTATTATTGATATGGTAATAAAATTAATTGATAAAATTATATGAAGGTTAATATTATTTACTCTGACGGTTAATGATATTAACTGTTAAGGCTATTATTGAAATATCAAAATGTTATTTTAATAAATTGGCTACTTTCCTTAATATCTTAATAATTGGACTACAATTTTAAAAGATAGGGGGTTGTTTGGGCTAATTAATTGTATAAGCATCATATTAATAAGTTAATTGTATATAATAATAATAATTAAAAAAAACCCTTTGAAATAGATGAAATGGTTAGAGAAAGAACATGTAAATATGCAGAATCAAAGATTGTTATGAAAATATTAGATAGAGTAAAAGATATAATAATAATAAAAAAAAGGCTAACATTTGTCAAAATACAAGAGTATAGATCTATTTAGACCTGAATAATTAATTTATTTTGTTGAAGATATTTGATTCCTGTTTATATTTTGTTTTTTATTACCTACGTATTAAAGTTTCGTAACCATATTAAAGTCTAGTT
Organism: Urtica dioica subsp. dioica; assembly: GCF_054948205.1. Lineage (NCBI taxonomy): Eukaryota > Viridiplantae > Streptophyta > Magnoliopsida > Rosales > Urticaceae > Urtica > Urtica dioica. Next base: position 13,742,367 of record NC_142767.1, on the reverse strand, counting down.
TTATACATTTTGGTTTATAATAATAGGTCCAGACTTTTCTATTAGAAAAATGGAATAACACCCAATAGTACAAACATACATCTTCTAACGATAAAAGAGACTTCAAAACAACAATAGTTCAAAACTATAATCGGATGAACACACACAACTAACGAAAGATTAATCACGCTAAATTTCGAGCAACATAATTCAACATATTCTCAGAAGTTAGTTGATGAACCAAAATGCTCGAATACCACCGACCGTGGAGAAAGACATCTGAGTGCATGTACAATTAAAATACCAACAGAAAACTCGAACTCTTAACTCGATAAAAGACTAAATTTTATTCGTAACATAAACACTACTCTAATATTGTCGATACAAGAGTCTAGTTTATGCATGATTTGGTGTTTTTATGTTTGTGAAGATTATTACATGGAAAAGAGAAAAAAAAAAAAAAGAAACAATGAAGACAACATGAAATGGGTCCCATTGTCTATGGTCACGAGAGAGAGAGAGAGAGAGAGAGAGAGAGAGAGAGAGAGAGAGAGAGAGAGAGAGAGAGAGAGAGAGAGAGAGAGAGAGAGAGGCACGTGAAGTAAAAATGAAAGAATCTGAAATGCCACTTGTCCATCAGTTGATAAGCCATGTGTCGGCTTATTAACAAAAGTTAAAAGTAAGTTTGTTACTTATTATTTGGTGGTTAATATTATTACTTATTAACTATACTAGTTTTAGCAACGCGCGTAATTTTATGATATTATAAATGATAATAGCAAGTAAAATTTGTATCGGTTAACTTGTGTTATCAAGTTTTTTAAACAATGGGCACTAAAGAAACTAGCAATTAAGAAAAAAAAAACCCCATTAAAAATGATGAATAAATAATAAAATATAAAAAATTACTTTGTACATTGGTTAGACTTTTATGGGTAAATAAAACTTGCGTTCGCTTGCAATGAAATATGGATACACATATAAGGTGAAGGGGAATAAATATGAAAAAGAAAAAGAAATAGAATTTAATAAAGAAAATATAAAACTATTTAAAGAGAAGTAATGCGTAACAAAATTACAAAATGTAAGAAAAATCCTTTTATGATTCTACATCGCATAATCGTTGCTTGCTCATCTCTCACAATTCGGGTTGTATGTCATGATTAAGACATCTGGCTTTCTAAATTACTAGTCAGTATCATAGCTTCTATATATAGCATATCTCGTGCACCATCTGTACCATGTAAGATAACTTCTTTTACCAGTATTCGTAGTCTTTCAATCTACTTATTCCAACAATATATATGATAATACATAAAAAAAAATATATACAAAATCTACGTGTAATATAATATATATAATACCATATATTCAAAATAATGTATGTTATTGATATAATATTAGTAATTATGATTATAATATACATAAAAAGTTTATACAAAATATATTGATAAAAGAGGGAGAAAAAAAATATACAAAATATATTGATGAGAGAAGGAAAAAAAATAAAGGCCGAAAGGCCGGGGGAAAAAAAAAATGTAAAAGCCGGAAGGCAAAAAAAAAATGCTACTTTTTAACTAAAAAAAAATGTAAAGGCCGAAAGGCAAAAAAAAAAGGGAAAAAAAAAAGTAAAGATCGAAAAAAAAAAACAGAGGCCGGAAGGCCAAAAAAGAAAAAGCCGCCACGTGTCGCCGCCTGGCGACGCCACATGACGGCCTCAGGATGAGTATGAGTGTGGAGGTGCTACTTATTAATTATGTTATAGATTATAGATTTACCAAAACACACCAATTTAAGTAGATGACTTTTTTTTCAGTAATAGACCCTCAGAAATTTATAATCCTCTTCTAATTAATTGAATTTCTTAATTATTTTTTATTTTATTTTTATGTTTACTTTAATTTATAAACACACTTAATTTCTTTTATTTTTTGGGGAAATGGTGGCAATAATACTCTATGTTTGGTCAAAATACTACTTATATACTCAAAGTTTTTTTCTTTAGCAAAAATACCACATGTTACGTTATAGTGGGTCCGTTACTACTCGGACCGTTAAGTTCAAACATACATTTTAACGGCAAAGTATTAACGTGTAACTAAATTTGAAACTTTGAGTATTTTTGCCAAAAAAAAAAAAGAATGAGTATATAAGTAGTGTTTTGTCTAAACTTTGAGTATTTTTGCCACCATTTCCCCCTATTTTTTCCATTTTTAATTAATCTAATTAATTAAATTTAATTTATAACAAGATCTCCGATTGAGCTTCACAAAGTTTTGATGATTCTTGCTCTCTTCTTCTATCCTCTTATATATAAGTTTTTTAGGGAGAACATTATTAGCCAATGATACATGAGTAGATATATATAAGTATGAAAAGTTGGACAAATATCAAAAGAGAAATTTCATAAAGTGGACCTCATAAGTAGCTAAATATCAACGTTAGTTTCAAAATATCTATAAATGAATTTTTGTCCAAAAAAGAGAGAAAAATACCCTTCATAACAAATAAACACATGTTTTTTTTCCTCTCATATCCTATCGTAACCTATCGTATCCTATCATGTCCTATAGAAAATCATCGTATTCTATCATATCCTATCGTAAATCATTGTATCCTAACGTATCTTATCTATTCCATTTTAAATTATCTTAAGTGAAGAGCAATTTCATCGTAAAAAAAAAAAAGTTGAATTTCAATCCTATTTTATCGTATTACATCGTAACATATGTGAAATTTCAGATTTTTTTACACCATATCTATCCTAAGTCATATTATAGAAAAATATATCACTAAATTGATTTAAGATGACTAAATGAGTGAACTTACCAATTATTCAGCAAAATTCACGAAATCCGCCGATGTTGAAAGGATTTGAGTGGGTTTTGAGAGTTAGAAAGAGCGAGAATAGAGGAAATGCGGAAGTTAAAGAGAAAGAGGATTAAATTGGCTAAAATGGCATTTTTGTCCGTGTAACAGTTTTAAAAGCAATTACAAATATTTATATTATTAGATGACACCATTAATAATATAATTTACATATTAAGTTAATTTATTCCAATTAATTAATACTAGTATTGTTAAATACCTATTTTTTACACGGTTTATATTACATACCGTTTAGATAAGGATTATTGAAATGTATTTTTCCCGAACAAATTAATTTTAAATTTGCTGAACGAATTATATTTATTAAAAAAAGAAGAAGAAGATGAATTTGATTGGTAATATAAGAAATGCTTTATGGGCCTGCTTTATGGGCGCACTTATGCCGGGCTGGAATTGAATAGGGCTATTAGGGCTTGGCTGAAAATGTCTTATAAATACAAACAACCACGCTCTTCAATTTCACACCGTTCTCTGTACCCCCTACTCGGTGCTGTTTGTAGATTTTTGGATTTTCTTCTTCTTTTATTCTCCTGTTGTTTGTTGTTCGGGGTTTAAGTTATTTGCTTTTTTAATTAGTAAAGCCAATTTGCAGAGCAAATGCGCCGAATAAGTTAGCGAAGTTTTGCATTGAAGGTTGGCGATAACAAGTCCTATAAGCGGTTCTCCGTGCCTATCAAATTCTTTCAGTTTTGAATACGGCCTCGAACAAGTCGCTACATTTAAATTCACATAATTAACTTAAATTAGAGTTGAAATCGGTATAAGCACTAATTTGATTGAAATACGATGTATTGATTTTGCTTTGGATGTGCAAGATTAGGGCTTTAAATTAGAGGTCTCGAAAGAGTGGGAAAGAAAGCCAATTTGCAGAGCAAAGGCGTCGAAAAAGTTGGCGTAATTTGCATTGAAGGTTGGCAAAAATAAGCTCCAAAAGCGATTCTCCGTGCCTATCAAATTCTTTCAGTTTTGAATACGGCCTCGAACAAGTCGCTACATCGCTACTTTTTCTCTCTTTTCTCTTCCTCTTATGGTGAGTCACGAACGATGTTAACGCATGATCAAAGGACAATGATGGATTTGATTGAACTGATAAGGGATTTTAGATATAGTCATGGATATTATAGAATTCTTTTGTGAAAGACCAGGTCTTCATATTACAACTCCAAGAGAATCTCCCAACTCTGAAATGCGAAGAGGCGAACTGCTTTTGAGGACAACTCTATTGTCTAGACTTGATCGTCTGATACATAATATGCCAGTTTCTCAAACTGGTGTCTTGATACATTTTATGTGTGGAAAATGGAATTAAGTCCAATTGAGAATGAAGTTGGTGGAAAGTATAGGCAGAGTCCCTGAACTTCTGAGCCTCCTCGGGAGAGATGTACTGTGGGGAGGCTTATTAACACTTGTTGGTTCTGCTTGAGATGGAACGAGCAATGTTGGCCACAGAATACCGCACGCGATGTGTAGCCTTTGGGTCAGATCAACATGGTTCAGTCCGGTCTAAAATTGGTCGAAAAATCAAATTGGATCGGCTAAACATGTTTAAAAAGAATAAACTGTACTAGACTGAATAAGAGAAAAAATTGAGCCGGACCAAACCGGTTATAATGGTCTGGTCCAGTTTTGATTGTTTCACTGGTTTACAAATTTACGATAATAACGAAAATAAATGAGATTCTAGTAGTGACGTTGTGGGAAAACTAGTCTCTTTGTCTTCCTCGCTGATTTTATAGAACTCCATTTCATGGACGTGAGTTGTAAATGTTGGTCATGTGCCAGAGATAGCGTCTTGAGTATATATATGGAGCCTCGTTCATAAAGGGGAGATCTCGTTTTGGACGTCCGAACTAGGAGATTCCGAGGCATCTAGACTTCCTAGTCCACGATGCTTCTCATGATGCTTGGATGTCGTTTTGATTGTTGCTAACTTTATTATCAAGATGTGGACCAGATTCATTCAAAATTTGGTGTCATCTTTTACTGTAATATTTGTCACCAATACATATGGTTGTGCCACTTAGTAAAAGACCAGTATACACAGTCCATACTAACATTTTTGGTAGTATAATTACAGTTGTTGTATACTAATGTCTGTATTACAAATATTTATGACATTTTGTTTTCCACACCCCGTATGCAGGCACGAAGCCAGTAAAGAGCCAAGGGGAGCTATAGCCCCTCCCCCCCCCCCCCTCAAATATTTTTTATTTTTTATTTTTACCTTAAAAATTTACAAATCAACCCCCCTCAACTTTTTTCTGTATATTAGCCCCTCCTAACATTAATGTCAATAAATCTTCAATAACTCTGGAAAATTCCTTTGAAGATTTATTGACATTGGCCTCGGCGTTGAGGTCTTCTGCCGGAACTCTCAGCGTCGTCTGAACTCCGGCGATGCAGCGTGGCCGAGAGGGAAGTCTCCGGCGAGTAATGAAGGTGGTTTTCAAAATTCTCGAGCGTCGGGGGATCTTTAGAGTGGTGGAGAGGACGATTGGGTCGTGGATTGAGATGCTTGGATCCGACGCTGATGAGTCACAGAACGACGCTCTTCCTGGAGGTGGTATTCCTCTGTTGATTTGGTTTTTTTTTTGGTAAAGAGAGAAAGAAGGTTAAAAATGTAATTGCCCAATTTATGGGGTCATAGATTTGGATTAATTTGGACTTAATGGATTTTGGTCCAAAATGAATGGGGAGATCATACTTTAGGAATAATCCCTCTTTGTTAACCGTGTGTCCTCCGAGGTGCTTCTTTGAAGAGGTCAAGAATGGGAAACAACTCAATGTTGTTTTCCGTTCCTTTGAGGCCCAAATATATTTGATATCGTGGTGGGTCTAAGTATCTCAGGCTCACATGTAGGAACTAATCTCACACCAACAACTATTAAGAAGCGCAAAAGTCTAGATGTTATAAGCAACTATTGATCATTTTAAACTAACAAAAAAAAAAAAAAAACCTATTACTATATGCTATTAACATGTATAAACGGAAATGTGAATAGAAAAAATGAGAAAAATAAGGAAATTAAGTTATATGTTAATTAAATTATTTTGAAATAAACTGTCATGTAATTAATATTTTGTTATTCATTTTTAAATGAAAATCGATCAAAAAGCGCATTTTTGTTTCTTTTGGTCAATATTAGAGCAGTATAGAACGATGTCGTTTAGGCAAGAATGAAGTTAGTTATAAGCGATAGACTCACAACCATTAGATCAAAGTTAGTTGTAAGATCAATGGCTGTGAGCTCATCACCGGTATTGTATTTATACAAACAGTTAGTGCAATCAAGAAATAAGTTGAAGATTCTCTCATTCAATCTCGTCTCATTCTCTCTCTCTCTCTAGCTTTTACTCAGTCTCTCTCTATCTCTCTCATGGTATCAGAGCTCGTTCTCTAAACCTAGAAATCTTCAACTCATCAATGGCGAATCTAAGCAACTCGTCTTCTCCGATCTCAATCAGCTCCGCTCAATCACAGCTCTACCAAAACTTCTCTCCTCACCTGAATCCCCTAAGTCTTCACTTAGATCGAAACAACTTCATTTTCTGGAGTTTTCAAGTCCTAGCCACTACGCGCTCACATAGCCTTGAAGGTTTCTTGCTCAGTACGATTCCCGCTCCTTCAATATTTGTTGAATCGACTAGTCGCGATGACGTTACCAGTCAAACTCCAAATCCAGAGTATGTTCTATGGATTCAACACGATCAGTTCTTACTCAGCTGGATCTTCTCATCGATCTCTGATTCCATGCTGGGACATGTGAATCATTGTGCGAGCTCAACCGAAGCCTGGAAAGTTCTAGGTCAGATCTTCACCACAACCTCAAAAACAAGGGTTCTCCAACTCCGATTCTCCTTGCAGACAATGAATGATTGTGAGTCTATCACTTATAACTAACTTCTTTTTTGCCTAAACGGCATCGTTCTATACTGCTCTAATAGTCAGTTAATAATTTGATTGGATAATTTTCAATTATTTACCAAACGTTTGCTAAAATGCAATTTCAACATGTCAAGGTTATTTATTTATTGTTTGTGTCCAAAATAGTAAATAATTTTTTAAAAAAATGCAAACATAAAAAAATCATTGTTTAAAACTTTAAAAAACAATTTTGTAATCAAAACTCCAAACACACTATTTTGTTTTTATCATTGCGGTAATGACATTGATTTGCCACCGTAGAGAACCACTTTTTATGCACTACCTTTTGAGTTGCGAGGGGTAAAAAAAAACGAGTAAAAATATAATTGCAACGCTGGACTGCACAAAATGTAATATGTAAAGGGAAATTTCATATTCCATGTGTGATAGTTTGTCTAATGGTAAGTCTAATGAAATTTATGTGTAAAATAGAAAACTAAAATTTACATACAAATTTACATAAAAGCCCTTTACAAATATTTTTCAAATATAAATATTTTAACTAAACTCGGACTATTTGACCGCAATTTGTATTATTTACTTTTTGAAAAAATATCGCGTGTTAGGCCTACTTAACCGAAGTCAACTACGGTCGAATAGGCCTAACTCATAAAAAGAAAGCGGAACAATTGAAGCGTAACACAAGGACTCGAGAAATCTCTCCATTTTCTTACTTCTCATACAACACTCTCATTACACATCTATATTTTTAATAGATTCATTTTTAATTAGGGATAGTCCTGCCTGAAAATTCAAAGTACTCGATGCCTATTGTGCTTAGAACTTGGTTTTCTACTTGGGACAGTAATATATTTTTATTTGTAAAACCGCGCATATGGTTTTATAGAATATAAGTCGATATCTCAATTATTTTGTAGCAACATTTTGAAAAAAAATCACAATTAGGGGGCGATCTTCCGAAAGATAAAGCTGTAAGTATCACATTTCTTCTATTAAAAAAAAAAAAAAAACGTTACTGTACCCCAAAACTACATAGATGCTCTCTGTCATGTTGTATAATTAATTCATATAGTTAACTTTCTATAGTTCTTTTTGGGAATGTATTCCATGAATTCATGAGACTCGTCTAGTTATTGGAAGACATACTAATATACCAGTAAAATCGGACCAATGGTGGAAACCTATATATACATTGAAAGATATCAAATTTACTATTTTGTAATTTATTTATGTTAGTGCTAGAAACAGGGCCGGTCCAAACTCACCGGGGGCTCTAGGCGATTCAATATTTTGGGGCCCTATAATACTAATAAAAATGTAAATTTTTAGGGTAAAAAATGTAAATTTTTTAGAAAATGGGCCAAAAGTGAAAATTTTTAGGGTAAAAAATGTAAATTTTATTAAAAATAGGCAGAAAGTGTAAAATAATTTTTTTTTGGAGCCCAAGACACAAGCCTTGCCCGCCTTAGGTCAGGGCCGGCCCTGACTAGAAATGAGCCAATCACGTTTACATGTAGTGTATCTAGCAATAAATCCATAACTTGTAAATTGTTGGACTATTTAGGATCTTAAGCTCAGCTCTGAATTTTGCGAGGTTCAAGTCAAGTCTTATAGAAAAAAATTATATCTACTATTTAACTCAGTAGCCCGTTATAATTTTAATTCAATTTTAAAAAATGAGATCAATTTTGATATTTATCTTCCATTATGGAACGGCCATATTAAAAGCTTTCTCTAAACTACAAGCTATCTATATAATGAGTCTGTTTTTAGAATCTATAAAGAATGGGTGCCACAAAAAAGCTGAAAAACATGATATCACATGGGAAAAGGTACGCCTCAAATGTTTTTTTTTTTCTCCGTCAAATAAACCCTAAATATAAGAAACGAAATAATCAAGATAACGCATGTCTTCCATGCACAAAGCTCGTGCATTCAGTTACATTATTACGTCCTCACTTGTCTCCTTTATTTTACTTTACAATATTTGCGTATATATATATAAGCATATAAATAACGTACCTTGCTTCAACATCAATCTTGGTCAAGGGCCAGCTTCCTCACAAATTAAAAGAAAGAGAGAAAAAAAGAAACATGATGAAGGAGCTAGATGGTCTTGTAGTACAAAATGGTCTTAAACTATTTATTTTCATTTTGGTCACGAATTACGCGCCGGTGCGAGGGTTATTATCGTCAAATAACACGGTGGCACGTGCGATCTTCACCTTTGGAGACTCGATCATGGACGCGGGGAACAACCATTTCGTCAAGAATTGCACGGCACAGGCAGATTTCCCGCCATATGGCTCCACTTTCTTCCACCACCCCACCGGAAGATTCACCAATGGAAGGACCGTTCCCGATTTTATTTGTGAGTACTATTATTTCTCTCTTCAATTCCCTCCTTGTATAAGCTTTTTTTTTTTTTTTTTTGGTGCCAACAAATATAATATAGATATTTACATTTTGTAATTCGACACATTTTTATGTTAATTGCAGCTTTCATTTAAGAAATTAGCCCATGCATTTAAAAAATTGGTGATAAATAAATATTTCAGCTCACTGATCATGAATTTTCGATGGTTTATATATCTTTAGATTTCAATTTATATAATATATATATAGCTTTTTGGTGAGTTTCTTTTTCTTCTCTTCTTTATGTTATTTTGTTTTTGAATTCTAAGGGCTATTAATGATTGAAGTGATATATATGGGCAGCACAATATATGGGGATAGAGATACAGAAACCATTCATAGAGGCACAGCTTGCTGTTTCCAATGGGACTTGGAAAGCTTATCCTTCCAATGGTATCAATTTTGCCAGTGCAGGCAGTGGTGTTTTGCAGGCAACAAATTTGGATTTGGTAAATTATATATTATAAGAGAATTTACTATTATTATTATTATTATTATTATTATTATTATTATTATTATTATATATATATATATATATATATATATATAAAGTAAATGAATCCCTTTTACTCACAAAAACACAATTTAATGAACAGTGTTTTTTTTAAACTAAAAAAAAAGGGTTGAACTTTAGACACAAATAGTGTTCATTTGTACCGATTTTTTTCTATATCGAAAAGAAAAAAAATGTCTCCAAAAAATTTTAAATGCATTTTTTTCAAACCTAAATATTTTTAGACATGTCTCTATATATTTCTTCTTCCATACTAAAATATATTAATTATTTTACAACAATGCTCGGGGCATACTGCTTGTTTAATTATATAATAATAATATAATTAGTTATACTATTTATATAATATATTGACATGTAGTGCATGTGTCTAATTCTAGAATGTGATTTCAATTCAAGTCCAACTTCAACAATTCCAAACCCTCGTTGACCAAAACCACATCGACAAAACCCTAATACAAGACTCCCTATTCTTGTTCGAATCCGGCTCCAACGATGCCTTCAACTACTTCTTCCCGTTCGGAGCGCCATCTCTAGGCCCGGACGCCTATGTGGCATCCATGTTGGCAGAAGCTGAGGCCTTCGTGGACCGAATCTACAAGTTGGGAGCCCGACGTGTCGCCTTGTTCTCTCTTGGGCCCGTTGGTTGCGTCCCGGCCCGAGTCCTCTTGGGAGGGCCCGCAAACCGTTGCTTTGGGAAGATGAACAAAATGGTGAAAGACTACAACAAAGGGTTGGAGGTTTTGGTGAAGGAGGTTATACCTTTGAAATACAAAGGGATGATTGGTGTTTATGGGGCTATGTATGATCTTGTTCGTCTATTCCAAGCCATGCCTACACGTTATGGTACGTACGTGACTATTTTATATTTCATTTTACCCGTTTATATATTACCTAATTAGAAATTCGATCAATACCGAAAGAAGATAATTTATGACATGATTAATTTTTCTAAGCATAAACTGAATATCTAAGCATAAATCGACTGATAAAATTATTAACCAAGTTAGAGAAAAATATAAACTCAATAACAAATCTTTTAAAATATAAATTTAAAGTTTAAGTATCAATCTATACAAAATTTCTGATTTTTTAAATTATAAATATATATCAGAATATCATTGTTGATATATAATTTTTATTTATTTTGGAATAGGGTTCAAGGATGTAACAAGCGCATGCTGTGGCGTGGGGTCTCTAGGAGGAGAAGTGCAATGTGGGAAAGAGGGCTACAAGATTTGTTCAAACCCAAATGAGTTTTTGTTTTGGGATTATTTTCATCCCTCAGAACACACCTACCACCTCATCGCCAAAGCCCTTTGGGCCGGGAACTCGGCCCGTATTAGGCCCATTAATCTCAGGACCCTTTCCAATGCTGCTCTTTGACCATTGTCAAATTGAATAAGATCGCAACCTCCTTTAGTGGTGTTTTTGTTTGTTGAGAGAGAGAGAGAGAGAGAGAGAGAGAGAGAGAGAGAGATTAGTACTGTGTGGGATTATAAATTATAATGGAAGGCATTGAGTAATAGTTTATATGAGCTTTGTTGTTGTGTGAATTTTCAATTTGATCCAAAGCAATAAAGTTTAAGCAATGTGAAAACACTTTCCTTTTTACTATATAAAAAAAACTACCACATCTATGAATTTGAGCTTCATTTTGAGTGAAGTAAAAATTATAATATCTCTCTCTCTCTCTAAATTAACCTAGAGGAAGATAAAAATGGAAAGTTGGACCATTTTCGTCAAAGAGGATAGAAATTCGTCACCGATCTCGATGAGACGATGATGCAGTATGGCGATGAGTCAGAGGTGAAGGACTTCGCTTTTGTCGTCGCTCCCTGATGAGGAAAAGTATGAAGAACCGGTGAAAACACTTTCTTTTTTACTATAAAAACCTTCCACAACTATGAGTTTGAGCTTCAATTTTTAGTGGAGTAAAGATTATAATACCTTTCTCTCCCTCTCTCTCTCTCTCTCTCTCTCTCTCTCTCTCTCTCTCTCTCAGACTTAACCCTAGAACCATTTTCGTCGAAGAATAGAGAAACTCATCACCGATCTCGACGAGACGATGATGCGGTATGGCGACAAGTCAGAGGTGAGGGACTTCACCTTTGTCGTCGCTCTCTGATGAGGAAAAGTATGAAGAACCAGTAACCTCTCCCACGCCGGAGAAGCACAAATCAACGCCGGCGACGACTCAATGAAGTATGCTCCAAATCTACTCCAAGATGAAAATGGCAATGTTTTTTAAAAAAATGTATAATGTATTCATATTTCATACCCCTCTTCTCTCTTGCGCCAAATTAACAATATCTCAACCTTTCTCGTTATCTCTAAAGTCTAAAACTATTGCTCAACGTGCTCGTATCATTCGAGTTCTTATTGGTGTTCTCTGCTGCGACCCGCTGGAGAACTTCTCCTCCTATCTCTTACTCACCATTGTCTCTCCTAGATGATCATGTTGTGTCCTCTCTCAAAATAGATTTTATTTGCATTGTATTATGTAATAGCTTGAATAATATTTTAGCTTAACTCTTTTAAATGTCCTTTTTCACAATTCTCTTCGGAAAAATAATGTACTAGTCTATTTTTTTGAAAGATAATGTATTCTAATTTCTAAACTAAACAAATAAATAAATAAAAAATTTCCAATAAGCTGTTTTAGTTTTTCACGGTAACTCACAATCTGTCGGCATATATATATTTTTGTGATCCTGATAAATAGCTAATACTCTCTTACACTTTTAATTTATATATGGATTACTAGTATACTTGTTAATACCCTATATACCCATCAATTTTTTTTTTCTCATAGTGTTTATCAATGTTTATTTTCTCTTATTCGATATTAACAATTTCAAATGGAACAACGACAAATATTTGTATCGCCGCACTACTTGAGTTTATTTAAGTAGTGTACTATTGAGTATTGATAATATTATTATTATTATCATTTTTATTAACGTATGATCTGAAGAATATTAAATATAAGTTTTGATGTCTAACAAACATGTGTGCATATTTCTATTATTCATATTTGTTTATGTTGTTATTATTTATCATTTTATATTTTATGCGAAAGTTAGACATGAATTGAGTGTTGATATTGTTATTATTTATCATTTTTATTGACGTATGATATGCAAATATTAAATATAAGTTTTGATGTCTAACAAACATGTGTACATATCTCTATTATTCATATTTGCTTATGATGTTATTATTTATCATTTTATATTTTATTCATATTTGTTTACATTGTTATTATTTATCATTTTATATTTTATGCGAGAGTTAGACATGAATTGAGTTATAATATTAGTACTTGAATGATTATTAAATGTGATAAATGACATCTGTCCCGAGTTTAAGTGAAATGGTACGTCCTACCTTTTGGTTTTTAACGATGTCACATATGTACTCTCAATTTAGCTAAAAAAAATTATTGTACCGTATATACACCTTTTGTTGATTTTATTTATTTATTTATTTTACTTTCTTTGCCAAATTTTTGAAAACCCGATTCTTCCATTCTTCCATAACTTATTTACATTTTTAATTTAATCGAAATGCTAAAAAGACTAGCTTAGAGATTCCCCATCTCGATAAAAACTCGACAGAGAGCGAATCGTTGTTAAGCTCAATTGTTACAACATTGACCAAACCCTCAATCAATGCTAAAATAAAACCGTGGAGATTATTAATAGAGAAATCCATATCTCCAACCCACAAAACAAATAACTAATTAAGAAAATTAATTCTAATTCATGCCGTTAGATCATAAACCATATTTTTTTTTTCTTAACTTGAATAAAAATAAGATACATAAACAGAGAAAGAGACATCACTCCTGATTTGGAATCTAGAGACTGTGCTTTAATGTTATCTGTGCAATTACAATAAGTGAAAATGACACATATATACCATATGTTAAAGTGAAATGTCAAGTTTAACTTTTGGTTTTAAAAAAAATGTCGAGTTTATACCATCTGTTTAATTAAAATGACAAAATTACATCTTAAAATAGATAATTGTGCCAACAATCTTCCTTTTAATAACTTTCCATTGATGTTGACTCCATTTTACCCAATTTACATGTATATCACATTCTACACTTATTTATTCCCCCCCCCCCCCCCCCCCCCCCCCCCCCCCCCCCCCCCCAATTTTAATCTATTAAAAATAAAATAAAATCAACGATCTCTGAAATCTGAATCGTTGAAAACACAAATAGAGGAAATGATAAAAATCGACATTCAAAAGTCATCAAAATCACTGATTCGACTGTGAAATTTAAGAATAATAGTCGCAATTTGAACAGGGAAATGACATGATTTATTGGGAGGTATGAATTTTATTAGTCTATATGGATTTCATTTTTTATTTTAAATAATAATTAAAATTACACATGGGGCTATAAGTCACAAATGAATAATGGTAAAATGAGGTTTACATATAAATATCAGAGTCGAACATCAATAAAAAAAAAGTCAACGAAAGAAAGATTTATGGTATAATTATCTATTTTAAGGTATAATTTCGTTATTTTAATTAAACAGATGATACAAACTCGACATTTTTAAAATCAAATATCAACTCGACATTTCACTTAAACACAAAGTATATATGTGTCATTTTTCCTTTACAATAATAAATGAAGAAAACAAAATTAGTCATTCATTAAACATTTGTTTGGGGCTTATAATTTTTAAACAATACTATCTTCCAAACTCAATTAAACATTTGTTCGGGGCTTATAATTTTTAAACAATACTATCTTCCAGGCTCAATGAATGATGAAAGTCATATTTATGACATCCCAAAGTTTGTCATGATTATCAGTCAAGAAAAAGTCAACACAATATATATATATATATATATATATATATATATATATATATATAAAATTTAGTTACGTATTTTAAAATATATTTTTATTTTTTTTATATTTAAATTAAAAGTATTTTTATGAAAAAAAAAATAGGAATGTAGCAATTTTGTAGTTTTTGTCTTTTTTGTTTTTTTAAGATAAACAAACTTAACATTTAAGCTAAATGCAATATATATAAAAGAGTTAATAGCGGAAAATATAATTAATACTTTCTAAAAATCATTTTAAATTTATAATTTTTTTTTTGGCCGAAAAATATATAATGTTATATTTTAGTTGCACCATAAATACTTAATTCATTAAGTTGGATGGAAAAACACGTGACAACTTTTAATTAATGAAAAATTAATATTTATTTTTATTAAAACTAATAAAATATTAATAATATAATGTAAAACAATTCAAAAAGAAAAAATATATCTTTTCATTAATATATAAAATTATTAAGCATTAATTGGATAATTTTATAGTACATTTTTTTAATACTTCTTTTAAAACTAATTAAACATTAATTATATAATTTTATAATAAAAAAATCAATAGTATTTTTTCTAAAATAATTAAAAATGAAATTTGTAACTTACTAGGCCATTCCAAACATCATGTTTACGATATAGCCAACATTTGAAAACTTATTAAAAAATAATCAAACAGATGAAACGATACTTGAATAAACCATTTAAATTTTCCAATTTTTCATTCCAACCGTTTTTTTTTTGCTACAATAATTTGTCACTCTTTCTATCTAATACAGTTTTTTTCCCTCATTAAAACTTCAAAAATCCATATATTTCTCATAAGAATTCAAAATTGAGTGATTCAAAATCCTACGGATTCGTGGCGAGGAGATCTTAAAAAAAAGACCCATTGTGTTGGATGAAAAATCATGTCTACTACTGTAGAAAGCTCACTAATTGGTACATTAATTGTCGAATTTTTAAATTATTTATATTTTTTTTGTTATTTATAATATGTTTAATATAATGATATTTAAGTCAAATATAGTTGTCATTGACTATTTTTCTAAACGTTTGCAAACGTTGGCTACATCCCAATTTTATAGTTTAGTTTTGACTACAAATGTACAATGCCCACTAAAAATTAATTATATCATTTTAAAATACAAATTTCTTTTACCAGTAATTTTTTTTTAAAATTAGTTAAATATTAATCATAATAATTTTTAATCAAATGAAGATAGATTTTTTTCATATAATTTATTTTGGATTATAAAAGTATATAATTCATTTTGATTACTTTTAATAAAAAATTAATAATTTATGTATACGAGGAGAGTGTTTTTTTTTTCTTTTGAATTTTTATGTATTATACAATTATTTAATTAATATTTAATGAGTTTTAAGAAAAAAATATTAACATTAAATCTGAGGCTGACATATGTTTTTCCATCAAACTTAACGGCTTAGGTATCTACGGTACAACTAAAACGTAATATTTAGTATTTTTGCCGCTGAAAAAAATGGGTAGATAAGTATGATTGTGGGAAAATATTAGGTATTTTTGCTTCTATTAACTATATATAAAATTGTATATAATTACCGATAATATTTGAACTGGTATAAACTTAAATCTTCGATCGAAGGTAACTATTGAGTTGGGGGGGTCTAAAATCAAATTTGACCGGTCTAAACAATTTAAAAAAAATTAACTGGATCGGACCAAATAAGAAAAAAAATCGGACCAGACCAAACCAGTTAAAACTTAAAACGGTCCGGTCCGATTTAAACTATTTCAAACCGTTTTAGACCTATTTTTTATATTTATTTTTCTAAAATAGTAATCGGTCTGGTCCACTTTTAGACTGCTTTAGACATACATTCTTTTTTTTTTCTTAAATACAAAACGGTCTGATCTAGACCATGGTCAAAAATTTTTAGACCAGATCGGACTCTTTAAAAGTATAAATTGGACCGGAATAGACCAAATCGGTAAAAAATTAAACCATTTAAAATCGAATCATTGGTCTGAAAACTAGTGATTCGGTCCAATTTACGATTTCACCGATCGGCTCTAAGTTATGCCCAATATTGAGTTATGTAAAACAGTGTTTTTTTATTTATCATAAAATGTTAATTAAAATAAAAAAAAATGAAAAATGAAGTAAAATGCAAAAACAAAGTTGTAATTGTAAATGACAAGAAGTTTGATGGTAAGTAACCATCTTCCTCATCCAGTCCCAACCCCGAACACCGACCCTACCTTGACTCGTTCCTTTTTTTTTTCTCTCTCGCTCTCCAAAATCGGTCGCCCAAATTCTCACCTTCGCATATACTCCTTTTCCTAAATCTTTTGATATCCTTCTCAGAGTCTTGGCCTTTTCTATTGCCCGTGAAAATTTGTTGTACAATTAGTTTTTCTGCCGTAATTTTTTCGTGCACGGTTTCGTTTTTGTTTTTGTTTTTTTTTTCTTTCAAAGTTTTCTATTTACTGAGTTATCGCGGAACTCGATTTCTTTGATCCCGCGAGTTGAGGCGCTAAGAACATCGTCGATTCTTCGAAGTTATACTTTGGGAGTCTATTTCGGAGGTTAGGAATGATTCTTTTATAACCTCAGTTAGGGTTATTATAAGTTTCCCTAGCTTTTGAATAAACCTAGTTTCTTGTATAATTTTTTTTTTCAATGTACTAATTTAATCTTTTTATGTATTGCCAGGATATTGACTAATGAATAGTGATGAATCAAGGAAGTAATACCGATACAATGGCAACGATGGACTCCAGTTTGTTAGAGGTAAAATCTTCATACATACATGTATATACATATACGTAAAGTCCATCGTATAGGATGGCTATTGACTTCTGTATTTCCTACTTTTTCCCAAGTACGAATAGTTTGGATTTGGTTCGTTAGTTATATGTTTAACAAACCTGGAATTTAGAAGGAAGCTATACCAAGCAGATACAGTATTGTGAATCTGAAGCATGAAAAACACAACATATGGTTTTAGTCTCTGATAGTGCAATGTTGATTTGATAGTACTTTTATTCTTAAAGAGTTAGAAGGCCCAGTTACATAGACCTTCATTTTCTTTAAATGTCAAGGATGACACAGGAAAAAATTAAAGGACCCTCTTTTTTAACATGAAAAAAATAAAAGGACCTTAAAAGATGAATATCTCTAGGTTGTGAGCTAGATGGCTTGAAAGAAGCGTGTATGTGATTATTTACTCGTGAAGGGTGTAAGAATGCCGTTGTCACTTCCGTCTTCTTTGTGCTGATTATAATGCTTTGTCATGCTTGTCTTTCAATAGAAACAGAACGTTGCCAGTGCAAACCAAGGACAAGCGTCGACGTATCTTCCTTCGACGGCGGGCACTGAATCCTCAACATGGAACCCTTACAAGGTGGACAATAGTTCAACAGAAAATGGAATGTATACTAGTTCGACATACCAGTACGACCAGAATGTTCAGGAACCTGTGAGTAGTTCGTCAAGTTTGGGAACAGTAAATGCAACGCAAGAATACGGCGGCTATGCCGCATATAATCCTAATGATCCGTATGGTTATGGAAGCACAGGATACTCGAGTTACTATAGTGGGTACCCACAGCAGACTAACACTG
The DNA here is from genome assembly GCF_054948205.1 of Urtica dioica subsp. dioica. Classification (NCBI taxonomy): domain Eukaryota; kingdom Viridiplantae; phylum Streptophyta; class Magnoliopsida; order Rosales; family Urticaceae; genus Urtica; species Urtica dioica. Next base: position 13,724,208 of record NC_142767.1, on the reverse strand, counting down.
CGTACACGCAACCCGTAGGAGCACATCAAAGCACAGGTGCTCCTTATCAGCCTATTTCCTCATTTCAGAATACTGGGTCTTATGCTGGGTCTTCAAGTTATTCTTCAAGCACTTACTACAATCCTGGTGATTATCAGACATCCGGAGCTGGTTACCCAAGCAGTGGTTACAATAATCAGACCACCCAATGGAGTGACCCCAATTACGCAAATTACAATCCGCAGCAATATTCACAGTACAACTCGGGCACAAGTGCTGTTTATGGCTCTGGAACGGCCACAGCTACTTCTGTAAATTATCAGCAGCAGTGGGCGGACTATTACAATCAGACGGAAGTTACTTGTGCGCCTGGGACGGAGGGTACATCTGTTCCTGGTGCATCCAGTTTTGGGGGTTCAGCTCCCGAGATCACGCCAGGCTATATACCTTCAAATAGTCAGTTACCGCCACCGCCACCGCCATTACCACCGCCGCCACCGCCTCCACCACCGTACGCCCCATCCTGGAGGCCCGAGGTCATTTCGTCTGAGTTGGCCCCAGTGCAGGTTTGAAGTTGTTCTGAGAATGACATGCCTGTGCATTTCGTTTATGTGTTTGGTGCATAACATATTAGTTTTGTGGAGATAGGGGCATTTTTACTAGCATAATTAATTATAATCTGACGAGCTTGTAAATTAGAATCGCGGGTCTGCAAAGTTCCAAGAAATTTCAGAAGTGGGTTTTGAAAAATAATCAATTAGATAACTCTTATAGTGTTACATGGTCAAAGTGATTTCACTTTTTGCTATCCTAATTTGATTTAAAATTCTAAGGGAAAAGGGAAATTTTGGTGGATCACGGTGTTATGAAAATTTATCTATTGTTATGCTATTAACCTCTGTGTTGAGTGTCCTAGAATTGAAGTTCAATCATCATCTTTTTTTTATTTTTTATTTTATTTTTTATTTTAAATTTTGTTATTATTTTTGTTGTTCTCATATTTTGACTCGTTGCCACATCATTGTATATAGGAATGCATTAAGTGGTTAGGTTGGTGTGTTAGTTCCAAAATGTAGCACTTGCTAGAGAGATACCCTTTAGATTAGTCTTGTCTTATAGGTTATTTTGGGGTGATTTAACTTTTGTCTTATAAGAAGACATGCTCTACTACTATACTGTTTCCATCTTTTTGTTAATTGGTTTTGTGATCAGTCTGGTGGTGTAGCTAATGGAGCTCATGATGGTTATTGGAGACATGGAGCTCCCACTTCCCAAAATTATCATGCTCCTCCCGTACAACAACCCCATATTCAGACGCCTTCGGATCAAATTTATTCTTACAATAGCTTTCAGGATCAACAAAAATCCACATATATCCATGGTTCGACTTCACAGTATCCTGCGAATCATCAGGTATCTTCCGCTCCATGCCCACCGGGGCCAAATTTGTCATATCCTGCTACTCATCAGGTACCATCAGAGCCCCAGACCTATCAACCATCTCCACATAGTGCACAATCGTTAGAAGCACAAAGGGTAAGTAAAATGCAGATTCCAACAAACCCAAGAATTGCTTCGAATTTGGCCCTCAGTTTACCGAAAATCGAAAAGGATAGCTCGACCACTGCAGTAACTAAACCTGCATACATCAGTGTATCCTTACCAAAGCCGCATGACAAGGACTCTTCCAGTTCAAGTGCGGATTCTATACTAAAGGTGAAAACTCCAATTCATTATCTTTGATTATAGAATAATATAGTCATCTTTATGTTGGATTTGTTTTCTAATGGAAGCCAATAATTTGTTGCTCCCTTTCTGTTGAAAGGCTATTGGGGCCAAGTTCATTAGTCCGGATTAAATATTATGTCTAATATAGTATATTGATGTAAAATCTGCCATGAATTGTCATGATTGTGTTGCAGCCTGGTATGTTCCCCAAATCATTGCGTGGCTATGTTGAAAGAGCTCTGGCTCGCTGCAGCGATGATGTAGAAATGGCAGCTTGTCAAGCTGTCATGAAGGAGGTTAGCTTCATTTTTTATGATAATCTTATTGGTAGTTACGTATAAGTCGTTAGTAGCTTTTTTCATATATTTTTTTTTTATTTTTTTTTACGCATATTGAAAGGAGACAAGTATTTCATTGATCATAAAAATATGGTGTTCAAAGTTCTAGAACTAAAGAAAAATGAGAAAGTAAAAAAGTATCATACATCTTCTGAAGAAAAAATATCATATATTAAATTATGCTAATTGCTGAATCGTGCGTGTTAACTACAACTCAAATAAAACTTATGTTTGTAGATGGAGTTGCATAACCATGTGTGAATGCACAGTCCGCACATAGGTGCAAAAACTTTATGCTTGCTAAGATGTTGATTTTTCTGTACTTTTCTTTTAGATGCTCACCAAGGCAACAGCTGATGGTACACTTTACACTCGTGACTGGGATGTGGAGCCTCTTTTTCCCATGCCTAATGCAGATGTTATGAAGCAGGGGTATCTCTCTCTCTCTCTCTCTCTCTCTCATGCTATGTCCTCGTTAGCGTGACTTTCTGGTTTTTTTTTTTTTTTTTTTTTTTTTGGGTGTATCGCTGGAACAATAATGTGTTTATTTGCTTTGGTTTAGTGTTGTCTTGTGATTCATATAAGTCCTGTTAGTTCGCTTTTACCTAGCAACTAGCAAGGGAGTGTGAATTATGGATTCTCTCTTTTGAGCGTTGAATTCAAAGCACGAGATTAGGTTCTGCCAGAAATTAAATTGTGCGGAATCTTTGCAGTGGGCCTTTGTGCTAGTCGTATTCAAAGCAATTCTATGACTCAATAACTAAAGATGAACCACATTACTAATTTGGTTTTCTGTTCCCCCTGACTTAAAATTAAAGCTACTTTTGACTATCATTTTCTGAAACACTTTTAGAAGGAAACATAGCTTGATCAAATTATATTCTGTAAATTTGTATGCTTTTTTGCTGATCCACGAATATATCTTGTTATGCAGCACCTCACGTAGTTCAGCTCCTATAACTTCACTGGAAAAATTAAAGAGAAGTCCAAGTAGACGAACCAAAAGTAGGTGGGAGCCTATACAAGAGGAGAAACCAGTTGAAAATCCAGCATCCATCAATCACGACACTTCAAATTATGCGAGTTGGGTTAATGAAAGAGACAGAAAGGTATGTCACATTATAATTTATATTGTTCCTTATATGCATGCAGTAGTAAGTAGTACATACTTTGGTGAGAACATTAGGTGCGGACTGTATGCCTCCATTTTATTTTGTTGATACATAATTTTTTTGCAGACGAGTTTTATGTATTCTGGGAGCAAGGTCGACAATTTGCCTAGTACAAGGTTTCCCTCAATGGAACAGAGGGGTTCAAATAAATATATCCGGAAGCCAGTTAAACGGCAGCGTCTTGTGGATAGTTTCGTTGCTGCTGACAATAATGGTGATGCTTCTAGTGATAGCGACAAGGAACAAGATCTGACCGAGTATTACGCTGGAGCGATGTTACTAGCGGATTCACCCGAGGAGAGAAAGAGACGCGAAAGTCGTTCCAAGCGTTTTGAAAAGGCCCAAAGACGTGGAGCAGATACAAATCGCCCCAAAGCAAAAAACACTGGTGCCCGAAACTTGTATTCTAGAAGGGCAACTGCCCTGATTCTTAGCCAGAATTTCGAAGATGGTGGCAGCAAGGCTGTTGAGGACATTGACTGGGATGCTCTTACTGTTAAGGGGACGTGTCAAGAAATTGAGAAACGTTATTTGCGACTTACTTCTGCTCCTGACCCCGCTTCTGTAACTATCACCATCTCACTCATAATAACTTTTTTTTTTTAATTTTATTTTAAATCTTTGTTTCATCTGTTACCAATCATAACTTTCCGCTTCATTGATTATTGATCCTTTCTCTTCAGGTAAGACCAGAGGAAGTCCTAGAAAAATCTCTGCTCATGGTCCAAAATTCTCCAAAGAATTACCTTTATAAGTGTGATCAGTTGAAGTCTATTCGCCAGGATTTAACTGTACAAAGAATCAGTAATCATCTAACTGTTAAGGTATAGTTTCAGATATCCCCATCACATGTGGTGTCTATCTATCAAGCGACTCTGAGTGTGTAGTCATTTAAAGAGTTGGCATATCGTTTATATGGTATATGAGTGTTCTATGTATTGCTATAAATAATTGTGTTGGAACTTGTAACTCGAAAAAGAAAATGTATTTCTTCTTGTGTCCTTGTAGGTGTATTACCTTTGAATTTATTTATTCTTTCATATTTCAGGTGTATGAAACCCATGCTCGATTAGCGCTGGAAGTTGGGGATCTGCCGGAGTATAATCAGGTATGTTTCCTCAGTTTTTTTAATGCCATTTTAGTATATTTGCTCCAATATTAATTTTTATACTGCTGCTGCTGACTCAACGACACAAAGAAGAAAATTTTGTGCGTGCTTATGCTAGAGACGTTTTATGAATATTATGTTTTAGGCATTATCATATTTTCATTTAGTGATCAATTTTGGCTTGAATGATGGTCCTTTTTCACTTGCTTGCTGGAAATAATAAATGTCCGGTGTCTTAGGGCCCAAGACTTAATAAATAGACTCGGGCCCAAGACTTAATAAATAGACTCGAGTCTGTTTCTCTTTCTGGATTCAGCGTATATTAAAACAAAAGTACTGTTTAAAACTTACTCATTTGATGTATTGCAGTGTCAATCTCAGCTTAAATCTCTTTATGCTGACGGAAACGAGGGATGCCACATGGAGTTTGCTGCATATAACCTGCTTTGTGTTATTTTGCATTCTAATAATAATCGAGATCTGGTATCATCACTGTCGAGGTAAGTTAAGATGACTTTACGTTTTGAAATAAGTTTGTAAAAATTGCATTTGCTTTTTATGCCTAGTTTTGGGTTCTTAGTTTGACATGGTCTGGGAGGTTTAGGGTATGTAGATGATGTTAGGTAAATGATTGGGAAACTTCGAAGAAGCACAATGACTTCTGTGGCTTATAAATCACACAAGTCTGTCACGGCTTATTAGTAATTGTGATAAATCGAAAGGTGGCCAATTAATGATTTTGCCGTCTCGACAAGTGAGGATAGCTCAGTGAGGAGATTGGTTTGAGTCACGCTAAACTTAAATTATTTATTTATTATTTGCTGTCTTCCAAGAAAACAGGTTTGGCATGACCTTCCATGCTCTCGAAAGTTTAGATGCCTTTTGATTCTGTTGTACATATCTAAGTTTCTTTAGAAAATTAGGAAAATTTATTTGGTTGTTTTTACCCTTGTCAGAAGTAATTGAGTGAAAACATGAGTAAATATTCGTTACCGTATGCTAGGTTCAAGTCGCGTTGGGTGTTTTTTTTTTTTTTTTTTTTTTTCATCCACTCGTTTTACTATTTTTATTAACATATTAAAAAAAAATCCACGGTGTCATTTATTAGCATGGACTTGCAATGAACTTCCTTCATATGTACTGAGATGTGGTGTGTTGAGTTCAGATTATCAAAAGACGCCAAAAAGGATGAAGCTGTCAAGCACGCTCTCGCGGTTCGTGGAGCTGTCACGTCGGGAAATTATGTCATGTTTTTCAGACTATACAAAACAGCTCCGAACTTAAGTGGATGTCTCATGGGTGAGTATAGCCACTTACGAGCTGTCTATGCATTTTAGAGAGAGTTTAAAAAACTCTCATCCATGAATCTCTTCTCCTTTGTTGTTGTGCAGACCTATACGTCGAAAAGATGCGTTTCAGAGCAGTGAGCTGCATATCTCGGTCGTACCGGCCCACACTGCCCGTGTCATACATTGCTCAGGTTCTGGGCTTCACAAACGAGAAAGATTCGGATAACGGATTAGAGGAATGTGTCGAATGGTTGAAGGCACACGGTGCATGTCTCGTAACAGACAGCAACGGGGAGGTTCAACTTGATGCTAAGGTACATACATTTTAGATTTACTTGATAAACTTTGGTAGTCATGAAAACAAGATCTTTGTGTGTGCTAAAAATGGGTGTATATCTCTCTGCTCTGTAGGCAAGTGCTTCGAGTCTTTACATGCCCGAGCCAGAAGACGCCGTGGCTCATGGAGATGCCTATCTTGCAGTCAACGATTTTTTTACCCGAACAACCTAGTTTCTTGTTATACAATGTTACCCAATTGTAGTATGTGAAGGTCAATAGTAACACACGGGAGAATCATGCTATTATTCAATAGAAGAAAGTAGGCTATTTTTTGAGGGTTGGCCATGATTGGAGAAAGTATGGGTCTGCGTAAGTTTTGCTTGTAAACTAGAAAAGAGTATAGAGAATCATTTTAGATGTAGAATTTGAAGTTTGAACCGAGTTCACCCACATCTCTGGGACTTATAGAAGGGGCATTTGTAGTTACGTGGCATTCGCCTTTTGTTTTATTTTTTTTTAAATTTATACCATAATTATAAAACAATAATGGCGCTTTATTTATTTCTGGCCGGAGACAGGATACAAGTAGACAAAAGAAAAAGAAGCTAATGTTTTTTTTTATTATCCTTTGACATACGTTTATGAATACATCTGTGACGGGGTTTATTTGACTTCGTTATTACTTGGATTCTGTGCACTTGATATATCTGAGTAGTTTGTGACATGTTAGTGCGCTTCTCCAGTTATTTTTACACCAGATCTTGAATGAGAAATTTCAAAATGCAGACCTCCTAAATTAAGAAATATCAATAAACGATTTCTTACTTATAAAATATCTAAAAATGAATTTTTGATTCAAAGGACAAATATACCATTTCAAGATATTTAAATTTAATTTTTTAAAATGAAATTTATTTTAAACTCAATCATTCAAAAAATATTGAATTTCATCGTAATTTATCGGAACTAATGAAAATTAAGGTAAATTGAGGAAACGACTCTTTTTGCCAATAATGACTATAAAAAGAGTCGTCGTTTTTAAATCAAATTAAATTAAGAAATTACGATAAATTACGATGGATTACGATGGATTACGATGACCTTCGAATATCATCTTAATTTATCATAATTTTTTTCATTTAATTTGATTTAAACATAACGACTCTTTTTGTAGTCATTGTTGAAAAAAAAGTTGTTGTTTCCTCAGTTTACATTAATTTTGATTAATTCTTATAATTTTTGATAAATTACGATAACTTACAATGATATTTAAAAAAAAGTTTAAATGTCTTCAAATGATATTTTTGTCTGCTTTTGGGTCAAAAGTTTATTTTTTGATATTTTGCAAATAAGAAGTCTATTTTTTATATTTCTTAACTTAGCAGGTATGCATTGTGAAATTTCTCTAGGTGATCCTATAGGAGTTCCAATCACTTGAACACCGATCGCGCACACACAGTTGGCAAGCACAAACACAATCAAATTTGTTGACGAGGTTCATCAAATTTTCTTTATTGAATTCAAGATTTTTCTAACCAAAGCTCTGACTGCTACAATTAGGAATTCTGATCGCTTAACCAACAATCACAATGTAGATGGCACGCACAATAAACAAACACAAGCACAATCGAATCTGTTAATAAGGTTCAACAAATTTGCATAATCCACCAAATTCTCATCTCAAAGTTCGTTATGCACTATGAACGATAAGAACATATATCCCAAAAAACAACCCAATGAATGTTCACAATCCAAGCTTCATAATCGCTAAGAAATAAGGAAGAAGAAGAATCTACTCGGAGAATCCTTTTCCGAAAGAGAAATTTCTTAATCTATATCAAGGTTTGAACTTTTGAGGAATCCGGTCGGTAACCAGTCCGGATTCCATTTTTTTTTCAAAGTCTCAATACCGGATTGAACAAATTTCACTGATATCGAATATTAATGTCTTTAAAAAAATACAAATAATTAGCAATTCTGTCAACTAAAATTAGAAATTTTTTTAATTAACCAACGTTTTTTAAATTTTGTATAAATAGTCAATGTTTTGTAAGTTTTAAATGGCCAAAATTTTGATAGAACATTTCAATCAATTTATATGTGTATATATTTGATCATGACTATTATTTACTAAAAAATTTACTAAAAGTTGACTGACTGGCAAATCAAAACGATAAATAAGTCTATACTTAATGGACTCAAATATCTAGTTTTCCCCTCAAAAAAAAAAAAAAAAAAAATCTAGTTTTCGTGTTATTTACTGTTCATCTTATTTTGTTCACCTTATTTCTTCTTCTCCATTCTTTCTCACCGCTGTCTTTCTCTTCCTCCCTCTCTCACCGACTCTCGTCCCCTCTCTCCTGAACAACGCCACCACCCTTTCCCCCTCTTCCTCTCTCTCCCGCGCGACCAGCGACCAGGCGCCGCCATCTCTCCCTCTCGCCTGTTGTCTCTCTGTCCTCGCGCTCACTCGACGCGCGCTTCCGATTCCTCTGCGCGACTTGACAGGACTCTTTCTCCTCCGCCGAGTCCGCCTCTGCCAAGCCGCTTCCGCCCCGTCGCCGACCTCTGCTCTGTCCTCGCTGGCAACGACGCTTCCGAAAAATCTCGGTCGGCCGTTTCCGCTGTCTTCGTCATCGGCTTCCAGACTTTTAGGTTTGTAAATTAGGGGTTTATATAAAAATATATACTTTTTATTTAGCATTTTAGCTTCTAATGGAATATCGGATACTCATTTCTGGAGGCTTCGGTTTCTCATCTGGTTTCCACAGGCGAATCACCCGACCTTACCTTCTTACAGAAATAAAGTTGCTCCGAGCTAGGTTTTGGCTATGGCGGACGATATTATCAGCCACAGCAAACCTTCCTCTCCGTCGCCGCTCGATCCTCCGTCTCGGATAGTCTGCCACGTGTATGTTCTTGCCCAACTTGCTCCTGGTATTTCTGCATCTCTAGTTTCGACATTTAATCTACTTTGAAATGAACAAGTCATTCCGTGTGTGGAAATTCAGGTGCGAGAAACAGTTTTCTCAATACACTTGCCCTCGATGCAACTCGCGGTACTGTTCTCTGCACTGCTACAAGGTGTGTATGTGTATATGTGTGTGTATAGACTATATTGAGAGAGACAAATTTCTTTTATGCCAAATGTCCTTCAGAATCTAAACGTTGAACTTCGAAAGGCTTTGACTCACCAACATCGTGCTTGTTTTCAAACTTGTAAACATCTAAAGCAAACCCTCATTGTGGGTTTGATTTTCAAATTTTCTAATGGCCTAATATTCTACTTTGGTGGTTGGATGATCTTAGTGGATGATTTATTTTATTTTGTTATATGTGCTATTTTATTGATGATTTTTTTTTTCTTCTTCCATTGAGTTTGATATAATTATTTCCCTTTCATATGATGTTGGCAGTCCCACAGTCTTCGTTGCACAGAGTCCTTTATGCGCGAAAACGTTGTTGAGGAGCTTCAACATTTGAAGCCTAATGACGAGACGAAGGGGAAAATGCTAAACATACTAAAGCGATTTCATTCTGAAGAAGAAACAGAAGATATGAACGAGGAAGGTATGTATCTGTTTCTATAAAGTTTTTGAGTTTTCATTGATGAAGAAGTTCACTTAGGAGGCCTGGTCTGAACTACTTGTTGCTACTTAGGATTGTTGTTAAGGTGCTATTGGAATTGCTTGGGATTATTTATTTTAGTGTTTCGTATCTGAGTTGTGATCGATTGTATGACCTAAGTTCTTACAAAATCTTGGGGCCTCTGGGAACTCAGAACCTAGTGAGGCGAACCTAGAATACCCACCATTGTAAAAAAAAAAAAAAAAAAAATAATGTGTGTGTTGAAAGGTGCGCTATCTTTAGGTGTGATTTCCCCTAAAAACAAAAAACTTGTGGCCGCTTAGAGGGTGTCCCGGTTAATCGTCATGGGCTTGTAGTTTTAGTCTGGTGTACCCTGGGTTCGCACACTTATACCCAAAAGAAAGTAAGATTGAACATCTTATAATAGGAATTTGACTAGTTGCGTATAGTTGATTGAATTTATAACCAGCTTACGAGGGAAATGTTCATTGGGGCTATGCAGTGATTGACCATTTAATTTTGTGGAAGATCTATCTTGTTTGTTTATACTTTATTAATTTGCAGTTTTTAAAAAAAAAAAAAAAAAATTTAATCTCAGTGATAAATTCTGCCTTTTGCTAGCTTTATTAACAGTAATTGTCATAATTTTCTTTTCCAGCTTCAACTTTATCTGAGCAGACCATACAAAAGTTTATATCCGGTGAGACATTCAATCTTCTGAACAACATATCTAGTTCCTAGCATTTTTAGATATATTTCTTGCGTTTTGTTACAACTGGCTGAAGCGGTGCCAAAATATCGGTCTTTACAGAAGGTCAACTCAGTTTTGACGATCTATCTTCGGAAGAAAAGAAAATATTCCGAAGAGCTATTGCATCTGGAGAACTGAGCAGAATGATTGAGCCTTGGGATCCTTGGTGGACGACTCCCTCGGCAAGAACAATAACTCTCAGCCGCGAAGGAGCTCAACTCGTCCAAGCAATCCCCGAGAGAGAGGACTCACCGTCCCCCGAGTTTGAAAGCCAAGCCAAGCAAGCGAGCGAAATCCCTCGCGGCCCCGAAAGCCCTCTGCCTCCGCTTCGCCAGCTAAGCTCCGCCGAGCCCTCGCCGCTCCTAACACTGCACCTCGTTGACATCATATATAGCTACTGTTTCACGCTCCGCTTTTACAACGGCGATTGGAAATCGGATCCCAGTGGCTCCGCCTCAGTGGCGTTGAGTATCTCCTCTGTCCTGGGCCGGCCCGAGAAGCCACAGACGTTGATGGAGGCTCTGTCGTATTGCCTCGAACAGACCTGCTCTCCGACGTACAAGCACACGGGCGGTTTACAGTTCGGATTGGGTCTCGTCGAAGACGCGGTGGATCTTCTTACTTTAGGCCGCGGTGCGTTGTTGTGTTTGCTCTCTGACTTGCGTAGGCTGATTCAAGCCGGGATAAAGGAGGTTAAATCGGAGACGTCACGGAATTTGGGAAGCCGCGGTGTGAAGAATAAGCTCAAGCTTGCTGAGAGGAAGATATATTTCGTAATGTGTTGGGTTAATGAGCAACCCGGCGAGGCGTGGTTGTCCTTGGCAGCGCTGGTGAGGGCAGAGAAGGCCTCCGCATTGGAGTACTCTCGTGTTTGTGTTTCGACCAAAGCTCAGAAGAATCCAGAATCTTCAAATAAGGTTCTAATTGAAGAGATAGAATGACCAACTGAGTCAACTATGTTTTATTTATTGCCTTTAGGGATGCATCAGAACATAGGTTTTTTTTTACCTCTCCGGAAGAAAAGTTGTCAATGGTGTAGCTGCTGAGTTTAAGAGTTGTAGAGAGTAAAGTGTTCTGAAGTTAGTTTATTCAATGAAAACAAGTTAAATACAAACCATTCCAAGAGAAGCAGTGGTTGCAACAGATTATTGGTATGAAATAGTTTGAACCTAATTGTCATAATCAAAGTAAAAAATAAAAATAAAACTTTGTGCCGAGTAAGTAAGATGTTGCATTACTGAATTTTATATATTTTCTTCGGATTTCCATTGGCCTCCGTTTCTTTATTTTTTTTTTAAACTTGGCTAAAAAAACGTTATTTACTAACTTGGAAAAGATAAGAAATGAATAAGAATGCTTGTTTTGACTGAACTCTCACAGAGGCTTGGTTTCTTAATGAAATTCTCCGAAACATAAGCATGAAATTTCTGTCTACATTAATCATTCGAATTTCGTTTATGAAGAAACATGCTCAGCGCTCTCTTTCTCCCTCACACTTCTTACGTTATTCATGCAAAACTCACCCTCCAAACTCCACCTAAAGCAGAGCGAGCCTCACTGAAGGCAAAGCAAAGTGTTGTGATTCAGTCGAAATACAATAACCAAGCTTTAGAATTCGGAATAAAAAAAAGAAAACAAAAAAACCACGTACATTTCGGTCAACTTGTATTATCCTTCTCAGTTTAATTACATCTGAATATGATCACCATTCAAAAAAAAAAAAAAAGAATGAATCAAACAAACAGTAATAAAGCATACAAAGCGAACATGGAAGTTTCCGATGATTGATTTACTCTATTTTTTGGGAGGTGGCCAGACGCTGAGCCTCTCCTTCTCAAACTTGACGAAGAGAGTCATGGCGGCGGCCACGAAGTAGAGCTGAGTGAACACCACCGCCGGCGCGTGGAAGCTGAACACGCTCTTCCCCGTCGCCAGCTCCACCGATATCAGCGCCGCCAGCCCCACCGCCGCCGCCACTCCGTTCAGCTTCTCGCTGTACGGACTCATCCCCGCCTCCACCTTCATCCCTCCCACCGCCGACTTCGGTTCTCTCAGAGCCACCGGAGGAAGGTACAGCGTCGCCGCCGCCGACTCCGGCGAAGAGCCGCTCTGCGACTTGCGCGTCTTTCGGAGCTCGGCCTTCTTGCCGGTGCCGGAGCGGTACTTGACGCGGTTGAGGCGCGCCTCGAAGGCGTCCTCCTCGCCGGCGGGTTGGTCGGAGGAGGAAGGGGTGGTTGTTTCGGCGTCTGAGTCTGTGGTCGCTCTGGTGGCGAACTTTGGCGGCGCGTGGAGCTTTGCGCGTGGGAAGGGGCTGCGGAGCTGGAGAGACGACGGTGGTGGTAATAAGCTTGCCATTCGATTTTTTTAGCTTTTTTATTTTTTGTTTTTTTTGGCAGGAGTTGTTAGTTTTGTGAGTTCCCTTTTTTTCGATTCTCTCCCATCTGCTGGTTTTTGCTTTTGGATAAGACTCATCGTATCCAACCATTTTCCACTTGATATTTCTTCTAATTGCTTTATATCATGGATTGAAATCCCGGGGGAACCGGACGGAAGCCGGTCGGGATCCCTTTTTTTTAACTCCTCGGCACCGGAACCACCAAAAACGGAAGTTTCCGGTGATTCCGACGGAACTGGACCGGGAACAAGTGAGGAACCCGGTTCTTACTTCCCGGTCCGGTTCACTTAAAAAAAAAAAAAAAAAACCGGCTATAAAAATCTTGATTCCCCCAAAATTTTCTCATTTGTGCGGTTTGAGCTCGCCAACTTTCCGCCGCGACCAAGTTGATTTCTTCCCAGATCCCGCCCGGATCCCGCCGTGCCGCCAGCTTCCCGACGCGACGTAGGTGATTTCTTCCCAGATCCCGCTGGATCCCGCCTTTTCCGGTGAGCTTCCCGACGTGTATATGTTTTTTTTTTTATTTTTTTTTTTTATGATTTTGAGTGTATTTTTTGAAATTTGTTGATAATTATTGAAGATTAAGTATAAATTGATAGTTGTGAACATGAATGTAGTGTTTATTTAGAGTTTGTCTTCACGTTTCTAATTTTTTTGTAATTAATCCGAATTATGTTGTAATTTTGTGATTAATTAGTGATGATTAAATTTATGTTGAACTTGTTTATTGATTTATGAAGAAATTGTTATGAGTTGTTTTTAATTTTAGAGTTTGTGTTCATGTTTATAATTTTTTTGTAATTAATCCGAATTATTTTGTAATTTTTTTATAAGTTAGTCATGATTAAGGTTATGTTGAACTTGTTTATTGATTTATGATGAAATTGTTATGAATTGTTTTTAATTTTAGAGTTTGTGTTCATGTTTATAATTTTTTTGTAATTAATCCGAATTATTTTGTAATTTTTTTATTAGTTAGTGATGATTATGGTTACGTTGAACTTTGTTATGAATACGATTCATGATTGTTAGTTTAATGATATCATGTCATTTACGTCTAGCAATGACGTTGATGACTTGTCCTACAACTTCGGATCGGTATCAATTGGTCATCAAGGCACCGAGTCCTCTTATGATGACGGATCTTCCAGTTACAACCAGGACTACTATGCATCAAGTCAAGCTCCCGAAACGGTGCGACCAGTTCCAGGTTATCCTCTCCACTCCATGTATGTTGCTTCATCTCAGTATGAGTACGACTATCACTTGGACAGGTACTTTCGTGCATGTGCTCATTATATGACTTGGTATGATTACTGTATAACCGCTGCATACGATCGCTATGAGTAGTCATTTCATTTATATCCCTTTTATGTTGAATTTGTTGAACTATAGTATTTGGTGGATTGTGTTCAACTTTATCATTTTTGTTTGTACTATTGAACTTACTTTTTGTTGTGTTTGTAATTTGGTATTGTGTTGAAACATTTTACACTATTTTTAATTTTATGAATTTTATCCTACGTACTTTGTATGTTTTTTTGTATATTTATTTTCTGAATTCCCCTCGGTAAATACGGTATTTGACGGTATTCCTCTACGGTAACGGTAAGTTCAACGGTATCGGTTTCCTTTTTTTTCCTGCTTTCGCCGGTATTCCTTTACGGTACCAGGGGTTACCAGTAAATTCTGAAGCTCGGAACGGTAACGGTAACGGTATTTCGATCCTTACTTTATATATATATATATATATATATATATATATATATATATATATATATATATATATATAATTGTTTATTTGTGCGCAATTCCAAAACTTCAATAAACCATGGCATTTAGCCATAAAACAACAAAAACCTCCTTCCTATGGAGAGATGGCCCACTGGCAGAGCTTACATAACCGACGGGGACAAATAAAACGATCCACAGTTGCTAAGATCCGATATATAATTTTAACTAGCTGATGCAAAATGAACTTATAAATAATGACAATATTTGAAGAATTTGTTTTTCCATCGCTTTACCAAGCTGTCTCGTGACGAAAGATCGAGAGAGCAAGGATTTTGAGTTTTAGAAGTTCATATATGCCTAAGTAAGTATCAAGATCGTGAAATATTAAGACTTTGAGTTTTGAGCTGTAAGGTGAGCTTTCCGTGTATAAATTGATACACGAAGGTCGAGTGGTTTTTCTTGTTCTATACGTAGACGACATCCTACTAATTTGTAATTATGTAAAAAGGTTGTCCGAGTTCATGTTCAAATCAAGACATTGGTGTAAAAAAATAGAGGAGACTATGTCTTCAGGATCAAAAGCTGATAGGATAATGGTTCACTTAACTACGAAGGATTCCGGTAAGGGACCGCTTCCTTTTCGTTATAGAGTTCACGTATCTAAGAAGCAATCTCTTAAAATCTCACGAATGGGACATTAGATATAGTCCGAGCACTTTTAGTTGTAGCATGTCTCATGTATGCGATGCTTTACGATATTGTGAACGTAGTATGTAGATTGATCTCCAACCCTAGACACGACCACTAAGTTGTTGTTGAGCACATACTCAAGAATCTTTGGAGAGCGCTTTCATAATCAAGTGGTCTCATGATATCGATTCAAATTCCATAAATAGTGTAAAGTTGCTCTGTTGGTAACACAAAAACTCCACAAATGGTGTATTTTTTATAGGGCAAACTAGCAACGTAGCCTTTTTGAAACGTGGTATTTAAGATCTATCTCACGTTTGGTAAATTTTGTAATCTAGTCATTTACTGAAATTTACGACTATGAAATGTCGAATATACCCTTGTGTGGTTTAAATGAGTGAAAATAAAACAGTAGCCAACGTTTGAGTCCTACTAATAAGCAAGTCAACAACATCATCAAGTTTAGTACTTGGATTCAAATTTGAATATTTAAAAGGAAAATCATTAATGAATATAATATAAGAAACAAATTAAATATTGATTAAAATAAGTAACTTGTGAATCGTCAATAAATTTTTGTTAATTTTTATTTATGCGTGTAATAAGTAATCGAAAATAAACCAAAATAAATAGACGAGATATTCAATCGACTTTTAAACAAAGGATAAACATGTAAATTGTTAAATGATTAATAAAAGTCACGTCATCAATTGTGGCTATGTTTGAAACTTAGCTGAAACGTTGGTTAGATTGTAATTTGCACGTTTCAAATAGCTTAGTCATCAATTGTGGCTATGAAATAAATAGTGTTTTCAAATTTCGTGTAATACTACTCATTTGGTGTTTACACCAAAATATTTAAGGATTATTATAATTTAATCAATTCATATTAAATAATTAAAATGTATATATTTTAGATTAAATGTATACTTAGTAGATAATTTGGTTAATTTAAAAATATATATTAGAATATTCTCGTTGGTGTAAAATATGGTACTATTAGAGTAAAATTAAAATTTGGTGTAAAAATCACACCATTTATTTTAGTTATCATTGGAGATGCTCTAGTAAAAGATGATTATGTTTGTAATGATATGCACAAACTTATTTCTCTCTAAAGATGAATCAATGAAGTAAAGGGTGTACAAAGATCTGATGTCATATCCAAGAAATTTGTTTATGTGGATCAACATGATCTGGTCGACCATCGACTTTGGGTAACTTTTGGTAAGTCCTTGAAGTAGATTGAGGCCTCGAGACACTTCATTGTCGTATTATTTAACCGCGCAGTAAGCTGTAAATTGATCTTGTTGATCAACTTTAAGTATTAATTATATATGGTACTTTATGTGACATGGCAAGATTTGTATTTTACCAACACAAATAAATATAATAACATAAAATATTCAAACAGAGTGTTTATACAAAATACAACTTAACTTTGAACAAATAAGGAGACTATATGTCAGTAACCTTAAATATGGGCAAACGATAATCACATTTTTTTTTGCTCGGAAGATAATCACATCTTAAATTCCCCTTCTTCATGATATGCTTTCAATTTATTGCGCTCACAATTGAATAATTGTGGCCGATTTCGTTCTGTCAAACTGTTAATGTAAATCAATACCCACACCCACTTTTTGTGCACGTTAGTAATATTTAATGCAATAGTTTGCAGCATATATATGTATGTGGCTAATATTTGTCTACGACATCTGTCAGAATTCATACGAAGAGTTATAAATTTATAATAAAACAAAATGTATATGATATAACTAACTCCATGCATGGCACATGAGATTTATCTTAGTTTATAGTTTATTTGATTTGATTAATTATTAGATAATTAAACTACAAATTTGACGTAGAGAGCCTAAAATAGTCATTTACGTAAACCCCCTCTATTTGTATATGAAATTAATTTTTTTAGTCACAAAATAAATAAATAAAAACTTTCCAATACGAGTGGCACACAAATTATAAATAACCAAAGATAATCAGTTGGACTATTCTCGGTTGTGGACTACCTGATCAGATATATACTTCACGTTTCCAGTGCCTGTGTCAATGTGTGCCTGTGCCTGTACGCGTGAGGGGGTGTATCAAGGATAGTCCCACATCGATTGGATATTACGATCTTGGACTCTTTATAAAGTTTGTAGGTTACTCCTCTAATAACCAAACTTGGTTTTAGATGGAACCCCACACCCTTTAAGATGACTACAACTACATTCGAATTAACTTGGGTTCAGTCACTATTGTGATATATCAAGCTATACCACTCTACAAGGCACCAAAAATATATTGTGATAACTTGAGTACTATGTCTCTTTGCAGCAAATTGAGTGTTACATTCAAGAACAAAACATGGGGAAATACTTTCATTTTCTTCGAGATAAAGTTCTCCACAAGTCGCTTCAAGTGCAATTCACACCATTTGAGAGCAACTTGCTGATGGCCTAGCGAAGCCTCTAACGTGTGAAATTATGCCATTATATAAGTGTACATTTTGTACGTGAATAGTTAGTTGAGAAAAATAACAGGATTCAAAGAGAATTCATTTCCCTCTCGTTTCTCTTTCGTCATATCTCTCTCGACTCTCAACTCTTACATGTATAAACCTCAAATAGATTGGTGAGTAGTGTGTTTTATTATATTAAATTTATATTGTTCGTCACACAAATAATCTTAGGCTATTAGTAAGCATTAAAGCAGGACAAGGAACGAAATTAAACTACATTCGCAATATCGCATACATATTGTATTCTTACCAGTAATTAGAGTAGCAGTATAATTAAGAAAGTATATTTATTTATATATATTTGTAACTCTGAAACATATATAACAGATAATAAAAAAAAAACGTGTATTTAAAATTTATGAAACTAACTTATTACAGTAAGTCGAATAGTAAAAATAATTAATTCCTCAACCCAAAATACAAAAAAAAAATACAAGATAAAAAGAGGACAAATTAAAAGTCCCGCCAAACCCAACCAACCCTCCACCAACCAAACGACGGAGAATCGCTTACCTCCGCTTGTTCTTGCTTCCGAGGAGGAGCGACAAGTAGAATAGAATCCTGAAGAAGAAACCCCAGGCGACGGTGACCCAGAAGCAAGCCCACTTGCTGAGGTCCGTGACGCCTTGCTTTTTGAGGATATCGACTCCGGTGGTGAGGCACGTTGTGGCGGTGATCCTCGTCCCGAGGCTGTCGCTGATCCCGGAGAGGAGTCTGAGCTTGATGGCCTCGGGGACGTCCCCGAGCGGCGTGTTGTCGAAGATCTGAACGCCGCGGACGAAGCACCGCGTCGAGTCCCCGAACTCGTTCTGCAGCACGGCCTCGTAGGGATACTTGACGAGCGAGAGGTAGTGGAACCAGATCCAGTAGGGCGGGATTCGGTCGCGGGTTATGAAGAAGCCGCTGAAGAGGAGAAAGTAGGCGAGGATTGCGACGACCACGGTGTATCCGATCATGACTTGGGGTACGACGCCGGAGAGGAAGGTGACGAACGAGCTTCCCGCCCAGAAGGAGGCGAGGATGATGAGAAAGTAGAATCCGAATCCGCCGCCGAGCCCCACGGCCCAGAAAGTGGCGGCGGCGAAGGCGAGGGCGAGGAAGGCGAGGCCCGGGAGGGCCGATATGGCGTGGGAGACCACGTAGGAGGATCGGCGGTACGCGTTGTAGGCCGTCTCTCTCATGAAGACGAACCGCTCTTGGAGGAACACGGGCAACGCGTCGGCGCAGGTGTAGAAAGTGGTGGACATAGCGAAGGCGATGAATCCGAGGCGTTCTTGGACTCCTTTCGGTGACTCGTCGAGGCGCCAGAAGACGGTGGCGAGGATGAAGCCCGTGACGAGGACCGCCCCGAGCCGGATCCCGAAGAGCTCCGGCATCCGGCGGGAGTTCGTGGCGGCTCGGCGAGTTAGGGAGAGAATCTCGATCCAGGGAGGGTTGGCGAAGGTCGGGACGGAGACGGAGCGGGACGGGTCGGCGTTGGCGGCGCCGGAGACGAGCTTTCCCCGGGAGATGCTGGCGCTGATGGCCTCCTTGAGGGAGATTTCCGGTTGGTGGTGGTGGTGGTGACGTGTCTTTTTCAGCTGCCAGGCTTTGTTGAAGTCGACGAGGGTTTGGGTGGCGCCGGGGACGGAGTCGAGTTGGCGGATTAGGTCTAGAGTGAACTCCGTGCGATTCTCGTTGTCGGGGATTGGGTTTCCGAACTCCGAGAAGAACGGGTGGAGCTCGGCCGGAGATCCGGCGAAGACGGGGGAGCCGCGGGACAGGAAGAGAAGCCGGTCGAGGAGTCCCAAAATCCGGTAGCTGGGCTGGTGAA
This sequence comes from Urtica dioica subsp. dioica, assembly GCF_054948205.1. Taxonomy (NCBI): domain Eukaryota; kingdom Viridiplantae; phylum Streptophyta; class Magnoliopsida; order Rosales; family Urticaceae; genus Urtica; species Urtica dioica. The sequence continues at coordinate 13,704,820 of NC_142767.1, read as the reverse complement.
CGGACATGACCACGACGCTTCCGCTTCGGGCGATGCGCTGGAGGACCTTGACCACCATGAACGCGCTGGTCGAGTCGAGCCCGGAAGTGGGCTCGTCGAGGAACAGCACGATGGGGTCGTGGACGATGTCGGTCCCGATGGAGACGCGCCGCCGCTCTCCGCCGGAGATTCCGCGGTGGCCCTCGTCGCCGATGACGGTGTTGGCGGCGGCGCGGAGGCCGAGCTGGTCGATCAGGGCCTGGACTCGGGCCCGCTTCTTGGCGGGGCCGATGGAGCGAGGGAGCCGAAACTCCGCCGCGAACATGAGCGTCTCTTCCACGGTCAGCATCGGAAACAGAAGGTCGTCTTGCATCACGTACGCCGATATCACTTTCAGCATCCGCGACTCCAAAACCTCGCCGTTCAGCGTCGTCGTCCCTTTCAAGCTTCCCTTCGCGATGCGGTTCGCCAGCGCGTCGATCAGGGTTGACTTTCCCGACCCGCTCGCGCCCAGGACGGCCAAAATCTCGCCGTCCCTGGCCTCGCCGGAGACCTCGTTCAGGAGCGTCTTCGTCCCCGAGAAGGACAGCTTCTGACGCACCCGAACGCTGTACGTCAGCTTGTTGAAGGACAGCACGAAGGGGACAGCCGTCGCCGTCGCCGCCGCCGCCGCTCCTCCTCCGCCGGCGACGTCTACGACGTGGTGCACCGGAGTCTCGCTTCCGTCGCCGGAGGCTTCCTTCTGCACGTCTCCCACCTGCTTCAGCAGCTGCCCCAGCGTCGGCGAGTTATCTGCCACCACCCGCGACATCGATCCAGACTGCCCGGAATATTCTCTTTTTCTTTCTTTCTTTATTGGTTGCTTAATAAGATCAGAAAGAAGTTGAGAATGAGAATGGTATGTGTGTGTGTGTATATACAAACGAACTAACTTTTGTTTTGTATATAATTTTATTGGTGTGGTAGTTAAGGCCGTGTATAGTCTCTCTCTCTCTCTCTCTCTCTCTCTCTCTCTCTCTCTCTCTCTCTCTCTCTCTGGCTCGCTGGGAATTGTACTCGCAACACGCGTTACGTGCCTCCTCTGAAAATATGGGGTTTTATTTGCTGCTGCAAAACACAACCCTAAATAACAAAAAGAAGAGAAGAGAAGATAGAGATATTTTTTTTATATCAAGTCTCTTCTTTCTGAGTTGAGTATACTGTCTCTAAACTCTCCCGGGTTGGGATTGGCAGGTGTTTGTTAAAACTCAAAAGTATTCATATATATACGTATATACAACTTAGATGGGAAGAGAGAGTAATAAATAGTTTTTCTCTTATTTTGGGCAAATTCAAATGTACCCTTTTTTTCTGTGACGAAGGAAGGAAGGTTTGGGAGGTGAGAGAGAGGTGGCCAACGACTGACTAAAGCAGCCTTTTTGTCCATACGTGACCGATCGCCACTTGTCGAGCTCTGCTTGGTGGTCTGAGGACACGTGGCGGAATGGGTATTAATGAGCCGTTTCGGTCGCGTTTTTTTTAGGGGCTGCATGATAATTAATTAGGTTGGGTGTTGATCAACTCTTGGCGTAAGGTAAACCTTTTCACACTAGAGATTATATGTTTCTAAACTTTTTGGTTTACTGTTAGTACTAATTAATTTTTTCCGCTGTTATTTTAATGTATAAAAGGAAAGCATCGGAATTCGTTATGGATTTACCAAAGCTAAATATGTCATCTTTATTATTTATTACCAACTTCTAGTCTCTTCTCTCTTAGCTGTAAGTTGATAATTTTGAGCGGTACTCTAAGTATGGGATGTTTCTTAACGGCTAAGAAGTCTTGGTTTGCAAGTAATTGATTATAACTGAGCACAGTGAAAAGATTTAGGGCTTGTATCAAGTATTTTCTCTTTTAGGGAAACACAAAATATAATAATAACAACAGATAAAATTTTATGTACTTTTGCATAAAACAAGTAAAATTGATTGCATAATATCTACCACTTGATCAAGATATAATCATCCAACTGCGATGCTCAATTATCAAGATAAAGTAATGGTGGTAGGACCATTTGCTTAAATTTTGTACGTACCATCTCTTTATACCTTTATTTCGTGATTAAAACTTATTGTTGTCTTTGCTCTACATTATTACTTAATGTCGTATTATCTTACTTTTGTTTGAAAATTTGTTTATTTCTTACTACCTGCTTTACAAAATTAATACACTTGACTATAAAAAATAATTGTGCTACTAAAAAAACCAATAATAATGTGATATAAATTAATAAAGGGGATACTATTTAATCGAGAACATATAATCCTAATGTATACATTTCTTGTATTTTGAGTCTCTATATAATAACTAAGCTAACTTCAGCAAGAAAACCCCGCCCAGCCTTCTCCAATATTTGAGTATTGACTTTTCTTCCAACTTTCAATCATGTTTACTTACCTCCAATAAATAAATTAGAGGCTACTTTATTATATTTACCTAAATATCATATGCACATCCAGGCACGAAACCACGTAGTGCTCAGGGAGTATTATAACCCTTTATAAAAAAAAAAAAAGTTTGCACTTTTTTCTCAATTTTTTAATTTTTTTTTTTAATTTATCCGAAATATTTACAAATTAACCATATTTCTCAACTTTTTTTTTTCGTATATTAACTCCCTAACTTGAATTCCGTTCATGTGCACATCCTTATTAGATGGACTTTTTTTTTCTTCCCTTTTCATCGTTATTTGTAGTTTCCGATTAAATGAAAACGAAGTGATGTGTGAATCCTAGCTATAACTTTGGTGGACTATAAATGGACGATGGTACAAGTATTATCTCTATGTAATGCAAATAAATAAACGCAAAAAAATTCTCGTCCTAATTACATTTAATATCACTTAATTAATTATCTGCCACGCAGCTCTTTCTTGCCTTGACTATTATAAAATGTTGGAGAATTGTACTGTTCTAGTAATTTGGAGAAGCTTGCATTGCTTGGTAGTTGTTGCAGATAGGCAACCGTATAGAGGCTTACCAAATTGCAAGCTAACTCACACCTACAAACAAAAACAAAAACAATAATAATAAGATAAAACTGAATAAAGGTCACCAAAGTCAATTTACTGGATCACCGTATGGCATGGTCATGGAGCCCCATGGTCATCATGTGAAAATGCCCTCATTTTCTAATCCCAGCAATTTCAAGGTCAAATCTGAAGTTTGTTAAATCTTCACCAATTTTGGCATATTACGGCTTTGTTTAAGATGGAAAGTAAAAATTTGAAGAGAAATCAATATTGTCTATTGTGTTAGAAATTAATAAATTTTTGAGAATTTTAAAAAGAGCCTACGACAAAGTGAAAATGGACTTTCTAAAGAAAATTGAATCTCAGTATAGTAATAGACGTTTTTTTTTAAACCTCAATCGAAACACAATTCAAATACAATCCATATATAACAAAAGAGTATATTTTCTTCAGATTTTTGTTTACCTCAATCCATATACAACAAAAGAAATATAAATGATTCTCATTTACTATTTCCTCTCATTTTCCAAGTTCCACTCCACACAAGCACAACCTATGACTTCGTATTATTTCCCCCTTTAAATTGCTCTTTTTTTTTTATGTATTTAAAACACTTTGACTACTGCAAAAATATGAATGATGCTATTTGCTCAGAGCACATCACACAATAAATATTTGTCCGGCTACAATGCGTGTTGTAATTAGTGGGGACTCGATTATATACGTCACAGTAGGTGCATTCCTTTTGAAATGCAGAACATCTTACGATTTTAATGCAAATCCTTCATATCAAACTTCAAATTACCCGCCTTATTTTTTTTAGATGTAAACACCGCTAAATAGTACTCATATATATATATATATATATATATATATATTAATTAGTTTATTTTCTAATTTACTCAGGGGTTAGTTGTCGACATGTGCCAGATTAATTTTGGATCTAGTCTACGTTTGACAATTTTTAGGGATATAGTCAAATGGCTTACGTGGCAATAATTAAGATCTGATTTGCCTTTATTTATTAACAAATTCGTCACTTTCTCTTTTCTTTTTTTAAATAATTTTTTTTGCATCAAAATTTCGAAAATTCGTATTTTTCTCATACGAACTCGAAATTGAGTGATTTCAGATCCTACAAATTCGTGACGTCGAGATCTTCAAAAATAGCCCATTGTGTTTGATGAAAAATTATGTTTAATGCATCATATTTACGTTTCCATTTAATTTTTTTTTTTTATAATTTCAAAAAATTTCAGTTATTTCCATATTTAAGGTAGTAACGTGATTTTTCTACATCTATGGTATTAAATATGATTTTTCATCAAACACAATGGATCTATTTTTGAAGATCTCGGCGTCACGAATCCGTAGGATTTGGAATCACTCAATTTCGAGTTCATATGAGATAGATATGAATTTTTTGAAGTTTTTATGTAAAAAAAAAAAGTGTAGGAAAAAAGTAGGGGAGAGAAAATGACGAATTTGTTAATAAATAAGGACAAATCAGACCTTAATTATTGCCACATAAACTTGTTGGTTATTTCCCTAAAAGTTGTGAAACATAGACTAAAAACAAATTTAATAGTTTCAATTTAGCTATTTTGCTACACTGTCCTATATATAATACCCGACTATTATTTTTTATTTTTATATTTAGTATTATTGGCTTAAAATGGAGCAACCTCTAACATTTAAACCAACAAGTCATTCAAATTTATATTAAATTATCTTAGCATTGAGTATTGACATTATAACTATTTTAATTTTTTAAAATAACCGTCAGTAAGTGATTTATCAATCGATAAATAATTTTCGGTATGTTAATAGTAATTACTCGTCATTTTTTTTATTTATCCGTCGATATTCTCATAGAGACGGTTAACCCGTAGATAAAAAATGTGACATAATTTTCGGTAATATAAATTCAAACATGAGTTTTTACGCTACTACAAAAATGGACATTAGTGGCGCACAAAAATCGTTTTGGAAACGATTTTGCGGTACATATAAAAGCGCCGCGAAAGCGGATGATGCTAAAAGTATTTCATAATGTTATATATATATATATATATATATACATATATTTATAATCACTAATATAATATATAACTTTTAGACATAGAAAAAAAAAAAAAAAAAAAAAAAAAACAGACGCGACTGGTCAAAAATTTTCAAAATTTCATTCGCGTTAATATTTTTCTATTTTTGTAATTTTATTCGAGGATAGATGCAAATTTTCGCGTATATATTAATAGAAATATACATTATTTGAAAACTTTAGAACAAAATAGGCGATACATTTGCCTCTCTTATTTTACGAATAAAAATATAGTTGTGACTAGTTGCGTCAATGTCAACTAAAAGATACATACGTGATTAGTCATAATGAAACACTTATATTTGTACGAGCGTCAATACATTTTTCTTGTGATTTTATAGTGTAAGTTATCATAGAAACATAAATAGAAGTGACGACGAGTTAGGAACAAAATCGATATCAAACGCTCTTATTTTTGTATGAGAAAACAACATGCACCCACATATATTTTAATTTCCAAATGCGCACTCTAACAGGCAGTGACGGATTTACATAGGGCCCAGTGACCCCCTCAGTTATTTATTTATTTTTTTAGCTCATTTAAAAAAAAATTAAAAAAACTACTCTAAAAATGTACAAATTAGCTCCACTTGAGATTTTTTTTTTCTCAAATTAAGCCCCCTTATTTTTTTATTTTTATTTTTTTTCCCAAATTTGCCACCTCCCCCGTGATAAGTTTTTCTAGATCCTTCAATGCTAACAGGTGTACTCTACAAATTTGAAACTCGAGAGTTTTATAACATATGCAAACTTTCATAATTATTGAGCTAGCCAACTTCATTAAAATGAACTAGCTCAAATGGCTAGTTCTCTATAGGCTATTTTGCTACTAAAATAAAATGAAAAACCTATTTACTATATTTTTCATAATTATAAAATATCAATCATAGATTTTTAGACTCATGACAAAACAAATCTCGATATATGTGACTATGACTTATAACTTGCCAATTTTTATATAAATTAAATGGAATTAATTGCATCCTTGACCTTTGAAAATATATTTATTTTTTAAAGAAAAAAAGAAAAGGAGAAGTCGAACTGCCAATCCAAAAAAGACCGTTTCATTCCATTTTATTAAATTTCCGGGCTAATAATTAATTTCAGTCTGATTTATCTATTTTATATTATTTAATTTATTCTGATTTTGTTTACGAAGGGCGGATATAAACCACGATATACCAATAAACAGTTCCTCTCTTAATGGCCATTTACTTCACAACAACCTTGAGATCCCTTTCTTAATATCCTAAATACTAATTTCTTTCAGAGCAAAAAAAAAAAAAAAAAAAAAAAAAAAAATCCTAAATACTGGAGGACAAGAAATAAAGTGCTTGAAAGTGTTTGGTAGAAAGATATTTTTTTTTTCTTTCTTTTTGGTTATCATAGTACTGCCTATGTATATTATTACTCCCAGTCCGATCTAACAAAAAAAATATTAGAATTACGAAGAATAAAATTGCAAACAAATTTATAGTTATTCACTCTATTGCGAGATTTACATACGCTATATCGATGAATATTTAACTATTAACCCGAATAAAAAGTTATGTTTCTTACGCTCAACAAATAACATTAGCGCTCATAATATATGTTGTAAAAATAAGGCTAATAGGTACAAATATGAAATTCTCAAAATACTCTAAAGTAGATCTACAATATTATCGTCGTAAAATATTCACAACATATCGGTGAATTAGACTCAATGACACAACGCAATCACGCTATTATAACAAAATTGACAAACGAACTGTTTTTACCAAAGTATACTTCACAAACATGTGCCTTGTATGTCCAACAAACATGCAAAACTTAACTCTTCCCATCACGGCGTTACGTGCAAGTTAGTATAAGCATTGCACATATACACCATGACACTTAAGTTTTGCTTTTTCAAAATTGGCCAACTATTGTGTACACCTCATCACATGGTTAAACACTATTCTCCTTTAATGCTTAATTTCTTTTAGAATTCATGGTGGACGGTCGATACGCTAGTCAATGTTGAATAGATGTGTCACATGTAAATATCTCCTCATATATGTTGAATTCTCAAAATATCGTATATATAAATATCTTACGCATTAAAATAAGTTCTTACCTCTTACATATATAATTCTCAAAAGATCTTTTTTCAACTTAAAATTGCACATTGTTTTGCGAATTTAAACATCAAATCCTTTTATTAATTGCGGTCGGGTAATTTATTTACAAGACTGTTTTTTGAATTGGGAAAGAAGAACCTCTACACTGTCTTTCTTCACGTCTCTCCAATAAAGTTATATAACATGTCAATCTCCGAATAAATATATAGCATGATGATATATTACGTACGACTTAATTAGGACTGAGACACTAAAAGATGACCCAAAAAAAAAATCTAGATTTGCTAAAAAAAAAAAATTAGGCTTTGCTACCGCAGTTTTTGCGAAGGGTAACGGTTTCTATTTAACCGCTACTGTGGACGAGGGATTTACAGGAAAACCGAATATTTTAAACGTTGGTTCGGTACTAAAGCCAACGCTGTCTCGCTCTCGCCTTCCGGGTGGCGCAAATGTACTTGGCAACTGATGCTTCTGATGCCCACTGTTTCTGATATAATTATACTAATAAACTTGTAATTATATACATATTGCATCAGTAATAAACTTGTTATTATATGTACAGCAACATTGATATCCTCAAATAAGAAAACTGCGACAATTATAATGATAAAGATGAAATAAAAACCTGAAAATGACATTATTATGATAAGAGAAGAATAGCGACTGGGACAACTGCAAAACACGCCAAAGAAAAAAAAGGCTAGCTTGGACTGTCTTTGCATTTTATATAATAAAGGGTAAAACTTATGCGAAAAAAACAAAAAGGAAAATTGACGGCAATAATATCAATTGCTTGTCACTTACCATAAATAACTAAAATCCAAATATTGACACATCTAGTACTAAATGTGTCACGGAATCATCAGTTCGTGAACGATTTGGTACTAGATGTGTCAATATTTGGATTTTGGTTGACAAGCAATTAGTATTATTGCTGTGAATTTTCCAAACAAAAAACCAAACCTTTGGACAGAAGAAAGCTGGTAATCTTAGCTAATCACAAGACAACATTAACTAGCTCAAATTATTTACTGAAAATGATATCTATGACCTAATTCTGAATCTTTAGCTACAAGAGATGAGCGTGAATCGGAAATTATAGTTATAGACCCTATTGACAAAGATTCAAACGCTGTCACCAATTTCAATAGTCTGCACTCTGAAAGTAGAATAAGCTGTCTTCATGATAAACATTTTCAGGGAGTTGAGAACATTGCTAGCAAATAGTCTGACAAACAATTGATTTAAATCATATTTTCTTAATTAGTTATATCATTAAAATGGTTTTGGCCCCGTGTCTAGTGTATTCGTTAGAAACTTGGAAGCACAAAGAAAAACTCTTCTGTAGGCTAGAAAATATACCATCAATTAGCAAAGCTAAACAACTCAAAATCAAAAACCAACAGCGATTTGCATGTATTGATACCAATATCAGCAAGCCAGTGAATGAAAGGTGGTCTATATGTGCATGCAATTCTACAAACATTGTTTTACAAGTCAACGCATGAACACACCAACATGATTGAAAGGCATTAAGATTGATATGTCAATCTTGAGAACCATTAGCTACCAAAAATCCCATATCAAAGCAGATAAGGAGAAATTACTTGAAAACAAAGAGCAGACTAAACTTCGTCGGTAAAGTTGACGGCGAGATCCCAGTAGTGAGCGACTCCTGCATCGGCGTAGATTTTCCGGGCAGCGGCTTCGGTCAGGCACTCGTGCATAAAAAATCTGTTGAAGGCTGGTTTTGCGACGCTCCCTTGCCAAACTAAGACACACTTGTTCGGGGGTTTATCGTCTTGCTCATCTTCGTCCATGTCCTCGTCTTTCACAGCAGTAGCCCAGTTTATTCGCCTGAGCATGACTTTACCGTACCGCTTGATTGATTTGCTCCCACCTTCAACGACGACGACAGTGATTCCGTCGGCAATGGCCGTGCATCCGGTCAGACGGTTCTCTCGGGCAAAAACGTCAACTTTGAACCGGGTCTGAGGGTGAGAGAGGTCGTTGATCTTGTACACCGAAACTAGGGTCTCCACCGAGTTGGGATCGTCGAAAAGCTTTCTCTCTTTCTTCTCGCGGCGCTCGGCGGGAGTGAGCTTACGAGCGGCGTTCCGGTCGATGTGGGCTTGTTCGCGCTCGGCGGCTGCGCTCCTGATCTCCTTCTCCATCTTTGTCGGGTCTTGTGTCGCTTCCGATCCAAGAACTTTCATCAAATTGCTCATTTTGACTTTCGGTTTCGGGGGTTCTAGAAGCCCTTGTCTGATCATCTCCTGCTTTTCTCTCTCTCTGGCAAGCCGCTTCTGGGTACGCAGTTTCTTCTGTTCCTTCTTGGTAAGCTTGAGTGGTTGAGGCGGTGGAGGAGCTGGCTCTGCAGGAGGCTCAATTGGGCGAGGATGTTCAACATAGATTGTCATTTTCTCCAACTTTATGGTGCCTTCAGGTATACCCTCATCGCCAATGCCAGCATAAGTACCAGAATGCAAAAGAGGTACATCCCTGAAAAAATAGCAACCAAAATTACATACATCTCATGGATGAATAATATCTCAACACGAAGATGTTCATAAAATTACATACATATCGCGAATAAATACCATCCCTGCGCATAAAATATTCATCTAAGTAATGAAAGAACTATGAAGCTGCACAAATAGATTGATACATCTGATCTTTTATAATCATCAACTTCTAATACTTTGGATGAAAAAAATTCAACCATACGTTTAATCGCCTTGGACACTGTTTGGAAAACTCATTAAATTACATAGAGATATTCGAACATGACAGTCTAATAGAATATTCAAATGGGGCATTAGAGTAGCATATTTCAACTGGTGTTAAGAAGGGGGGATGACTTTTAAAAGTCTTTTATTTAAGAAAATATTCTTCAATGAATTTTAATCCATATTTTTAATTTATTAAAAAATAATTGGAATTTTCCCAATGAACTTTAATATAATCTTGTAAAGAAAAGTGGTCTGATTTACAAACCACACACTAATAATTTAACTAACGTTATTACCTGAATCAGTCTACCATATCTAAAGCTCTGGAAATATTAAGAACCAAGAATATGATTAAAATTAATAAACTACTGATCAACCATTGACATAAATGAAATAAAAGAATTATCACCATAAAAGAAATTTAAGAATCATCGCCTTACCACCACTCAACTTCAGGAATAGGCTCCTTTGTTTTCTCTTTGATAACTCGCTCAGAGACTTCAATCAGGTTTGGATTTATATCGGGAGCAGCCTTTGCCTTCGCTAACTGAGCTGCCTTTGCCCTGTGCTCTTTAGCTTGGGCTTCACCAAATTTGCTCTGCGTAAGACAGAATTGAACATAAGAAAAAAAAATACAGATACATGATTAATGGAGGCAATGAATAAGAGTTCAACTACAACAGCAAGTACCTTCAATTTTATACTTTCAGCATCTCTAGACCATTTTCCTTCTTCTACAAACAGGAAATTCATCCTCTTAGGCCGCAAGATTTTCGTTTTGTTAATACCCATGCCTCCATCAAAATATGGATTGGATTCCGGATCCACATCAAGTTCAGGTTGAATAATCTTAAAAGCCTCTTTCTTCTGTTTATTGATGTTAACCTGTAAATATATACATATATAATTAAAAGTAAGAAATCAGAATCCAACACAGCCAAATACAGTAGCAGACAATTCATTCACCAAACTCAAAGAATAACCAAACCTTAAGGGTGCTGAGGTAACTTGGTTTTGTCACATTCACTAGATTTCCATTCTCGTCTATTTCTCTGCCAAGTGCGTCCAGACGAAGAACTGGGGCTTTGGAAGGCTTCTGAGGAACAGCCTCCTCAGTTGCAGTACTCTGTCCTGGGAACAAGTTTATAATGGGACCAAACTCTGGGTCCTGTCGAAAGCCCATCCTGGCAGCCAACTCTTGAGCACGCTTTACAGCTTCCAAATTATGAACAGTCTCAAGACCAGCTTGAGCAGCCATAGCAGAAGTTGCTGATGAGATAGATACTACAGGCTTTGGGACAGTCTCTGCATTTGAGCTAGCACCTTTGTTCAACTACAATGAAAATCCCATGAAAATTAATGCATACATACTGAACATAAATAAGAAAGAAAAAGCGAGCATACAACAAAGAGATGACTTTCCGTGGCTGAATTTATAAAATTCTCTACGAGCAACTTACAAGGGGAATTCTCTTCATTTTCGCTGCTAGCTCTTTCTGCATCTGTAAAGCTTTCTTAGCTTTAGCTAAAGCATCAAGAGACAGACTGCCACTTTTTCCCGCTGTTGACGAAGTCCCATCTGTACTAGATTTTCCAGGAGCCTCATGAAATCTGCTATTACTAACTCCCTTATTTTCATGTGTGGTAGTAATCGAAGATACCTTGGTAGGAAGGAGATGACTAGGGGCCGAAGGGGTTTCGGGCAAACCTCCCGATGCCATGGAGAGTGGTCCAAGAACACCAACCTGAAATATTACATAAAAAATACCATTGAGTCAAAAGCTAACACTTAGCATAATTTCATAATTTGTACATTACTCATTAGATAGCAAAGAGTGCCATTGGAAACTTTGAGAACCTGATGCAACTAAAAACAGATATACGAAATATGCTGATCCAAACCTAACTCCATTACTGACGAAGTTATTCTACACATCAAACTAAAAACATATTGACAAGAATCTAATATGATGATATCTAAAAGGAAAAGATGAACTCACATTCCCCGCAGAACCACTCCCATTCGTTTGGCTCCGGGAATTATCGCCCCTTAGATCGGCCCTGTCATCGTCATCCTCTTCCTTAACTCGGCGATCCTCTAACTTCACACTCTCACAGGGAATTCCATTCTCGTTTCCCTCATCTTCCTCTACTTTCACGGCCTTGTCCCCAAACCTCCGTTTCTCCCTATTTCTGCCCTCATCCGAAACCCTAGCCCTCTTCTCTACGCCATCGCTGTCCTCGCTCCTCTCCCTCTCCCTCTCCTTCCTCTTCTGCCTCCCCTCAGTCGCCTCCGGCTCGTAGGAGCGCTCGCGATCGCGCGAGCCTTCGCGGCGAGACCTGTGGTGGTCGCTTGGCTCGTGAGAGCGTTCGCGCTTTGAATCACGGTTCGATGACCTGTGGTGGTGGCGGTGGTGGTGATCGGAGTCTCTGGAAGAGCGCTTTTCCTCGTCGTCGCGTGAGCGATGTTTGCGGTGGTCGCGTTCGTCCCGCGAACGCTTGCTCGTCGTCGTCGATGTCTTCTCGTAATCCATTTCTAGGGTTTCTCAGACCGTTTCCTCTTTCTTTTCTCTCTCTCGAGCTAATTTACGTCGCTCGAATCCTATCGACGGGATTATATTTTCCCTCTTTTCTACTTAAAATTTAATCCAAAACAAAACAAGATTATTGAAAAATAAAATAATTTATATAAACAAAAGGAATATTGACAGCTATAATATCATTGGTTTGCCACTTACCAAAAATCATCAAAAACACAAATATTGACACATTTAGTATTAGTATTCAGCCCACTGAGCAAAACTATTATACCTTCAAATATAATTTTAAAAAATAAAATAAAACTTCTCTCAACTTACACATTCTTTTTCCTTCTAAACTTTCTTCGCACGATTGTGTCTCTTCACATTCGCTCATTCTCTCTTTGAACGTCGCTCAAATCCCTCATATGTAAATAACATCACAAGTTTTCATTGTCCTCTATGGTTGACGATATAAGCGACGACAACTGAATGCGTTGCAGGGGTCAGGTTCAACCGAGTGTACAATGTTTGCATAAAGCTTAGGTAATTCAAGTTGATAGAGAATACCACTCTCTTAGTATACGCATGATTGTACTCACTTACCACTATACTTAGCATATAGACATTTCCGACATTCCTGTATGCGATTGGCCACATTAGATATAAATTTTAACAAATTGTTATTTCGTGACAGTTGTATCACGAACTGTATGTATTTCGTGACATGTCTATCATAAACTACACACGATTCGTGACACAAGAGTCACGAAATACATGAAATCATTCACATAACCCATTTTCGGCTAATTAAGAATTCTGAAACAAGGACCAACGAAGAAGACGATGAGCGAAATCACTAAAAGTTAACAAATTTGTTAAAAGGAATTTTTGGATCTCGACACAAAGCATGAAAAGAAAGGATTCTGAATCAAGGACCCACCCACGCTAAGACGATGACAAACGAAGAAGACGATGAGCAACACATTCACAAAGAAGCACGAAGAAGAAAGACAGATTCATGGCGGGATTCAGGGGAGGAGGACAACGAGGGACCTAAAACTAGGAGGACGACGAGCACTCTTTATGGGATTCTGGCGAAATTCACGACGGGAGTCTAACCAATGAAATTGAATTTGAGCTAGTCGCCAATGGAAAACGGGAAAAGAAAGCGTTAAAGAAAAAAAAACGAAACCCAAAAGAAAGCGTGAAAGAAAAAGAGAAAAAGGGAGGAAAAAAAAAGGAAAATAAAAAATATTTGGATTGAGGGTAGTTGGGAAAATATTTATTTCTCACACCTGATTTTAGTTCTAGATCTGTGAATATTTGAGTTTTTGGTGATTTTTAGTTAGTGTCAAGTCAATAAGTAATATTGCTATCAATTTCCCAAAACAAAATAATAATTAAAAAATATATAATTTAAATCCACAAAATTAGTGGCACCTAGCATACTCGGTAATTTCAAACCGCCTCCATATTGTGGGTTCAATCCCTACATAATGTCTTTCAAAAACAAAACATCCACAAAGCTCGTGGTGAATTAAATGTGTTTGGTACTTGTTAATCCACCTAGTTGATTGAAAAAAATATGATTAGATAACCCAATACTAGAGTCGTAGTAAAGGATGAATTTCGGTAGATAAAAAAGGTTAGGTGATAAATATGTTTCATAATTATCATGAATTTCGGTCGAGCATTTCGATACTATATATACAAATTGCTTTGAATTTTCAGGGTGATAACAAAATTTGGATGCTCGAGACTTAACTGGCTTAATATAAAGTATTTTGAAAGTCAAAGAACATCGGGGCAGCAAAATAGTGTGTCAATGTGCCACTTTCTAAGACAATTGTGTGTCGCGCCAGTTACCAGCGTGCCGCGTTTATACACAATTTGTTCTCCAAGAGCAGCACATTGGGGGCGCTACAAGTGGCGTGCTCCGCTACCCTTATTTTTGAAGCAAGACCCTGCACCAGTCAAGAAATGCAACGCAGTATCTTACGAATTTCAGCCGTCTTCCGCGCTAAATACGATGCTCATACATTTTGATTAACCATTTTAAGCTGTGGGATAAAAAATGAATGCCTTAGATAGCTTCGAATATAGCCTAGTACCTCACTTAGGAGGGGGCACAATTTTCATACTTGATTTTGAAGCTTTCCTAATCTGGTTTTTGAGGAGTTTTGAAGATTTTGAAGTGAAGAATAAGAAGACTTAAGAGATCCCATATTCATCACCATCCCATAGTACGTTTATCTTCTCTTTCTTTTTCTTTTACTTTGTTGAACTTCTTTATTGTTTCAGTTGTGAAATCATCTAGTTTTACTCTTTTGGATTGTCATCGAAATTTATTTGGTTTTCGTGTCTTAGATTATCATTGCAATGATTATTGGTATGAGCTAATTTAATCCTGTAGCCAGGATTGAATTTTGATTAGTGGATTTCAAATTAATGCATTGATGTATGTTTATCTCTTGTTTGGTTGTTGATTTAAGTTTTGTTTAATGTTTTTTATTGTTTGATCACTATTATAATGGTTTTAAGATTGTTTTGAGACAGAGGTGATAAATAATTGTACTCTTGCTTAACCCAACATAAGGCAATTTAGAGCTAGCAATAACTTATACATTGTGTAGTCTTTTAAACTCCTGGTGCATTTGTAATTATTCTAATAGAATTAGAGACCGAGAGAGGTGATAGTTTAACAATTAAATTGATTCGTTAGCGACTCTTGAAAGATTAGTGATTACAATATGTGAATGTGACTAACAATCATGGGATAGTACTTGGTGGGTTTGTATTAGAAAGCCCCGACTTTTAGATCTCGGTGAAATCACATCACAACCTTTATCATTAGAAAAACAACCAATTTTTTTTGTTGCTTTCGATTTGCATTTTTTTTTTTTTTTTTTATCAGTTTAGTCATTCTCGTAGAAATTACCGTTCTCATAGTTATATTGATTTCAATTTGAAATTCTAGCTTGAGTAATTCAATGGTAATCACTTAGTTCTTGTGGGTTGGACATTCTAATTTACAAAAATCTAGATTATTTGAGAGACAAGTACACTTCCGTGGTAAATATGGCAAGAACTCTTTGGTATCATTGTCGATGATTAGGTTTATTATAGTTAGCCTTTCAATTTGAATTCTTATGTTTCCTTTTTAGTAGCAATTTATTTATTTTTAGATCCAAGTTTGTCGTGTTGTTTTGACTTTGAAGTTATGTCTATTGTCTTTTAGTGGTTTATCCGGAAGATGATTTAGTCATCTTTCGAATTTGTCGTTCGAGTTTTGTTCGGGTTTTGTGTTAGTGCAGGCATTCGAACGTCTATTTCTACGGATGGTGATACTCGAGCGTTTTGGTTCATAATTCCTGATTCATCACTGTCTTCGTCTCAAAGTCGTACCCATTTATCTAATGAGCTGCGTCGAGCTATCTTATCCTTAAAAAAAAAACTCTCATATTCGAGTTGCTACTTATTACCATGTCGGTATATCCAATCCTTGTCGAGATATTGTAAAAACTTTGAATTGGAATCTAACTCTTAAGTATACAATGTACATATGGCAAGATCACTTGGGCAACAAACCGAAAAAAAAAAAAAAAAAAAAAATCACACGCAAGAAGAAACATAAGATAGAACTTTCGTTTTGTTTCTCTCTGTTGCTGACCAAATCTTCTACCCATTTTGCTTACAATACAACTTCATACATATATATGAAACTTGCTACACACACTAAGACGCCCAAAAACCACCATTCCATTCCAAGGAACTTCACAACGGTGAGTGAATGATCAGTCGCTTCTTCAATCCACATCCTCTTTCACCATCTGAGCAAACACCTTGCTCATCGAAATCCCCGCGAGATCGCCCAAGCTCACCGCGCTGACATCGGTTACAGTCTCCGTCAGCACATCATCGCCGGCGAGCATTGTTCTCTCGTTGCCGCCTTGGAGCCGAAGAACGGTCTCCAAGTTCCAGAGCACGTCGCCCATGGAAGGCCTGAGCGCGCCTCGGTCGGCCAAGCACTTCTCGACGGTCTCCCAGAGCTTGGCGAGCGACTCGGGGCTGACTTGGTCCGCAAGGCGCGGGTCCACCACGTCCGAGAGCCGGCCCTGGTCGCGGCGCTCCATGGCCCAGTCCACGAGGTTGGCCTCGTCCCGGGGCAGAGACGGGTCCACCACGGCCCGCCCGCACAGAACCTCGAGCAAAACGACCCCGAAGGAATACACGTCCGATTTCTGCGTCAAGCGTTGGAGGGTTAGGTACTCCGGGTCGAGGTACCCGAAGCTGCCTTTCACCGCCGTGGTGACGTGGGTCTCGTCGGCCGCGGGGCCCGCCTTGGAGAGCCCGAAATCCGCGACCTTGGCCGCGAGGTTTCGGTCCAGTAAAATGTTGGCGGTCTTGACGTCGCGGTGGATTATGGGCTTGGCGGTCCCGGTGTGGAGGTAGTGGAGCGCCCGAGCCGAGCCGATGCAGATTTGGAGCCTCTCGCGAAACGAGAGCGGTTCGTTTTCGCTGCCGTAGAGCCGGTCCTTGAGCGTGCCGTTTTCGACGTGCTCGTAGATCACGATCATCTCGCCGTTCTCGTCGCAGTACCCGATTAAGGACACCAAATGCCGGTGCCTGAACTGGGAAAGCATCTCGATTTCGGTCCTGAATTCGGCGAGCCCGTTGGTTGATTCGGCGTAGCCTCTCTTGATGGCCACCGCGGTGCCTTCTTCTCCGAGGACCCCTTTGTAGACCCGCCCGAACCCGCCTGCCCCGATCACCATCTCCTCGCTGAAGCCCTCCGTGGCCGCTCGGATCGCCGAGAGAGGGAATCGGTATGCAATCTCGGCCCCCGAGAACACCCCGGCCTCCTCGGCCACCACCGAAACTTTCCCTCCCCGCCTCCTTCTTCTCCGGCACCGGAGAAGAAGGACCGCCAAAACAGCCACGACAAACAGCCCCGCCGAGACTGCGATCCCGACTACTACAGCGAGCTTCTTTCTCGGGGCAGCGACGGTGGTGGTGTTGGTGGTGCCGTCGGAGGAAGAGAGCGAGCCGGCGAGTTTCATGATCTCGAGGCCGTTGAGGAAAGCGGAGGAGACAGAGTCGCTGACGCTGCGAGGCCCGACGGTGACAAACATAGGATCTCCGTCGCGGTGGGTCGCTTTCACGACGGTGTCGATAAAGTAAGGAACGCCGACGGAGTCCGAGCTCTGGTCGGGTCTGTCGCCGTAGCTCGAGACGAGCTCCGAGTTCACGTACAGGCTGAAGAGCGGCTTCTTCGGAGCAACCACGTCGTTGCCGAGGTTGCAGAAGTGAAACCTGAACAAGTACTCGAACCTCGGAGCCACGCCGGTGAACCACCACGAGAGGTTCGCGTACGCCTCGACGCTGGCCATGTCGATCTCCGTCGCGGTGCTATACACCGCCTTCGGAGCCACGTTCTCCGACGAGGCTCCGGCGACAGAGACGACTTTTTCGGGGCCCGAGACGAACCGCGCTTGGGTCAGAAGGAACGGGCCGTCAGCGAGCCAGGACCGCCACAGCGTGTCGTTCTCCGGCGAAACCGATTCGTTTCCCATGTTCAGCCTGAACACCGTCTCCAGAGCCCCCGGGGTTTCCCCGGGGAAGAGCTCGTCGGGGACAAGGACGACCTCGATCGCGTTGACGAAGGCGAACGAGTCTCTCGCCGGAGCGAAAGTGAGAAGAAGAGCTTCGAATTCGACGTTCAGCCAGTACTCCTTCACGACGGCCGGGCCTTTCTCGACTCGGAGCTCCTCCGAGAGGCTGAGATTCTGCGCCGCCACCGAGAATCGGGCCTTGGAGAGATCGTAGAATTCGTCGGCGAAAGGAAAGAAATAGAGGCGAATCAAGTGCCGGCCTGGTTTCCGAACACGGAATCTGTAACCGGAAGCTTCGGTGAAGACCCTCGCGGTTCTGTAGAGCTGCGACGAGACTGAGGAGTTCGTGGTGACGAAGATGCTCTCGGTCTCGGAGGCCTTGGGATCGGCTCCGAACATTCGTGTGCCTATCGACGTGTTCGACGACGAACCGCAGTCTATGCGAAGAGTACCTGAGTCGACGACGACGTCGTTTTCGCCGGAAACACACGGCGGCGAATGAAAGACGGTGCAAAAGACTAAGATGGCAAACACAGCAACGCCGTCCATGGCTAGCGCTGAAAGATATAATTCATAGAGACGGAGCAAAGGGAAAAGAAAAAAAAAACAAGAATCAGTCTGAAGATCAGAAGTCAAAAGAAGAGAGGTTTTGATTATTTTTTATTTTTTAATTACAACAAATGTCTATGACGTTCTTATTCAAACGTTATTAAGAGGGCACGCCAAACACAATGAGGATTGAGGACAAAACAAGGGTTTATTAGGAATAACTAAATGGAGAGCGACTTAAATTAAAAAAATGGGTGGTTTTTTTAATACGTTGGTTTTGACGAGTTCATGCAGAGGAAAAAAGTATACGATGGATCATGGATTGGATAGGATCGGAGAAGTTAGTCAAAAAAGTGGATTTGAATCTCTAATTAGACAGCTATTTTGGGTGGTTAGTCTTCTCATTAAAAGAGTTTAGAAAGTCACTTTAATTTCACTTTTATTATTGTTTTTTCTCTGCACAAAATAGACGTTGTTTTCTCGGTCCCATTGAAAATTGAAATAGGAAGCGAGAGAGAAAGGAAATAAAGTAAATGGAGGTTTCGTGGGTTGTTTCCCTTATTTTTTAAGACCAAAGAGAATATTTGGTAATTGATTTTATTTTAGTTTTTATTTATGATTTAGAAGAAAAAAACAATTTTAATAATTTCAATTTGGCCACAGATTTGGTATAATTGTGAGCCGTTATATTGTCGTTTCCGTGAAAAAACGCGGTTTCCGCAACTACCCGGCACCTGTCAACAAAATCAATGAAATGGGGGTGTGTAATCTGCTGTGACCGACTCTACTTTTAACTTCTTCTTCGTTTTTTTTTTCTTCCCTTTTTATAGCTTACGACTTACGAGTATAATACACGCTAATAACTTCCTAATTATTTTTTTTAATGTTTTCAATCTTATATTATCTTGTAAATAATTAATTATAGTGGCATTAGCTCTTAAACTTCAACATTTAAGATGTTTAACATTTTATGGGGTTTAAACTATCTTGTTCTCACACATTGGTGAAAGTATGTTGAATGGTGCCGTATAAAAGAGAAGTTATTTTACAATACATGAAATTTGTAAAATTGTCAATGTAGTTTATATTGCATAATAATAATTAATCAAAATAAACGAACATTAGAAGACAAAAATACCCTTGATTAAACATGCAATAACCAAAAATACATCAATTAAAAAAAAGTAAAATAAATAAATGGAAATAATAATAAAACACATAAAAATATAACTCTTCATATTATAGATTACAAATATCCCTAAAAGTTTGAAAATATATATATATATATATATATAGAGAGAGAGAGAGAGAGAGATTTTCATTGTCGAGCTGCGTTTCTGTAAAAACATTTATCGAAATTAACAATAATAAACAATAAACACAAATATTTACATACATATATCGACATTAACACAAATTTACTTACACATTAAAAAAATGAACACAATTATACTGATTCGATTGCATAAACAAATATATATATATATATATATATATATATATATATATATATATATGGCAATAAATCATACTGCACTACTAACTAACTACCTAATTGGAATCCATAAAAAAAAAAGAAAAAAAAAAAGAGAAGCAGAAACCCATTCTTTCATGAGAAATTGCCCCATTTGCCACCAATTTCATAACATTTTCCCACTTTCCACCAAAACACTAACACTTGTACAAAAAAGACCTTTGGGTGCGACTTTTTTCGCACCCAAAAGTCAATTTTCGCACCCAAAGATATCTTTAGGTGCGACTTTGGGTGCGAATTTTCCGCACCTAAAAGTCTTGGGTGCGAAAAGTCGCACCCAAAAGTCTTGACTTTCGGGTGCGACATTTAGGTGCGACTTTCCACACCTAAAGTCGCACCTAAAAAGTCATAAAAAAAATGGCGACATTTAGGTGCTTCTTCGCGCGGCGAGAACAGCGAGGAGGGCTTGCGGAGAGTCGGCGGTGCCATCTTCGCGCTGCTTGACCACACCGTCATCATAGCCTCGATATAACAACATCAACAAAACATAACTCAAAATTCGAATCTAAGAACTTACACAATGAACCACACGGCCAAGTGACCAAAATCAACCAAATTCGTCCAAAAATTTAACCCAGCCAAGAAATCTGAAATCAAAGGACAAATTCAAGTCATAACCATCAAAATCGAGCTCAATGAACATCACAACCAAGCCAAAACCTCATATTTCACTCGGAAATGAAAACCCCCAAATCAAACTCTCAACCCTAACTTTCGAAATTCTTGGCTGAGAATGAAATCTCCTTACCTTGCTCGCGAAACAACTCCCGGACATTATTTCTCGCTCTCTGGCGTCTCCTCGTGGGCGGCGCGCTCGGCGTCTCGCGGCGGCGCTCGCTTCTTCTCAACCCGCGCGCACGTCTAGTGGCCCGGTCTCGGTGGCTGTCGACCTCGCTCTTCCTCCGCGAGCTCACTCCCTCGCTCTCTTCCTCTCTCTCTCGGCCCTTCTCTCTCGCACGCTCTCTCCTTCTCTCGGTCTCTCTCTTTCCATTTCTCTCTTCTTTCTTTTCTTTCTTTCTTTTCCTTTCTTTCTTTCTTTCTTTCTTTCTTTTCTTTTATTTTCTTCTTTTTTTTCCCTTTCCCGTTTCTTTCTTTCTCTCGTGTTGGTGAAAACAAATATTTTGGACTTTTGGGTGCGACTTTGTCGCACCCAAAGGTATGATGAACTTTTGGGTCCGACTTTTCGCACCCAAATTTAAAAAAATCAGCGAAATTTTTTGTGCGACTTCAGTGACTTTTGGGTGCGAAAAGTCGCACCCGAAAGTAGTTTTGGGTGCGACGTTTAGGGTCGAAAAGTCACACCCAAAAGTCATCCGCACCAAAAAACTGTATTTGTAGTAGTGTAATTTGTCCCAAAATACCACCGAGATGTCAACATTGTTGACATCTCATAGTGAATGACAAAAATAGATGTCAACATTGTTGACATAGATGGTGGCATTTTGGGACAAATTAGTGTTTTGGTGGAAAGTGGGAAAATGTTATGAAATTGGTGGCAAATGGGGCAATTTCTCTTCTTTCATTGTGTATATAGAGAAATTGCCTCATTTGCCACCAATTTTATAACATTTTCCCACTTTCCACCAAAAGACTAATTTGGCCCAAAATGCCACCGAGATGTCAACATTGTTGACATCTCATAGTGAAGGGCAAAAATAGATGTAAACATTGTTGACATAGATGGTGACATTTTGAGAAAAATTAATCTTTTGGTAGAAAGTGGGAAAATATTATGAAATTGGTGGCAAATGAGGCAATTTCTTTATTTTTTTAGAACATTGCTTTGTTCAATAAGGGAATAAAGAAAACAAATAAAATAACGTCGTATCTGCAGAAATATCGGAGAGAAAAGAGAAACCAAATCTCAATTCGTCAAAGGATAACAGAGTCAATAGAGCCAGACTCAGGCATATATAGATATAGGTGCAGATATAGAGAAGCTGAGCGAATCTTCGGAGATGGTATTCTGAATCTCGGCACATTTGAGAACGACGTTGTGATCGTTGAGGCTTTCTTCTTCCTTGATGAGGTAATCGGAGTTACCATTTTTGCTATTGTTCTCGGCCGACGAATATCTTCCAACACCGACGGAGAGACCTTGACCTACGCGCCGACGAATATCTTCCAAGCCATTCGTAGTAACGCTTCTCTACTTCTTTCGTTAATTAGGTTTTCAAAATTAGGATTTTTATGGAAATCATATCCTAAAAGATAGGATTTTCATTCATTATTATATTATTTCAAATATATATATGTATAAGCTTTTAAGTAAAGTGCAAAATCAGAAGCAAATATTTAGTTTAATTTTCACATCATCAAAATTTGTTATTTTAATAAATAAAAATTTGAAACGTTGACTATATAGCAATTCTAACGTTTCATTGGGTTTAGTTAGTTGTGTTTTTCAATAAGTTATTAAAATAAAAGAGACGCAATGCGACAATGATAGAGAAAGAAGAAAAAAAAAAGAGCACACATAGTAAAATAGAGCGAAAAAGAAAAAAGAAACAAAAATACAAGTTGCATGTCGTTTCCTTAAATTGGTATGTAGCATATTAAATATTAAATATACGACTATTTGAGACCTTACCGTGACAAAGATTCACTCGCTATTTAGTGAGATCATTGTCCCGTTTTGTGATGGAAAAATTATAACCGCAACTAATCGCGACTCTATCTCTATTTCTTTTAAATCTAGACCTTTACATGTTGATATATACATGTGTGTGTATATTTATATATATATATATATATATATATATATATATATATATATATATTTGGTGATTTTCATTATTTGATCAGCTAGAGATCCTCTTCCTACCCCTTGTTGTTGATGTGAATGCGTTCCAGAAAATTGGATTCTCATCTTTCCAATGTGGGCACACTTCCGCAAAAAGAATTTAGGGCAATTTGACCTAATATTTAGTCACAACAAGCCGCGATTAAAAGTTTTTAAATTAATAAATGATCAGTACAGAATATCATTATTTTTTTCTGAAAATTTGAAATAACCGTGACTAAAAATTTATATCGTGACTTCAATGTATGTGTTGTGGTAATGGAAACATTCGAAATGAAATATTTAAGCCCACATAATAAATTAAAAGGAAAATTACAATTTTGAGATTTTATTTTATATAAAAAGTAGTCAAATAATATGAAAATCAATTACTTATTAAATATTGGGTGATTAATTGGGAAATTTACTTAACTAGTATCAATTCTGATATTTTAGACAAAAATAATAGCAACTATGTTTTTGGATACTTTTATTAGTAACTGTAGACTCATATATTTACAATTATTATTTATTGTAGACTTGTAAATCTACAGTTTATGACAACTGTATACTTTGATGTCTACAGTTATTAGTAAAAGTGTCCAAAAATATAATTGTTACTATTTTTGTTCAAATTATCAAAATTGTTAATAATTGAGACCATTTCTCTAATTAATTTGGAATTTTTGGAGCTATTTGGTAGAATTTAATGGGCTGACACACAGAAGCCCACGTTAGAGAATAAGTCATTGTCCTTTGTCTATCACAAGCTACGTGTCAACACTGGATTGGCTGCTTTGGATGTACACGTTACATGGCGATTTTTCATTGGTGAGATGGTGCTGACTTGAAGAATTTTCCTAGATGAGTGCTTTTGATTTGCTTTCCTGCGTAGACACTTGCTTTCCTTTCTCTTCACGAGGATGAGAAAATTCAC
This sequence comes from Urtica dioica subsp. dioica, assembly GCF_054948205.1. Taxonomy (NCBI): domain Eukaryota; kingdom Viridiplantae; phylum Streptophyta; class Magnoliopsida; order Rosales; family Urticaceae; genus Urtica; species Urtica dioica. The sequence continues at coordinate 13,680,957 of NC_142767.1, read as the reverse complement.
TTGCAAGAGTGAGCACTCTCCAATCAAAGCTGATGGTGGTTTGCCACGTAAAAAGTGTACTATATTATGTTAGTTTAAGGTTTCAGTATAACGCCCTAAATCCATACCATAGATAATAAGTGTCCACCCTACTTAAACTTCTATATCCACACTCTGCCACGTGGTAATTCTTTGTCCCCATCCTTGAGAATCACGTGGCGAAAAATTATTTACTCTTAATGAATCTCTTAGTGACACGTGGTTCTTGCTGGTCATCTTCTCAGATTGATTTTCTTCTCCTGTCTTCTCCCCTTCTTCGACCCAACGTCCATGGTTCTTTAAAAGAACCTAAAGGAGAGGAAATTAAGAAGGTTGCGACAAAGAGAAAGCTTCAAATCACACTCTTCCTTGGAATCAGCGGAGTCTCAAAGGCGGCAGTAGGGGTATCTGATCTTGTGGCCTCCGACGACGGGCCGCTGGACGACTGTGGCGACGCTGAGACAACTCGCTGATCGTGAAGAGGCGCTCGTGGAGGTTGGCCGACTCCCCATGGGCCAGCAGGCAATCCCTCTCCATCTCCCCGAACTTGACTCTGCCGAACCGCTTCCGGTCCAGCACCGGCCGCGCTTTTGCCATGCCTTCGTGGTTAGTTCTATCCAATCTAATCTTCTTCAACGTTCGTCTTTGACAGCGATTTCGTTGCAGTCGTGGCCTAAAAGCCCTCTCCTAGGTGAGTTTTTTTTTTTTTAAAAAAGTTATTGATGAATATAGATTATCAGAGAAAGAACCCGGTTCTTAATCGACAGTAATGTTTTCATTACAATTTCCTCGTAGGACTCCGACGAACGAAGCACCGACGCAACTCCCATTCTGGTACTTCTTTTCTTTTCAACTATATATTTTTTATTTTAAATATTTGCTGTTAATTTATAAATATCCATGCTATATGCCTCAATCAATTATCGACCACATGTTTGTTGAATTAACTCTGAAAGTTTGGAACGCTATTGAGATTAAGATAGTAAAAAACGCGAATGTCATTTTCCTGCCGTGTGTTTGTTGAATTGATTGTGAAGAGTTTTGATTTTGGGCTTGCTATTGTTATCGACCATATGATGGTTGAATTAACTCTCAAAGTTTGGAATGCTATTGAGATTAAGATAGTAAAAAAACATGAATGTCATTTGCCTACTGTGTGTTTGTTGAATTGATTGTGAGGAGTTTTGATTTTAGGCTTGCTGTTGTTTCACTATGGTATGGATCATTGATGTTTTCTTTGATCTCTATATCGATTTTGTGCTCATCACAAAGGCAATAAAATTTTTGTTATGAAATTAAGTAATAATAACCTATTGTAACTGATAAGTGATGTGACATTAGTGTGAGAAGTATTCGAATCGTGGCAGCCCATTTAGTAATATGCTAAAAAAATTTAACGAGATCCTTACATTGCTTGTTGTTGTTCTTGTTGGTTTATATGTGGGGTGGTATTATCGATTATTAACTTATTGCTTGCTGATGTTTCTTATTCTTTTGTGCAGATAATCTTGTTGGCCTTGGATTTCATTCAAAATCACTAAAATTCAACGACTCTTTGCGCTGGAATGTGCTAGATGAGGTATCTTATGTTTACAGTGTTTGACGTTACTTCTTCCCTTTATTTCCCGCACACTTTAAGCTAAATGTAGAAGAATTCAGGCTGTCTGAGGATGCACGGAAAATGAAGACAAAAAGTGGATCGAAAGATCATTCAATTATTAATGCTTGTGCTATTCCAATTTTTACTACGTCTATTACATATAACATCAATACTACATGTCCTACCACTGAAATGATTGGCTGTCGTGACTTACCTTATTCAACCAACGGGGTTTCGCAAAAACCTGGAAAAGGTGGTCATGCCGCTACCGCACGGCATGCGAGGGCGTTGTTATTACGTGAAAAAAGAAATAGGAAACGTCAGCTTGACTTACTTCATCCTGTCTGACTCGGGTATGGTTATCTAATACATCATTATTGTATTGATCCGTATTTAAAAATATCTTGTTATTTTATCTTGTGTGCTGTCTTGATTATATCTTCTTTTCTTATTATCAACCGTAATTTCAAACAATTCCAATTATGCAAAACTTGCTTGTACGGGCGCGCGGAAGAAGAGGATCTTGTTTTTAAATGAAAAAAGAAATAAAAAACGTCAACTTTTATTGTGCACGGCTGCTGACTCCGGTATGCTTACCTAATAATTTTTTTTAATTTTTATCCTTTTTTAAATACCTTGTTATTATTCTCTCCTACGTATAGACACATTTAAATTTTTACAAAATTTAGGCTACTACAGTCCTCTTCGAAACTAATACTATTTTCTGCAACTAAAGTTATTTGTTTTTGCTGCTTTTCTAATTTTTTTTTTCAGATACAGTTTGTGATAGCAGCGACTACACAGTCTCGCAGCATGGTAGGGTTGCTGACTCGGGTATGGTCACCCAATAAATCATCATTCCGTTGATCATTTTAAAAAGATGTCTTGTTATTATATCTTGTGTATTGTGTTGCCTATAATAATCTACTTTTTTTTTATTATCAGACGTGATTCCACAAAAATCCGATTCCGGAAAACTTGCTTGTGCGGCTAGCGCGCGGAAGAACAGGAGCTTGTTGTTAAATGAAAAAAGAAATAAAAAAACGCCAATTTCTTTTGTGCACGCCTGCTGTCTCCGGTATAATTACCTAATACATTTTGAATCTTCTTATGTGTATTGCCTTATGTGAATTATAGCACGCATGCTGAGCGAAGATCTCAAGTTCTTTTGAGGCGAATGTCCTTACTCGTAAATGATAGAATCAGTTCCCCTGCCCCGATCTTTGGTCTTCTCATAGTCTAAAAGGTAACGGTCTAATAATTATAGTGACGAGTTCTCTCATTTGAGTGAATCACAGGAAAAATAATCAGCTTGATATCCAATGTTCATGTGGGATAAATGCATCTGTGAAACGAAATACTAACATCGTATTCATCTTGGCTATAATTTTTTTTTTGCTCGGATGCACATACATCAAAGGTCTATTCACGACCAAGTGATTGCTCTGATTGTCAACGAAGTTCTAGACGACTTCAATTGTACCATGTTCATGTCCAAGCAGACGGACCCCTTGAATACCCATACAATGCAGAATGGAATGAGAAACAAGGTAAATAAACGACTTTCTTGTTCATATTGTTATTTGTCTCTCTGTGATGGGTAGTTGTTTTCATTGGAAGCCACTCAGCCTGCTAGCCCTTATCACAAGCAACAACGTTTTATCAAGTTCAAACTCATCTCCACAACCCACCTATGTTTTAGCCAACCAAGTTGAGGTAAGTTATTTCTTTTATAGTTCTAATTGTGAAATAGTCTGGCCATATAAACTGACTCTATTTTGTGGCTCAGGTATAAGAACTGGAGGAAACTGAAAACAAGAGAAAACCAATTTAAGTATTGCAAAAATGGAAAAAGAAAAGGACAAAAAAAGCAAAGGGAAATAAAAGGAAAAAAAAAAAAGAGAAGGAAAACGAAAAACAAAAAGAAATATATGAAACAAACAACACTTTATTGATTGCCACAAACATCACTTTATTGATTGCAATTATTTTGCACTCGGAACTTTGGCCTCACCGTCTTATGATCTCTGTTTCGACCATAGATTTATAGTAATATATGAAACAAAACCCACAATCTTAATTAGGTTCTAAATGTACATTTCTGTTCCAGGATCTACGAAGGAAGTTTCCAGTAACTCGCCACCTATTTCGATGGCACAACACAGTCTGGTAGCCTTAGCTCGCACAAGTCCGAGCCTTATGGTACTTTCTTCGGTGTCTATGATAGCCATGGCGGCCTCAAAATATCCAGATATATCAATGACCATCTCTTTCAACATCTCAAAAGTTAGTTTATGTCTTTCTTTTTTCTTGACCATGGAAATTAAGAGTAAAAAGTTAAATTCCATATAGTAGTAGCTATGGTGGATATAGCCTTTTCAATATACTCAGAATTAACTAACTCTGAGCTTTTATCAGCTTTGGGGTCTTGTTTTTCTCCATTTCATGCTGCCATTGAATCGTGCTACCTCGTCGGAGTCGTCTGCGCCGAAAATCTCTACATCGCCAACGTCGGCGACTCTCAGGCCATTTTGGGGAGGGTGATGAAGGCCACCAGTGAGGTTCTCACGATGCAATTGTCCGCAGCATAACGCCAGCTTAGAGTCCGTGAGGCACGAGCTCCATTCTATGCACCCGAACGATCCCCATATCGTTGTTTTAAAGCATAACGGGTGGCGCGTCAAGGATCCCCATATCAAATGTAAGTTTGTTATCTCTGATTAACAGAAAAAAATGGTAATTTTTCTTCTTCTTCGTAATATAGGCAACGCACCTTTTAACCCATTAGTTGGTGTTCCATATTGCTCCATCAGCATAATCAGATTGTGGTTAAAATTGATTACGATATAACTGAATTTAGTGAAACCAATATCTATTAGGTACATATATTTAACATAAAAAAAAACTATGTACGTACAACAATGATAAATTTATTTAGTTGATACTAACTCTACATGGAAAAATAAATAAATATATTAGTTGATACTAACTCAATCTGTTGTGTGATTGTTATTGGTGGGCACATGTTTCTAATGAGGATGCCAATCAACTGTTTCAATATATTTGTTTGATAAATAGGTTCTCGGGTCCATTTTTTAAGATATCAAGTTAGTTGAAAATATTTTAGTTGCAAGTCAACTTGATTAATATTCATGTCAGCTTAATCTATCTCATGTCACTTCATCAATTAAAATAAGAAGAGACACCTAATAGAATACCAACAACCAGCCTTTACAACTTCTGCTATGGTGTGGACTATAAATTAGTGTACCTTAATCTGAGTACTTCACATATCTGTCACCTAAAATACTATATTTTCTTTTGCTCTCTCAGCTCTCTACGTGATGGCTTCAAGGTTAGTTTACATGGTGTTAGAAAAGTATCCATTTTTCTCCAGATTTTTTTTATTCTATTCAATCTTCTTTGTGATTGTGTGTCAACAGTTCTGAGATTACCTCAAACAAATATAAGTTGATACCTGAAATACAAAAAAATGAACTGGGCTGGACATCGAAAGTCGTTGTTGTTGAAAAGACAACACCCCGTTCTTCAACTCGAAGCCCTGTCAAATACCAATCGTTGACCTTAGTAGACCCGAAGGTTTTTCATCTTTCTTAACAAATGTTATTAACGAATATTCTCTGCTATATTTACCTTTGCTGTTGATTTTGTCACAGGGAAACAAAATACGGGCAGTGATGTTTGATTCAGCGATTACAGCTTTCCAAAATAAACTCCAACTGACTAAAACATATCTCATCTCAAATGAATCTGTTAAGGAAGCAAATGCAGAGTACAAACAGCGCCATGACGAACTGTACTGGACTCTAAATTCGCGAACAACAATTCAAGAAGTAGAAGAAAACCATGCAACCTTATTGGAATCAACTTACAACTTCACTCCTTTCTCATATCTTCAACGTCATATGGACAAAGTGTCACATATTAGTAATACATGCTTACAACTTGTGGTTCTTTTCTTGTTCACTTTCTAAAATCTGTGTGTTGTCGAATGAGTCAGAAATTTTAGAAGGGGCTAAATCAATAGGTGCTGGAGCTGCAACAATAGCTTTAGCTGGAGCTGCAGTCGGTATTGGAAACGTCTTCAGTTCTTTAATTCATAGATCCACTCGTCCGTTTTTAAATCTTAACAATAGTGTATGATTTAAATCTTTATTCACGACAAATTGTATAATATATATCATTCGTACAACATATTACAATATTGTGCTTATATTAAAAATATGTCGCTGCTACAACCATTCTATTCTTCTTGTACTGCAACAATAGCTTTAGCTGGAGCTGCAGTCGGTATTGGAAACGTCTTCAGTTCTTTAATTCATAGATCCACTCGTCCGTTTTTAAATCTTAACAATAGTGTATGATTTAAATCTTTATTCACGACAAATTGTATAATATATATCATTCGTACAACATATTACAATATTGTGCTTATATTAAAAATATGTCGCTGCTACAACCATTCTATTCTTCTTGTACTACATACAACCATTATGGTTATAGTTCTCATCATTAAGAGACGTGCGATAGGCACCAATCGAAGATACTCAAGGTACGAGAGGCACCGAATAATCGGAGATGAACTCTCCTCGCTTCTGCTATAGACATACGTCCAAAGAGGAAAATCCAGACAAGATCCTCTACCACAAGCACAATACAAGAAGCGGTTCTTCTGAATGCAGAGTGAGAATTTGAAACTTCTGAAATTACATATTTAAGTGTGCATACTGTACTTGCTAATTGACATAAGTATGAATAATGACTCTTTTGCTATTTCATTACCGGAGGTTTCAAACCATGACGTTAACGATGTGAGATTCTTTCACTGCAAATGAATACGAAACACTCTCAAACATTATTCATAGAAGGCCAATTATTGCTGCCATTCAATTACAAGTTGTTTCTCACAATGGTTAGTTCACCAACAATAAAATCCTTATATGTATGTATCTAAAAATAGCAATGAGAAATTTACAATGTTTATATGTGTTTTTATTTCAGGAACTGTTAGTGTTCATACGAAACTTACGACATGCTTCGTCATTGAACCTGAATTTGACACCGCAAAGCAACTTTGCGGATGGTCTAATTTCTTACACAACACACTTGCCAAAAATTTTAAATCTATTTTTTTCTTTAAGTTCATGTGCTGTTTATTTTTTTTTTTATCTCATCTCTTTCCATTGACTGTTAACAGGATCATCGACAACTCTAAAAAAATTGCTGATCTGATCGACGACAAAAGCTATGAAGCTTTATCCATTCCACTTCGTCCTCCTCCTGGTGATCAAATTATTCCAATAAGTCATGTACATGATATGGCTCTGATGGTATGAATGCTTAGACATGTTTTATCATATCTTTTTTATTTACATTTACATATATTAGACATGTTTCCCTTTATCTACAGAGGTCGACATTTTGGGTGAAGGGCAAGATGAAAGTTACAGACTTTAAACAACCATTTTGGTACGTTTCTTGTAAAAGATGTCACAGAGCAACTGGATCAGTTTTACAAACCATGTTCGAATGTCTTTTCTGTGATACTCCACAAGCAAGAGCTATTCCCTGGTTCGACCAACTAACTTTCGTATTTCCTGTATACAAATAACGAACACTTCTTGACTCTCTACGGTAATAAACAAATAACAAATTATTCTACCATGTTCTAGGCCTAGAATTAAAGTGGATATAGAAGACTCAACATAGCTCATATCAGCTACTCTCTTTGGAAAAACTGCTGAAAACATATTCTCATGTCTAGCAACGGACATCGTCGATGCAACATCGATGGTAAGTCGCAAAGTTGACCAAACTTCATATTCTTTTACTACAGCTTTACGACTTATTCATGTTCGTATTTCTTAATTAGGCTCCTAATCAAGCGCCTCCACAGTCCTTTTTTGAGCTGTCACACAAGAACAACTTCCTTGTGTATATCAAAGTTCCAAAAAATGATATGCCTACTGCCATGAGAACAAAGTTCACGGTTGTTTTTGTTGCTGAAGAAACTAAAGACATTGGACATGACACTCTGCCCAATATCTCAACATCTGCTGCACTCATCGAACAAGAGTCTGAAAAACAAGATGATCCAGTCATTATTCCAACTCAGACAAAAGACATAGAATCGAATGAACTTTCGGTTCAAAAATCCGTTGAGAAATATAAACTCATATCTACACTATCCCAACCCGAGGCATAACAAAGTGACGGTCCCTCCTCCAAGGTCGGTGCTTCTAACCGTGAAGATCTCAACACCAAGCTCAAGAAGAAGCCAAAAATCGAAAAAAAACAAACTGAAGCGTTACTTTTGTTGAAATCAAACTATGGTTTTTGATGACTTGCCCTTGAATCACTCTTTGTGATTATAGCTATATTATGTGTGCTGCTTTTGAAGTTTTTTTTTATATTGTATTATCTGAATGTTTCTCTTATCAATCTAAATTTTACAGCCATGTCAAAATCAACTGTTGGATGTATTTTGAATAACATTTTGAACTTCAAAATGACAAGTATATATTTATCTTATGTTCCAGGTATTTAAAGTCTCCTTTATTTCATTGTTTCTCAATTATATATAAGTACAATTTTGTTCAATTAATTGGTAAATGCATACATTTACCAAAATTTTCATCAACGATTTGAATTTCTTCGAACTTGCTCGTTTTCGTTTTACGATCATTCGCGCGTAACGCGTAGCCATTACTAGTTATATTTAGAAGATGAATGGTTTATGTGCAATCAAAAGTTTGAGTGATCAAACCCCACTTAAATGCTCATTTGTCAAAAGGTGAAGTCTTATTTAATTGTCTTCTTCTTTACAAAGTGAATGTGTCAAGAAGAAAGAGTTTTTAAAGTTGAAATTAGATATTTTGAAGCTATCCATGGCTTGTCCAAAATGATGATAGTTTGTCCCTAAAACGACGTGGTTCTCATCTTTCACGATGCTCTTTAATTAGCCCCAATTTCACGTGAATCCTTGTTGGTTTGCAACCTCATTCACCATCAGATTGTTCGATTTTGATATCACTCATCCCCTAGTGATCAAGTCTCCATTTTTCTTTTATCACCATTCTTTATTTTATTAGGTCTTCATTTTTTTAATGCACGACATTGGTTTACCAAAAATAGAGGGCAAAACTCTTTTTGTGATCGATGTTGTCCAAAAGAGTCGTCGTTGCCCTTGATTCAAATTAATTTTGACGACTTATGATAATTTTCAATTAATTCCAATAAAATTCAATATTTTATTCAATGATAGAGTTTAAAATGAAAATAAATGTGTCGAAGATCATAGGAGGTCGTGAGAGAGAGAGAGAGAGAGTCGCCGTTACGAAGGTAAGACCTTCGAATCAAAATTTGAATACTAAGTCCAATTCTCAATGTATGTTAAAGTTAATAATCACAATTTTTATAAAATAAATAAATGTCTATTCTTCTTCTCTAAAAAAATGCATAAATATATACCTCTATTTTTAATAAATGTGGTATCAACGTCAATATCCCATCGAGATACATTGGTGAAAACCTAATTATGATAAGTGGTATATTTTAATGTGATTGATAAAAGATCAACTACATACGAATATTTATAGAAAAATAAATTAGGTGTTCATTTAATTTTTAAAACCCGTCTCTATTTTTTAAGAAGAAACCTCAATCCTTCGCTATATCTTTTCTTTGTTCAATCCCCTCAAAAATGGAAGAAAAAAAAATACAAATACAAATACAAATCCGAGTTTGATTTTAAATCCCGAGGGAACCGGACGGGAATCAGACAGGAACCCGGTTCCCACTTCCCGGTCCGGTTCAATGTAAAATTAATGAAAAACCGGGTATAAAACACGGAAAACCCCCCGAAAAATTGAAAAAAGTCGGGATTAGGTCTAGAGTTTTCCGCCGCGAATCAGAGCATTTCTTCTGCAATCCCGCCCGAATCCCGCCGTGCTGTGATCTTCCCGACTCGACGAAGGTAAAAGTTCACCAGATCCCACCGGTTTACGCGTTTTCCGATGAGCTTCCCGACGTCAACATGTTTTTTTTTTATGATTTTGAGTTTAATTTTTGAAATTTCTTGATAATATTCTTGAATATTAAGTATAAATTGGTAGTTGTGAACATGAATGTAGTGTTTATTTAGAGTTTGTGTTCATGTTTTTTTATTTTTTTTAATCAATCCGAATTATTTTATATTTTTTTTATTAGTTAGTGATGATTGTGGTTATGTTGAACTTGTTTATTGATTTATTCCAAAATTCTTATGACTTGTTTTCAATTTTAGACTTTGTGTCCATGTTTTCTAATTTTTTTTAATTAATCCGAATTATTTTGTAATTTTTTTATTAGTTAGTGATGATTGTGGTTATGTTGAACTTGTTTATTGATTTATTCCGAAATTATTATGACTTGTTTTCAATTTTAGACTTTGTTATGAATTATTTTAAATTTTCATTTAGATCCGGTGCGACCGTTTCCAGGTTATCCCCTCTACTCCATGTTTGTTGCTACATCTCAATATGAGTACGACTATCACTTGGACAGGTACTTTCGTGCATGTGCTCATTACATGAGGTTGTATGATTACTGTATGACCGTTGCATACGGTCGCTATCCAGAGTAGTCTTTTTTATTCTTTTTATGTTGAATTTGTTGAACTATGATATTTGGTGAATTGTGTTTAACTTTATCATTTTGGTTTGAAGAAATGGCGGCAAAAGTCTCTAAAGTTTCCAGAAACAGTTAAGTTAGTCCCTATTCTTTTTTTTTACGGTGAAAGTTCTTAATGTTCAGTTTTCCTAATTCCGTAGGTCCTTAACCCCATTTTGGCGTTAATATGTAACGATGTTAGATAAAAAAAAAAACGTTAGTTTTGACTGAAAACATATTTTAAGTCAGAAATTAAACAAATAAAGAAAATAAAACCCCATTGTGTTCACTCAAATGAACAGAGCCCTATTTCTCTCAAAAACCCTTCAAGGAAAACAACCTCTGTCTCTCAACTTCCTTTAATGAACAAGAACATACGCGAATGTGTAACGTTGCTCTAACAGTGAGCGAGGAAGGGGTTGTGCCGAGCAGCTTCACCGTCACCGGAGTCAGAGGTTACGGTTACTGACTGACATGTTCCTCCATGGGGACGGCGACGAGGCACACGCAGCTTCTGCTCCCCATGACGTAGTGGACCCTCCACGATCCCGAAACCCTAACCACTGCTGTGTCGGCGAAGCATACGGCGGTGAGCTCCACCCCGTGCATCGCCACTGGAATCAGCGCCGCCGGGTCGCACCGGCCGTGCACGTAAGGCTGGTAGCTCGGTATGTCGGGGTTGTCCACGATCGCCGGGCGCCAGCAGAATCAGCGCCGACGGGTCACACCGGCCGTGCACGTGAGGCTGGTAGCTCGGTATGTCGGGGTTGTCCACGATCGTCGGGTCGGAGATCACCGCGTAAGCCATCAGCGCCGTCGGAAAGAGCGTGTGGAAAGTCTCCTTCACTCCGGCGGCCGAGGAGCGGTCCATCGCCGCCGGCTGCTTCGGAGGAGCCACCGTCGGGTCTTTGCCTGTTGTTCTATTTGTTTTTATTTCCTTTATTTGTTTAATTTCTTACTTAAAATATATTTTCAGTCAAAACTAACGTTTTTGACCTAACATCGTTACTTATTAACGCCAAAATGGGGTTAAGAACCTACGAAATTAGGAAAACTAAACATGAAGGACTTTCACCATAATAAAAAAAGGATAGGGACTAACTTAGCTGTTTCTGGAAACTTTAGGGACGTTTGCCGTCATTTCCTCTTTTGGTTTGTACTATTGAACTTAATTTTTGTTGTGTTCGTAATTTGATAATGTGTTGAAACATTGTGCACTATTATTAATTTTATGAATTTTATCTTACGTACTTTGTATGTTTTTTGTATATTTCTTTTCTGGATTCTTCTCGGTAAATACGGTGTTTGACGGTATTCCTCAACGGTAACGATAAGTTCAACGGTACCGGTTTTCTTTTTTTTCCTGCTTTCCCCGGTATTCCTTTACGATATCAACGATTACTAGTAAATTCTGAACCTCGGAACGGTAACGGTAATAGTAACGGCATTTAATTCCTTGGTTTATATGCGGAGCTAGATCATGACAAGAAAAGACAATAGTTTCTTTATTGTATTAGACGAAAAAAAAAACACTTTTACGCAGAAATTGACATGAATTCCTAAGGTAACCAAATCACACTTGCACACAAGTCCACCTTTTATAACCGCAAAATGGTACAAGCTATAACACAGATCAGTTCTTATCACACGACCAAGTCATTTGTAGGAGGAATTTCAGGTTCCCCCGAACTCTTTCCTTGAACTTCCTTGTTGGTCTCTGGAAGGTTCTTTTCGGAGCAAACCTCTGTGGAGTCCGAAGCAGCCACTTCAACGGGTGAAACATGTTTGAGCAGCCCCGAAAGTGTCACAGCCACGCTCTGCCTCGCTGCAGGAGAAACTCCATTCTTCCCGATAATAGATTCTAGAACGGCTTCTGAAAGTAGCTTGTTCTCTATTACAGCGTTCTCCTTTTCAGGTATAGATTCATCTTTAGAAAAAGTAATCTGTTCACAAATGCAAGAACAAAAAAAACAAGCTAGAAAATGTAAATAAGAAGTACTTATTTGTTTATGGAATTGTAACTAAATATCCGATGTTTGTCTAAAGTTAATCAGATAGTCACATTTAGGGTAAATAATATTTAGACTTCAATAAATTTTTGACAATGTGATTAAATTTTTTTAAAGTGGTAAATTGCGTATCTTGTTGGAAACTTAGAACTTTGACCATTTTACTAATTAATTTTTATTTTGTATAATTTTTCCTTGATTTATCGAAGGTTGACGAGACAAAAAAAATGCCGAGGGAATGTGTTTGAGACAAACCGCCAAAGATCCGTTCAGAGATTGTGTGAAAAGAACAGACGATCCTGGAGCGAAATTCTGGTCCTTGAAAGCTTCTAGAAACTTCTCTATTGCCTTCCCTTCCGCCTCCGTGTAGATCCCTAGAGACTTCCAAATCGCCACGCAGTTCTCCGAAACCTTCTCCGAGTATTGTTGACCGGTCAACGGCAATATCATTGTAATCCTTGTGAATTTCTCAAACGGACCTATATATATAAATGTGCCATTAATGCAAAGCGTTAGGGTCTTCAAGTGCGTAAGTAATTGAAGATAGATAATTTGATTACCCGTTACGATCTCTCTGAAGAACTGGACTGACTCCGTCAACTCTTCGGCCGTCTTGCCCTTCCACTTGGCGGCGAGGCACTCGACGGCGTTACTCTCCAGGTAAACCCCGATCGCCGTGAACTTCACAAACTTCCCTTGGATTTCGAGCCCTCTCACTCCTGTGCCACGTCAGCGGTACGACGTTATTAGAAAACGACAGCAAATTATAAGCAAGACACCGTTTTTTTTTATATTTTTTTCTTTTGCGTTACCTGTGCCGCCTAGGAAAAGAGTCTTCTTCGATCCCGGAGGCGTAACCTCCGGCGGGAAAGTGGCGAGCTCGAGCTTAACGCCGGCGAGGGTCGATGGTGCTGGAGTCATTTTTCCTTTTTCTAGTTTTGGAGTGCTCTGTCGTTGCGCCTGAAATATATAACGATCGAGTTTTTAGGTGATGAAAGAAGAGTGGGTGGATCACGTGATTGTTGGGAAGGTGCAACTTAGCGCACGTGCAATCTCATTTTCTTGATTTTAGATTTGGTTGATACTTGATTCCTCCTTGGGGTTGACTTACTTCTTTAATAAATAAAAAGAGTCCTTATTTAAAAAAAAAAGTGAAATTTGTTGTAACTCTGAATAGCTCAAGTTTTATTTTATTAAGCAAATATCGAATATATTCGGCTCAGACCATAATGCCCTCACTTACTTCGCGAATAGGTTAATTTAATTAACATACTGGAGTGAGTTTGGTTAATTAATTAACTTATTGGTTGAATATTAGCTTAGGTTCTGATTTTTTTGTGAGTAAAGTTAATTTACTAAATGATTGAATTAGGAATTAGGTTAATTAATTGAATGGTTTGAATATCAATTGACTTAAGTTCTTATTTTTGTAAATTTTTTGTGAATTTCAAATCTTTCACGAATCAGTTAATTAATTAACCTAACTCACTCCAGTACATTAATTAAATTAACATATTCGCGAATTTACAGTGAATCAACAAAATCACATATTTTTCTTTCTCTTCTTCTTTTTTTGCGGCGAGGATTCATCTCCGTCGAACTAGTTCGACTCGAGGTGGAGAGTCAGCAGTCTCAGGTTAAGGGAGTTAGGGTTAAGGGAGGTTGTGGATGATATGGGTAGTTTAGGTAGTCTATTAAAGTTTGGCTATTTACTTAATAAAATGAAATATGGGCTAGTCCCTTAATATTGTTGAGCTAATTTGGCTATTCTTCAAAATAGCCCTAAAAAATTAGATTTAAATTAGAATATCTAATCAATCTTTAATATTAAAAACAATGATAACTAAGAACTTGTATTTTTATTATAAAACCACTGTTACAAAAACTGATTTCACAAACGTTTTTTTTTAACGATGCTCAGTTAAAAAGCCGCTGATGGAACTTTTAATTCAGTTTAATTTGAAGGACAGAAAAATTCAAAGTAAAAAATAACAACAATGTTCCTTGAGAATATTAATGATAACACATTTTTTTTAATATATGACGCGATATATATATGGGTAGTGTAGCGAAATAGCCAAAATGAAACTATGAAATTTGTTTTTAGCCTATGTTTCACAACTTTTAGGGAAATAGCCAACAGACTTATGTGTCAATAATTAAGGTCTGATTTACCCTTATTTATTAACAAATTCGTCACTTTCTCTCTCCTATTTTTTCCTACACTTTTTTTTTTTTACATAAAAACTTCAAAAAATCATATCTATCTCATATGAACTCGAAATTGAGTGATTCCAAATCCTACGGATTCGTGACGCCGAGATCTTCAAAAATAGATCCATTGTGTTTGATGAAAAATCATGTTTAATACCATAGATGTAGAAAAATCACGTTACTACCTTAAATATGGAAATAACTGGAAATTTCTGAAATTATCAAAAAAATAAATGGAAACGTAACTATGATGCATCAAATATAATTTTTTATCAAACACAATGAGTCTATTTTTGAAGATCTCGACGCCACGAATTTGTAGGATCTGAAATCACTCAATTTCAAGTTCGTATGAGATAGATACGATTTTTTGAAGTTTTGATGCAAAAAAAAATATTTGAAAAAAAATAGGAGAGAGAAAGTGACGAATTTGTTAATAAATAAGGGCAAATCAGACCTTTATTATTGCCACATAAGCCATTTGGCTATATCCCTAAAAATTGTCAAACATAGACTAGATCCAATATCACATGTTTAAAGTGGCCTAGTTACTTACGAATCTCTATATAAAGTAGATATAATATTGATCAAAAGATATATTTGAAGGGTAAATTTTTTATTAATGTAGTTTGGTATTTTATTAATAAGATCTTTATATCTTAAAATGGGAAAAAATCATAGGATGAAGAACGGCAAAAAAACATAAAGAGAATATATATTGTTCGTCTGCATGCTAATACCTTTTTTTATTTATAATATTCTTATCCCTTTCTATGTAAAATCATAAACATATTTTCGTTAGCGCTTACTGATTTATATTTATGTAAGGTAATTAAACATCAGCTCTTCAACAAATATGATGCTTATGATTGATTTGAGTTATTTTTTCAAACTCCTTTTGTGATTGGACGAATAAAATATTTTGATCGTATAATAAGTAATAACTCTCGTACATAAGTTGAATTTATATTTAAGAGATTTTTTTATTTATAATATTTGTAAATTTTGGGTGTTTTACGCTTTAATTATATTTTTTTTTTATGTTTTGTAAACCGTATATTGATCATAATTGTAGAGCGAGGTTTAATAATTCATGGTGTCATTTGTGTGTGAGTTATGGTGTGCAAAGTATATTTTAATTGTTGTGTTACTTAATTATGATTGATACTATAGTTAGATTAATTATTTTTTTGTTAGTGGTATAAAATCATAATAGTAGAACAAAGTTTAATGTACCGTGTTATTATAAGACTCAAGGAACACTATATTAGATTAATTTTTATAAATATTTAGCGATATAAGCCACAAAAACATAAACATTTGCATTTTAGTCAACGTTTTGTAAATTTTTCGTAAATAACCATAAATATTTCGTAAATAGCCAAAAATATGACGTAACCAACGTTATTTACATATATTTACTAAAAATTTATTCCGCGTAAACAGATTTACATGACTATTTACCAAAAATTAACGAAACATTTATTATTTAGAAATTTTCAACGTTTTATATAGCCACTGAACCTTAATTTTTAAGGTGGGGTTGAGAGAGAGTATGACATAAAAATTGGATTTGTCCATGTAGAGAAATAGGTTTGTTGAGAGGGAAAAAGAATTGGTTGGGTAATAATCTTCTTGTAGTTAGAGTAAATTGACACGTTATCTAGGTCAAAGTATACAATAAAGATCAAGCAATGATATTACTTTTGTTGATTTATTTTAATTTCGAGGAAACAGTAGAAGCTTAGAAAGAGAGAGTGGCAAGTAAAGCTGGCCATATGGAACCCGGGAAATGGGATCCCCTGGTCCCGTCCCATATTTTGCGAGAAATGGGACTCCCGGAACCGTAAAAAATGGTACCAGGATTTCCCGGAACCATTTTCCACGGTACCAAAAATACGGGAAACGGGGTCCCGCGGGATCCCATATGGCCACCTTTAGTGGCAAGTAACCCAAGAAAACAAAGTTAGTAAGAGACTTTAAAACAACTGCGGGACTCATGACAAATATTTTTGCTATGAACAAGTAAAAGCTATTCATAACAAACATTATATGAAGTTACCAATGAAAACAAAGACAATGAGCCCAATAAATATCGAGAAAATATCATATGTATTCCTTATATTTAATTAACATACTGCGATTATTCTCACAGTTTTCATAAATATCACATGTATACCTTCATATTACTATTTATATCATGTTTATACCCTAAAAAAATGTATTCAATCATATATATCCCTTTTTCATAATTTTTAATTAACTTTATGATTAAAAATATATATATGAAATGCACATAATATCTTTATAGGATCTTCTATTTATTTTTCATTTTATAAAAAAATATCTCCATTTACTTTTCATTTTATTAAAAAAAAAATTCCTAATTCATCTTACGATGAGCTTGGAGATTGGCTTCCGCGGCCCAAGAAAGCGATGACAATGAACGTGGAGTTTTGTGGGTTTGTCAAAGAAGAAATAATGATGTGTAAAATGTTCCCAATATGATTTCCTTCCGTCTCTATACTATTTTTTTTTAGAATAACGAAATGGTAGGTATTCATTAATATATTTTATTTTCTTCATAAAATAAAATATAAATAGGTGACATTTAGGGTAAATAAATCAAAAGTCAATAAAATTTTAGTTTAAGGGATATATTTGATATACAAATGAATTTTAGGTTATAGCTATGATATAAGTAGTAATCTGTAGGGATAGATTTGATATTTCTAAATATTGTGCGAATAATCGCAGCATTTCGATTAAACACAAGGGATACATATGTTATTTTCCCATAAATATATTTAAGAGCTACACTGATAATGTAACCTTCTTTAGTGTACTATATAATGCTTCTTATCTCAAAATAGTTATTTATTTAGCTATATCAAAAAAATAAAACACGCTTCTCATTAAGGGATATTGAGACCCCTTCTGGTCAATAACTACATTTTTAGACACCCAATTTGATGTTAAGAATATTGACCACTAAAAATAATAAAATGAAGATGAATGATTACTGAAAATAATAAAAAGTTAACTTTATTACTAATATTCATTAGTTGGTTGTTTTATAGTTAGAATCAATAACAACTATCATCAATAGTCTCTGTATTAAACTGACGCAAGAATCAAGAAGATCCAGAAAGTTAGAAGCATGTAGAATTTGTAGATGAGTCGAAATGTATGTAATACAATATACTCTTATAGTATTGTGTTTGCCTAAATATTAAATCTGTTGTTGTTAAATAATTTTGAGTATTCTGGTAATTATTGTTTACATTAAAGGTTAGCGATTGTTCGTGTGTTCTTCTATTCCACTTTGTAAACATTTTTTTAGGGTTAAGAGATTGATTACCCAATAAGAAATATCGAAGCAATCGTTCTGTTCATACATGAAAATCGTAATTAACCGTTTAAGGCGTAACTTACCCAACAAATGATATCGGATCGATTATTCATGTCTATACCGCCTTATTTTCCAATACTTGAAAATTCTCAAAGCCCTGCAAAAGAAATCAAAGAATTGGCAGCAAAAAAGTGAGCCACTAATTAAGTTGTACACTCGTTGAGTCCAGATGCTGTCAACGGCGGTACAAGGTGACCTAGAGGGTGCATTCCGGCGCCAATAGCTAAGCCCTCGGTGGTCAATGGTGAGTGTCATTCTCTGCTATTACAACAAATCAATGAAACAACCATGATCAAAGATAGCACGACAAAACGATGTTGTGACAAAACAGGCAGCGACTGTAGCAATTTATGGATTCAAGATCAGAACCATATGATTCTATCCTTAACTTACTTTAACAGAAAATAGGCACTAATCGCAAACTATAATGCGAGTCATTTGGTGCCAAAACAGTAATAAAAAAATCAGATATGAATTATTAATTTTATAGAATTTTAGTCATTTTATATACATTAAAAAAGAAGATAACATTTTTGTAAGATATTAAACACCGAAACCGCTTAAAATTTAGTAACAGACGAGTAAGTTGCTAAGATATTAAACAAAACTAATAATTAATAATATACTGAAATACTAATTAAAAGTTAAACAATTATGATTCTAAGAGTAAGTTTTTTTTTTTTTTTAAGATACTATACAAAATGAAAAAAAGATGTTGTCTTCATTATATTTTTTAAATTATAAATTTGTACATATGTTTAGTGTCGTTTAGCTGTTGAATTAATAAAAAAAAATTAATTAATTTCATGAAAAACACTCAAATGCTACATAATCAATTGGTTGAAGACCATTTCGTTCTAGTTACGGGACAAAAAAATGCAAATCGCATGATATTTAAGGGACTATTAAGTCAAGTTTTGTACATTATTCTCTCTCGGATTGAGTGAACACGTTTCAAAAAGATTAGCCACCAAAAATTTCTAAACAAGAAACTTACAAAGTTTCTGTGCATCACCGAACCATTTACTCATTATTTAAAGCTAATCTAAATAAACCTGTTATCTAGTTCTTAAAATCCATACTCACTTTGAAATTAGTTTTTAAATCTATATCTGGTTCTAAAATTACTATAATGATCAAAATCTGAGTAAATATAAATCTTGCAATCATATCGCGATTATTTATAATTTTTAATACAAAAAATATATCGGTTAAATACTTGATAACCAATTTTGTAAAAAAAAAAAAAAAAAAAAAACAGATATCCGGTCCAATTTTTGAAACTGGATCGATTATCCGAATATGAATTTTTGTTATATGACGTGACACAAATTTTCGGTGTTAGATCGGTTTGGTTATCGATTTTATACGATTTTCGTTTATTTTTGTACAACCCTATTAGAATTGATGCACACCAAAGTTTCCGAATTCGGTCACAATCCCATGGAGTGTTGAACAATATATGTGGCCAATGGCCACTAAACGAGACAATATGGGAGGTGATTGCCAGTGATTTTTAAATGTTGCATTGGTAAAATAAATTGGGGGAGGTCTTTCAATTGGAATTTTCCTTGACCTGGAGTCTATAGGTTTTTGGATGAAATGGTTGGAATCTTGGAGTCCCTAGTCGTTCGATGATGGCCGTAATTGCATTGCCATCCTCAAATTGGTCGACCATACTAGATTCTTCATTGTAAGGACAAGTATTCATGTAGAGACTATCCCTTCTTTTGCGCTCGAGGGATCAAATGTGTCTTTGTCATATCTTCATGCACGAAAGCAGCTGAAGTGGATAAATAAGAGTCTCTGCAACTTATTCAAATGAGCGGGCTCATCATGGCTTCAAGTTTCCAAATCAACGAAAGGCCGTGCCACCAAGCATAAGAATGAGTGCCTGGCATTTGTATAAGTTAGTCGTTGAGGGGCCCATGGTGACATAGAACCAGTAGAGAAAACTCTACCATTTGCAAAATATTGGGCTAAGGATTTTTTTTTGCACTCGCCAATGTTTTGCTCAGCCTATGTCAACGATGAAGTTGGCTCAGAGAATGTTTGGTGGTGATTGGTGGCTTGGTTGGATCTCCTCACCAATATTTTGATGGAGATCTTTTTTTGGAGTTGGAGTTAGGAGGGTACGTACGTTAGAGGCTTTAACCAAGGGTTTCACACGATTGGATTTGAGCATGAGAGGGCACAACATGATTTTGAATGGATTATTTGGAGTGGATTCGTAAAAAAAAAAAAAAGAAAAAAAAAAAAGAAGAAGAAGCAAAAAATATGTGCTGAAGTGTTTTTTTACTAGAGATTTGTGAATGAGTTTTTGAGAGGGAGATAAGAGCTTGAGGGGTTAGGACTAAATGAGTGGATCACTATTGGGGGCTTATCGGGGGGGGGGGGTGGGATTAGGGGTGGATAAGTATTGGGCTCGTTTGGTGTGAGCTTGGCATGGAATAGTAATCATGAATTTGATAGTCGAAATTACTTGAATTGCCTTGTTTATTCAAAAAAATCTCTTACAACATATCGGTTCTCATGCTTATTTTGAAAATACGTTGTTCATTGTGTATTTTTTATTATGAACTTATTCCAAACCTTCTTATTTGCCTAAAAAAAACAAATATCTATATTAAGTATAATATCAAGAGTATTTTTGTCTTGATATTTAGCTTGTGAGGTGTTCTAGAAATGATAGCTACATAATTTCCCCAATTTGATACACTTGGTGGCCCATATCTGATTTTGGTTATCATTCCATTGCAACAAACCCACAAATTGTGAAATGAACCCACAAAATAATCTTATATTATATACAAAATTGACGATTGACGAATAACAATTGCCAACGACATATATTCAAAACTAAAAACGCTGCATTCGTAGGCGCGTTCTTGGTTTTGCTGAATTATTCATTGGCTTTTAAGCCATTAGATGAGGCACTTAGTGTCATTTATGGGAGAATCAGAAGGCCCTAACTATCCGGCAATCTCACCAAACAGATTTAAGCAAAGTCTAGGGACTGTATATTTCGCTGAAAGTTATTTATTGCAAAAGAACTTTATTTTTCTCGAGAGACAATTGAAAGCGTCGGTCTGCTTCTAGTCCACATCTTTAAGACAAATCTGGATTTTGGATTTCACAATGTGAGCGGTTATTATTATTCACAGTGTCGCAGCTTGAAAATGTTGACTTTGTGTTTATGATAGAAACATTTATGTTTTTCAGTAAATAATCTCACTGACCCACTATATTTACATGGAGCCCAATACACGTAGTCCAAATTGGAACCACACGTGCTACATTTATTGTGTCTATTTTTGTATGTGGTAATGGTAAAATACTGATTTCTATCCCAAAACAGAAAGAAAAGATAAAAAAAAATAACTACTTCCTACTTTCGTAATCAAAATTAAGGAAAAGTATATCTATTTTATTACTAATGTTAGATTATCATATCTGTTGTAATCAGTATAAAGATTCACATTCATACTCATATATATATATATATATATATATATATATATATATATATATATATATGTATTTACTTCATCGGACACATCTATTTTACTGTTATATAAATAAGCGGTAATACATAATTTATAATATATAACATTCTTCTTGATTAAATTGCGTATATACAAAAAAAAAAAAATTTGTAGTAAATGGTAATACATCACTTATCATAAGCGGTAATACTCATTTTTATTTTGTACAATACAATTTGTTTGTATCTATTTATAAGTATTAAAAAAGATATGTGTGCATCAATGTTGACAATACCAATGAAAGATAATAAATGCCAAATATTACGCTCTAACATAAATGGCTCACAACTATTAGGTGAGGAAATCGGTGTTCCAGCAATTAGACTGCTTATAGATTCGGTGTCACGTCACCACCGGTCCCCAATCTCTTTGAGGGCAAGGTTCAATCTCTATTTACGTAAGAAGCACTACTTGTAATTTATACTTCAATTGGCTAGGTCACACCAATTTGAGTCGTGATTTCGGTTCCGATTTAGATAAAGTTTTCTTAAAATAGTTACTCTTAAATATTGGGAATATTCGATGTTAAAGTGGGAATTCTCTCGTCAATCAATCACAAAATTTATCAAAATTTCGATTTTATACATTGTCAATAAAATTTGAATAAGATTTTAGTATGATTAAATATATAAAATAAGATGAAGAATAATCGAAACCCGAATAATGAAGAATAAGAAGATCGGGATTTCAATACTTAATTAATGAATTTGTTTGAGCTGTATTACGATGGAATTGGTTAATATAAAAGCATGATTAAAAAGTAAAATTACAGACGTCATTTTTGGATTTACTTCCAGATATCTATAGTGAATCAATCTATCTTGATCTCATGCTTCACATCTCTTTCATCTTTATGATCGATCGCCTAACGCTTGAGTTAATTTTAACCGTTATTTTCTTTTATTCAATTTGATTATCGCGTCTTCCTTCTTCAAGCTAGGATGGGTTGAGCCAATTGATTCTCAACAAGTCTTCTAATTGGAAACATATATTTCTTGACTGTATAGGCCAGACTTCACATTTGGGCATGTTTTGTCATTTAGGATCAAACACTCATTTATAACCTATTTGTAAAAAATTATAGCATAACTATATGATAAGCAAACAAAAAAACTAGCTCAAGTTAAGACAACATATAAGCATCTTATTATTGGAGAGCTAGAAATGTGTTGAACTATAATACTAATAATTGAATAGTTGGACCACAATTTTAGTTCATGATAGCCATATAGCTACCACAAACAGTTTTTCTTCTTTAATGTTCAATATTTATGTACTATTCATTGTGAGAATGAAATATTAAAAATACAATATTTGTTGATGATGATTTCGGGATCGTCAACAATCACAAATATTTCTACGATATATTTGTTTTATTTAATAATAGGTCTCAAAAGACTTCGTATAAGAAACATAAATGAAATCTCAATTTAATTAAAGAGAAATATTAATACGAAGTATAGAAGGAATAAGCTTTTATTAATAATAAATAATTACAACTGGGCGAAGTGCAGAGGTTGAGAAAGCGAACTCAGCCAAGGCTAGAGAATTTGAATACAGATATTTAAAGATTGAGTCGAAGCTTGTATGTGCTTGAAAATGAATACAACAGTTTTTATTTATAGGTGGAGAAAATATAATCTCTCGGACACGTGTTGATCAGCTCGTCTTCGCCACGTCGCAGGTTGGTCAATTCTCAGATCCGGTCTTCTCGGCGGGGTTTCAGCTTGACCACGACTTCGCTACTCGACTGGTTCAATGCGGGCGATCTGCTCTCTTCGGCGACCTGGGCTTGGGCTTCTTGCTCAGAGTCAAGCTGAATAATTTATTGGGCTTTGGCCGAACCAAGGCCCAATAAATAATAAATAATATTTAAAATAATTTTTATACCCCCACAGTATTCTAGCTATATAGTCAATTTGCTCCTAATGAGTTTGAACCAACAACCTTACTTTGGAGGTGCTGTGGAATTTAAATTAATGAATTTGTCAAATAATCAAAGTTCGTCTAAAAATAGTGAAATATTCATAATTAATAATAAAAATGTGCAAACATCATGCATTAGTAGTTTTTAAACCATGCCAATAACTTTTTCCTTATAGTGGTGAATTACTTATATATAACGGTCAATAATTTCATCAAAAAATTAGGAAAATAGTCAATTTAAACGTTTGACATTGCTAAATAGCCAACGTTAGATAAATTTTAGGTAAATAGCCACTTTCAGACATAATCTTAGGTAAATAGCCAACGTTTGATATATAAAAGTGACTATTTACTTAAGATTTACGTCTGAAAGTGGTTATTTACCTAGGATTTACCAAACGTTGACTATTTAACAATGTCAAACGTTTAAGTTGGCTATTTTTCCAATGGACCCTAATTTTATTGATAGTGTCAAATAAATTCGGGCAATATAAATTTGGCCATTGTTTGAAAAGCATAAAGTTTTGACTATTTTGCTAATCAATTAGTTTTTTTTCTTCTTAAACTAGGTTTTATGATTAAATAACCTAGATACAAATATAATTGTAAACCACTTTTTGTTTATCTACACTATAAACAATGATCAAATATTAATCAAATTCATAATTGTCAAGTGTATATCATATATAATTTTATATGCACTTACAAAGCAAGAAAAATATGGAGGAACACGAAGAACAAAAAAAGAACAAGATCTAGAAATACGATAGCAAACTTGAAACAGAAGTGAAATAATACAATTCAGATACAAGTATAAAATTTAATTTCACATTAATGAAAAACGAAAATCAGTACAAAGAATTAAAACTAATAAAATTATAAATATTTTTTGCAGTAAAAATCTAAAATGAGAATGCAAATCCTTAAATAAATGAATTTTAAAAAATACGATAATAAAGTTGAAAGAACTTAAATGAAATACAATTTTGAAACTAAATTCCTCGCAAGAAATGATAACAACGACTCATGAACATTTTAACTAATCACGCTATAAATAAACTATGTACTATAGAAAAACCAGAGGATAGTATAAGGCTTTGAAAAGGAAATGAACTCAGCTAATCTTTTCATTCATCAATGATTGTATTTATACACAAATGAATTTTTACATATGAAAGGGAATATTCGATAATGACAGGCTGTGATGCTGAGGGTATTGCAGCTGGAGATGTACTGATAAAAACCCGTTAGCCAATTAGCATTCTTCTGCTGGTACGATGAACAGTGATTGGTCAGTGGAGGCTGCAATGGGATCGCCACATCAGCAAGGTAACATTTATTTGTGTTTGTGTCAAACGACAAACAATTTTGATGTTATGTCGTTTGAGTTGTGTTGTGTAGTCTTAACATTCCCCGTCAATTTGAGCTCCCTCCGCCCATTGCCGGACCCCAAGGCGGCTCCGGAGATTGGTGAAGAACGCTGCAGAGAGAGGTTTCGTGAGAACATCGGCGACTTGGTCCTGGGCAGGGACGTGTCTGACTTGGAGAGACTTGTCTTGAACTTTCTCTCTAACGAAGAATAGGTCAAGCTCCATGTGTTAGGTGCGGGCGTTGTGGATAGGGTTGGCTGACAATAGCACTGTGCTCAGATTGTCAACCCAAATGATGGGGTTTTGGTTGCCAAAGACCCGGAGTTCAGTGAGGAGAGATCGAAGCCACAGGATTTCGGCGGTGGCTGATGCTAAGCTCCGATATTCTGCTTCTGTTGACGAGCGCGAGACTGTGTGTTGCTTTTTCGAACTCCAGGTAACAAGATTGCCTCCGAGATAGATGCATATGCCAGTGGTGGATCGTCGATCGTCTATGTCCGTCGCCTAATCGGAGTCGGAGAATCCGGTGATACTAAGATCCGGTGAGCGGCGAAGAAGAAGGCCATGATTCAGTGTGCCACCAAGGTAGCGCAGTATTCTTTTTACAGCTTTCCAGTGTGGTTGGAGTGGATTATGCATGAATTGACTGGCTTTGTTTACGCTGTAGCTGATTTCGGGGCGGGTGATGGTGGCGTATTGCAATGCCCCGACTACACTCCGATACTGAGTAGGATCATCAACAGGGTCTCCCTGGTGTGCTGAGAGACGGAGTCCACTAGTCATGGGTGTAGGCAACGATGAGGCATCGAGCATATTGGTGCGACGAAGAAGATCAATGATATACCTCTTTTGAGAGAGGTGAATGCCCTGTGGGGTGTATTGAACTTCTACACCGAGGAAGAAGCTTAGGGGCCCCAGATCCTTAAGTGAAAAGGTATGATCTAGCTTTGTGATTAATGCTTGTACCTCAGTTGAGTTGCTGCCTGTGATAATGATGTCGTCGACATATACCAGGAGATATATGATCGAAGATGAAGTGAATCGCAGGAATAGAGAGGTGTCAGCCCGGGACTCGGTGAAGCCGAAACAAACAAGTGTGGCTCGTAGCTTTTCAAACCAGGCCCTTGGGGCTTGTTTGAGACCGTAGATTGCTTTGTGAAGTCGGCAGACTGTGGGGATCGGTGAAGAGACCTCGAATCCCGGTGGTTGATCCATGTAGACCTCTTCACTAAGGTCTCCATTCAGAAACGCGTTGTTTATGTTGAGCTGATGGATTTGCCAGTTCCGAGATAGAGCAATGGTGAGGACAACACGTACCGTCACTGGTTTGACCACCGGGGAGAAGGTGTCGGAGAAGTCGAAACCAGGTATCTGATGAAACCCCTTCGCTACTAACTGTGCTTTGTATCTAGCAATAGCCCCTGTGGCTGTACGCTTTACTTTGTAAACCCATTTGCAGCCAACAATCTTTCGATGGCAGGGAGCAGGTGTGAGGGACCAGGTGTTGTTGTGTTTGAGAGCCCCAATTTCAGCGAGCATTGCCTGGCGCCAGTGAGGAGTGTCAAGGGCATCCTGCAAGGTACGTGGCTCTTCCTCCGATAAGTTATAAGCACTGGATATGGTTGTGATGTAAGCTTTGGGTTTTCTAATTCCATGTTTGCCTCTGCTGATCATCGGATGTGTATTTGTGATTTGTGGGTGGGCAGTGGAGTGTGGGCCGGGGTTAGAGTTGGGAGGGGAGAGAGGAATGGGTTGTGTGTTGGAAGAGTTGTCAACCGAGGCAGCGGAGTGTGTGGGAGAGGTGGGACATGTGTGAGGTGTTTGTGGTGTAGGAAGGAGAGGATCAGGAAGTACCTGGGGTGATGGCAGCAGGATCGGAGGAGGCGAGCATGGAGCTGTATCGATTGTAGCAGGGGCACGGTTGTGGTATGGAAAAACCGATTCATTAAAGGTGACATCACGAGACAGGTATGTTCGACCGTCTTGGGCCAAACATTTGTAGCCCTTGTGTTGTGGTGAGTAGCCAATGAATGTGCAGGGTTGGGAGCGAAACTCAAGTTTATGCTTGGTATATGGTCGAAGGTTTGGGAAACACTGACACCCGAAAGTCCGGAGAAAGGTATAATCAGGTTTTCTATGAAATTTTTTTTCAAATGGGCTGAGATAATTTATGGTGGCTGATGGAAGTCGATTTATTAAGTAGGTGCTTGAGAAGAAAGCGTCATCCCAGAATTTCTGTGGCATAGAGGCTTGGGCAAGTAGGGTGAAACCTGTCTCGACGATGTGTCGGTGTTTGCGTTCAGCAACGCCATTTTGCTCGGGAGTATGGGGACACGAGACTAGGTGATCAATGCCATGGGTGGTGAAAAATGAGGTAAGGGCTTGAAACTCCCCTCCCCAATCGGATTGAACTTTTTGGATTTTTGATTTAAGTTGGAGTTCGACCTTGGTTTTGAAGTTTGTGAATGTGGGAAAAACATCATATTTTTGTTTTAAAAAATATATCCATGTGTAACGAGAGTGGGCGTCTATGAAGCTGACATAATATTTGTACCCGTTCCGGGATTGAACAGGAGACGGGCCCCAAAGGTCGGTGTGAATGGTTTCAAGAGGAGAAGAGGTGAGAGTGGATGCTTTGTTAAATGGTAATTTGTGTGACTTTGCTTGCTGACAGGCTGAGCATAAATTTAATGATTTGGATAAAGACAAATGACATGAGGAAATAATTTTATTTATGATTTTGACCGTAGGATGGCCTAAACGTTGATGCCAGTGAATTACATCATACTTGCTAGGAATTTTACTGAAAGGTATAGTCTGAGAGGTAAAACACATGGGTACATTTTGAGCCATTTGAACACTGGATGTCACGGTCTTTGGTTGATTGAAAACTGTAGAGGGAGGTGTAGGCTGAGGAATCGTGAAGGTGGCATGGTGGTGATGTGGTCCCAACTTGAATCGATACAGCCCACGCTCAGGCGCTCCTCGAAGAAGAACCTGCTGAGTCACCTGGTCCTTGATAAGACATACAGACGGGTGAAATTCAAAAAACACATGATTGTCTAAGGCAAATTGAGAAACGCTTATCAGGTTTTTTGTTATCTCTGGGACATGTAGCAGGTTTTTGAGAATGAATTTTCTGGAATTAGGTTTATAGGATGAAAGAAGAGAGTATCCAGTATTTGAGATTGAGAGACCAGTACCATTGCCGATGCTGACTTTGTTGTTGCCCCTGTACTCACTGCCAATGTTTAGATTTTGCAGGTCATTGGTGACGTGGTGGGTGGCTCCGGAGTCTGGGTACCAGGCATCGTCACTCGCAGAGTTTTCATTTGGTGAGAATATTGCTGCCAGGGCTGTCGGATTGTGACCTGCTGTGTGGTGCTCGGTTGTGTGGCCTCCGGTGTTGGGACTTGAGAAATTTGTCCCATCTGGTGAGCTGTAGCCAGTGAACGCGCTGTTGTAGCGGTTGAAGCACATGGATGCGACATGTCCCTGTTTGCCGCAGATTTGACACACCAGCCGGCTGTTGGAGCTTCTTCCACGTCCACGGCCGCCACGACCGCCTCTGCTGGGGTATTGATAGGTCTGAGGTGAGTAGTGTTGTTGAGGGGAAGGCCTTGAAGGATATGGCTGTCGGCGTTGGTTGGTGTTGTAGTGAGTGAGGTTGATGTTTGGGAGGTTGGAGTCATTTGTGGGGTTGTTTCCTCTGTCCAGGCGGGCCTCGAAGCTGAGCAGGAGAGAGCTCACGTCATTGAGGGTGAATTGCTCGGATCGAGTGGTGATGGAGACCACTACAGGGTCATATTCGTTGTCGAGCCCTGCAAGGATGTGAAGAATCTGGTCTTCAGTGGACAGCCTGTGGCCTGCAGAGAACAGGATATCAATGCATGCCTTCATCTTTGACAGGTATTCTCTCATCGGGAGATTTCCTTTCTTCATCGTCTAGATTTGGAGTTTGTGTTGGAGGATTTTTGCTTTAGACTGGCCTGCAAAAGCTTGTTCCAGAGTGCACCAGATCTGACAAGCATTTTCTAAACCAACAGTAGAGATAAGAATTTGCTCACTTATAGATGCAAGTAGCCATGAGGCCAGTAGCTGATCCTGGCGAAGCCAAGCGTCATGTGCAGGATTTGGTTGGTCATCAAGTAGGGCTGGTGGTGGTGGTCCTGTGGGCATGAGGATTTCGGTTAGGCCATGACCTCGGACGACCGTCAGCACTTGTTGGCGCCAGAGAAGGTAGTTGCTTTCTGTGAGTCTAATGGTGAGGATTTGATTTCCTGGATTGATCATAGGTTGAGGAATGGGTATGATAGGTTGTTGGTTTATTGGTTCAGCTAGCTGAGGGTTTTGGTTTTGGTTGTGTTCGGCCATTCTGATTTTGAGCTGAGAATGGCTCTGATACCATATAGAAAAACCAGAGGATAGTATAAGGCTTTGAAAAGGAAATGAACTCAGCTAATCTTTTCATTCATCAATAATTGGTTGTGTTCGGCCATTCTGATTTTGAGCTGAGAATGGCTCTGATACCATATAGAAAAACCAGAGGATAGTATAAGGCTTTGAAAAGGAAATGAACTCAGCTAATCTTTTCATTCATCAATGATTGTATTTATACACAAATGAATTCTTACATAGGAAAGGGAATATTCGATAATGACAGGCTGTGATGCTGAGGGTATTGCAGCTGGAGATGTACTGATAAAAACCCGTTAGCCAATCAGCATTCTTCTGCTGGTACGATGAACAGTGATTGGTCAGTGGAGGCTGCAATGGGATCGCCACATCAGCAAGGTAACATTTATTTGTGTTTGTGTCAAACGACAAACAATTTTGATGTTATGTCGTTTGAGCTGTGTTGTGTAGTCTTAACATGTACAATGTAACTATTTATTATTTATGTCAAAAACAACATTCAAGTCCGTTTTTAAGCTAACAAGTGAAGTTTAATTAGGCACGGATCTAACTTGGAACTAGTCACTGAAGTTTCTATCACGTATTTGGAATGGATTGTACCCGCATAGATTAGGCTGAATAAAAGATTTATGGTATTTTCTGTAATTTTTTATATTACTTTGCTCTTTGATAATTAATTGCGATGAGATTTTGTTCTTGGACAATTGCATGAATTGCATTCGTTAAAAAGATGATTTTGCCATGCAATGATTCTTAAATGGAAAACAATGTAATGAAAATTATGAAATGTAATGAAGTGAAGATAATAATACGTATTGCTTCCTAATTTTATAATTAATGTTTAAATAAGTAATTTGAAGTACTATATCATTATCTTATAATAATAAAAAATTTATTTTTCACTATGTGTATGACGTGTTCAACTTTTGAATTTTGAAAACATTGAATATTCTTTCTAGTTAAGGTTTTTTTTTTTTCCAATATTTCTATTTAAGTTTCTCACCTACTGGGACTGATTTTTTTTTTTTTTTTTTTCAGAAATTGTCGTTGAACAAAATGACAGTCAAGAGAATGACCCATCTGGATTCCTTTATAATCGATTGGAGTTGTTGGATTGGGCACTGTCATCGATGCAATACTTATGACAAGAAAAAAATTCGATTTTATGGTACAAATTATTTTAAACTAAACTTATGACTATGAGTACTCTTCTTCTGTGATTAATTAAGGGAAAATAACATATTTATACCCTGTGTTTTAGTGAAATGTCGAGTTTAATCCTCAGTTTTCAAAAATGTCGAGTTCATACCCTCTGTTTAACTAAAATGACGAAATTATACCCTGAAATGAATAACAGCGTCACAAATCTCCCTTTCATTGATATTAACTCTTATATAAGAAAAACCGAATCAAATATAAATCAGTAACCTAATTTCCAAATTCTCAATTTTGAAATAAAAATAGGCTTAAATTGAAATTCAATAATAAAACTCATACCGCCTAAGAAATGACTTCATTCCGTGTTCGAATTGTAACTCTAAATCTTGGATTCTCTGTTCGAATATGCGATTTTGATGACTATCAACTATCGATGTTTATCCCTTTGCCTCTTTCTGTGTTCTTCACGATTAAGAGACTGTTGTTTATTTTTTAGTTTTTAAATAAATTACATATATGGCGCGAATGAATAAAGATAATTGTTGTTTATATTATAAATATTATAGTCAACGTCAATGAAAAGTCAATAAAAAGAATATTTGTGACACTGTTGTCTATTTCAGGGTATAATTTCGTCATTTTAGTTAAACAGAGGGTATGAACTCGACATTTTTGAAAACCGAGGGTTAAACTCGACATTTCACTAAAACACAGGGTATAAATGTGTTATTTTCCCATTAATTAAAGAAGAATCCGTAATATGTTTTTAAAAAATAAATCGAATGCATATTTTTTTATTTTATTTTTTTATCATCATGACAGTTTGAACTCAACAAAGCCAGAAATCAAATTACAAATTCATACAATCGCCAATCAGGACGACAAGCTCTCCCGTTGTTCCAACTTCTACCCTCTACCAAGTAATTAAAATGATACACTTAGTATGTTTCGTGCTTCTTAATAATGACGTTAATTTGGCAACACAAACATGGATTTTAACCTAAATTGATATCAATTAGGATAAGTCATTGGAAAAAATATAGTTCGTTGACAAATAAAAATAGTACAACAACTGTCTGGAGAAGAGCACTTGGTTCCGAGTATGTAGTCTCGAGAACTCCAAGTTTTTAAGCAAAAATTATCTCCAAATATAGACGAATCTAATAAAAAGAGATAACATCAATGAGAGTGTTGAATGATAGGTAAGACTTCTAGCGTGTGCTTGTGTTTGTGAAAAATCGAATGTCCTCGTTTCAGCGGCTCATGTATTTATAGGACTTGGGGTCGAGTACATCGGGTGACCAGTCTCACGTCCATGACAATTATGGTGAGGTGGTAGCCCAATGTAGTGGAGAACGGGGGTCCTACATCAGGAGGACAAGCTCTCCCATTGTTCCAACTTCCAACTTCCACCCTCTACCAAGTAATTAAAATGATAGAGTTCCTATGTTTCGTGCTTCTTAATAATGACGTTAATTTGGCAACACAAACATGGATTTTAACCTAAATTGATATTAATTAGGATAAGTCATTGGAAAAAAAAAAGTTTGTTAACAAATAAAAATAGTACAACAATTGTCTGGCGATGAGCACTTGGTTCCGAGTATGCAGTCTCGAGAACTCCAAGTTTTTAGGAAAAAATTATCTCTAAATACAGATGAATCTAATAAAAAGAGATAACGTAAATGAGAGTGTTGAATGATATGTAAGACTTCTGGCGTGTGCTTTTGTGAGTGAAAAAGCGAATGTCCTCGTTTCAGTGGTGTCCTCATGTATTTATAGGACTTGGGGTCGAGTACTTGGGGTGATCAGTCTTACGTCCTTGCAGTTACTGGATGGTTATTCTCTCAGATGCTCGGAATAATCGTCGAGGTGTGCGTTTTACTTAAATTTTAATTTGTTTACACGTGTTTTCTTTGTTCGACTAGTCTTTGACCTATCAGCTTCTCTTCCATTCGAAGTTTTGCTAGGTAGAGTTCGTTCTTATTTTATGAACGGGTCGTTCCTTAAACTTAATGAACCCTTGAGCCTATTTGACTCGGACTCGGTGCTGAAATCCTGACGTTCTCAGAGCGTCCGAGCTCTTGCTCGGAACATGCAAATGATGTGAGTAACATAGTAATCATTGGAAATGCTTTCGCAGCAATCATCACTATACTATTGTTTGTTTTCAACTGTTTTTTTGTCACAATTTCTTTTCCTCTTAGATTATCTCCTATTGGGACCCTGATTTTGAGGGCCTCTTATTCTCAAAATGAGAATTTAAATGGCCATCTACTTCAATGGAGACCCTCAAATTTATCTCTATAAATTTTATATATTGCATATTAATTCTTAATATTTATTAATATTAATATTATTACACTTTCATAAATAATAAAACATACATATTGTACTCTTTAATTTTAGTTTGTGCAAATGTAAATAATAATAGTATGTGTGTTATTTTTTTATTCATCCACTAATAAATATATCAATTTATTATATTAAAAATGATCTAATTAAAATAAATTTATCTTTATGTACAAAAAAAACAAATATTTTACTAAAATTAGGTCAATTTTAACTTATATAAAAAAAATGACTAATAAATAATAACCTAATAATATTTGAGAATCTAAATAGTGCACCCTCATATTAAATATGAGGATCCATTATTCAAATCTCCAAATTAAAGTTTCGAAGGCCTCCATTAAAAAGCAAAACCCTCAAAATGAGGATTTGGGGCATCATGCTCTAACTAAAAACTAACATTCCGGCACAGGAAAAAATAATTTAAATTAGTTTTTGCAAAAATTAAAAAATTGATGTTGATTAATAATTGATTGGATTCGCTAACTTCTTTTCGGCCATGTACAAAGATTACCGAAGTATACACGTCACCACATGACATATAATCTCTATTCTATATATATAACACTTCACTCTCTACTAGCTAGTACTCTCTCTAGTTAAACTCTCTCTCCGTCATCAGAAAAGCTAGCCATGGATCTTCTGATGAAGATCGCGGTGGTGGCGGCGCTCTCGTACGCCGCGTCGCAGCTGATCGCGGCCCTGTGGGCGAGCCGGGGTCGGCGGTGCTACATGCTGGCGTACGAGTGCTACAAGCCGCCGGAGCACACGAAGCTGACCACCGACTCGTGCGCGAAGATCGTCCTCCGAAACGAGAACCTCGGACTCGACGAGTTCCGGTTCCTCCTGAAGACCATGGTGAGCTCCGGCATCGGCGAGGAGACCTACTGCCCGGAGATCGTCCTGGACGGCCGCGAAGAGACTCCGAAGCTGGACGACGCCTTCGAGGAGATGGACAAGGTCATCTTCGCCACGCTCGACGGCCTCTTCGCGAAGACCGGCGTCTCTCCGGCGGAGATCGACGTCCTGGTGGTCAACGTCTCGCTGTTTTCTCCGGCGCCGTCGCTGGCGTCGAGGGTGGTGAACCGATACAAGATGAGGCACGACGTGGCGGCGTACAATCTCTCCGGGATGGGGTGCAGCGCCAGCATCGTCGGGGTGGACCTGATCCACCAAATCTTCCGGACCCGACCCGACAGCCTGGCGATCCTGGTCAGCACCGAGTCGTTCGGCCCAAACTGGTACTGCGGGAAAGAGAAGTCCATGATGCTCTCCAACTGCCTGTTCCGCACCGGCGGCTGCTCCATGCTCTTCACCAACAAGCCGCGCCTCCGCCGGAACGCCATCCTGCGCCTCCGCTGCCTCGTCCGGACCCACCTCGGCGCCGACGACGAGGCCTACCAGTGCTGCATCCAGACCGAAGACGCCGCCGGCCACCAGGCAAGGACACGGACCCTCTCAATATTTTATTTTCTATATTTTTTGTTATTATTGTCAATTTTTTTTTAGACCTTCAAACAACTTTGAATTGCATATTAGCCTCCTCTAAGCCCAATTAATTTTTTTTAAACAGTTTTTACTAGTTTTTAATTTCTTTTTTAAACTTTCAAAATTTATTTAACTATTTTTTTGACATATTAACATCTCTAGGTTACATTTCTGGCTAATTTAGATCGGGTGATTTAGTTAAATAGTCAATTTAAATTATGGATTTGCAAAATAACCAAAGTTTGTCTAAAATTAGTGAAATGATCCAAATGTGCAATAATCTGATTTCAAAAAACGTTTTGACTCAATGATTAATTGTTTTGAAAGTGATAAATTACTTATTATAATCGTCAAAAATTTTAATCTTCGGAGTAAAAAAAATTTGAAAATGCAAATTTGTCTGTTTTGCTGAAAAGTTGAAATTTTGATTATTTTGCTAATCAATAAGTTTCAAATGATTATTTTGTATAATTTTTTCTATCAATTTTTGGCTCCGTGGTACTAGGGCTTCCGGCTGACCAAGAAGCTGACGGGAGCGGCAGGGAGGGCGCTGCAGATGAACCTGCGCGTCCTCCTCCCAAAGATCCTCCCTTTGACGGAGCTCCTTAGCATCGGATTGTCGAGACTGGCGGGGAAAAAGGAGGTGGTGGACTTCAAGACGGCGGCGGAGCACTTCTGCATCCACCCGGGGGGCCGGGCGGTGATCGACGGGGTCGGGATGAGCCTCGGCCTCAGCGACGAGGATCTCGAGCCGTCCCGGATGGCGCTGCACCGCTTCGGGAACACCTCCGCCAGCGGCTTCTGGTACGTGCTCGGCTACATGGAGGCCAAGGGTAGGCTCGCGAGAGGCGACCGGATTCTCATGATGAGCTTCGGGGCCGGGTTCAAGTGCAACAACTGCTTGTGGGAGGTCACCAGGGACTTGAACCACCCCAATGTCTGGGAAGGGATCGTCCAGGACTACCCTCCCTCCTCTCTCCTCAACCCTTTCACCCAGAGGTATAGCTGGATCAACGACGATTATCTCGGCTTCGTTCGCCTCGAACGTTAATCATTCATTAATCAAATTCATTAATTAGTCCACTCTTTTTTTCCCTTTCTATATTTGTCAAACTGTTATTTTCTTTTTCATCGGCGTGACCCGTCTTAGTCTGGTCGTGCCTCATATTTATTTGGATCATGAGTTTGCTTCAACATCAACTATTAAGTAATTTCCTTCCCATTAATCTTTTTTTTTTGTGATTGATTGTGTGACATAAACTGGAGTCGAAATCGGAATGAATACGAATTCATGTTTTGATGATACATTTGGTATAATTCGTCGTTAACGTGTTTACGGTTCAATAAATACAGACCAGGCGCCCACGGGTAGCTGAGTACCACTAAATATTCAAGCGAAAAATTTATTAAATAAATAGGACAAGTGCTTTATGAGGTGTCTCATGTGGGTGGGTGAAAGTTTTTATGACCGACAGTAAGTTGTCAAAATTTCCGTTGTACCGGTTGAAATTTGAACCACTAGGCCTGTTAAATTACGTTAGAGCCATATGTATTTGGTTTGAAGGGTTTTCGCTTTTGCAAAAACTTATACAAAATAGAAACTAATTAGTTAGTAAAATAGTCCATATTTTAAATTTTCAAGAAAATGGTTAAAGTTACCTTGTAAAAAAAATTGACCATGTGACTTTTTGACAATTTATGTAAATTAGTTATAAGTTTAGTTTGAAAATAAATTAATCACATTTTGACTAATAGACTCAGTTTAATCAAATCTTAGTTATTATCTAAATCCACTCATTTCAATTTGACTATATAGCTATAAAATCCTTCGACTTTCTATAGTAAATAGAGACAAAAGCATTATCAATGAGTTGGGTTTAAAAAGTAAGCTTTAAATGTAATTGATCTATATTATGTAAATAAAACTCAAATTATCTTAACTAATTGTTTAACTAGCTGCGGTTACAAATGTTGACATGTCCGTTTACCAACTAATTGTACGAAACTTTAACTTTTACACATAACCTTTGGCTAATACAAAACCAATATATATATATATATATATATATATATATATATATGTATATGTATATATATATATATATATTGGGAAACTTGATAAATCAATCATTTTGTGACATACATTTGAAAATAAAGCCATGTTTTGGTACTCTTAGGAAAACCAAGCATTTTTAATAATGAAAAGTCTGAAATACCCTTACTTCTTCTTCTTCTTTCATGAGTAGAGTTAAATAACTTAATAAAATCAAAATAATACTTTAGGAATTTTAGGTGGAGTGATAAAACATCATCTATGCCATAGTCTTGCAATATATATATATATATATATATATATATATATATATATATATATATAGGGAAACTTGATAAACCAAACATTTTGTGACATCACATTTGAAAATAAAGCCATGTTTTGGTACTCTTAGGAAAACCAAGCATTTTTACTAATGAAAAGTCTGAAATACCCTTACTTCTTCTTCTTCCTTCATGAGTAGAGTTAAATAACTTAATAAAATCAAAATAATACTTTAGGAATTTTAGGTGGAGTGATAAAACATCATCTATGCCATAGTCTTGCAATATATATATATAGGGAAACTTGATAAACCAAACATTTTGTGACATCACATTTGAAAATAAAGCCATGTTTTGGTACTCTTAGGACAACCAAACATTTTTACTAATGAAAAGTCTGAAATACCCTTACTTCTTTTTCTTTCTTCATGAGTAGAGTTAAATGACTTAATGTAATCAAAATAAAAAAGAGGAGCAAAAATCCACAAACCCACGCACGGTGAAGCCCGAACCGGTCCTCATCGTCGCCGCCATTCGCTCCTTCCTCTTCTTGTTCAGCCCTCCTCGTTGCCGCCATTCGCTCCTTCATCTTCTTGTTCATCCCTCGATGCCCACGACCTAATTCCTTTAAACTCAAATTTGTTAGGCGTTCTATGTAGTTAACTACTTGAGAGAAGAAAAATGGGTAAGTTTCGATCCCTAATTCGATAATATTTTGTAAGAGATTTGTTTGATTTTTTGAAAAAAGGAGTTTGGGTTCGTCATTTGGGATCCAGGAAAAAGTTCGAATTTGTTGTCTGTAATTTCGAACTTTTTAGCTGTTATTTCGATTGCATTTTGAACTTTTTAACTTTTATAGATTTGACTTGTGATGTATACTCTTCAAGAATGGTTCTTCAAGCGGAGAGAAAAATCTGGAAACGCGAAGACCAAATTGAGTCCAAAATTTGATGAGGACTTACGACTTCAAGTTATTTATGTGTTGGATTTCAGAGATTTCAGTTATTTTATATAATGAATTTCAGAGGTTTCAGTTATTTTATGTCTTTGATTTAAGACATTTCAGTTATTTTATGTAATGGATTTCATACTTTCCAATTATTTATGTGTTGGATTTCAGAGATTTCAGTTATTTTATGCAATGGATTTCAGAGGTTTTAGTTATTTTATGTCTTTGATTTCAGACATTTCAGTTATTTTATGTAATGGATTTCATACTTTCCAGTTATTTATGTGTTGGATTTCAGAGATTTCAGTTATTTTATGCAATGGATTTCAGAGGTTTCAGTTATTTTATGTCTTTGATTTAAGGTACATTTCAGTTATTTTATGTAATGGATTTCATACTTTCCAGTTATTTATGTGTTGGATTTCAGAGATTTCAGTTATTTTATGTAATGGATTTAAGACATTTCAGTTATTTTATGTAATGGATTTCATACTTTCCAGTTATTTATGTGTTGGATTTCAGAGATTTCAGTTATTTTATGTAATGGATTTCAGAGGTTTCAGTTATTTTATGTCTTTGATTTAAGACATTTCAGTTATTTTATGTAATGGATTTCATACTTTCCAGTTATTTATGTGTTGGATTTCAGAGATTTCAGTTATTTTATGTAATGGATTTCAGACATTTCAGTTATTTTATGTAATGGATTTCATACTTTCCAGTTATTTATGTGTTGGATTTCAGAGATTTCAGTTATTTTATGTAATGGATTTCAGAGGTTTCCGTTATTTTATGTCTTTGATTTAAGACATTTCAGTTATTTTATGTAATGGATTTCATACTTTCCAGTTATTTATGTGTTGGATTTCAGAGATTTCAGTTATTTTATGTAATGGATTTCATCCAAACTACCAAAGTAATTATCAGCAAACATTACAAACCCAATTTTCATCCAAACTTTTTCATTGTTTTCATCCAATTTTCATCACCCCTTTTTCAGGCTTTTCAGTTTGGCTGTGTTCAACGGAGTGTAATCATCATACTTTATGGGCCGCTTGCTCCTTCTCTTCGAAACTACACAATCCAACATAAAATAATTAAAAAGCACAAACAACTTTGAAATTGAAAAAATAAACCATGAAATATAGGCAAAATAGTTTGAAATTAACATGAACTTACCATAGACGCGGACAGATTCTTTCGCCAGAGGTTCTTTTTTCGCTGGAAGGTTGACGAAATCATCGTCGTCGTCATCAGGGGATGCCACGGTGCTTGCCGTCTCGGGGGCTGCCACAGTGCTTTCCGTCTCGGGGGCTGCAAAAAAATGATAAGTTGTCATAAAACAC
Source organism: Urtica dioica subsp. dioica (assembly GCF_054948205.1). Classification (NCBI taxonomy): domain Eukaryota; kingdom Viridiplantae; phylum Streptophyta; class Magnoliopsida; order Rosales; family Urticaceae; genus Urtica; species Urtica dioica. The sequence goes on along the minus strand of NC_142767.1, from coordinate 13,642,168 downwards.
TGGAAAAAGTTCGAAATAAAGAATCAATCAAAGATAAAAACTTCGAATTTTGACACAAATATTGCTAAAAGTAGGTGCAAAATATCCAAACTGCATACATACCCTCACAAATCTTTCCAAAACAAATCAATCATAAATCTTTGAAATCCCTTCAAATAATACCAGAAAGTACCCTAAACGGTATAAACTTCATAGCAAAAAAAAATCCGAAATGCCTAATCAAAACATACCCAAAATTTCAAACCAAAAATACCCAAAATTTCATAATAAAACAATCTTAATTACCGAAAATTCATGGACAACTTCAAACCCTCAGACCCAAAATCAAATTTTGGACTCAATTTGGTCTTCGCGTTTCCAGATTTTTCTCTCCGCTTGAAGAACCATTCTTGAAGAGTATACATTACTAGTCAAATCTATAAAAGTTAAAAAGTTCGAAATGCAATCGAAATAACAACTAAAAATTTTGAAATTACAGACAACAAATTCGAACTTTTTCCTGGATCCCAAATGACGAACCCAAACTCCTTTTTTCAGAAAATCAAACAAATCTCTTACAAAATATCATCGAATTAGTGATCGAAACTTACCCATTTTCTTCTCTCAAGTGGTTAACTACATAGAACGCCTAACAAATTTGAGTTTAAAGGAATTAGGTCGTGGGCATCGAAGGCTGAACAAGAAGATGAAGGAGCGAATGGCGGCGACGAGGATGGCTGAACAAGAAAAGGAAGGAGCAAATGGCAACGACGACGAGGACTGGTTTGCCAAGAGATGTGAGTTTGAGCGGGTGTTATCTTAAGCTTGTCTCTCGTCCGCGTGGAGCTCAAAGTTTCTTTGAGAAACACATCTGCCACATGATCAATTGACAGAACATATTTGATCTTCACCTTTTTCATTTGCATGTTTCCTCTCGCAAAATAATATGCATTTCACTGAGTAGATGTCACCCACGTAATCTCATCCGTGTGAGAATCCAAACTCTGGTACTAGTACTCAGCCTCGATGCAAGACTTGGAGACACTATGTTGTTTCTTCGGCTGATAGGAAATGATATATCTGCAAAGGAATAGGCTATAACAAGAAGTAGAACGACAATCACCAACATTTGAGGCCTAATCTATTTTAAAGAATCCCATAATGTTCAGGTCCAAGTCTAAGTAACTCATGGCATTGAGAAAAGTGTAGATCGTGTTCTTAGGCTTGTGAATGATGGAGGCTCAAAGGAGTTTTATTTACTTCAATGCCCAAGATATAATCAATGGTGCCTGTATCCTTTAAAGAGAACCTAGGATTAAGGTTAGTGATTAGCGATTGAATGGACTTCTGATTGTTGTCAAGTGACAAAAATGTCACCAAGATAGGCTAACACATAGGTAGCTAGTTGAGTCAGCACTAGCTCTTACAAACAAGGATTGATTTTAAAACCAAGGATTGACTTTTCGGGGAAACCGGCCGGAAACTGCCTTACCGGAGAGGACCGGTACCGGTTCGCTAGTTACCGTTTTCGTTCCAATTTACCGGTGCTTTCCGGTGCCTTCTGATGGTTTTCGGTGCTTTCCGAGGGTTTTCGTTCGTCGCAGGTTTTTTTGTCAACTTTCCTTGGTTTTCGATAGGTAAGTTTCTGGGGTTTCTCAAATTTTGGGATTTTTTTTTTTCATTTTTTTGATAATTTTTTTACTTTAATCCATGATTTCAAGTGTTTGAGTAATGAATATGAGTTTATTGGTTGTTTTGTATGATTTTCTATGTATTTTTAGGTTTAATCCGAATTAAAATGTTAATTTTTAATCCGAATCTGAGTTTCTTGATGTTGTAAATGATGATTTGATAATGATTACGATGTTCTTGAGTGGATGTTCTTGAGATGAATATGATGCTTATGATGTTTAATGATGATGAATGATGTTCTTGAGTTGAATATGATAATTTGATGATGAATATGATGATTGTGATGATGAATTGATATCATGTATTCGTTGTATGAACAATGAAGTTTGAACTATGAAAATTATGTTTATTTTTGCAAAATACATGTCTGAATACCCCTCGGTTTTCTACATTTTTTTGTCGGTTTTCTCTACGATAAACGGTTTCCGATCGGTACCGATTTCCTTTTTTTCTGAATACCCCTCAGTTTTCCCTCCGGTAAGCGGTTTACCCCTAAAATTGAAGTCGCTGTACGATAACGGTAACGGCAAGGCGAGCCTTCCTTAAAACTAAACTCAACTAGGGGAAGCTAAGTTTTTCAAACTAAGCCATTTTTTTTCTTTTTTAAGGTCATACAAAGACTTATTAAGTCTGCAAACCAAGGAAGGTCTTAATTAAACTGTCTACAAACCCTTCACGTTGTGTCATGTACACATATTCATCCAGTTCATGCTCATGCCACCGAGAGCGACACTAAGAGATGAACTCGAATAGTATGTGGAGTTACAGGGCTAAAGGTTTATGTGAAATGAAAACTCGAAATTTGTGAGAAACCTTTAGCTACCACGCTTATCTTGTGTTTGTGTTATGAATCATGAGATTTTTTTTTTATCTTGATCACCCACTTACATACTACATGCTTGCCACCATCTGATAGTGAGACCAACCTCCGAGTTAGTTTCCTCACTAGAGCATCTCAATATTCAAAGCATAGATCCATGATTTGTCAGCAAGGGCTTCTAAAATAGAAGTTGAATCAATGGATGCAATGGGCACTTTTGATTTGTAGACACCATTTGTGTTGACGCTAGATCATCGCATCAATTGATAAATTCTATGATAAAAATAATTAATTAGGAGATTATGACACAAATATTACTAAACTCATATCACTTTACAAAAATAAACTAAAACTTAAATTTTGACAGTTCTATGATTGAATGCGTTGTGCAGAGATGAAATATCTTTCATACTTTTGTAACAGATTGGTAACGTACATTATTTCGTACAATTTGATCACGATTTTTAAAATTCGTGACTAATCGCTTACGAAATAAGAAAATGATCACAAAATGCTATTTTGTAAGAAAATAGTTATCTCTCTCTTGATTTTAGTTTTAATTGATGTTGGAATTCTAGGTTTTGCATAATTAAATTGAATTTGGGAGAAACTCTCTATCAAATCAATCGAGAGTAAATCTGAATTTATTTGAATGAATACAACCGCTTGGTGAAGAAGTCTGCTAGCTAGTGATGCGTTCGAATTTGTATTGCCAAGAATGTCCACTCCGACAAAGACCTGTTTCTCTTCTTGAGAAACTAAGGCATACATCTTGTATACCCATCAGCAGAACTGGACCTGCGTATAAGTGATTGACTTGATCGATCCCATGTAGAATCGCATAATAGATTTTGACTGATTGAAAAGACTGAGCCTTTTATGTTTTTTTCTTCGCAAGAACACTCACAGTAGCATTCTGGACTAAAATAGCTCAACTCCTCGTAGAGTGACTCCAATTTGGTGAAGTAGATACCAATCAAACTCTGTTCTAGAGCGAGATTGACAAATTTTCCATCGCTCTGTTGGCGGGCAAAGCTTCCATGACGTGGGGTCAAGATTGTGGCCGGCAAAAGGTTTTTGTCCTTGATGCAGCGTAGTCAATCTTTCTTGATTGTGACCAAGATACGTAATTGTCTCCATTGAGCAGCTGAGAGACCAAGGCTTTCCCTGGAGAATCGGAATTTTTCGAGATAGTAAAGATCCGTCTGAACTTCGAGATTGGATCGTCGTCTCGTGTCTTCAGAGGAACGAGAGAATGGAACGCCGTCTCAAGTCTTCACAGGATCGAGAGAATGAGCTCTCCGTCGATGGATCTCCGGATTCCGCCCTAGAATGATGTGAAAGGAATCGGAAAGTGAAATCAAGAAAAGAGAGAAATACAAACCTAGAATCATATTGAGAATTAGCGAAGTCGCCGATCCAATTTTCGCAGAGGTTTCTTGATTCTTCATTGAAGAGATGATGAAGAAGAAGCAAAACTCAGAATTGGGGATGAAACGAAGACCTAATCTCAGAGAATCTTGTTGAAAATCGCTCTGAATCATAGAACACGTCTCCTTTGATGAAGCATATTCCGTCATTGAAGCGATGGGGATAAGAACTTGAAATCGAGAAGAAGAGACACTGAATAATCTGAATTCTCATATGGTATGAAAAATCTGCTCTGATACCATGTTGGAATTCTAGATTTTGCAGAATTTAATCGAATTTGAGAGAAACTCTCTATCAAATCAATCAAGAGTAAAACTGAAATTATTCGAATGAATCAACTAGTACATGATATCAGTTATATATAGCTGAGTAGTTTGACAACAAAGAATAAAACTAACAATCATATCTTTGTGTACAAACTAACAAACATAAAAATAACAAACGACACTGTCATTTAACATAACAGAAAAGAAAAGAAACAGATACAAAAAGAAATAAGATAGACTGCTAATGCTCCCATAATTGATTATAATAAAGTGATATAAATATAATATTATTTGTGTTAAAATCCTATTAATTAGCCTACATACACAAGAAGGGATATTATAACATATTGTTTCGTGTCAAATATATTCTTTAGCCTTTAGAAAAAGAAAAAAAATATATATATATATATATATAATTCAGTCCACGCACTGCGATGGCTCCCACTTGCTGACGTGGAAAGTCAAAGCAAAGTGAATTTCCAAAAGCCAATTTCTTCGGACACCGAAAATAGTAAACCTCCCCACCAATCAACGGCCTAAATAATCTCTGATCCTACAAGAGTGTCCAAAATCAACAATCGACGATGTCCCCGCGCGACACGTGTCATCCTCGCGACTTTTGGGAAATTCTTGGACCTCTCTTTTTGCGCCAGCCATTTCCAAGAACTTTCCCAATTCTCTTTCGTATCCTTTTTCTCCTCCTTCCTCTGGTAAGACCTCAACTTTGAATGCAAAAGTCTCGTTGCTCCAATTCTCTAAATATCGCTCATGGCAGCTCTAATGGAATACGGTACTTTCTCACTCTTATTCTCCTGTTTTACCAGTCTTAATGCTTCTTCTTGTCAATTATTGAAAGAACTCAATACATCAGCTCGTTATTTCGTTCTAATATCTGCGAACTTGAATTCGTCTTTTCTTTTCTTTTCCCGTGAACCAAACGGATCGGCTCTGTAATTGCTTGTGAATTGAAATTTTTCATAGGAGGGGGTGAGAGAGACTTGGAAACGGGATTGGTTACGCCGACGAAAGCGAGCCAGGCGGATCCTTCGCCGTCGCCGTCTCCATCGCCGTCGTCTACGGCGTCGGCACCGGCGCTGGTTCTGTCGAATTCCGGGAAGCGGATCGACCAGGCTGGGCGGAAGAAGTACGTGAAGCAGGTGACCGGGCGGCACAACGACACCGAGCTCCACCTGGCGGCGCAGCGCGGCGATTTGGCGGCCGTGAAGCAGATTCTGGCTGATATTGACTCGCAGATGGTCGGAACTCTCAGCGGAGCCGAGTTCGATGCTGAGGTGGCAGAGATTAGGGTGGCCGTGGTCAACGAGGTCAACGAACTTGGGGAGACCCCCTTGTTTACCGCCGCTGATAAAGGATTTCTCGAGATTGTCAAAGAGTTGCTCAAGTACTCCAACAGAGAGACTGTTACGAGGAAGAATCGCTCGGGATACGATCCGCTCCATACTGCTGCGAACCAAGGCCATCATGGTGAGACTAAATTTGTATGCCTTTTGAAGCGATTATATCAACCAATCGAACGGTATATGCACGGCCAGTGAACTTATATGTCTGTGGTTACATTAATTGCAGCCATTGTCCAAGTTCTACTGGATCACGACCCAACACTTAGCAGAACGATCGGCCCGTCAAATTCAACTCCGCTCATATCAGCCGCTACGAGAGGGCACATCGCAGTTGTGAATGAACTTCTGTCGAAAGACGGGAGCTTGCTGGAGATATCGAGATCGAACGGGAAAAACCCGTTGCATTTGGCAGCGAGACAAGGGCATGTAGAGATCGTAAGAGCGTTGCTGAACAAGGATCCGCAATTGGCGCGGAGGACCGACAAGAAAGGCCAAACCGCGTTGCATATGGCGGTCAAAGGACAGAGCACCGAGGTTGTCACGCTGCTTCTACAGGCTGACGCTGCCATTGTCATGCTTCCGGACAAATTCGGAAACACGGCGTTGCACGTCGCTACAAGGAAAAAGCGCGCAGAGGTAGCTTTTGAATACTTTATACCTTCGCTGTTTTCAATTTTTATGTGATATTTATGATGATCATACTGATGTGTAACTCTGCATTGAATCCTTTTAATTGTCCCTCGCAGATAGTAAACGAGTTGCTACTGCTTCCAGACTCGAATGTTAACGCGCTGAGCAGAGAACACAAAACGGCTCTCGACATCGCTGAAGAGCTTCCTCCTTCTGAAGAAGCCACGGACTTGAAGGAGATTCTCTCTCGCTACGGCGCCGTCAGAGCCAACGAGCTAAACCAGCCGAGGGACGAGCTGAGGAAGACCGTGACGCAGATCAAGAACGACGTCCACACCCAGCTCGAGCAGACGAGGAAGACGAACAAGAACGTGCACAACATCTCGAAGGAGCTCCGGAAGCTCCACAGGGAAGGGATCAACAACGCGACGAACTCGGTGACGGTCGTGGCGGTGCTCTTCGCGACGGTGGCGTTCGCGGCGATCTTCACGGTGCCAGGTGGCGACAAGGACGACGGGACGGCGGTGGTGGTGCGGAGCCCGCCGTTCAAGATCTTCTTCATATTCAACGCCATCGCGCTCTTCACGTCCTTGGCCGTGGTGGTCGTGCAAATCACGCTCGTCCGAGGCGAGACAAAGGCGGAGAAGAAGGTCGTGGAAGTGATCAACAAGCTGATGTGGCTCGCCTCGGTGTGCACTTCCGTGGCGTTCATGGCCTCTTCCTACATCGTGGTGGGTCGTAAGCACCAGTGGGCTGCGATTCTGGTCACTTGCGTCGGGGGTTTCATAATGGCAGCGGTGCTCGGAACCATGACTTACTACGTTGTCAAGTCCAAGAGGAGTCGCTCCATACGCAAGAGGGAAAAATCCGCCAGGAGAAGCGGATCCAATTCTTGGCACCACTCTGATTACTCGAACTCGGAGATCGATAGAATTTACGCTCTTTGATCCATGTGTGTAGGACTCTGCTACCTAGAGAAAGAGAGAGAGAGAGAGAGAGAGAGAGAGAGAGAGAGAGAGAGAGAGATCTTGCAGAATTTCGTCACACGGTCCTAGTTGTTAATTTACACTGATACGGTACGACTCGGAGTTCAAATGTCGTTTACCCAAGTTGTATCTGCTGTTTATATGTTGTATTTCAAAGCTCGATTTGTGACTTTTGTTTTTTTCCTTTGACTGCCAGAAAGGATGAAAATGGTGGTCTTACAAGTGGAAACCTTTAGAATGAGAGAATGATTTTAAACTTGTCTCGATTTGTCACTTTTTCCCCTTGACTGCCAAAAATGATGAAAATGGCTGTAGCCCGCGAGCTTGAAAGACATAATTTTAAACATATAATGACCATATTTTTGAGCTTTGCGCTCGGCGGCTTGTAAGACTTCAACTTCTTAAGAAGTTGGTATATTCCTCGATTTGTCAATAATTTAATGTTTCGTTCGATAACTTTACAGTCCAAGACAAAGTTAGTGATTAGTTAAATTTTTCCGTTTGATTAGTGCTTCAATGTCCAATGTATTTAATTATATATAATTATATATATATATATATATATATATATATATATATATATATTACATGCCTCGTATTTAATTGTATATATATGCTACATGATCTACAAAAAATTGACAGCAATAATATCAATTGTTCGTCACTTATTAAAAATCAATCAAAACCCAAATATTGATATTTCGAATACCAAATATGTCATGGAATCAACCAGTTCGTGATCGATTTGATACTAAATGTTTCAATATTTGATTTTTGGTAATTATCAAGCAAATTATATTATTGCTGTCAATTTTCTCATGATCTAAGGTGAATTAGCCTACTAGCCCAATCAACCCATTTTTGTTAAAGGAATAGCCCAAGTTTGAATTTATTAAAAGAATAGCCCAAGTGATATTTCAGTTCCAAAATCACCCTCACCCAAAACTCAGTCTCATTTCCACAACCTCAGGCCTCGATTCCCTCTCCCACCGAAAACCTCTTTGATCTCTGTCGCCGACTTCATCTTCTCCAGGCCGCCGCCAATCCTCCGTTGCCCTTGGCCGCCGCGCTCGTCGACGCCCAAACCGGTCGCCGAGTCCCCTTCCCGGAGCGTCTTCTTCTTCCTCACCTCAACAATGGCGGTCGAACAAGAAGACGATCCTTTTCTGAGATTCGTCGACCATGCGAGGTCTACGATATCTCCGGTATTCGAAGACGGAGATTTTGATCCAAGATCTCTGAGCTGGAACTGGATCGCCTCTCGTGTCCTCAAAACTTGCGCCACCTATTCCAGTGGCGTCACCGTCGCGATTCTTCACTCTGAACTCTCTCTGGTTCGCTCTCTCTCCCTCTCTCTAGTTTGCTCTCTAATTCGCGAATCAGTTAATAAATTAACTTATTAAATTCTGTTAGGTTAATTAATTGACTGACTGGTTGAATTAAGAATTAGCTTAGGTTCTGATTATTAATTGACTGACTGGTTGAATTAAGAATTAGCTTAGGTTCTGATTATTTTTTTTAGTAAAGTTAATTTACTAACTGATTGAATTAGGAATTAGGTTAATTAATTGAATGCTTTGAATATGAATTGACTTAAGTTCTTATTTTTGTGAATTTCGAATCCAAACATTCAGTTAATTAATTAACCTAACTTAATTCAGTCTGTTAATTAATTAACTGATTCGCGAAGGGTATAATTGTCTGCTAAGAAAAAAATATGCTATTTCCTTAATTAAATGAAACTTTGGATATTTCCCTAATAAGAAATGTAAGATGGGCTAGTTACAACAAATCAGAGTGAAATATTCAACATGAATGAAAACAACATAAGGTTTATATAACCAAGTGAAAAAAATATTAAAACCAAAGAAAATACTAGTCTACCCATATTTGCAAGCAACATAACCAAACAGTCTCACAAGTAGTGGAAGAGTATGAGATGTGGAAGAGTAAGAGATGAAATCTTGTTTATTACTCTTTTGAGAGCATTTTTTGGGAGAATGGTGAATCAATTGGTCGATTCGAGATCTATAGGATCACTAGCTCAAAGAACACGAGTCTAAAGACGATATAGAGGGAAATAAGAGACTTTGAAACTGAGTGCCTCGAACACCTAAGAAAACAAAGAGCATCAAGTGAAATGAATTTTAATAGGAGCAACGAAAAACTAGCTAAGTATATAAATAACATGTGTGATACCCTTGTGGCTCACATGAGATAAACAAGGCTACCTACTAATATACGATATAGCCTAGGATCCAAGGAACGAAGAGCATAAGAGAATTGATGGTTGGTCTCAAATGGGTGTATCAAAGTGCGATCTAGTTAGTGAGTTGTGCATACTCAAATAAATTAGCTCTTTAGGTAATATATCACACTTTTGGGTCGTAGGAAACCTTAATATCCGAAAAGGAATCATTTCCATCATAATTAGCAATAGTTTTGATAATGTCATCAACCATAAGATAAGAGGTTATGATATGCAATCGTACACTTGACAAAAGAATGTAGAATCTTGATGCTTAGGAAGTCAAGGGGAGGCTATCACACTTAATAACGTCTCAAACAAGGCACGAAGTGTTCTTCACAGTGAACATCATCACGCTTGCATTCCTTACAAATCATCATGATTCGACATTATTTGCAATGTACGAGTACAAGACATACATCTAATCCATATCTTTGTGTGTTAATGACATGATTATTATCTGCGATGAATTTATAAAGTGTAGTTTGATCCATGAAAACGCATTTAAATTTCTTCAATCTCCATGATGAAAAATGGGCTATAATGCCATAACGATTTAAAGACCAAGCTAGGATTTACTTGATAATGAAATAATAAATATGGACCGAATCTCACCGTATCTATAAGAAATTCGTATTATAATGACTACGAAACTAAATCATATGGTATGTGTTAAGTTGTGCACTCGGAAAAACACAAAACAATGCAGAAAGATCAAATTGGATCTTCAGGAAAAACGTGCGCATGAAGTAAACTTCCAGATATGCGCGCCAAGAACAGGAAATAGGGAGAAGTAAGAAAAAGACACGCAATTTAACCTGGTTCGGATTCAACTTAAATCCTAATCCAGTCGGAGCTCGACAGAGTCCTTTTTGTCGATCCCCTATCTTCAAACAATGTACAAGACCTTCCCGATCTCTTATGCTCTCTAGATCACTCTATCTCTCTCTAGGTTTCTCTCAGTACAAATACAGTTTGTTATACACAAGAATAGAATAACTAACCTAATACCAAATCCGGGTTTATATAACCACCCAAGGATTGGCTTACAACCGTCTACAAAACGGCCATGCCACGTGGAAGATGACGAGCATCTAGAAACCACAAATCTCTACCTTGCTGAGAAATCTTCATGTAGCTGCTTCTTCTCAGTCTGAAACTTCATGCTTTAGTGAATCAACATTCTCTTTTACTCTCGAGCTCCATTTGCTGAACTTCATTCCTTGATCAACCTCAGCAAGTTTAAGGCTTCCTAAAACTTGCTTGCTAGTACTACCTTGGTGAGCACGTCTGTTGGGTTTACATCTGTAGCTTTCTTCTTCACTTCAACTAGCTTGTCATTAGTGACATCTTTTATGAAATGAAGCCTCACATCAATGTGTTTTGTCCTTTCATGAAAGACACTGTTCTTCGACAGATGTATTGCAGTTTGAGAGTCACAGTACACTGCCACATCATATTCTGATAAGCATAGTTCCCTGGTGAAACCCTTTAGCCATAGTGCCTCTTTTATAGCTTTAGTAAGACCTATATACTCTGCTTCAGTGGTGGGTAAGGCTACCACATGTTGTAGATTTGTCTTCCAGCTGATTGTGTTTCCTCTAATAGTGAACACATAGCCTGTGAGTGATCTCATTTTATCCAGGTCACCTGCATAATCAGAATCACAAAATCTCATCACATAGTATTTTTTCTCTTTATTAGATTTATAGACAAGTTTAAGTTTCAGACTTCCCTTTAGATACTTGATCAAGCACTTTGCAGCTTGCCAATGAGTTCTTGAGGGCTTGCTCATAAATGTGCTAATGAGACTCATTCCATATGCTATATCTGGTCTGGTATAGATCATAGCATACGTACAACTGCCCACACAGCTTGAGTACGGCACATTCTTCATGAACTTCATCTTAGAGACTTCTTCATGCTCTTGAACCGACCTGATCTTGAAATGAGCTCCAATAGGAACTCTAGAGGTTTTGAACTCTTGTTGACCAAAAAGTTCCACAACCTTCCTGAGATAATCTTCTTGAGATAGAGTTAAGGTCATGTTCAATCTATCTCTTGATATGTCCATTCCAAGAATCCTTGATGCAGGGCCTAAGTCATTCATTTCAAATTCTCTCTTTAGCTGAGTCTTCATCTTCTGAACCTCTATCTTGTCTTTACAAGCCACTAACATGTCCTCCATATATATCAGGAGATACATGAATGAACCACTCTTCAGTCTAGTCAGATAGGCACAACTATCATAACTAATTCTTTTAAATCCTTGTTTGATCATAAACTCATCAAACCTTAGATACCACTGTCTAGATGATTTTTTAAGACCATACAAAGATTTTTTGAGGAGACACACTTTCCCTGTTCCATCCTCTTCAAAACCTTTTGGCTGCTGCATATAGACCTCATCTTCAAGATTCCCATGCAAGAAAGTTGTTTTGACATCAAGATGCTCAAGCTCAAGGTCAAACATAGCTACAACACTTAGGATTACTCTTATAGAAGTGTGTTTGACTACAGGAGAGAACACTTCATGATAGTCTATCCCTTCTATCTAAGAATAACCCTTGGCCACCAATCTGGCTTTGAATCTTGGTTTCTCAATACCAGGAATGCCTTGCTTGTGTTTGAACACCCATTTGTAACCTACTACACGCTTACTTGCAGGACACTCCACCAGAATCCAGGTGTTGTTCTTCTTGAGGGATTCCATCTCTTCACACATGGCTTGATGCCATAACTTCCAATGTTCACTCTTCTGAGCCTCCTTGTAGTGCTTTGGCTCATCTTCTACCAGCTCTGAGGCATTCAATGCAAAAGCTATGAAATCAGCTTGTGCATATCTTGCTGGTTGAGTGGTCACTCTCCTGGTTCTGTCCCTTGCAAGTAAGTAGTCTCTTAGATGTTCATCGGCATTGTCTTCAAAATCTTCATGTTGTTCATGACTTCTTTGCTCATTTGAATCACATGTCTCTCCAGCTCCACCTTGATTTTGATCTGGTGCTCCACCTTGATCTGGGTCTGGTGCTCCACCTTGACCTGAATCACTTGGGATATTCTGTAGCTAAACCTGTTGGTTATCTGCATTTCTACATGTCTGATCAAGTCCTTGACTTCTCTGATTCAAATAGTCATTTTTGTAAAACATATGCTCATTCAAAACAATGTCCCTTCTTATCACAACATGCTTATCTTCTATCAACCAAATCCTATACCCTTTAACATCTTCAGGATATTCCTAAGAAAATACCTTTCTTTGCCTTAGGGTTCAACTTTCCCTGACTAGCATGTACATAAGCAATACAACCAAAGGGTTTCAAATGACTATAAAGAGGCTTATGATTAGACCATACCTGCTCAGGGACTTTGAACTCTAGGCTTGAGTTTGGTGATCTGTTGATCGGATAGCAAGTTATTGATGCAGCTTTAGCCCAAAACTTTTGGCTTAATCCAGAGTCAGCTAGCATACACCTTACTTTCTCCACGATAGTTCTGTTGAACCTCTCTGCCACTCCATTCTGCTGTGGGGTGTAAGCACATGTGTGCTTTCTTGAGATGCCATGTTCTTCACATAATTTATCAAATTCAGTGTTGCAGAACTCTAAGCCATTGTCAATTCTGAGTTTCTTCACCTTTCTATCTGTCTGATTTTCAACCAAAGTTGTCCAAGCCACAAACTTGCCAAACGACTCATCTATTGTTTTCAGAAAATAAATCCATGTTTTTCTAGAGTAATCATCAAGAAAGGATATAAAATATTGGCACTTTGATAAGGATACAACTACCTGAGGAGATCCCCATAGATCTGAGTGAAAATAGTCCAAGATTGCCTTGGTTTTGTGTATGGCTTTTGGAAACTTCAGTCTGTGTGCTTTGCCAGGAACACAGTTCTCACAGAAGTCAAGATTTTGTAAATCCTTGATCATGATCAACTCTTGCTTACAGAGTTCTTGGAGTCCTCTTTGACTCATGTGACCTAGTCTTCTATGCCACATGATAGCTTCACTTGTCTCAGCCTGGACTGTGCTTGCTTCTCCTACAACAGTCTCACCTTCTAGGACATAGAGTCAATTTTCAAGGACTCCTCTGAGGATTACTAGGATTCCTTTGGATATCTTTATGATACCATCTTGAGCTTTGTAGGAATAACCTAGAGCATCAGAAACACCAAGTGGGAGTAAATTTCTTTTGAGGACAAGAATATACCTCACTTTTGTTATGATTTTGTGTGATCCATCTTTGAGTCTGATCTTGATTGATCCTGATCCAAGGACATCACAAGCTTGGTTGTTTCCCATCAGGACTTTTCCATGTTCTCGAGGCTTGTATTTGTATAACCAATCTAGTCTTGGAGTCATGTGAAAAGTACACCTTGTATCCAAGATCCACTGATCTTTTGGGTCTTCACTTGACACAGTTAGCACCTCAGCTTCATTGAGACCACTAAAAAAATTAGCCGAGTCACTTGATTTTTGGTCTTGACCCTTTCTCTCTAGACAATTCCTTCTCCAATGTCCTTCCTTGTTGCAATGCCAACATGTGTCTGCCTCCTTTGAATCTTTAGTCCTTGACTTTGATATTGCCTTGTTCTTCTTCCCCTTTTCTTTCTTTTCTGGTCTTCCTCTTACATTAAGGCCTTCAAATCTTGTTCCCTTTGATTGTGCCTTCAGATCCTGTTCTTTAGAATAGGCTGCAGAAATCACTTCATGAAGAGTTAGAGATTCTCTGCCATATTTTAAAGTATCACACAATTGTTCATAGGGTTTTGGAAGAGAGTTGAGAAGAAATATAGCTTGGTCTTCATCATCAATTTCTACATCAAGACTCTCCAGGTCAGAGATGAGCTTTGTGAATTCGTCGATGTTTTCATCGATCCTCTTCTGATCATTCATCTTGAAACTGTAGAGCTTTTGCTTCAAGTAGACTCGCGTAGACAATGACTTCGTCATATACAATGACTCGAGCTTGAGCCACATTCCAGATGATGAGTCTTCTTTCACCACTTTCCTCAGGATTTGATCACTAAGGCTAAGGATGATCGCGTTCTTTCTTTTCTTCAGGATTTCTTGTTTCTTTTCTATCGATAAAGTCGCTGCCATCTTGGACTCGCCCTTGAGAGCTTCGTCAAGCCCTAGGTTTTCGAGATGCGCTTCCATCTTGATTCGCCATAGACCGAAGTCGTTTTTGCCATCGAACTTCTCTACATCAGATTTGAAATTTGCCATCGTGGATTCTTGATCAAGGAATCGTAGATCTGGAAACTTCAAAACGATGTTGCTGAGGCTGTTTATCTACTTCAGTCCTACTTGTTGGCTGGAAGAAAAGAGGGCTCTGATACCAATTTGTTAAGTTGTGCACGCGGGAAAACACAAAACAATGCAGAAAAGAACAAACAGAAAGATCAAACTGGATCTTCAGGAAAAACTTGCGCAGCAAGTAAACTTCCAGATACGCACGCCAAGAACAGGAAAATGGGAGAATAAAGAAAAAGACAAGCAATTTATCCTGGTTCAGATTCAACTTGAATCCTAATCCAGTCGGAGCTCGAGAGAGTCCCCTTTGTCGATCCACTATCTTCAAACAATGTACAAGAATCCGATTACAAACGATCACACTCAAACTTGCAGACGTAGCTTCGTCTTCACGCTAGCTTGATTCTCCCGATCTCGTTGAGCTTTCTCGAAATCTTCCTCGATCTCTCACACTCTCTAGATCACTCAATCTCTCTCTAGGTTTCTCTCAGTACAAATACAGTTTGATATACACAAGAACAGAATAACTAACCTAATACAAAATCCGGGTTTATATAACCACCCAAGGATTGGCTTACATAAGGAAAGCTATAACTGTCTACAAAACGTCCATGCCACGTGGAAGATGACGAGGCATCTAGAAACCACAGTATGGATCATAACATGGAATAAATTTCCTCAAAGTAAGGAACGGCACTGAAGAATAAGTGATGATCAACAGTTCCCCTGCTCAATATATCTCTAAGAACGAGCAAGGATCTGAAAGTAACTTTGCCAAAGCTACAATCAGATCCAATGGCCTCTTTGGTCGACTCAACTGATTCTAATATATTCCAGTATATATGTGACTTGGAGTCGTTTTTCAAATCCCAAGCGACGTGAAAAATGAGAATAGCAAAATAACCGGTATACATGCTTAGATGGAGCTGTTTTTTACATCGCTTATGCCTTATGCATAAAGCGATATGAAAATGTTTTGGTGTCACAACATAAGATGTTTGTCAAGCGGCTCAAGCCATATGAAAAACCTCCGACATCAATTGTTTGTGATTTTTAATTTAATTTTATACACAATGACTTAGATGTGGAAGATTTTTTGACAAGATGTTGTATATTTTGTTTATTTTGATTGAATAATAAGAATCATATTTCTAAAATATCTTATATTATCAGTACTTTTTGGTCGAATTGTATTTTATGTGTAAGATTTGATGCTTGTTTAGATTTTTAATTTGAATAACCACATTCAATGCCAAATTTAAAATATATATATATATATATATATATATATATATATATATAAAATATAATCGAGCTTTCCTATTTACCAGCAAAAGAAGTTTTTTGCTTACGCCTAGAAAGCTTTAGTGTGTGTCAGTTGAAGCTCTTTATATCTGCAAGGATCAAATAACTGGAAATACTAATCTCTACCAACGGACGCCAAAGAAGATTCTAGTTATACTTATATACATATAAGAGCAATTTTGTACTGATATTTTCTGGAAGCTGACAAAATTCACCTGACAAGCTTTATAATTTAAAGTTGTATTATGCTTAGTAATGATCAAAGAGACACCATAATAAGTGAATTGACACTTTGTCATCGTGTTTTTTATTTTTTCTGATCTCTCTAGAAAGCGATATAACATGTGTGCTAAACGAAGTCCTATATTTAGATATTCTTTTCCCCTATTCCTTTTGAAAAAAACACTTTTAAAAGGACATTAAAATATTATAGGTTTTATAATGGCAACAGGACAAGTCGATGCAAGGCCTACCTTGTCCGTTTTTTCTATTTTTCAGGGGTGTTGAAATCCACGAATTTTAGGTGGGGGGAAGAACTTCTTATTATTTAGTGCTTTAATTTAATTATTAAGTCCCAACAGCATCAGATTAGACTTTATTAAACTGTTTATTAGGGACTAATCCTGTCAAAAAAATTATTGACATGTTCACTTAGTTTAAGGTTTTAGTACACCCACTAAGGAAATCTATATATAAGTAATAAAAGCCTTAAAGGAGGCGAGCCACCTGAAATTACTTTTGTCTGCTCTTTTAAGTGTATTGTGTATAATATTTCGCCTACATCTTTGATCAACTACTAACACAAGCTATCTAATGTGTAAAAAGAAGATCACACTTCACAATATCCCACTAGCTAGCTCTCTCTCTCTCTCTCTCTCTCTCTCTCTCTCTCTCTCTCTCTCACACACACACACACACACACACACATACACACACACACACACTTATCATATCTTGGTATAATGCCATCTATTTGCTAACACTTTATATTGTTTTCAGGCATCATTAGGACATTGGATAGTTTTTATTATTTGCATAAACACACATATACTATACATCCAATTTTGTTATATATATTTGTGATTTCCACTAATTGCTCATATTCATTGTTTAGCGACATGATAGCATTGTCATTACAAAACCATACCTAAGGGAAAATTTTATTTCTGAATTTTATAAGGAAAATTTTAAGTAAATAAGTCAACTAGTTTAAATTTTTTTTTCTATTTTTGGAAACTGCTATTTAAAATACTTTTAAGACAAATTAGAATATTAATTCGATTATAAAATATTTACTGAAAAGTATTTGTTTAATTTAAAATGATTAGAATACCTTTTAATGCTATCAGAAATTCTCAGTAAATATTTTATAATCGAATTAATATTCTAATTGTCTTAAAAGTATTTTAAATAGCAGTTTCCAAAAAATATATTTAAACTAAATATTAATTTCTAAATTAAATATTTTTTAGAAAAATAGTATACATCTTGTGTTTTCAATTTATTTTTAATATTTAAAAAAAAAGATATGAGAATAACATATATGTAAAATTTTAATTTGATTATCTATACAATTTATATTTCTATACTTCTAAAAAAAGTATAGAAATATGATTTTATATCAAATGATAAAACTTGAGATAATATAATCATTTCTAAAGATAGAGTAAAGATACTTAAATTCATCAAAATTTAAGAGATACTTTGGTAATTTTTGGATAATTAAATTATCATAAGAAATTCGATATTCATAAATATAATGTCCAGCAATGAGTATAAGTATATCTTTAAAATGTAGGTATATTTGTCCAACACTATATTTTGTTTGTGTAGATAATTATATATCATTACTTATTGTTTATAGAAAAGAAAACTCCTTTGTGTGCATTCATTTTTTTTCAACACAGAAACTATAGCACTAGCTCCATGATCCTCAATGATTTGACCTCCTCTGAGAGAACAAGGTTCAATTATTACCTATAAAATGTATTAGAAAATTTCTTTAATAATATAGCTTAAGGTTATTCATTATAATATCTGTCGCCAATTTAATTGATAATTATGCATAATGTAAAAATGGAACTATTAAAAAATTACATAAAAAATACTAGCTCCGGATACTATATAACACACGCTAGCTTGGAAATTAAATAAATATATTGATGGTCTTTCTATGATTGATTTTTTTTTTTTTTGGAAGAATTCTATGATTGATTTCATATTGCACTTTTTCATCAGCAAACAGTCACACGCACAAAAATACTTAAGTCCTATATATATTTAAATAAAGTAGGTTTCTCTCTCATTCTTTTAAATTTTAATCAGTGAATTGGGTTTCTTAACATTGATTGAACGATCTCTTGCTCAATAATCTCATATATATAATATATATATATATATATGTATATATAATGCAGGTAGATATATAGGTGTCTCTTAGTTGCAGCAGAGAGGCATTGTTAAACTCCTTCCTCGATGATTGGCAGAGAGGCATAATGATTATAATCTTAATTTTCCTAATCAAATGTTTACTTTGCTGTATTTGCGAGGCCATGTCGGCTTATTGAATTCATAGGGCGTGACATTTTTATAACCTAAACAATACAAATCCTCATTATTAATTGAATTGTTTTTCCTTTCCCTTTCATCACTGGTCATCAGCAAAAGTATAACTAATTACTCTCTCTCTCTCTCTCTCTCTCTCTCTCTCTCTCTCTCTCTCTCTCTCTCTCTCTCTCTCTCTCTCACACACACACACACACACACATAGACGTGAAATAGTAATTTTACTTTAAATTTTAATTTACATGTCTCTTTTTTGTGTTTCTCTCAGTAAAATTCGAACTCAGGGAGATAAAAATTTAATTTTTTTTAAAACAAATCAGGGTGTGTAAAAAAATCAGGGGAGATATGTGAAAAATCATATAATTTTAGTAAAATAAGTCATGCAATCAGTTTTTTTAGTTAAAAATATTTTTTTAAAATAACGTTACTTATGTTTGGAGACACCAAAATAGGGTAGATGATCCGAAATCGTTATGATGGGAATGGGATTCCTTCATCTGTACATGCAATATTAAATTATTGAAGACTCTTTTCACATGATGAAATTTGTTATGATTATGAAAGATTGAGTGGATATATATCCTTTCCCTGTACACAATTAGGAAGCATTGATATGATGACTCTACTAAACAATTGGAAATTGACTCCCACACGATTGAGCTATTTGTAAATGAAAAAACAAAATTAAAATGTTAACGGACATGTAACCCTACTCCAGGGTGGATTCATAATCACATATCATGTATTCAAAAATTTATTTCTCATTTCCTGACTTTGATTTTGGTTTCATGTACCTGAAAACATAAATTAATTTGGAAATCTTTTCAAACTCAGTTGGAACCAACTTTAGGAGTTCAAGGTAATATTAAATGCAGCTGAAGATCAGCATAAAAACAAAGACCTAATTTACTTTCTACGTAAAGGAATTACCTATTTTATTTTTTTCCTTCGGGTGAACGTTGTTTAATTAGGACGTTAAAATAATTGACAAGTACAGCGCATCAAAATCGTCTTGTGTGGCTTGTCTGATCTGAAGCCTCTTTCTCTAGCTAACAATCTCATCAACTAATCATGTACTATCTTAGATATATAATTCACAAATATACAGAAACAATAATTTATTTAATTAGTATATTTTATTTAGCAACTCTAGTAGGATATGCAATGACAATATATTTAGGACAAGCGTTGAACCAAAAACTAGCAATGACAATATATATGAAAGGTCAAAGCATAAAATAAAAATATTAAAAAGTAAAGAGAAAAGAGTCAACAAATTAATCTTAATCTTAATCTTAATCTTCATCTCTTTCGTAGTTCAGCCCCTGCAAAGTTGTTGCGTTTCTTGTTCCTCGCAAATCCCGATCCTCGAAGGTGACACTGAGCTTCTTGAGCTGAAAACCAGCTGAGACTTCTTGCAATGAGCGATGGCTCCTTGGATTGAATTCTCAGACTCCGAGCACTTATTATTAATACTTCCACATCTCTTCAAGTACTTTGACTGAGAAAGCGACGAAGATTCAGACGACGACAATGACGAGGACGAGGACGACGACGACGTAGACACGCACTTACTTTTCGCTATCGTCGAATGTCTTCTCAGGGCCAACGAGAACGATCTCCGGTGGCAATTACGCTCGGAACTCGGGTTCGGAAACTTGTGATGATGATGAGTAGTGTTTCTCGGGATTATTTGCCCGCCGGACGAGCCGTTCTTGTTGTTGTTGACCTTCACGTACTTCATGGCAGACCCTTCGTCGGCGACTTTCCGAGCCGCGGTGCTCGACTCGTCCGAGCATCCGGAGATTCCAAACAACGACTTGAGGTAAGCCCGCGAGGCCTTGAGCCTCGACCCGAGCGACAAATGCTTGGCCTTATTATTCTTCCTCCCGGGATCTTCACAAATTAGCTTCTTGTCCGAGACTATTACGTCCTCGCCGTTATTTCTCCAAAGCTCCGCCGAGTATTCTTCGCGCGCGTAAGACTCTTCGGGCCTCGTTATCTCTCGGCCGATCCTGAAGGAGTCGGAGGGAGAGACAGGGCAGGACTCGAAAGGCGTGCTCGTTGCGGTCGGCGTCGGAGCTGTCGTCATGAGAGGAGTCGAAAAGAACTCGCAGTTGTTGAGATCGAAAGAGCGAGAAGAAGAGAAAGAAGGGTCGAAGGTTTTGGAAGTTTCGAGAATTTTTTCGACCATTTGGAGGCGAGGAGGGAGGTGGAGAGGGAGGAGCTTTCCTTTGTAGAAGAGCTCGTCGGCCGGGGAAGCTGACGTGTCTCTCTCTCCTCTCAACGTTGTGGAAGACATTTGAAACTCGAACTCTCTAGGGTTGCTATTATTATTATTGTGAGGGAATAAGTTTGAGTATGAGCTTACTTCCATGTGTATGTAGTCTTCTTCTAGGTGGAGTTCTGAATCCATATGATTAATGGATCCTATAGTTAAGTGTTTAGAGGTTTTTGAGCTGAGTTTTGTTTTCTTCTTTTCTTTCTTTTTCTTCTTCTTCTTCTTCCTCTCTTTTTTGGGTTTTTGAGGTTTGAAGGGAATTGTCTAGGGTTTTAAATGTGTGAAAAGATATAGCACTGGTAGCTAGCTAGTGATTGGTTTTTTTTTTTAGGAAATATATTGTGGTACTGTATTTTCTTTTTCTCTATCCTTCTGAAAATTAATGTTTTTTTTTTGTGGCTCGTTTTCTTTAGATATAATATTTCTGTACTCACTTTACTTAATGATTAATAAATTGTAGCTCTCCTATGTTTTCTAGTCCCCTAAAAAAATATTGTGTCTGTTTTGAGAGAGAGAGAGAGAGAGAGAGAGAGAGAGAGAGAGAGAGAGAGAGTAGTTAGAATAATTCCACTCACGGGTTAAGTTTTCTTGGAAAACACGGGTAATTAACACTACAACTACTATTTCTTTTATAGCCTAAAAAATTTGTCAAAGATTGATACAACTAGCTTGTTACCTAAACAACACGAGTGTACATAAACTAACAAGACTTGATATTTTAAAGGGGAGAGAATAGCTATGGTTATTCTTGATCCGAGTTGGATAATGTCCATTATTTAATTTGATTTAATACTTTTTAAATTATCCCCAATAATTCCAAAAATAAGGTTGCGTATATATAGAAGATCGATATTATAATTATTGGAATCGAGTTAGGTTTAAGTTTAAATTAATAAACGAGTCATTACAATTCATCAAGTGCGACCAATTATGAGGGAATATTATCACACGGATACGGGAACACATATAATTCTAAATTTACACTTGTGTAGGGTAAGAAAGTGCAATTATTGTATGAAATGTCGTACGGTGGTGAAGCTAAAATTAAATGCGGTTCTTAGGATTTTGAGGGGAAAATATTTCATATCAGTTTTGAAAAAAATATATATTTCTCAAATCTGATTTCGTGAATGATTGTGTGAGTAGTTGTCACCGAGGATTGAAATTATGCGGAAATCAGACAGAAATAAAAGTTTTGAAGAGTTCCGACACTGGTTCTAATTAAACCGGAACTTTTTTTTAATTTCATGGTAACCCAACGGAAATCGGTTCGTGAGTATTGACTTGGTTTAGTGTTTTTTTCCCAAAAAACCATGATATTTAAGAGAAAACAGGAACCAAAATCATAAAAGTTTCAGGAAGTTTTAGAGTTTTTTCCGCTCGACTGAAGGCGATTTGTCACTGTTTTTCGTCAAATCTCAGGGATTCCTTCCTTTTTCCAACAGTCTAAAGGCGACTATTCCCTATGTCCCCACGAAAAACGAGCGTGGAGATTCGTAAGTGTTCAAATCCCGACGAATTTCAAATCTTGATGTAATATATTAATGTTTTTTATGAAATTTCTTGTGAGTTTTTTTTATAATTAAGTTTTTTTTTTTTTTGAATAATACGGATTTTCCATTAAAATTGGGTAAAAAACTCCATCAATACAGGAGAATAACACCTTAGTACATGGATTACCAAGACCTAAGTCGAGGTGAATCTAACACTAACTTCCGGTAAAAGTACGATATGTGCAAACTTCCAACATCGGGAAGAATTACAAGCACCAATAGAGCACACACGAGGCTCGTTAAAAAACTCAAAGAATGGCGATGGAAAAATCCAACCAAACTTGGTCCGATAACCACGAATAGGGTGGCTCTTCAACCTGCATAGATAAAAACCTAACAGGAAATCCACTATACGGGAAAGGGAACTACGGCTAATCCGAGTCCAACACAAAACAAAGCATAACAATAAAAGGATAGGTCCATTCCAACACCAGAAAAACAAACTAAAAAACTAAAACCAAAACAAACTAAAAAAAGGCAGACACCCGCACCCAAGATCTGCAGCGAGCACGGCCGCGTCGCGAACGTCGACGAGCCACAACTGTCACTCGGCATCAAGCTTCGATAGCTCGATCCCGTGGCACGGAGCACCTCCAGCGATTCCATCCGGGAGGGACCATAAGGATCGGGGTCGACGGGACCACGTCGGAGCTTCGGATCTACACACGAGAGGGAGGGACTCGTTGTGCACCTCCGAAAAACGCTAGTCCACACCGTCGGGGCTGAACCGGTGCCGGGGACGTCGACCGCAGAAGCTCTCCGGCTTGGAGAACCTTCGCCGGCGAGGGTGGCTTCCGACGAGGGCGAGTGGGGCGTGAAGGAGCAGGAGCCACCGCAGCGTCTTGGTAGCTTGTCAACTCCCAAGCCACCGAGATCGGTAAGGATTCGCGAGGACCACCGGTGGAGGGGGTTCGGGGCACCGAAGATCTCCCGGAAAGACTCCTCATTCGCTCTCGAGACCTGCAAAAACCAAGACCGGGAGGAGTACCCGAGCAAGACCACACGAGGACAGCCGGAGGAGCAGGCTTTCAGACCGGGGAAAAACGACGCGGGGTAGCACCCACAGCGAGAACGGGGGTCGGAGGGGGAAAGGAGACGGTTGACCGGAGTTGGTGTCGAACGCCCTAAGGGCTGGGCTCCCCCCAAGACCGACGCCGTGGCTGAGAGCACGCCGGCGAGCAGCATCCTGGGGGGCGGCGGCGGCTGCTACAAGGAGAAGAAGAAGTTTAGAGAGAAAACCCTAGTTTCTAGAGAGAGAAAAGAGAGAGGCGCTGTTTTTTTTATAATTAAGTTCAATTTCTTAGTTTCTAACTTGATTATCGGTATTAATCTGAGTTCGTATAAAAAAAATCAATTTTATTGTCAGATCCGAAAATAGGTTTTTGATTTGAATGTGTTTTTGGTTTTTTTTTTTTTTTTTTTGTTAAATTAGTTGTGAAATATGGGTGTTTATCTCTTCATTCGTTGCCTTTTCTTTTTTTGTCCGTGCCAACAAGAAAAATGTGCTCCATAATTGATTGTTTATTACATGAAGCTAAAGAATAACTTTCTGATTATCTTCGATTTCTTTGTTATATGCATGTACCTTTTACGATCACTGGATTCCTGGGTTTTACTTTTTCTTTTCTTGTCCTTTTTTTCTTCCCTTACCTCCTTCCCTTCATTTAGTGCCCCGTTACATACATAAATAGATAGGTAATTATATTTCAATTTCACACTTCTTGAATTGGTTTTTCTTATAACATATATTATATGCTTTAAAATGAGTATTAGTGAAGTAAACTTTACATTGCAAAAACAAAAGACTTAATATAAATAAGATAATATTAAAAGAAAGTTTTTAAATGTATTTAGTTGTTTGGAATAGTATTTTTAAAGGGTAATTTAGCAAAATCACCAATTTAAACGTTGAGAATTGCTAAATAACCAAAAGTTTGGTAAATATTAGGTAAATAGCCAATTTTATATATTTACAAACGTAAATATTAAGTAAATAACCACTGTCATATTAAACCACGTCATCATTAATTTATGGCTATTTACTTAATATTTACCAAACTTTGGCTATTTAGCAATATCAAACGTTTAAGTTGGCTATTTTTCTAAATTTTTGCTTTTTAAATGAAGACGTAACAATACTTTAATTAGTCAAGGGAGATAAATTTTTAAAAAAAAATTAAATCCGAAGTGGCATATATAAAGCAAATTATACATTTTTGGAGTAACAATATAATAGCACTTAAATATACACAGTGGCGAATCCAGAATTTATAGTCAATGTAGATAAAAGAAAAATTAAAATTAGCGGGGGCATATATAAAAAAATCATACAACTCTGGAGTAACAATGTAAAATATATAAAATTTAAGATAAAAATTATAAAATTTAAAAGTTTATGGAACATAGCCTACAGCTGGCTATATGGGATCCCGCGGGATCCCATTTCTCGTATTATTCGTACCATATGGGATCCTACGGGAAAAAACCGTATTATGAAATATGGCACCGAGACTTTTGTCCCGGAACCATCCGGGAAATGAGACGGAACTGAGATCCCCGTTTAGCACTATTTAGTACCATATTTTTAAATTTGTATTTTTTAATTGAAAATATAGGAATTTTTAGCGACAACTCTTGTTGTGAGAAACGGTGAGACACACTTCTGTCTTCTACATCAGCCAAGTCCTTGCCACAATTTAATACATGGGACGTACTAAGATAACCATAATAGTTCTGATAATAATAAAATTACGGGAGGAACTGCCGATTTTTTTTATTTTTTTTTATTTTTTATAATTCCATCTAGATGTAACATCGGGTCATTCCAATTTGATGTGTTATTCATGGTCATGCAAGTATCTTGTTACAAAATTAAATAATTAGATAATTACCTTTTAATATTTAAGGAATTTATTTTATAATTAAATAGTCTCGAATTAGAATAAAGAGTACCAACTTATAGCTCAAAATTGATACATATATATATATATATGATTTTTTTTTTTTTTGGTAGATTTTCTAAAAGATTCATCTGTAAACAATTCATCCCTCGGTGTCTGTATTCCATATATTTTGTAAATCGGTCGGTAAATTGTTTCTCAATAAAATTGGATCGAAATTTCAGTAATTAGTATCGACATATTTTTGTAACTTACTAATGAAAAAAGCACAATAACTTATAAGATACACGAACAACCTATAAGAGCAAAAGAGTGTATTCAATGCATGGATATCCTCAATGATTTCCAATTAACCTCACGTATTTGTTCCTATAACATAACGTCATTAATTATGGTGTATATATATATATATATATATATAAATATTCACTAACTGAGCGAGCTAATGACTGGGGCATATGTAAAGCTGGCCATATGAAACCCGAAAAATAGGATCCCTTGATCCCGTCTCATATTTTGCGAAAAATGGGACTCCCGGAACCGTAAAAAATGGTACCGGAAAATCCCGAAAACATTTTCCACGGTACCGAGAATTTCCGGTACCATATTTCGCCGTTCCGGTATTCTCATATTTCCCGTATTTTTTTATTTTTTATTTTAATCATGAATGCATTTAAAAAAAATTCATATATTTTCAATTAAAAAAATAAAAATTTAAAAATATGGTACTAAATGGTGCTAAACGGGGATCTCAGTTCCGTCTCATTTCTCGGATGGTTCCGGGACAAAAGTCTCGGTGGCACATTTCATAATACGGTTTTTTCCCGCGGGATCCCATATGGTACCAATAATACGAGAAATGGGATCTCGCGGGATCCCATATGGCTAGCTGCATATGTTCCATAAACTTTTAAAATTTATAATTTTTATCTTAAATTTATATATTTTACATTGTTACTCCAGACTTATATGATTTTTTTTTAGGTGCACCTTTTTTAATCAAGAGCTGTAAGCGAACTTGAAATAGTAAAAATGGCTCTTAAAAAATTTCACTTACGCAAAATCACTTTAGCTAGTACCTTTGTGAATTGCCTTATTTATAAGACAAACTCGATCTCATGGGAAATTATTAGATGTGGCTAATCCCTTGTATTTATGGTTGATGTCCGCCATTAAGTTAACCCATGATGGGTCGAGACAGGGCCGGCCCAAACTCACCGGGGGCTCTAGGCGATTCAATATTTTGGGGCCTTATAATACTAATAAAAATTTAAATTTTCAAGGTAAAAATGTAAATTTTTTAGAAAATGGGCCAAAAGTGTAAATTTTTAAGGTAAAAAATATAAATTTTCTTAAAAATAGGCAAAAAATGTAAATTTTTTCGGGCCCATCCACATATGGGGCCCTAAGTCTGGGCCTAGCTCGCCTTAGCCCAAAGCCGGCAGTGGGTCGAGAACTCGACGTCCCAATCTTACGAGGTGCTGATCCTCCTTCCTTAAGGGCACCTATTACGACATATACAATTCATAATAATAATAATAAAAGCATACCTGATCAAAATTCAATAATTATACCACATTCGGTAGAATTGTTATATTTAACTACTGAAAATACGTAAAATTAGTTCCTAAAAAAAACGTAAAATTAGAGTAAGCATTAAATTTTAAAGAAAAAATTAAAATGGGTTCAAGTCAATATAAATGATGATGAATAAGTTGTAAAGAAAAAGAAATTAGACTACAAATTTGATGTATATATAAAAAGATTAGGAAGAGGCAATGCGGTATCCGACATTTTGTGGTGGGAATTGGAAATTCCGGATAGAATGCCTGCAACCCTCGAGACATACTTGACTCTCTCTCACTTTCTCTTCGTTTTCGACCACTAGAATAAAGCCATGGCGATTCTCCTCCTTTTATAAATGCCAACGGTTTTTGTCTGCCTTTTCTGTTATTAATACCATAAAAAAGGTAAAATTCCATTTCCTACTTTTATTCGTTCCACGTTTTGGTTTCTACTTCATCATAAACGCAATTTGTCAACACGTTTGGCTCGGTATCATCAAACTAATAACATGATAAAAATAAAAAATAAAAAATAAAAATAAGGTCTATATGGATAGATATATTTTTATGTAACCAAGCTCAATATGTGAAAGTTTGGAGCATTGTGTAAAGACAAAATATATCATCCTCCCTCGCATATGATTGGCGAATGTGAGACAAAACATCAAAATTGTGTTTACTCTTTGTACCAGCAACAAAACTTAGGCCCACTCAAGATATTTGAGTGACATATTGATGTGACAAAACTCAACGCCCAAATCTAAAAAAAAAAAACAAAAAAGAATAAGAAACAAAGGGTGGCCATAAAATAAACACACCTACATAGATGACCCACCACCACCCAGAATATGAGGGCTTATCTGATTCTTGGTATAAACAAAGCATCAAAGATTAAAGAAGGGTCTACCTTGCCGGGTATCCAAACAGTTTCGAGCAATAAACCACCCAAGTCAGGTCGTTATTGAAAAATCGGCATTCGAAAGAGTTTCCATGGGTGGAAAATGGAAATGAATCCATATTATATCAACCCACTAGCTCATAATCATGCCGCTTTACAAAAGATGAGACAGTTCTAAAAGCCCATATCAGGAAAACATTCACAACTAAATGGACATAAAGAGAAACCTCTTAGCCCTACATTGCCCCCAAACGCTTCCCATTTCTAAGTGAGTGCGAGAATCATTAATATGGCACATTTCTAACCACAAAATATCATTGACCACAGTTTTTTTTTTTTTTTTTTTTTTTTTAAGCTTTGGTGGCCCAAGAAACTGTTTAGAGTTCAACATTTGCATCCGGGTACTGTTTCAATCCAGTCATTTCGTAAGTTCGAATCCCATACCACATGACAACATTACAACACCATACAGTTCTTTTTTTCTCTCTTTCTTTTTTTAGTAATATACAGAAGAATGAACAAATTTGATTATCAAGAGTTAATGATATAAGTTACAAGAGCAGCTTTGTACTTGAGTTGCAATGCTTGATATATTAATCTCCGGACCTAAATTCCCTTTCGAGCTCGTCGAACTCCCAGTCATTGATCTCTTCTCCCGAGTAGTCTTGACCGACCTTTCCGAACTCGGACTCGAGCTTAGCGAGTTCTGCTTCAGGATCCAACATCTGCTCTGACTTGGCTCTCGGCGATTTGGAAGGAGACTTGTCGGTCTTAGCTTTCTGTGCCATCACAACTACGTTTGACGGCCGTGCTGGACCACTTTCAACTCCAATGGTAGTTGTCGGAGCTTCATCTTTTGGGGCCGGAGGAGTTTCCATTTCCAAATTGGGTCGCTCAACAGATTCAAACTCTGATCTTAGCTTCTCGATATCATCAAACAGCTCCTTAATCCTGGGGTCTTCTTTCCTAAAGTACATCAAGCAAAGCCTTAAGCAGTGTATTGAAAAGTAAAAAAAATATTATAGTATTTACTAACATATCTTAATTTAATACCTCGAAACCTTGGATTCTTGAGCATGAAATTGTTCTTTCATGTTATCCACAACGCTGAACATAGTAACAATCTGAAACAAAATAAAATCCTCTTGAAAACCCACCACGACAAGCATTTTATATTTTGATTTTAAGAAAATTAATTGTGCTGTATGAAAACGTGCATATAATAGTAGATCTTTTTTTAAAAAAAAAAGAAACAAACCAAACAAGAAAACTATCCTAATCAAAATATGAGTAATTATCAAATTTGTGATTGCAAAATTCCCAGATTGTTGAACGACTGAATGCATACCTTTGCTTCATAGTCCAAATACTCCTCCTCGAGATTTTTCCTAGGGTTTAACAACTTGGAATCCTCGTCTGCACCAGATACAGTCTCCGACCTACCATCGGGTTAAAAATTAAGGGCTTAATTCGTCTCAACGAACATAACAAGAACTATCATAGCAACAGACTAGTACCCGTCACTCAATTTCTTCAGGTTCACCACAAATTTTTCAATTCGGCCGATAGAAGGACCCAACTCTTTCTGCGCATAAATTTAAAGGTTTAGTTCTGAAGAATAAACACGAGTGAGATCAATGCATGACATACTATTAAGTCTTGGACTGTCCTCGTAGAGTACCTTATAAGCAGACAGGAGGTTTATCACCAAGTTCTCAAAGTATTCCTCGTGTTTTTCCAATTCATCGCTAGAAAATCAAAATGAACAAAGACAGCTAAGAACAGGAATAATAAATAAATAAATAAGAATCAGGCAGGGTAAGTTATCACTACTTTTACGGAAATTATAAATAAAAAGACTACTAAACAAACACTTACTTGACCTGTTTCTCCTTCATTTCTGAATATGAGCACCGAAGAACCCACGTGTCCTCCAAGAAATTAAGCCAAGTATTTAGAACCTCTGCTTCAACTTTACAAGAGGCTACAGATTTTGATAGCTCATCTTCCTGTCAAGATATCGATAGAATAACAATGCAGGTTTCTAAGTTCATAATCAACAAAACTGCACACTGGCTCATAGGTCATAATCAAAGGCCTTAACCTCGTCCACACATCAGAAGGTTTTTACTCTTTTGTACATTGACACGGCTACTTTACTACTCACTCAAGATATAGCCTAGTAAAGGGGGAAAAAATACATATATATGAGTCCAAACCTTTGATTTCAAGTGCACAACAATCTGATTGTTAGCTTCCTCAAATTGGTCTCTCTCTTCTATTGCATTGCGGAGGCGGGCGTTAGCTGCAGCTAAAGTGATATTAACCTGCGCCACAGTTCGTCTTTCAAATGCATTGATAAAACTTCGACATGCAATACACTTTAAACAGTTAGACGAAACTCGAAGCGGGAAATTTAAGTCGATTTAACTTAGCATTTTCAATCTTTTACTCCATGTGTTTATAAATGAAACAAATATTGAAGTGATTTTTTGGTAGGAACTCTAGCTGAAACAAATTCAAACTGCATTTCAAGTCTGATAACATGAAACGAGAAATTTCTGTTCCGTTCTCTAGGTTGAAGCTAGTGGGCGAGAGACTTCGAGAATTAGCATCCCAGCAACGCTGTGCAGATACAGGGCCAGAGAAATATGGTTTTTTTTTTTTTTGCTGAAAGAAATATATCTTCTTTTAGGATAAAATTCCCAAAGTGGCAGCACGTTTAAAAGGTATCAGTTGTAACATAGCATTATGGTTGTTTTCTGGAATGTGATAAGCTTAACCTCTTTTCCTTTGCTGTTATTGACTAAAGTATAGGTTTATTTAACTTTGTGAATATGTTATAATTGTTTAACTCATAAATTAAGTTAAAGAACTTAATATCATTTAAATAAGATTAAAATACTACAAACTCAATTTGTAAGAGTATTTTTGCTTATTAAAGAAGTTCAAGAATCAAAATGTTACTCGTAAAATAGTTCACAGATTATTTGTGCTAAAAGCCTAAAATTTATTACAAATAGTTTCTTATAAAAGAGAAGAGAAAAATAATGGAGATATAGGCTCATTTCACCAAATTTTTCTCAAGTAAAAAACCTATAAATATAAAGTTTACAAAATGAAAATATGAATTTTATAAAATATGTATTAAACTTTGCTGATATGTGTGTGCGTTTGTGTGTGTGTATATATATATATATATAGATATAGATATATATTACTTTATAGCATATATTTTTCTGTTCTTCATAACATATATTATTACACTTTTTGTTCTTATTAAAAATTAATCATCTATAATTAAAGACCAAACGCTTATTCATTATAATTACTTAACTGAAAGTTAACGACAATGTGATACAGCCCGGGGTTTGGATCTCGTAACGGGAGCAATTGTGATTATATCTTTAATAACAAGAAGAGTAAAAAAACGTAAGCTCCACCGAAACCTAACCTCTTCTCGTTCTTGAGAGAGATTAAGTTATTTGGTTGGAGGCTGATTTCTTATTGAATGAAAAGACCTATTTATAGATAGGTCACTTGCAACCCTAATCCTACTTTCCAAATAAATGCATTTAATTAAATAAATTCGTAATAATAAAATACGTAATTTAAAAACCCACTTCCTTAACTTAAAACTTAAACTTCCTAATTTAAAACCCTTAATTTTCCCAAACTAAAATCCCTTAATAGTAGATACAGATACGTATCATTACTCCCCTCCTCCTCTTTGAGCTTGTCCTCAAGCTCAAGTCACCGCCCCGTCTTCCACTTTCCAATCCTCTTCCGCCAACTGAAGGAAGAACAACTTCTTGCAGCGATGACCGGGAGTGAACATCTCGTCGCAGTTGAAGCAAAGCCCCTTTGCACGACGATCAGCCATCTCTTGGTAGCTGATCTTCTTGAAGATTTGAGGCTCACCACGTTTCGTTGATGATTTCCACCCACTAGACGCATCTCCGCCTTGCGAAAAGCCTGTACCTTGTCCTGGCGAACAAGCTTCCGGAGCAGGAAAGCCGCCAAATGTTTTTTCCCTTTTGTCGTCTGGCAACTTCAGTTCCGTTTTTCGAGCCAAACTCATGGCCACATAGACCGATTCCGGCTTATGGTACTCAACTTCTCGGCGAATGGTATCGGCGAGCTCACATTCCTTCGGCAAACAGGCCAATTGGTATCAGAGCGGGTCCCATCTTGGTTCCAACACTCGGAGTGGTGGCCCATGGAGTGGTGGCCCACGGAGTGGTGGCTTGGACCCAAAGGGGGTGCCAACCGTGACCAACGTGGCCGTGACCAACATGGCCGTGACCAACGAGGACGTTGGTTCTTCAAGCGTGGGGTATTGTTATGATCCTAGTTGACTCTCACATTGTTAAGTATGGGATTGACATGTGAGAGTCCCACATTGCTAAAGTATGAGTTTGGCATGTGGGTTTATAACCTCTTGGGCACCCTCTCCCTAATAGCTAGCTTTTGGGGATGAGTTCTACCCAAAGGGTTGTATCACAATGTGACCCAAACACTAATTTAAATTCACATTTCAAATCCCATTTTACAATTTGCAGAAAAGCCTTGGTTAATTTACTTTGTCTATTAACAAAAATATTAGCTCTAGTTGCTGGGCTTTCTTTTCTTCTTCTGAATGAGTCGTCATAATTTAGTCACTTTCCAGTTTTATTGGCACTCCTAATTACATGAATTATATTTCCTTTTTCTGGTGGTCTGCAAGCCGCTTGGTCAGACCAATATTTACAGAAGAATATTCAGAATTCTCAATTTGAATAGTCAATTCAGAACCAAAACAGGCATGGTCTTGATTCAGTTGTATGTATATCGTAAACAAAATGCTAGATTAACAGCAATAATAAAGTTTTTTATTCAGTATATTTATGGATTTGCATCTACTTTAGATCATAACACAAAGGAACATACCTTTTTCAGTTGAGCTTCAAGGTCATCTCTTTGTTTTTCAAGCTCAGCAATCTCAGATGCTAACGCCTGGAAAGTAATGACATGGGATACTCAGATCTCACAGATACAGCAATCATTAGTCTCTCCAGATACAAAGAGTACCATAACTCTTCAAACGTTATCACCATTCAAATTGCAAGAGATGTAAACAAGTGGAAGAAAAAGTCACCTTCTCTTTATCACTTGCTTCATTTGCTTTGGCTACTCGAACGTTCAGTGCTTCTTCTTTCTGAGATCTATGAATATAAGGAAAAATCATACATGAAAGACCAAAATCCATAGTAATAAAAAAAAAATGGATGAAGAGCATGCAGTTACAATAACTTATTTTACAATTGGTGAATGGCGATCTGAGGTAAAACATAACTATGATAACAATCACAATAAAGTAACTTCAATCATCAAATTCAGTCTTCTTTTTAGGAAAAGAATAAACATTACAAAAAAATTGAATGCAAATACTACTTAAAGGAAATTCCAGAAATTATGTAAAATTTAAATTTTACCTGTGGTCTGAAATACGTTTTTCAGCTTTCACAAAAGAGCTAGCAAGTGATTCTGACAACACCTTCAACTTATCAATCTGCGTATAAAACAAAAATGAAGTGCCAGAGTATCAGTTTCTAAATCGCCAAACTAGATATCATATATTACAATGGTAGAAGACAAACAAGTATTCACTATTGACCATAGATTTGGACAACTAAACGAACCTTTTGAGCATGGACCTCAGGAGAGTCTCCCGCACTGAGAAATTTCTTCTTTAGTAAAAGCCCTTCCAATCTGGAACAAGCTCTAATTTCTGCAAGTGCTTCTTTTAAAGACTGACACAAAAGTAGTATATAAGCATCAATGATAAGCCACAAAAGCTACTAGTTTTGCTTTAGATCTTACGGCAAGAGTTTATATTTATGAGTTGTCCAAAGTTCAAATCACATTCTTTGAGAGCATCAACACACACCTCTGCTGGCTAATATTTCACTCACTTCTGGGTCTCAGTGGGACAATCGGTGGCTGTGTGTTTTCGGTGCTCTCTTAATCGTGAAATTAGAGATTATATTGTATATTTGAACTTCATAAACCTATAATGGAGTGGAGATGCAACATATTTTCAATGAATTTTCATGTTCAGTTTATGATTAATAACCAACACAAGAATCCACGGTAACTAGCAAAAACATGTAGCATTACATGCATGTAATGGTCTCGGCCAAAAAAATACTCATAAATAGCATCTCATGTCACCATACGTGGACAGTATCTATTATAGTACCCGTGTTTTGTTCGTTACAATTACTATCAAAACTGAAGCTTACCTCTATTGTCTCTGACGCTGTTTCTTCTAAATCTTTGACCTGAACTTCAGAAGACTTCTGAGAAGCTGTCTTCTCATCAAGCTTTTTCTTTAGACTAGATACTTCAGCATCTATTCTGTAGCCAAGAATCAAAAGTAGTGAGGTTAGAATCAAGCTAGTAAACAAACTTGCGTAATATATATTTACTCTGTTTCTTTCTTGCCAAGGGACAGCATTTCCAGAATATTGGTTAGCCAGCTTTACATATCAATGTTTGTATGATAAAAAAAATCAAGAATTCTAGAAGTAGCCTATACCACAAGCTTCTATATTAATTAAACTAAATGAAAATTAAATAGGCCCACAACATTGACTAACTATAGCTCTAATAAAAATCAATGAAGTATTATATGAAGTGTGTGTATGAACACACACGCGCGCGCTCGCGCGCGCACACACACACACACCCCTTTATATACAGATAAGGAATCATTATAACAAGGGCATGGAAAAATGATTTGGTATCTTAAAAGAGGGAAATAGAAAGAAGAAAAAGATGGAAGTAAAAGCAATCATGAACAAGCAATTGCTTATAAATATATAGTATTGGTTCGATCCAGGAATGTTCTGCAGAAAACTAGAAGGTATAAAATAAAATAAAACTCCATTTCAAGTATAGTGATTAAAGAAAGCTCATATTTGTTCCACCTTCCAAGATCAGAATTAATCTTGAGCCCCGTAATGGCTCCTTGTGCAAATTGAAGCAATTCTTCTCGCTTTACCTGGAAAAAAAATTATGAAGATGAACTAGTCGCTTACTTAGCCCTATTTACCATTAAAAACAAAAACGAAAAATGCAACTCCTTTGTACACAAATGTTACCAGTACTGAAGATATGTTAATTGTTGCAGAAAAACAGAATCTTTGACACTGATTTCAGGATATCAATTCATATAGTGACTTTATATTAACCTATTGTGTCTTTCTCCAAGTGCGTCTCTATTCTAGATGACAACATGAAAAGAAAATTACTTTTGTTTAAATAAAATGGTAGATTGAGATATATGGAACCTACAGCAGCTCTCTAAGTGTGGGGTTTGAAACCAAAATCTGAATATTACAACGATCAAGAAACAATTATCTAGAACTTTCATCACATTTTCCTACAATCTAAAGAGTAGCAATACACTTCTTTGTTTACCAGCACTTCCTCTTCATAGCTGGATAAAGATTTTGCCAGATCCTGAATACTGCTAACCACCGCATTGTGAACTTCTTTTCCACCAGTAAGGCAAAGCCTGAAAATTATAAATTAAGATTATATCTACGGTCCCTTCATTCTGACCTTAAGGAATGGAAGTTCAAAAACTAGTGTACAAAGGCTTTATAAACAACAGTGCTCAAAAGCAAGGTTTAATCTACATAAACGAGTATCGAGGTGAAATCTAAGTACACGAGGCGTAAGCCTCAAATCGATATAAAAATATTAGAAATATAATATATATAATAGGGTTTTTTTAGCTATATTGCCATTTGACTAATAGCGTTTTGTATAATAGCCAATTTTTTGTAAATTTTCTGTAAATAGCCACTTCAACTTATTTACGGCACTCAAAAAGACTAAAAAAAAAAACCAAAATAGACGGGAATGTTTTTAGGTATTTTTGTCTTTTTAAGTGCCGTAAATAAGTTGAGGTGGCTATTTATAAAAAATTTACAAAAAGTTGGCTATCTAGCAATTCTTAACCTTTCGGTGGCTTATTTGACTAATTTTTTGTATATAATATAGCAAACTTTATCATATTTAAACTAAAATTCATACTATGGTTAAAAATAAAATCCCTAAAAGAAAATAACTAATTCATGCAATAAAACTTGAGTCTATAAATCCGAAGTCTATTATAATGCATTTAAAGAGCTCTGATGCCCTATTATGCATTTTTTTAACCTAAAAAAGCCTATTAGGATTTTTAAAATACATAAAACAGAACCAACAGAGGCTTACGCCTCAGTAACGCCTCACGCCTTTGACGCGTAAGGCGCCTGCCTCAGTTCAGAAAGGCGTAAGCCTCACTATGGGCGTGTGAGACGAACTTTCGAGGCGCTTTTCCCATGCCTCAGCGCCTCCAAACGTACGCCTCACACGCCTTTTAAAACCTTGATCAAAAGTACAATTAAGCCTAGTGCAAGTGTAAAGATACGACTCAAAAACAAGAATTTGCTTATGATAATAATAAATAAATAAACGACTCCCTTTCCCCAGCAAGTTATGCTGGCATTTACAAATCAGAGCATTGTATCACTATCATAGCTAGAAGGGTACTCACCCAAACATCTCCAAGAGAAGTGAGACTTCTTCTTCATTGGGTGCTTCAAGAATCTGAGGGTCATTAGAAGTTAGTTAAGCATGGAGCGATCAAAGAGGAAAACCTTTCAAATTATCACTGTACTCAGAAGATCAACTTCAGATTCTAATGTAAAGCTACCTACCCTAGCACTATGTTTTTCCCTACTGGTGGCATACTAGACATCAGGAATCACTCAAACATGTTTATTTATCTTCATTTAGACCATTTCATACGGCAAAAAAGAGTGCTCATAAATTTTTAATGACACGTCTTTGTTCTATAAAAAAATAAAAATAAAAAAGAGAGACAATTTCTTAATAAATGAAATATGAGTACGTAGTATAGCATCCTCTTTAAACTAAAAGACACGAGCAGTCTATGCAAGACACAGAAGCTGAGCAGAGTATAGCATCTTCTACTCTGATCCAACACCACCCCTTGTTTAGCAACCAAGTAAGAAGTTCTTAAGAATCAATATACAACCCTGAAGTTCTAGAATGGTCCAGCTACTAATGATGAAGATAAAGAACAACAAAAATTGTATACGTTTCTATAGAGTACTTTACCATAGACAGTGCAATCCCCTCCAGAGCTTGACTTTGCAGGAAGACATCTCGGAAGTTTAAGGGCTCACCCATCAATTCAGTGTCATAATACAAAACCTATACAGGATAGCAGGTATTAGGAAAAAAAACGTAATGCGAAAAAAAAAAAATAAATAACAAAAAGTAATTTCATTTCATGTATCTATTTAACTCAAGATCATCACTTGTATTCTCCAAATCGTTTTTGAGACAACCCAAAAAATGAAACATGTACCAAAAAAAAAAAAAAAAATCAGCCCATGCTGAGGTTGGCTTTTGACGCAACTAAACCGAAATCAAAGGAAGATTTCTTACCATGGATGGTCTTTTTAGATTATCTTTCGAGTCCTCCGAAGCCGGATTTTCGTTAAGGGTGTCTACATTATCCTCAGAGGGGCTTTGAGACAGCTTTTCAATATCTTTAAGTACAGCCAACCACCTTCTCAGTAGTTCGGCCCTCTCATTGCCCCTACAAGAGACAGCTGCTTCTTCCAATCTTTTTATGGTCTGCTTAACGCTTCTGAAATTCCGAGCACCCTGATTATACATGGAAAACCAACTTCGTTATTTTCTTGGACCATAACATACCCAAGTGTAAGAATAACTTCACAGCTCAAATCATATTTGTATTAAGTCACAACCAGCCAGCGATTAGTAGTTACACAGGTTGTCTCAACATCCAATGCAATAAATTCCATGAATCCCCATTTTCCATATTAAACTCCAGTTTCTCCCCCTTGATTATTTCTTACTCCATATTCACATTTCACTATTATGCTTCTTTCTACTTCTAGTTTTTCCCCTCCTCTGAAAGAGGATTGACTGTTGTGTTGTGCCATTTACCATTATTCAGCAACTAATTTGCAAGTGTAACCATTAGTAAGAAAGTAGAAACCCAAGCAAAAAACCTATAGTAAAACTATGATCTCATACCATTGCCGATATTTTAAAACATTCATAAAAAAAAAGGTATACTTTAGATGATATAGTAACATACTAATGAGCATCTCTAATATAAATTCTTATCCATTTCACTTTACGGATTACTTTGTCTAGACTAAGGCATAAAGACACCAAGCAAGAGCATGAAGCAACAGAAAAGTGCGGTTAAATTGTGTTAGAGCACACGCTCAGGCTTAGCCATTAAAATTGTTTCTTTAGCACGAAGGATTAGGTCTGAATCAAAGGTCATCGAAGTTATCAACGGTATATGAAAATGTGTTAGGAACGACATAATCTCCAAAAGTCAAGAAGAAGAAGAAGAAAAAACAGATTACAATGCGATCTTGGAGGATTTTAGCACCGCCGGCGACGGCTTGGCCGGCTTGGTGGACGACGGAGTCAGCGTAGTTCTTGACGGTTCGAGTCAGGTTATTCTTGTTCCCCACCTCCACCGCCTTGCTCACCGCCGTCCTCAGCCACGACATTCTGAGCTATTTCAGAATGGAAAGGATCAGGGAAGAGAGAGAGCGAAAGAAACCCGTGAAATGTGTGTGAGCTTCACAGGGTCATTGACAATGGAGAGAGAGAGAGAGAGACGATGATGAAGCGGTCAACAATCGGGGGGAATTGGCCACGTTTTCGAACACCAAACGACGTCGGTGCAAAGTTTGTCGGATTTCGAGGATGAATATGGGCTTTTGTGCATCTCGCTCTCGGTTTGTGGAAATTACATGTTGTAGTGGAGTTTAGAAGTTATTACGAAAATAACATGTGTAATTATTTTATGTCGACAGTAGCTCGTGTATTTAGTGAGGTGTCCTCGTTTAATCGTTTTTGCATACTCTTGACATTATTGTTGGTATATGTTATTTTATACATGTATGTATATTGATTGCATTTATATTGAAAAATTATATGATATATATTGAAAATTGTATAATGTATATGAATACTTTAAGAATATTTTCTATATGTTTTGAAATCATGATTATTTTGAAAAAATAATCTTAAAAAACATATGGAATTTTGTTAGTGCAAGTGCCAATAGAAGTAGAAAGGTACATAAATACTAACTTAGATGATTGAATTCAAAACTATCCAATAATGTCAAAATACAAAGTGGACTTCGTCCACTAGAAAGGCCCAAAGGCTTAGGCCCACAGCGCTGGTAGGTTTCAGAGGAGCGCGACACGCAAGACCCTCTGCGCGTCGCGCAGAATCGTCACACAACGCGTGAAGACCCTGCACGACGCGCAAGACGACGGACCAGTTTTTAAATGAGCTCGTTTTGAACTAATCTTGACCCTTGGAAAGGCTCCGAAAATAAGACATCCAATGCCTTATAGCCTTAATATGGTCCAAATCCATATGATCTAAACCCATAAGCAAAAATACTTATAGTGGAGAGCCATTGAAGAAAAAGAAGAAGAAATGACATCTCCTCTACCAGCATCCTCTATTTCATCCCTTGTTACCTCTACATCTCATTCTCACTACTTTCCATACTTGTAAGAAAAGTATACTTTTCATATCCTAGTTTTGCTATCTTGCTTGCTATCTAAGATTCATAGTTTTTTTGGTATTTTTTGAGTTATGATCTTGGATTTGAATATTGTTGAAGTTAGATTTATGTTATTGCTTTAGATTTTGAAGTTTGTTTGAGTAGTTGTAGATTTGATAATTTGAAAAGATTTGTTTTGTTTAGCTTGGTTGTGATGTCTATTTACTTACTTGTTTTGTTGATTACTCTTTTTATTACGTTGATTTGATTATTTTCTAGTATGAATAGCTAAATCTTTAGTAGGAACACATTGTAATCGGTGTCGGTGAATGGGTGTGTGTTGGTTCGTAACTTAGGATAGAAGTGAGCATCATGACAAAAAAGAACAAAGAGGAATTTCATAGGTTGTGGGTGTGTTTATTTCTCCTAGTTAGCTTATCTACCTAATTAGTGAGTGTCTTTGCACGTTTTGAAACCGATAGGTAAAAGACATGTGAGATCTACCAAACCCATCATTGATCCACCTTCGGCTATAGAAAGTATAGAGAATTGGTGTAATTGTTTGAGCCTCGGTCTTATAGTGCGGTAGGTTGTTTTAATAAAGCTTCAACCGATAGGTGTAAGCTTGTCAATCTACTAGGTCCCTAGCAACTCAAGAAAAGTTAGTGGAGAAAACCAAGAGGTGGGATTAGAACCCTTTACTTTTCCTATTTTTTCTTTGAACTCAATAGCCAACCACACCTTGAAACCAACGAAGTCGTGTTCCTCGTCTTTTAAAATTATTTGTAAATCATTTTATTATTGTTTGTTTGATACATTTGAGTTCTAAACCATTGAAAACCCCTTTCACTTTACTTTATAGTTTGAAAATTTGAGAATAGAAGAATTTAGCAAAATCTTGTATTCGAAACTCGCAAGTTCTCGTGAATTGATACTCATGCTTTTGCACACTTTGCCACTTGATAATATGTCCACTTGCATTGAGCATTGCAATAAATCATGGCCATCACGATCGCACAAAACACATCAAGATTGATAGGCACTTTATTTCGGAGAAGGTTGAAGACCAGATAATAGACATCAAATATTCTCACAAAGTCCTTGCCCAGAACAACTTCGAAACTCTGAGCAGCAACCTCGGCATGATAGGTATCCATACCAATCTTAATCTTGAGCGGGAGTGTTGAAAGTCACAAAGTTGTTAGGATTATTTATTTATGTTATTTATTTATTCTGAAAATAAATCAAATTATATATGATATTATTACTTGTTCCTATTTGTATGGAGAATGAATCTTAGTTGTTATCAGCGTCCACTATTGTATCTGATAACAACTAATTACTACTATATTTATTTGTCTAATTTTTCTATTCTCGTCAGCCCTCAAAATTCAACAATACGTCATCATCCAATGAATCCATTCCCATTATAAATTCTCTTCAACCCGAGCTCGATCTTCCAACTTCACACTCGTGCATCCCTACAAAACTCCATCTTTTGTTTCCCAAAACCTGCAGAGTCACCATTTATACACCCACTCTCCGCTTATTAGGTTAAAAAAAAAGGGCAAATCTCATTTTTATTTTTTGATCGAAACAAATCTCAGTTTTATCAATCATTTCTCTCTCATTTTATTAGTTACAGTAAAGTTTTCTTGAGATGTCAATACTTAATTGGATGATAAAATTCAAAGTACATTGATATTAAATTATCGATAGGCCAGCTCAAAGAAAGGGCATTAACTAGAGGAATGAATTTTTTAAAAGAACCAGAATAAAAAAAATAGAAAATGTTGATTACATGGCTAGTGATGGTTTAGGAGTATTGAGTCAAGACTTTTTTTTTTCTTTTGAAGGGTTGAATCAATACTTAAGACAGAGATAAATAAGCATAGGTGATCTTATCTTGTTTACTAACATATTAGTGCCGTACGCATTCTTATTTGCCTACACTTGTAAATTAACCCCTGCCTAGTATACGAAAGCCAAACGATAAAAGAAAACACGAAAGTCAAACAAAAAATTATTATTATAGTTTATAGGGCTGTCTTTTGTCCCACAAAACTGATTTCCCATCGCCAGCTTGGCTTTACAGTGTTTTACACATTATTGAAAAAACTCACTACTAAGTATAAGTTGAGTAATTTGTTTTTCTCAACTTATCAAAAAACATACAAATATCTATATGTAAAAAAAAAAAAAGAGAACAAACGATTCAATTTTGTCATGCATTATTATCAGACAATCATCAAACCCTTCAGCGAGAAACAAGGCCTCTGCGAGGAGAGGAAACCGGAGTCGAAGCCGACGACAAGGACAAGGACGAGAAGGAGTTGAGACTCGCCGTCGGAGACGCACCGTGGAACAAGTCGGACAAGTAGTTCCCGATATCATCCGGCGAGAGCCACTGGGTTGTTCCGGCGGCGAAGTTGGACTCGTAGTAAAACTCGTGGTACCTCGGGACGAGCTTCTTGGCTATGGAGAGCTTGAGCTCGTCCCTGAGCTTGCCGTCCTGGACGATCCACCCGGTCTGCTTCTTGTACTCCTCCTCGAACGCGGCCGTGAACCGCCCCAAGACCTCCTTGGTCTCCCCCGGAGACACGTCCCCGGCGTGCTCCGGGAGCGTGAAGTACACCTTGGTCCACGCCATCGACTCGTAGCTCGCCGCGTATTGGTGGACCTTCTTCTCGTGCCTCAAAACCCACTCTTCCCCGAGCACGTATCTCAGCCCCGTGGCTTTCACCGTCTCGACCACAAATTGGAGGTTGTTGGCTAGGAAGAGGTACGAGAGCGACGCGTCCTTGTACAGCTCGGCTTTGCTGTCGAGCTTGCAGAGAAGGACTAGCACGAGCCACGCCAGGTGGACCGACACCGGGTCCGATGACGATGTCGATGACGACTCTTCCAACCTCGAGTCTCGCGGCGGCGGAGGATAGTCCGTGAGGATCCCGGAGAGGACTCCGGCGTGGTCGGCGAGCTTTGTGACGTGGTCCATGACCCAGAGAGTCATCGGGTGGGTGGCTCCGCCGGCGGGGAGGGCTTTCGAGGGCGTGTGGTGGATCGCGGACTCTATCTCCGGGAGGATCGAGTGGATCGAGTCACGGAGTTTTAGAGACGAGGACAGAGCGTGAGACACAACGCCTGGCCCGAAGATGGATTCCATCTCGGGCCAGATGTCGGAGAACGTCTCGTAGAGCTCCATGAGAGGGAAGATTCTCTCCGGCGACTTCTTGGGGCCGCCGGCGCCGCCTTTTGCGGCGGCGGCCATCTCCGGGAAGCGGAAGAGGTTCTCGGCGGCTTCTTCGGCGATCTCGCGGAAGCAGGACTCTCTGACGGTGTCGGAGGCGGAGGCGAAGACGCGGTCGCAGAGGCTCTTCTCTCCCTTGAAGAGCGTCGCCACGGCCACTTTGGCGGCGTTGACCCAGACTTTGACCGCCGCGGAGAGGGCGTCGTGGCCCAGCTTGTGGACCTGCGACGCCCTGAACCGCTCGATTCTCAGGCGGAACATTCCCTCGTCGACGATGGACTTTCGGAGCGTCTTGTAGATCTTGATGCACTCTTTCCCGTACCCGCACGCGATCATGCACTCCGCGATGGACCTCACGTCCGCCGTGGCCAGCGCCGAGACTCGCTCCACCTCAGCGATGGACTCGTTCGCGCTCGCCACCTCATCATCGTCGTCTTCTTCTTCTCCGGCGGTGGTGCCGAGAGAGCTCGCGGCGGAGGAGGAGCGGCTCGAGACGGACTCGGGGTCGAGGCGGTCGCGGCTCTCGGAGAGGATCTGGTGGAGCTCTCTCTCCAGCCTTTTCATGGCGGTCTGCATGAGCTGCTGAGCCAGAACCAGCTCGGCGGTGGAGTCGCGATCCGCCGCGAGGCCGTTCATCGTTCCTCGCAGAGCCTTCACGGCCTCCACGAACTCCTTCGCCTCCTTCCGGCTGTGCTGGAACAGAGAGGTCACTTTGGTGTAGGAAGACGAGTTCGGGTCCCACTTCGTGATGATCTGCTCCGCCTCCGACAGCGACGGCGAAACGGAGTGGACCGAGAGTGATGATGACGTGGAGCTTATGGACCTTGACGTCGACGAGTGGCTGTGGCTATGGTGGTGGTGGTGGTGGTGGTGGTGGAAGAGGCTTGATATCAAGCCTTTCTTGTGGTGGTGTGAGTGGTGCGATGGTGAGTTGTTACCGCTGTTTGAGATCTCATCCAACATTTTGGTTTTGGTTTTGATTTTGAATTTGAGTTTGAGTTTGTGAAAAGAGGAAGAGTGAGAGATTGTTTCGAATGTTCTGATGGATTGGAGAGAGATGTAGAGAGATATTTGGTGGGTTTGTTTGAGTGTGAAGTTAGTTTCACAGGGTTTTATATATATATACGTCTAAATATATAGAAAGCGAGAGAAGTCAACGAGCCGAATAGAATGCGATTGGAGGAAGGTGGGTTATGTGTGGATTTGTCATTTGTTAGACCGAGGAATGTTGACCGACTTCGTTTAATTTGTTTGTTATGTAGAACACTATTACGAATCATATATATACTTTTTTAACAAGATATGGAGAGCGGTTTTTTTTTTTTTTTAATCAGACGTGGTGTTAATTGTATCACGCACTAATTACTTTTGAACTGCCATTTATATTATTAAGATTTGTTTGGATAAAAATATTTCTGATAATTTGTGGCATTTTGTTTCAAATAATGTTAAATAGAAAAATTGACGAAATTGTATTTAATTATGTGTGTTTTTGCTAAATTTTCTTGTCAATTGTTTGGCTTAGCTTTTAAGCAGTTATCATTACTGTTTAAGAATAAGACATGCATTTTGATAAGTCAATTAACTGGCAGACATGATAAGAAATATGAAGTGAATGAATATTCAGAAAGTAATAAATTTCTTTTTAGAATTGTTGAGCAAGTTTCTCTGGCTCTCTGGCTCGGTCCAACTAGTTTATATAATAATTCTTGGTTTCTTAATGGAAGACGAGTAAATATAATTTATTTGAAACAAATGTATCTGCTGAAAAAAAAAATTGGTTTAATTATTTTTCTGCATTTTATAATTTCTTTAGAAACAAGTTATTACAATAATTTTAGTGATTTGCTAAATCTGGCTATAGCTGTTTTTCTTGACCTTTTAATATATGTATTCATAACTAGTGAGATAAAACATTATCATGAATTGTGTGTTTGTTTCTTAAATTGTGCTCACTTTGTGTATTGATTTAAAGTGATTATTCATTTTAATTTCTAATAAATATCCCTAAAAAAAATCTTATATATATCATGAATCTTATAAGTTTAGCATACTTGTCGAAATTTTTAATCGAAATTTATACCAAATTAAAAGTTTTGAATTTTGATCGAAATTTTGTGCTCGGGTCTCCTAATTGGGTTTCGTGGTCGACAATATATTTTAATTATTAGATATATTAGATTGGATATTATTTATAATCAAAAGTACGACCAATTTTTTTTATTTATTTATCTCTAATTAATTTTTTTACCCTAGCGTATTTATTAACTTAAATTTTTGGTAGTACAACTCTGAATTAAGCATCT
Source organism: Urtica dioica subsp. dioica (assembly GCF_054948205.1). Lineage (NCBI taxonomy): Eukaryota > Viridiplantae > Streptophyta > Magnoliopsida > Rosales > Urticaceae > Urtica > Urtica dioica. Next base: position 13,597,245 of record NC_142767.1, on the reverse strand, counting down.
AATTTTGTTGTTAGGTTAGATCTCTTAATTTAAAACAATATTGTGCCAATCATTGTTACTTAACCGAAGAGATCTGAATTGGTTGTTACTTGCTTGATTATATTTTATTTTTATTTTTATTATTTTATCATTTTATCGATGGCAAGCAGTTAATTAATTATGAACATGTCATAACGAATTAATTGGCCCTTAGAAGTTTAAGTCTTGACTCACCTTCAATTTTGTATAAATCTCCAGTCATTATTTCTGACTTCTGAGAGTGACTAATAACCCCGAATCTTATATCATCAGCTTATAATCCATACAATAAATAAAGAATGTAATTTTGTAGACATCACACGTAGAAACGAAGGATATATATTTTAAATCAATAAAGTAGAAAAAATCACGATTGAACATACACCTTGTCTTATGTAATTAATTTTTATAGAATATCATAGATGTAGGGTTGCCTATTCAAGCAAAATACCAGTATTGTTACGCAACTGCCATTGAAATCCCGTGCATTGTGTAGTAATTTCAACATAATGACCAATCCATTATTGTTTTTAATTTAAATTCTTTATTTCCATGATATAATTTCCTCCGTTTTTTACTTCCTTTTTATTTGTGCTTATTTAATAAGTAAAGACTTTGACGGGGTCCCTAAATTATAGTTCAGAGTGTAATTAAAGTAATAATATATCAATCGATCGTTTTTTTTTTAATCAACTATCATTTCCACGCCTTCAGATTATATCCCAGTGACTAACTGGATATATTAATTAAAAAAAAAAAGTTAAATGATATAATTGACTGACTTGGTCCATTCGTATATTTCCTCCTAATATCTCTATGCTGGTTGACATCATGTATATTCACTTCTCAATATGAATAAGAAATCCCACTATTTAAACTGTGAGGTTTATCTGCCTTAAAAAAAAAAAAAAAAAAAAAAAAAAAAAACTGTGAGGTTTATAAAATAGAAAAATCCAATGATGTTTCACGGCCTATTCAAAAAGTCAACTAGACCATCGATCCACTTGTTCACTTATTTATTCTATTTCTATGTTTGTTCTCTATACACAGGTAACTGATAATTCAATCAGAGCATATAAAAAAAAATCCAAATAATGTTGAGGCTTGAGATCAGCTCAATAGAAATACGAGAACGAGACAGCTAATCTCAGAGAAAAGATTTTGTTTATATCGATTGAAAATTAGATTTATTTATCATTATATTTTCCTAGTCAAACTTGAATATGGAATCGAAACGAAGGACTATGTATATTGTGATATAGTGTAGCGTTTTAGTTTGAATCGAATCATGAAATTGGCATCTTGTCCTGTAAGAAAATTCGGCTTCTTACGCGCATATATGACCTTTATATCGTCTTAATCTCCGTTTTCCACTCAGAAGTGGTCTTCGTATACCATCAGCACAAGGAAAATAAAACGATCGTTTAATTGATCAATGCCATTTGGAGGAAGAATGTTTTTGTTTTTGTTTTTTTAACACGTCCCTACTAAAAAAATTAGGGGGTTTAATGGTGACAGAGCTAGAAGTAAAAATTAGGTGGGGACTGGAAATATAAATATATATATATATATATATATATATTATATATTTTCTATTCATGGGAGGCTATAAAAATCAAAATATAAATACAATTATAAATAGTAAAAAAAATCATTAAAAAACAAATCGAGGGGGGTTTAAACCTTCCCTAGGCGCAATTGATTATGTCTCTGGGCTTAATACAATATTTGAGATACCGAATCGATGTGTAGTCAATTAATTTGATTTTACAAAGATATCGATTAGTAACTAAACTTGTAAGATATCAACTATTTTGCCCACGAGTTTTGAATCAAACTTTACTCATATATTCATTATCGAAACGTAAGATATTCTATTTTCGGGGACCAATAGTTTAGATAATTGTTTTATTAACGGATTGCTAGAGGTATTTTCAAATCTTAGTTGAAAAAGTTGCCCACGTGAATATTCACAGTTAAAACTAATGCAAATATGTCATCACGTCAAGCCAGGCTAGCATTACATGACAAACAAACTTATCAAACGGAGTCCCATCACCGTTTGTCGAGTCTTCCTTATACCAAGGTTATTACTTCCACATAAGCTTCGGGTTGCGGTTTTTTCCCGCACAAGTCTGATTCTAGAAAATTATCTTGGAGACTTTTTGAATCATGAGTTGTGTCGCCGCAGTTAGCGTGGTTCGGATCACACTTTCAACGCTATCTCAAGTCTGAAGAAAACAAAGAAGGGAATAGAGATAGACGAAAAACTGATTGAATGAATGAATTCTCAACTGAAATCGTTGGCAGTCTAACTGCTTAATTAAATACACGAGTGAGGCTTTACTAGTACACCGTTGATCTATAAAAAATACTTGATCCAACGACCGGTAGTTAGCTAAACTAAAATGACTCAAAACTATCACTACGTACCAGACTATATAATACGACATGTAAACTAAAATTTTAACACACATTTTCAAGCAAAATCGGGGCTAATAGGTTTAAATTGGAGCATAAGTAACAAAATTGTGGTATGTTTAAGGCTTTGGTAAATAAATCTGCAACTTGGTCTTCACTTGGAACATGTCAAACTTTATCTACTGTTGCAACCTTTTCTCGAATGAAGTGAACATCAATCTCAATGTGCTCCGTTCTTGCATGATAAACTGGGTTATAGGCCAAGGCTATAGCTCCCATATTGTCTCACCAGATTACTAGTGGTTTTGAGTCAAGTGAGATGCTTAACTCAACAAAAAGAAACTTGAGCCACAATATTTCTAAAAGCTGCTAGAGTTAGGGCTTTGTACTCTACTTCATTGGAGCTTCTAGCCAGAACACCTTGTTTCTTGAATGACCACGAGATCAGGTTGTTGCCTAGAAAGACACAAAAGCCTATTGTAGATCGATGATCATCTTTTATTGTCGGTCCAATAAGCATCTGTAAATGTTGTGAGGGCTAGAGACGTGGCTATTGTGAAGACAAGTCCTTGACCCTTTGTGCCCACCAAGTACCTGAGAATCTTTTTACATGATGCCCAATGTTTTCACTGTAGGTTCTTGCAAGAATAGATTTAGCTTATTTACTACATAAGCTATGCATGAACGAGACATTGGGAGATATTGCAGAGAGTCAACGGTGCTTCTATACAAAGATGGGTGCTCAAAGGCTTCACTGTCACCTTTTTTGCAGTTTTGAACGTGGACACATTGGGTTGGCGTAAAATGTGAAGAGCTCATATTTGTCTAGTGTAAAAGTTCACAAAGATACTTTTGTTGTGTCAGCTTCACAAAGATACTTTTGTTGTGTCAGCTTTAGCCCTGGCGAATCTTTGATTGTTTCAAAACCAATGAAGTAGCCCAAGACGGTATCGTGAGAGAAAAGCTTTTGTTCAGGTCAGAGATGGCTTTAGCTATGAACAAGTTATCATTTCCAGTTACCAATATATCATCCACATACACTAGTAGTAGTAGACACGTACTGCCATGTTTGTAGAGATGAATCAGCAATAGAGTTGATGAAGCCCACACCAAGAGTGTTTTGTTCAATTCTTCATACCAGACTCTGGGAGCTTGCTTGAGCCCATAAATGGCCTTGTGAAGCTTGCATACATGTGTTGTTCTTGACTGATCTTCATAGCCCTCTGGTTGTGCCATATACACTAGCTCATTAAAGGTGACATTTAGAAAGACATTATTGATATCAATATTTTTTTATATCATTCTGTTGTATATCCCACTTGAATGTGACAGCTAGAGTATATATAACTTTCAGAGTTGATGGCTTTACAACTGGGCTAAAGGTTTAAAAAAAATCAACATTAGCAGTTTGTTGAAAGCCTTTAGCAACCAATCTTGCTTTGAACTTGTCTAATGACCTATCAGCTTTGAGTTTGGTACGAAAAACCCATCTGTTTTGCGCAATTGGCATATGATCTTAAAAACTACAAGAGACTAGGTGTCATTTTTCATCAGAGCATCCACTTCTGCATTCATAGCTATCTTCCACTCTGGGCGTGCTAAGGGTTGCACCAGCAGTTAGTGGTTCTTCCAAATTTACAATTGAAGACTCTACATTGAATGTTTTAGCTTTGAAATTCCAGATTTGGCCCTAGTAATCATGGAATGAGAATTGACTAGATTGTTAGGGGTATATGAAGATGTGGAAGAGAGAGGTGCAATGTCTGATGATGCATTTGATGGCTCTAAGGTGTGTGTTTGTGCATTAACTGATGGTGTTTGTGAATAAACATGGTTTGGACCATTGGACATAGGACTAGATTGAAGAATATTTGGATTTGATTGAGACACAGTGAGAACAGACTGTGGAGTTCTGATTACATGTTGTAAAGTGTTAAGTTGCAAGTGTGATGTGGACATAAGAAGAACATGTAAGTGTGACTTTATATGTGGTAGACTGAACATGGATAAATAAGGAAAGCAAGACTCATCAAAAAGCACAAACCTGCAAATGAACAATTTGCCTGAATCAGAAAGACACCTATAGCCTTTTTGAGAAAATTGTACCCTAAGAAAACACACTTAGACGTTTTGAATCTGCATTTGTGATTATTGTATATGGTTTAAGATTGGGAAAACAAGCACAACCAAACACCTTAAAGAATTTGTAATTAGGGGTTCTATGAAAGAGAAGTTGGTATGCTGACTTGAGACCTAAGGTAAGAGATGGGATTCTATTTATGGTAAAAATGGTTGAAACAAAGGCATCCAACCAATAGGTGTAAGGCATTTGTGATTGAGATAAGAGAGTTAAACCAAGTTTTCTGATGTGTTTATATTTTGTTGGTGAGTGTGTGGATAATGATATCTAAAAATGATATCAAGCTCATTTAAGATGGATTATAAGGGTCTGTATTCACCACTCCAATCTGATTGGACACACCTGATTTTGACATTGAACTATCTTTCTACATACTTGTTGAATCTGATAAAAGAGTTTCTGACTTGGTTCTAAGAGGGAACATCCATGTGAAACGTCTGTAGTCATCTATGAAATGGACATAAAACCTATAACCATCTACATAGATATCAGGTGCTGGTCCCCAAAGGTTAGTGTGAATAATTTCAAAGGGTGTAGTGGTGTGAGTTTGGTTGCTTGTGAAGTTAAAAATTTGCATTTTTGCTTGTGAACGAGATGAACAAAATTTCTAGTGTTTGGAAGAAAGAAAACTATCTATTGATTTCAAAATACAATCAAGAATTTATTTGGACGGATATCCAAGTCTTTAATGCCATAAGTTTACATCAGAAGTGCTAGAGGTTTTTGCACTTGTGTTACAAGCAAGGCCTTGAAAATTTCATGAGAAATATTTGAACTACAAGACCTTAAAGTACATGACTTTGACACACTAGACTTTCGACAACATGACTCTGAAGTGCTACAAGAATCAAACAAAACAGGTTTACACACATTGAAAAAATAGCCATTCAAAGCTGAAACAAGTGCTTGAAACTTTGGCTTGAAATGCTTGGCTAACTTTGAGAGGTCAAGTTGATACAAGCCCTCCTTAAGTGTTGCAGCTAGCAGAACCTTATGTGTAGCCATGTCCTTGACTAAACATTTTTCATAAAGAATTCAATTAGCACATTGTTATCTTTGGTGAATTGAGAAATACTAACTAAATTTTTGGTGATGTGTGGAACATGCAGAATGTTTATAAGTAAAAGACTTCCATGATTGCAATTCAATGTAGTGTCTCCGATATGCAAAATAGGAAGGGAAGAACCATTACCTAGTGTTAGTTTGTCCTTGTCCTTGTAGAAAGACTGGAATGACAGGCTTTGGAGATCGGAAGTGACATGATTTGTGGCTCCGCTTTCAAGAAACCTCTCTTGATTATCTTGTTGTTGTTGATCTTCATTGCTTGCAATGTAGGCGTGAGGTCGATTATGAGTTTTAGTTGGAAGATGGTTGTGAGGACTGGTTATGATCTGTGTTATTATCGTGAAAATGACGTCGAAACAATGAAAGCACTTCATTGCCACATGGCCAGGACGACCACAGAGCTGGCAAATTGGGCGATTACCTTAATTCCTTCCACCAGAGCGACCACGACCACGCCCTCTCAAAGTTCTTCTTCTATTGTTGTTCGATCGACTTTGATGAACAGCCACGTGCGGCATTGGAGACGCTAGAGAAGCACCACTCGAGTGTTGCGATTCAATGCACATATCTTGCGATTGCAAGACAAATTGTACTTCTTGAAGTGAAAGAAGATCATATTGACTTGTGAGATTGACCACAACGGACGCAAACTCATATTCGAGACCTCTAAGAACATACAAGATTAGATCATCACATGTGATATGTGATCCGGCGAAGCTGAGATTCTCAGCGATGCCTTTCATCTTCAAAATGTATTCATCGACGCTCAAATGCCCTTTCTTCTTCATCTGAAGGGAAAACCGAAGTTGCAGGGCTCTCGTTTTCGAAAAGGTGGTGAAGATTTGACCTAGAGTGTTCCAGGCTTAAGCTGAACTCACGCTTCAATTCACATGTCTGAGAATGGAATCAGAGATGAACCAGAAAAGCCAGTTGAGCAGAAATTGGTCATGGAGAATCCATAACAGGTACTCTAGATTCGGACTTCTTGTGACTGAACCATCGTCGTTGCACGATTCGATGAACGCGTGACGGAGAAGGCATTGTTCCGAGAAGCAAACCTTCAACACTATGCGCACAAGTAGTAGCGAGAACTTTAGAACTTCAAAAGATGAAGTTGTTGCGATCCAAGCGAAGACTCAAAGGATTGAGATGGGAAGAGAAGTTTTGGTAGAGTTGAGACTGAGTAGTATGATACTAGGGTCGCCATTGATGAGTTGAGAAAAGCTAGGATTATGGGACTATCTATTTGATAACATGAATAAAATAGAGAAGGAGATAGAGATTTTAGAGAGAGAGAGAGAGAGAGAGAGAGAGAGACGAAGAACTGATTGAATGACTGAATTCACAAGTGAGGTTTTAGTAAGCATTGTTGATCTACAACAAATACTTGATCTAGTTAGCTCAACTAAAACGACTCTAAACTATCACTACCAGACTATATAATATGACATGTAAACTAAGAATTTAACAAAGTCAAACGATCTAAGGCCAAGAGTCACCTCTCAATTCACCTTGCCGTTGAACATTGTTTATTTTGGTGAAGTTATATTATAATTAATATGTGTGGCATTCATAGGTGTTGCTAATATATTGCCCACGGTATGCAAGGTTTCGTCTACGGAACTCGAACGTGTGCACCCATTTTTATAGAGACAAATGATGAATTAGGAGTTGAGATAAAAAAAAGTTGCAATCTCTAGTTCAATACTTGAAAACACGAAGATCAACACGTACCTACATGGTGGTTTCTATGAACTCGTTGCAATGAACGATTTGACTAATATTGGGTAATGGTAGACTTGATCAATATATAAATAAAAATATAGTTAGGTATATATATATATATATATATATATATATATATATATATATATATATATATAACATTTCTCATTTAAAATTGTAAATTTTGTAACGTGCACTAAATATACTACAATCAAAGACTAGTTAATCACTCAAGGATCAACATATTTGCTACTATTTTTTTTAATATATATAACTAAGTACTCAATAACGTAAAATTGGCAAGAACATTTGTGATCATTGCAGTAATACAATAATATATAGTTACCACTCAAAGTCTTGCGCCCACTACAATATCTGGAATAAAATTTTCACATGCACTTCTCTTGTCAATAATTAGTTAGAAATTTTTGGACGTGGTAAAAAATATTCACCTTAATTCGATTTGTACCCAGGGACGGAGCCAGACATCACAAGGCTAATTGAAAAATAAAAGTTTAGAATGGACTAATTTGTAAATTTTCAAAATAAAAAGAACAAAAAAAAAATGTATGAGGGGGGGTTTGAGCCCCCACTCAACATACTGTAGCTCTATGCTATATTCTATTAAATTAAAAGGAAAATAACACATTTATACCCTGTGTTTTAGTGAAATGTCGAGTTTAACCCTCGGTTTTCAAAAATGTCGAGTTCATACCCTCTGTTTAATTAAAATGAAGAAATTATACCCTTTGTTTAACTAAAATGATGAAATTATACATGAAATAGACAACAGTGTCACGAATATTCTTTTTATTGACTTTTCATTGACGTTGACTATAATATTTATATATAAACACCAATTATCTTTATTCATTCGCGCCATATATGTAATTTATTTAAAAACCAAAAAATAAACAACAATCTCTTAATCGTGAAGAACACAGAAAGAGACAAAGGGGTAAACATCGATAGTTGATATTCATCAAAATCGCATATTCGAACAGAGAATCCAGGATTTAGAGTTACAATTCGAACACGGAATGAAGTCATTTCTTAGGAGATATGAGTTTTATTATTTAATTTCAATTTAAGATTATTTTTATTTCAAAATTGAGAATTTGGAAATTAGGGCACTGATTTATATTTGATTTGGTTTTTCTTATATAAGAGTTAATATCAATGAAAGGGAGATTTGTGACTCTGTTATTCATTTCAGAGTATAATTTCGTCATTTTAGTTAAACAAAGGGTATAATTTCGTCATTTTAGTTAAACAGAGGGTATGAACTCGACATTTTTGAAAACCGAGGGTTAAACTCGACATTTCACTAAAACACAGGGTATAAATGTGTTATTTTCCCTAAATTAAATCACAAACTTAATGATATAAAGATGTATATATATTATCATTGTCCAAATCCGAAGAAGTCAAATAAATCGCCGATAGCACACGGCTTCGTGTGGAACTGATAAGGAGACCAAATGATTAATAACTATTGAGAATCCATTTGATAGTGGCTCGTACCAAAATATCACTAGTAGTTGTTTTTTTCTTTTGCAGTAATTTCGAAGCAGCTTCGAATTATATGTGGTCTTTGTTTCATGCTCTAACGACTTTCCGTCGTCATGGCTCTGGGACCACCGCATAATGAAAATTGTTCTATCCTTTTAATTATTGATTAATTAAAATGCCATCGAATATATATTATTGCACGGTATGCATATAAATATTTATGTATAGAGAGTTTATACCTAAAACAAGTCTCGTTATCTTGTTAAACAAGTCTCATTTCGTCTAGATAATTTTTTATGCTTGACTTGACACAGTACCAGACATGAAAATAAAAAAATCGGCAGAGAGGAGACAAGTACGGAGAAATTCTTGCACAATTTCGTTTCATTTCACCTACTACAAAATAGCAAGGTTATATGAGTAGTCAAATGTAAAATTATTTTCCCCGTCTGGAAATCCAAGAAAGAAAATGCCCGTTTCGTAGTTAACTCAAAAATTTTTTGTTTTCTATTTTCTAATTTTTGTAGTTGTATTGAAAAATTATTTTGCAGTTGTTTTCAAAAAAACTGTTTGGTACAGTTTTCATTTTTGTTTTTGAGAAATTGAAAAAACGGTTTGGTACAGTTTTCATTTTTGTTTTTCAAAAAATGAAAACTATTTGGTACACTTTGAAAAAATGAAAAAAAAAAATGAAAACTATTTGGCGGCGATGGTGAGGCTCGGTGGTGATTGAAGAAGATGGCCGGATTTTTTTTATTTTTTTTTTCAAGTCTTGCGCACGGGTGAGGAGAAGGAGGAGAGAAGAGAAGAATTTTTTTTTTTTTTTTTTTTTTTTTTTCAAAAACACCTTTTATTTGTTTTCAGTTTTCTTTACTCTTTTACAAAACAACTTCAAAATTTTTTAAAAAATTTTGACGAAAATTTTATCAAACACAATTTTCACTTTTTGTTTCCAATTTTTTTATCTCAAAAACTCAAAAATAGTTTTTGAGATGCATACCAAACACACCCAAAGATTCTTTTCACAATACTAGTTTTGAAAATGTACGTGCTAATTTGTAATTGATAAAACTAAAATAACAATTTTAAAATGAAACTAAAATCTTGAGTTTTAAGTTGTTTAAAATATGAAGAAAAAAATATTCGCTTATTTATAAAAAATTAATTAAATATAATATCATAGGAATATCTCAAGCATTATTTAGGATGCAACTTAAAACTTTAATAGTAATTTAAAGTTTTTTTTCTTCATAATTTCATTTAATATTTATTAATAGCAATTTAGACCTCATGAGCTGAGGAAACATAACGAACTAGGCCACTTGAATCGTTGACACTAAACATGACATTATTACCCGATACCCGTTTATCCATCCGTTATCCGGTCTAAACGAGTCGGGTAATACCCGATCGAAACGGGTTAACATGTTAGCGAGTAATACCCGTTAACATTTAAACGGGTCCGGGTATGAGCACAGAAAACCTTTACCTGACTCGTTATATTTTTTAAAAAATATTTTTTTTAAAAAAATAGATACATTCCAACCTTTTAAACTGTTTGTTTTGTAACTAAATTTTAATTTGCCTTAGTATTCTTATTTTAAATTATATATTGACTCTAAATTGTAGTTTCTAATTGAAAAATTACATGAATTAAGTCACGTAAAACATTAAAATTATAAATTAGCTAACATTTCAATATTTTTGTTTAAATAGTCAATTTTGATGATGTGTCAATTAAACCGAACCATCATTTGAACTAAATAAGACATTTTTAACTACATACCCTGAACTTCTCGAAGCCCGAATCGCGCACTGAAGAAGCTGAGTCACATAACCAAACAGCGTTGTTTATTTTTGAATATTTATCTTCGTCGTACAAAATCGAAAACGAACACACAGTCGCCATTTTGGATTCCTTTCTTGTCTGGGAAGATGAAGAATCACGGTTTTGAGTGAAATGAGTAGAATCTCTGAAAAGAAAAGAAAAGAAAATGTAGTGGGGTTTATTTCAAATAATTGTATTGTATGCGTGTGAATAAAACTGTGAAACTTGGTATATCACGCTTACCCATGTTATGCTTGCGTCAATTAACTTTGGTGCCAATTAATTGGTTTATTGATCCACACAATCAATGTAATTCAAGTTGGTCAACATAAAACTAAATTGTAATTTCGGTCGAATATTAACTGCGTCACACGTGCCACAAGTATGAAGCAAGGGCATTTCTGAATATTTTTTTTTCTCAATTAATTTTGGTTAATGTTTAGAACACAAAATAAAGACAACAATGGCTGAATTGCAAAAGTTAAGTTTCAAAATGGCTAGTTTGCTCGGTCCATAAAATATTAGGTTGTGAGCGGAGAAAATTTTGTTGGAACAAATAATATGAATTCGGAAAACATATTTAAATGTTACCGTCACAGAAAAATTAATAGATTATTCTATAAAAAAAAATTAATAGATATATTGTTTTATAGGAAAAAAAAAAACATCTTATAGAAAATCATAGATGAAAGATGCGAGTTTAAAAACATGTGATTACTTTTGGATCAAGTTAAGATCAATACTCATCCGAACGAGTAGATGTCTTTGAACAAGTTCAGAATCATCAAGTAACCACGAGTTGTGAATCGATGCAAAAACTGAAAGAATCTATCATTGGATTTTTAAGTGTGGCTTAGAGAACGTTTAAACTTTGGAGAGAGAGAGAGAGAGAGAGAGAGAGAGAGAGAGAGAGAGAGAGAGAGAGAGAGAGAGAGAGAGAGAGAGACCCGGTTTGGTTAACTTTTCCAAATTTGTTTTCTGATTATAAATTCTAAAAAACAGTTTTAGAAAACATGTTTGCTTATAGTACTTAGAAAACAAATTTGGAATCATGTTTCTTTTTCTTTGAAATTTGTTTAGAAAACAGAAAACAATGAAAATGTGTTTTCTATTTTATCTCTCTTATATTTCAAAACAATTGAATGAAAAACATAACCAAACAACATTTAAAATATTCTGAAACGTAATTATAAATCTGTTTTTTAAATTTAAAAATTAGAATCAGAAAACAGAATTTAAAAACAGAAAACGAGTTTAGAAAACTAAACCAAACACCACCAGAGTATTTCTTTTGAAATGTTTAGTAGAGAGAGAGAGTATTTCTTTTGGAATGCTTGTGCCAAAATATCTTCTCTACTTTCTCTAATTATATGCTTGAATTTATTTAAATCATGGCAGTTGTCTATTGACCCTTTTTTTTTTGTGACTTCCGTTGGTTGGGCGGAGTGATGGTTTAAAATACCGATGGTATATCGTCGATGTATAAAAAATGAGAAGGTTCGGTACAAAAACCTTTATAATCTACTATATCGATATATTGTAGATATTTTTATTCTTAACTAAAATAAATTGCATTTTTATCATGGTCGTAAGTTATGTTTAAAATTATTATCACCGACACAACTGCATTCAAGTCTTCATTTGTATATATATTTTCGCGCGTGTATATATGTGACCGAAATTATTTGTGCATATGTATGGTATAATTTTCATTATGGATACGATTTTTTATTTTGCTTTACTTTATATATATATATATATATATATACTGTTTATATACATAAAAAAAATACATATATCTATGTATATTTATTAGACAAATTGGTATATATTATATATATTTTAAAAAATAAATATAAAACATAGAGCAAATAGCGGCGAAAATATCTAAAGTTCTACGCTAGATACACTTGGCTACCTATTTTTTTATCGGCTTTACTTTTAGCTCCACCGTTACTACTAAGGTATTAAAGTTAACGGAATGCTACGTGTCATGATCTGAGAAGGCTTTTAAAAAAAAAACAAAATACCATTTATATTCGTTTTAAAAACAAAAAAATTTTGTTTACTTTTTAAAATTAAAAAAATTTATTACTCTTATTGATTAATGACTTATAAGAAAATACTCTATGAATGTTTTAGAAAACTAATTATAAGTTTTTTTTTTTTTTTTTTCAAAATACCATTTAGATTTGTTTATTTACAAAATACTATTTATATTAGGGTTTATTAAGTATATAGTTATATTTACAGTTTCACATGGTTATATAGTCAACGTTTCAAAATACCATGTATTTACACATGTAAATTGACGTAATTATCCCACTCTGTTATTTCAATGAAATAGTAAATCAGGAATGCCACATCATCTTTATGACTATTTACCTAAGATTTACGAAACGTTGACTATATAGAAATCTCAAACGTTTTAGTTGGCTAGTTACCTATTTTTTTTTTTTTTTATGATAAAAAAAAACTTGTATACGAGGGTTTTTACTTATATATTTGCAAAATATCATATATATTATGATAAAAAAGCAAATACCATTTGTATTTGTTTTTAAATAAAAGAAAACTTGATTTTGATTTTAAAATATACAAAATTACTACTCTTATTTACTTCTATATTGCTTATAAGAACATAATGTTTTAGAAAACTAATTATAAATTTTTAAAATTTTCATTTAGCCCGATTATTTATTTATTTATAGCTTTTATACTTGGGAATGTTTATAATTTTTTTTTAAAAAAATCAAAACCAAGTTTTCTTTGTTTTATAAACAAATATAAATGATATATTTTTTTATTAGAATTTAAATAATATTTTGTAAAAAAAAAACCACTCATGGCATTCCCTTAGTAGGAACGGTGGAACTGCAAGTAAACAATAGGTATTTTACCCGCCGAAAAAAGGAATGGGTAGCCAAGTGTATCCAACGTAATATTTTGGATATTTTTGCCGCTATTTCCTCTAAAACAAACTTATAATTATATTTGTTATAAGATATTGGTCGGTAAGAAATATATCAGAGATATACCATCAAAATTATCGATATAATTTTTTTTTTATAGGATATCAATCGATATGCCAGTCGAGAGTTGATATGTCAATAAAATCAGAATTTTGGTATCGATATTTTAATCGTTGGGTTGAACTACCACACCCCTTAGCTTAATAATCTTGCCCGTAGTCCAAGAGAAAAGCTAAGACTCGTTCTCGTGATGGTACATCATTAATTATTTTGATTAGTTACAAACTAATAAAGGAATGACAGTCATGACAGGTGTCATTACAAGAGCTAATCCTTTAGCATTTTGTATTCATCACTAGTTTTAGCAACACACTGCGCGCAAATAATTTTACAGCATTATAAAAAATAAAAATTAGTAAAAATTTTGGAGGTTAAATTGTGTTATTAAGCTCCTAAAAGAGTAGTCACAATAGAAACCAGCAACTAAAAATTTTTCCTTAAAATAAGAAATAAGAAAGAAAATGCAAATTACATTGGTTAGACTACGTGAGATAGCTCAAGCCAATGAAAAAAGTAAAGTTTATATATTGGAAGAATAATACTGATATCCAAAATTCTGTCTATTTGAAATTTGAAGTCAAATTTTAAGTTTTACGGCATGCTCTTTCTTCAACTCCTTGAATAGTTCTGGAATTTGGAATCCCCTAAAGCTCGTCTTCATGCGCTCTATGTACTGGACTTTTCTTATCATTGAATATGAGATAAGTTTTAGTCATTTGGAGTTTATGGGAAAAGCAGTAATGAATTGATCAAATATCACAACCCGAATTTTATTTTCACGAGACTAAAAGAGCAAAGATAAATATGATATGTATCCAAATTAATTTATTACTTTTGCTAAGGAACAAGGAAACCCGCTGGTCTACTAAAATCATTGATTGGTATTTTGCAGGACTCCGAGTCGAAGAGCGAGCTGCTGGTTTTTTTTTTCTTTCCAGCAACAGTGATATTTGTTGTCCAACTCAGTTCATCCCTTGGCACTTCTGGTATCAGTTTGTATCTTTTTTTAGCCACCACCAAAACAACCCATGTAAATACAAAAAGAACAATGAAAATGAACAAAACAAGATAGTATCCTGATCTATAATAATGTATTATCTATTGTCTCAAAATTAATCAAGCAAGCACTAAGTTATTCATTTTAAACAAAAGGGAAAAAAAATAAATTAAGCATTGGGTTTTCATTCATTAAAAAAAGGGTTTGAAGTAACTAAGTAGCTGATTATGCAGTATTTTTTTTTTTTTAAATTAGACAGATCTAAAAGTGTTTAGACAAAATTGACACTTTTAGTTATTTGTTTATAACTAAATACTCTTATATCTGTTTAATTTGAAAAAAAGTAATAATGTGGAATAATCAATTTATTTACTTCTATCCATCCGTGTATAATTCTATTAAAAAAATATTATGCGTTGGGGTAATGATATGCTCTTACGAGATGAAAAAATGACTATTACACTAAGAAAATATCAGAATGTATCAAAGTCTAGGTCCTATGTGTCGTCCAATTTTTCCAAAGCCATGTATGTTTGTGTGTGTGGGATCTCACTCATTGGAATATTCACTGATTGTAATCTCTCAGTATTCATATTAGAAAAAATAAAAAAAATTCACATACTCAGAAAGAAAAATATGCAAATTAATTTACTTGGGATGATTAGAATACAAAATATATAAACCCCTTTTGTATCATTTGGAGCTCATATATATGTTCTCCATATTAACGTGATACTTTTCCACTTCTGATGTTTTGCGAATAATTCTTTTAATAAATAATTTTAGAGTTTGAATAATAGATAGTCATTCCTCCATGCTTTGGTGGCAGGCCCGGCCTCATGCAGGCTTGTCGGTACGGGACCACACGGAAGGACGGGATTCCGTGTGGTGTGGGAGACTCACGGTACTTCCGTGTACCGTCAGCATGGCAGGCGGAAATTTCCTTCCGGACACGTGGCGGAAATGGCAGGGGACACACGGAAATGGTGGCAGGCGTGTGTACCGTTGGTGCTGACATTGCACTGCAGTGTGTGTTGTGTCTGTGTGCATTTGTAACGTTAATATTAACGTTTTTTTTAATTTTTTTTATTAAATCTCAGCCGTTAGATGTGATCTGGACGGCTGAAAAAAATTGTCCGTTATTTGACCGTTGGCCCTCCGAATTTACACAATTCTTTAAATTTTAACCCACTTTTTTTTTCTATAAATACATCCGAATTCTAACATTTTTAATCACAACTCACTCTCTCAAACTCTCAAAATCTCTCAAATTCTCTCAAATTTTCTCATATTCTCCACATACAAAATTTACAAGTTTGTATACTAAATTTATTTTTATAGTTAAGTTTTAAAATAATTAGTATATACTTAAGTTTTTATTTTACTTAATATTATATACTTAAGTTGTTTGTTTACTTAATATTATATACTTAAGTATCATAATTTTGTTTATATAACTAAGTTTATAAAATATTTATTATATACTTAAGTTAGTATTATAATTTTGTTTATATAACTAAGTTTATAAAATTCCTATTATATACTTAAGTTAGTATTATAATTATTTTAGATAATTAAGTTTATAAAATTAATATTATATATTTAAGTTAGTATTATATTTTTTTTAGATAATTAAGTTTATAAAATTAATATTATATACTTAAGTTAGTATTATAATTTTTTTAGATAATTAAGTTTATAAAATTAATATTATATACTTAAGTTAGTATTATTTTATAATGTCTGGAGAGTCAACATATCGCCGAGATTCTCGTCGAGGTTCACATGAATCGCGCCGAAGTTCTAGTCGCACTGTCACGCCGTCGCAATCACAACAACAAGACGAGCAACACGACGAAGTTGAACAACCCTCTCCACCTCAACAATTTTCACAAAATTGGGTAAACCTTACTGAAAATCCCAATTACATCGAATATTCTCGACACAATGGCATCCACCTAATGTCCCTCTAGAATTAGCCCGATTCGCCCCGATCTCCCCTTATCAACCTGAATATCTACCACAATTTCTTTCACAACAACCTCCACCTCCTCCCCGTCCAATTCACGAACAATATGGTACACAATATCATCCTCATCGTGCCCAACCTTCTAGCTCCCATCAAAATCCACACGAAGACCCTTACATGGTGTACCGAGAACAACTCCGTAGATTTGAAGAACAACAACAAGAGGCACCTCAACCACCTCAACACGAGCCATCACCTCCTCCACCTCCACCACCTCAACACGAGCCATCACCTCCACCACCTCCACCACCTCAACACGAGCCATCACCTCCACCACCTCAACCCGAGTCACCTGAAGACGAAGCTCCCGAAGCACAACAACTTCCACAAGAGAAGAAGAAAAGAAAATCCCGTTCTGAAATGTGGAAATACTTCATCGAGTTCACTGACAACGAAGGAAAGAAGGGAATATGCAACAAATGTGGGAAGCACGTCAAAGCCGACTCTGCATCTCATGGTACTTCATCGTTGCGCCACCACTACAGGGTTTGCGTCTTGAAGGGATCTACATCCATGGTAAGTACCCACAATCCCGTAGAGTTTAGAAAAGAACTAGTAAAGTACATAGTTTCTACCGACCAATCATTTTCTCATGTAGAAAGCGCAGGATTTGGTAGATTTGTGCATTACTTAGTTGCAGGTATAAACATTATTTCAAGAAAAACTCTTAGAAGTGATATTATGATAAATTTTTTGGAAGATAAAGACACACTTAGAGCATGCTTCATGTCTGCTAGGTTTAACGTGGCCCTCACTTCTGACATATGGTATGTAAATGCCAAAATGGACTACATGTCCGTTGTAGTTCATAACATAGACCAGTCTTGGAATCTCAACAAGAGGATCGTAGCGTTTAAGAGAATAGAGGGTAGTCATACCGCTGATGCCAGCAATCCTCCTAGACGTTATAGAAGAGTGGAATTTTCAAGATAGAATAATTTCAATAACCCTAGATAACGCCACAAACAATGACGCCATGGTGAGAGCATTACGTCTTAAGATCCCCAATCAAGAGTGTCTTTTACACCAAAGGTGTGCAACCCACATCATAAACCTCATAGTGAAATCCGGGTTTAGGCATTTTGACGAGTGTATCCGTAAGATTAGAGATGCTATATCTTGGTTAAACAGTTCGAACCAAAGGGTAGACGACCTTAAGAGGCGTTTTTTAATCAACGGTCTTGAGGAGAGATAATTCCACACCGATAACAAGATTAGATGGAACTCAACATTTTTAATGTTGCATTCTTTCTTATCCGAAAGACATGTAGAGATTACACGAGAATTCGTGAACAGAAACGGAGGCCATGACATAACCGAAACAGACATCGCAAGGGCTAAGGTCTTTACTCATTTTCTTCACGTTTTTTACGATGAAACATGTGCATTGTCTGCTGTTTACACACCCACATCTTATTTAGCCATACATAGTGTTACAAAAATTGCCGAACATCTTCATGATTGTAACTATTTTGAAATTTTTCAACCATGCGTAGAATCTATGAGAGCAAAATTTTCAAAATATTGGGGCACTACAAAAATTCCTTACTGATATGGTTTTGCATGCATTCTAGACCCTCGAATGAAATTTGGGGGTTATTTGACATTTTTACAATATTTAAAACGTCATACTGGACAAGATTACGTTACACATGATCATGCTAGGGTCGTGGAAGAGTTTTACTCCTTTTTCAGGTTCTACCAGGGCCAAGCTCCTGTATTTCCCGAGCCGAGTCCACCTCGACACTCATCGACAAGCAAAGGAATGTTCCGAGACATAGCTCGTTTTGCTCGAGGTGGAACTTCATCTCCAAGATCGTCACCGCATGCCCAACTCACTGAAGATACGGCTTCCAACGACGAGATCGCGTTATACACATCTAAACAATTTGCCTCCATGAACCAAGACGACCTCAACTTGCTAGCGTGGTGGCGTCAACACGAGAACATGTTTCCGATCTTGTCGAAGATGGCCCGAGATGTTCATTCGATCCCGGTGTCAACGGTGTCGTCCGAGTCCGCATTTAGTAGCTCGGGTCGCATGCTTGATGATCGTAGACAAAGTTTGAAACCCGAAATGGTCGAGGCTCTCACCATATACAAAGATTGGTGTCAACACGAACAACGTTCTCAAGAAACATTTGTGAACATTGATCTTGTTGATAACTTTGATATTAACTTTCAAAACATGAATATTAATGAAATGTAGTCTTGTTGTAATGCTTTATTCATAATATTGTTGTAATGTTTTAACTTTATTTAAAAAAAAAATTAATAAAGATGAAATTCAGTTTACATATTAGTATCTTATTTTAAAATTTTAACAGTTTAGTCCTTTTCATTTATCATTTAAATTTGATTTTTTATTTTTTTTAATTCCTTATTGGAAGTTAATGGAAATATGAATTTCCATTAAGATTAACGGAAATTCCATTTCCGTTAAGCAATGGAAGGCATCAATATGGGTAATGGAAATACCATTTCCAATAAGCAATGGAAGGTGGCTTATTGGAAATGGAATTTCCATTACCTTCCATTGCCCAGGATGAGCCCGGCCAGAGCATTAGGCCACCTAAGCAATCGCTTAGGGCCTCAATTTTTTATTAAAAAATAGGCTCAAATTTAGATGGTGATAAGGCCTCATATTTGATTAGGCAGAGGCCCCACTCTAGACTTCCTCCAACGGTGAATCATCAAATATGTCTTCGGTTTACTCAATAATTGTTTTGTTAATTTTTTGTTTTTTCAGTGTTATATTTTTCCTATATTTAAATTTATTTATCTACTCGATATGAGCAGAGTTCTTATTTAAGATAGTAAAAAAAAAAGTCGATTCTCTTATTGCATAGAAAAAAAAATCGATTTTTGAATGTTATTAAAATACTTAATTTTTGGCTTGAACTGATTCTTTAACAAGGCCTCAATTCTAATGTTCGCTTAAGGCCCCGGTGAGCATTGGGCCGGCCCTATTTGGTGGTGTTTGTTATTTTTTGTGATATTTTTTTTGTTTAGAAAAAATGTTAGTTTTAGCCTAATTTATTTTTTACATTTGGATTGTTTAAGCTTTAATTATTTGTTCACTATACTATAGTGGTTTTTATATTTCAAAGATGACTTAGTCATTTATCGGATTCTTAGTTTGAGTTTATTGTTGGTCATTTGACGGTGCAAACACTCGAACACTTTTTTCCACGGTTAGTGGTCCTCGAACACATTAGTTCATTCATTGAACTTTTGAAAGAGTCAATGAGTTGCTCAAATTTTAGTGTGATTTATATTTCGTTCGTAAAAAATTACCACACAATATGCTTTCATCGGATTTTAAATTTGAATCATTATTATCTTGAAGTCTCATTTTACCTTGGAAAAGATTAAGATATCTATACTCTTGAGTTTCATACTAATCATATATTAAAAAGCCTCTTGCAGTCTTTATACAAAAATAAATAATAGATAGTCAGTATTTTATAGCAATTAATCTCTTTTGGGTTATAGAAATTAATTTCTTTTTGGTTACAGATATTTGTGAATTAAGTTTTGAAAAAGCAATTTTACCACATAAATTAATCTAAGAAATAAGGTATGTATCATAAACCGGCCACTAATTTTGGGGTCCCATAATGTTGTAACTTAAAACCCCAGCCCAATTCATTGAAACGCGAAATATAAAGCCCAACCCAATCAGTAAGAACATATATAGCAAAACTCTCGCCTTAGGGTTTACTTGTTTCAGCGCAGGAAAAGCCGTCGTCAGGAATCAGAATCAATGGGTAACCGATTTCGCAATCCCTAAATCTCCATTTGATCACCGAGAGTTCATTTCACTTCATCTTTGTGTATCGTTGTGAATGTTGCAGCGAAACTCAAGGTTCATGAACTGAGGGAAAAGTCGAAGGCTGATCTGCAGGACCAGCTCAAGGACCTCAAGGCGGAGCTCGCTCTCCTCCGCGTCGCCAAGGTCACCGGAGGAGCTCCGAACAAGCTCTCCAAGATGTACGGCCTTAAATTCAAATGCTAAGTTACTGTTCTTTTTTGTTTTTATGTGTATCGTTCTGACCGACTGTTTCTCTGCTCTTCTCGTTCTCAGCAAAGTCGTGAGGGTCTCGATCGCCCGAGTTCTGACGGTGATTTCGCAGAAGCAGAAGTCCGCTCTCAGAGAGGCTTACAAGAAGAAGAAGCTGTTGCCTCTCGATCTCCGTCCCAAGAAGACCAGAGCCATCCGCAGAAGGCTCACCAAGCACCAGGTATACATTTCCATCGACGTTGTTTTGATTTGATTTGTTCATTTTTCGATGCTGTGTTTGAAAAGTTGGATTTACCTCTGGCCTCGTCGTTGTGGTTCAATCAATCGCAGGAGTCTTTGAAAACCGAACGAGAGAAGAAGAGGGAGATGTATTTCCCCATGAGGAAGTATGCCATCAAGGTCTAGGGTTTGTTCTTGTAGTTCCCCTCTAGGCGGTACTTCGTTAATTTTAAAAGTTTTGGATTCTATTTTCACTGTTTCATGTTATATTACTCAATATTGGTTCCTTGAGAAATTTTGTTTCATCTTTAAACCCGACTTCAATTTTCTGACGAATGAAAGTTTTATGATTCAAGATCGTCGCTTGGTCTTATTTATTTGTGTATTAAGTAGCAATTTTCCTATATAAACCGTTTGACAGTCGTGGTGCCAAATGAAACTGGAATTCGAGTAAGCGTGTTTATATAATCTAACCTGGCTGAAATCGACTGTTTTGGGTCAATCTGGAAAAGCTAATAACACTGTAATTATTTAGGACCGGTATTATACCAATTGTTTTTAGCAACAGACTTGGCAGTTGCCCCTTTTTACTCTGAATTTTCAGATTGGTCGAGAATGATATCATACACAGGCATGGTTCTCTATAAAGCAGAGTGAAGAAATACCAAAAATTGGTAATTCAAGAGGCTGCTAATGCAATCTCTCTCAGAAATAGAGTACTTAGTTTAGTCGTTGTGGTCATCTCATTTCTGATTGCCAAAACCATTTATAGGCAATCCAAATGGATTATAGTCTTTTTCCGACCAGGCTCCTGAGCCATTCGTGCTCGCTCTCCTATGAGAACCCCAAGAATGGGGAGCCAATTTGGGAGGCAGTCACATTGCTGTCATGGTCCTCGATGATTTATGGAGAGATCAAAAAAATCTTAGTAACAAAACTCTTCTAGTGGAATAGTTCAAGGCGGCTAATTTGTCCTGAATCCAAAACGAAATAGTAAAATTGCGAAAACTAAATAAAATGTTGAAAGATCCAATAAACATGAAAGAAAGAAATTCGACATCGAATATTGCATCCTAATGTAATGGTGGTTGGGACCGACTTATACCTACCTTGATGTTCAGGGTTTCCTACATACACCTCATATTGTTCGCTGTCAGATCGATACAAGTTTTCATTTCCTACAGAACCGACTTGTAAGAGATTGTATCTGGTTATCGTTGCCTATCAATTATTTCTTGAAAGCCAATAAAGCTATAATCCATGAGAGACCAACGAAGATGACGGTGGCATAACTCCACCACTTCTTTGCACTAAAATTTATCGGCCAGAATTACAAGATATATTAAAAGTGCAAAGACACTAAAGTTACTATTATTTCTCCCCCCGCAAGAGCAGCGCTGAAGCCATCTTCTTTTTTATTCCTCTTCTAAGAAACCCCTCGAAACATATATATTCATCTTCTCTTTCGAAAATTGCGTCCCAGAGTGTGTTGTTTGTGTGATATTAACAATTAATTGTTAAAGCCTTAATATGTATGAAATAGTTACGCTTTCATTGTTTGTTACACTTGGAACAGTATTGTTAGCTTGTGATGGGGTTACTGTACAATAATCGATTCCTCTTTTCTTCGTAAACATATTCAAGAAAACTGGAAAAAGATCGAGTTTGAATTTGACGGAACCAAAGGATAAATTCTGATTTTGATAAAACTTAACAAGAATTTGATTTTCCTCAACTTATTCTGAATTGCGATAATCGACGCTGGTGCAAAATGAATACAAGTTACCCATTGATGGTATGTTAAAAACGAAAAGCAATTCTTTAATCAAACAAAAACAATAACAAAAAAAAAGAAAAGAAAAAAAAAGAAGAAGAAGCAGGAAGAACGAACAAAACAAACAAACCTTGGGGTTTCTGAAATTCTAATATGAAAGCCATTAATAAAAGAAGTGGCGTTCTATTGGAAGGCCCAAGCGTATTCCTCGCGTATGGCCTGTTCTTCCTCGGGAGTGAAGTCGTTTGGGATTCCGAAAAGAGAGCGAACCTCCTCGGGAGACATGTCCTTTATGTGATCTGCGATGGCCTGAGTGGTGAGATCCATGAGCGCCGAGATGTTCAGGAAATTGGAGGCCATGATTAGGTCGAACAGCGCGTCGATATCGGCGGCGCTGACGAAATCGGCGTCCCAGCCGTGGAGGCTCTCGCCGGAGTTGGCGGCGTGTTTGTTGCAGTACTCGACGAGTTTCGCCAGAGTCTTCGAGCTCACGGTCTCCAACGGAATCACTCCCTCCAAGCAACCGTCATCCGCCATGTTCTTCAGCGTCTCCGACACCATCGCCGCTCTCTTCTCCACCTCGAACTCCTCTCCGTCCGAGCTCAGCAGAATTATCTTCTCTCCTTCTTTCGACATCCTCGATTGATCGATTGATTGATTCTCGCTTCTTCTTCTAATTCCGAATACCGAGAGAGTTTCTTTTATCACTTTTCTTTGCTCGGAGAAAAATTAATGCTATATTGCGGCTGCAAAATAGTACAAAATAGCTAAGGGGCTGTTTGGTTAACTTTTCCAAAATCGTTTTCTGTTTTCTGATTCTAAATTCTAGAAAACAGTTTTAGAAAACCTGTTTGGTTATAAATTCAGAAAACAGATTTAGAATCATGTTTCTGTTTTCTTTGAAATTTGTTTAGAAAACAGAAAACAATGAAAAGTTGTTTTCTATTTTATCTCTATACAATTGAATGGAAAATATAACCAAACAACATTTAAAATATTCTGAAATGTAATTCTAAATCTGTTTTTTAAATTTAAAAATTAGAATCAGAAAACAGAATTTAAAAACAGAAAACGAGTTTAGAAAACTAAACCAAACGGCCCCTAAAAGTTTCAACAGCCTGTTTTCAAAATTTTGATGACCGTCAGTATTAAAATTATTGACGATTATTATAAGTAATTTATCACTTTAAAAAAAAATAAAAATTTTAGGATCAATTTTTTTTTTGAAACCAGATTGTTGTACATTTTGACTATTTCACTCAGACAAACCATATCTATTTTGCAAATTCATAATTTTAAATTGGCTATTTAGCTACATCATCTTATTCCGAATGGAAAAAAGCTCCAATAGGAAGGTTCCTAAAATTGCTAACAATTCCAACGATGGGCATAAAGTAATTTTATTTATTTAATTAACATTTCATAAATTAGAATCGTACTCGAGGATTATTAAAATAGTCGGATATGTGCTCAAAATTTCATGTGACTCATGTTCTTTCTCGTGACGAAAGTGTGCGCATAATGGACGATTATCTGCAAACACAAAATTAGATCTAATCCAATTTAAGTCGTTGTACTTTGTATCAACTATCAAGAAGTTTCAATTATGTATCTATGGGTGTTGTTGATGTCGGATTCGGTCCCTCAACAATAAAAAAACTACATAATATAATTATATATCGTATTTATTTATATTTGTATGGATCTCAAGAATTCGTCGTATTAGAATTGAAATAAAACTGAAAAATATCGAAAGTAATGAACTACAAATAAAGAAGAACCAATTGAAAGATTATATTGCAAGCTGATCGAACTGGTACAACTAAAGTTGAGCTCGACGTACTGAAAGGTGACGAGCTCAAGAAAGCTTTGAGTACAAATTCGAAATAATAACAGAATAATTAAAAAGAAATCACGTGGTCACATGGGACCTAATTTTCGTCTATTTATAACTGAGATTGTTGCCGTTTTACCGTCGTTCTGGTGGACACGTGATAGGTATGGAGGACTCCGAAGTGCCACGTACGTGCTGACTTGAGCTGGAGTGGCGAAAAGATAGGCTGGAGACCGCTTCTTATGGGCTGACAACGTGATGGTTCATATTTGGTCTTGGCGGTGAGCTGATTCTGTCTGAGCGGATTGGGCTTGAGCCTGTGACAAAGTGGAGTGCTCTTGACGAATTAGGGTTGGGGTCGGGCTGATTCTGTTACAGCAAGAGAGAGAGAGAGTTTAAAAGAAAAGAAATGCTTAGGAAGAGCAAGAAGAGATATTTTTTTATATATTAAATCATTATGTTTATTTTTTAATTTAATAATTGTATAAAAAGCAAGAAGAATTGCATAGATTGTCGACATGGTTTTCACGAAGTCGACAATCACGAATTTCGCTAATGAAATCCGATTTATTTAAGATTACGTGCGATAAATTCTTATCTTTGGATTATGTATGATTTTTTTTATGTAGAAATTGATTTACTTTTAAAACACATAATGTATGTAAGAACAAAAGCTTAGAAATAATAGGAATTCAAATAAGAACAAAGGGCTTGGATTCGAGAGAATTGCACTAAATGATGAGAATGCGAGTACATATGTTATAAGTATGAGCTAGGCCCCTTCAATTTGGTCCCTCTTATAATGTATTTATATAACATACATAAATGCGAATATTAACGAATATATTTACATTGATTTGATAATTTACAACGTTCCTCATTATTTACATCGCGCTTTAAATAAAATTTATTTTTCTTTTTCTAGGCTGTCATGGAGCTGAGTTATCTAGCGAGCTCGACATCAAACTTGAATTTGATATTAATCCGTCATTAGGCTTGATCTTACGTTGAGCTCGTGGATGAGTTGATACTTGAAATGGGCTAGGCTTTCTTTATTTCGTCACTTCTCTTCATTAGGCTATCAAAATTGGGCATGAGTCATTACGCCTTTTAAGTGGATAAAGTTTAGTACCAATAAATTACAAAATCGCCCTCATTTAGAAGTCACAAGTCACAACTAATTGTCCTTTTGACGAAAAATATGGCGGGATTATTAACAATGCAAAAGATGAAAGATTAAATGGTAAAGAAATGGATTCGAAAGGTTTAATAGTGAAATTTTACGAACGTCATGTCCAAGAGACAAATATGTAATTAATTCTAATACAAGAGAGACAGTTATTGGTCTAAATGGTCGATTGGGAAAGTTACATATGGGTAATTTACATTTTTTTGAGTTCACATGCTTTCTCATTCCAGCCGAGTGGGTGAAAAATCTACATGTGATATAAAATTGTGGAAGCATTTTATATTTGATTAAGGGAAAATGATATATATATATATATATATATATATATATATATATATATATATATACTTGTGTTATAATAAAATGTCGAGTTTAATCATTTGTTTTAAAAAATGTCGAGTTCATATCCTTTGTTTAAATAAAATGACGAAATTATACCGTGAAATAGACCACAGTGTCACAATTTTATTTTTTTTATTGAATTTTTATTCTTTTCATTGGCGCTAACTATAATATTTATATGTAAATACCAATTATCTTTATTCATTCGTGTCATATATGTAATTTATTTAAAAATTTAAAATTAAATAACAGTCTCTTAATCGTGAAGAACACAAAAATGACATTTGATATTCATCAAAATTATAGATTCGAACAGAGAATCTAGGATTCAAAGTTGCAATTCGAACACGGGAATGCAGTCATCTCTTGGGAGATATGAATTTTATTATTTAATTCAATTAAATGTATTTTTATTTCAAAATTGAGAATTTAGAAGTCAGTGTACTGATTTGGATTTGATTCGTTTTTTTTCTTATAAAAGAGTTAATATCAATGAAAATGAGATTTGTGACACTGTATTCAATTTCAAGGTATAATTTTGTCATTTTACTTAACAATATGGTATGAATTCGACATTTTTAAAAACCAAATAAATTCAAGATTTCACTAAAAACATGAAATATAATATTAGATATGATATAATTGTTAATGTCGCTTTAGGATCAAACTCTCAATATCTCACGTGGTACGACATCGGTCTCCACTCTCTACAATAATATTATTGGAAAAGAAAAACTTCAGTTATTTTCGTCGATTATAATTTGGAAAACCAAGCAAATATTGTATAAGAAAATAAATTAATAAACCTGTTTTACTTACTTAAGATAAGATGGTAAGTTTCAAAAGAAAAGCAATTAATCCTATATTATCAAACAGAATAACAAAAAAAAAAAAAAAAAGCACGAAGAATTAGAATAATATATGATCACAGCAAAACCTAATCGATGGGATGCTAATCTAAGAAGCGGAGAAGAGAAGGCGCTCTATTTTTGGAAGGCCCAAGGGTGGTCGTTGCGTATGGCCTGTTCTTCCTCGGGAGTGAAGTCGTTTGTGATTCTGAAAATAGAGCGAACTTCCTCGGGAGACATGTCCTTTATGTGATCTGCGATGGCCTGAGTGGTGAGATCCATGAGCGCCGTGATGTTCAGGAAATTGGAGGCCATGATTAGGTCGAACAGCGCGTCGATATTGGCGGCGCTGACGAAATCGGCGTCCCAGCCGTGGAGGCTCTCGCCGGAGTTGGCGGCGGCGTGTTTGTTGCAGTACTCGATGAGCTTCGCCAGAGTCTTCGAGCTCACGGTCTCCAATGGAATCACTCCCTCGAAGCAACCCTCCTCAGCCATGCTCTTCAGCGTCTCCGACACCATCACAGCGCTCTTCTTCACCTCGAACTCATCTCCGTCTGAGCTCCGCAGAATTATATTCTCTCCTTCTTTCGACATTCTCGATTGATTGATTACTTGGTGAATGATTAATATGGACTATTTACTTGTATTTATAGTAGAGTTTCCGTTTCGACCTGATGCCTTTCCAAGTCGGATTCCGAATGGGAAAGTAGGACAAGTTCGAATACGGAAGGTTCCTAAAATACAGCATTATGGTCATTAATTTGGAGACTTTGCTATTTACCTCATTCCGAAATAAATAAAATTCCA
The DNA here is from genome assembly GCF_054948205.1 of Urtica dioica subsp. dioica. Taxonomy (NCBI): domain Eukaryota; kingdom Viridiplantae; phylum Streptophyta; class Magnoliopsida; order Rosales; family Urticaceae; genus Urtica; species Urtica dioica. The sequence goes on along the minus strand of NC_142767.1, from coordinate 13,569,441 downwards.
GTGACGGGCTTTAAACTAAAAGGATATATATATATATATATATATATATATATATATATATATATATTTTATTAATAAAATAAAAAATATTTTAGAATTAACATTTTATAAATTATAACTGCACTCAAGGTCTGAGATGTCATATCTTGGAACAAATTACTTTATAGAATTTAAGATTTTAGTATCAGTATACAAAATAGAGTAATCACTCATCAATTATTTATCTTTCATTAAGTTACATAAGTGATTCTTCAAAATAATTATTGAAAGAAAAAAAGAAAATGACATATGCTAAATTTAATGAAATGCTATGTATATACTGCTGGTTATAAGAAATATTGTATTCATACTCTCAATTAATTATTTTTAATAAAAGTATATTTTATAATTTATTTTTGTGAAAACTTTATTCCTTAATTTGACTATTGCGTTCGACTTTAATTTTTTTTAGAATATTCGATATTTCCTACTTATTTAACATTTTAATTTAGAAAGATTTATTTTTAAATCGCTCTTTCTATTTTCACACACATACACACACGCACATACACACACACATATATATATATATATATATATATATATCCAATTTGAAACATAAGAATTTCATAATAGACAATGTTTAGGAAATATGTGGAAACCAGCAATTTTTATAAACTCCCCAAATTTGATTAGAACATCCCCAATATATTCCGCCCTGCCCATTTGAACATTTTAGTATTTTAAAAAAAATTTAAAAAGGAAAGAAAATAATAGTGATTATTACAATCCCATAAAACAAGAAACAACTACCCCAAACACGCAACCGTTGAAAGAATTTCTATTTTGAAATTTTCTCTTTACTCTTCGCCATTTTCTATGTCCATCGAAAACGAGAAGAAACCTAGGAACAAAATTCCGCGGAAGTCGTTGAAGACGTCAACTTATGAACAACTATTATCGATTATTAACTATGCAGTTTTTAATAAAAAAAAAATAAAAATAATCAAGTTTACTACTATAAACCAAAAACATGGATATTGAGAGAGGTGGATTTGAGATGGCTTATTGCTCTTTCACATCTCATAGCAAGTCGTCTCACTTTGTTGATGATGTAACATGCTATAGTGATTGCTTTTGCCAAGAATTTCAAAGAAGGCTTCTTTGCATAAATTGCAACACTGAGCTATTTCTTTATAGGAAAAATGGTATGAAATAGCCAATTCAAACTATGACTTTTGCAAAATAGCCATAGTTTCATTAGGTATAACAAAATAGTCAATTGAGAGTACTACGACTTTTAATCATGCATCAATTAATTTTAATCCATCTTTCATAAAGCTTACATTCTGTCTTTATAGTTTCGTTGGGATTAAATTTAATCCAGCCTAAATTAATCTTACTTTGGATAGTTTGCTTATAGTTGACAAACTATGGCTATTTTGCAAAATCTTAAGTTCTATTTGGCTATATAGCCGCTTGACAATTCTTTATAGTACTATTCCCGCGCTACAACTCCATTTTGATGTGCAGGGATAAGGGAGAAGAAGTTGTGAGCTATGCCATGTCATAACACTATTCATCGAATGCATTATTCTCGAATTCTCTTCCATGGCCAGTTCGTGAAATTATGTTTAGTCAGAGATAAAATATCGCACACAATGTAAAATCAATATGTGCGAGAATCTGTTCCGATGCAAGTGATGGATTATAAACAAGACAATGGGTAAAAATAAATGACACAAATAATGATAACTCAGCTCGGTGCAATGTCACTTACTCGGGAGGGCAGTGTGCACAGTGAAAATGAAATTTGATCTTCTCCGATGTCCACACTCGTGAAACCTTCAATCGCGAAATCATAAAACCCAATAACTCTCTAACACTCAAATGTCTGGACAAGTGTTTAGAGAACTACACCATGCACATCAAACATTTAGTTCTCAGTCCGCCGATCGTGTATGTCTAGGAACCCTAAATGTATGATGAATGCGTCAAGACTACTAAGGGGGAAGTCAACACCTCTGGAAGTCGAACTAGAGTTTCCTTACCCATACACGTGAAGAGAACCAAAGTAAGGGTGTTCGGCGAAGCATTCTGGCAATTCAAGAAACTTGCCAAAAATACAATTATGCACATAGAGACAAAGATTTGTCAACATATCCTGTATCGAACTGTCCTTTGTACATAGTCGAGCTTGAAAAGAACAAGAAGAATGCTGGTAATGTATCGAAAAATTCACGAATGCTGGTATGAATTTTTTGATAAGAAGTTACTTTATTAGCATCATATGATTAGTGGGTTGAGGTCTGATAACATTCAAAATCAATAACAACTATCATCCATAGTCTCCGTATCAAACTGAATCGCATGCTGGACATTCGAGATCGGGCGGTGAACTAAAACTTGATCGATGACTGATATGTGCTTGGAAAGCCTTATCTAAAGTCATATATGTGGAACACAAGTGAAGGTTGATCACTTAGTGGGAGCATTCTGCACTTGTGGTAAGTGTACGACCCGGACATACCTTGCCTGTAGATGTGTCGTTTAAGGACCGTTACGACACACTAGCCAGGGTCACAAATGATGGTCACAATGATGCTTGATCTTAATCCTGAACTGATCATGGACTTCTAGGTTGTGTTACCGGGTTCTTTGATTCATCACGTTAAAGGCCAATGAAGGTTGGATAAATGGATGTTTTGGGAACTCGGGACATGATTGTAGAAGAAAGTGGTTTACAGATACGGAATTCAGCCTTCCTGAAAGATGGTTAATGTTCTCTAACCTAGGTTAATTCCAGAACCGATTGATTGTGCACACTTCCGAAGTTGGTATACGTTCGGTTGAATCTTTCGCTAGGGAAACAACGATGCTTAGGGCTAATATGTAACGAGAAATGTATAACGGAACAAATTGACCTATCTCGATACGGGTAGAACCTGGAGGGTCATGATCATGTACTGACTAAATCAGTAGACACTCGTTACGATGAGTAAATATAATTTTAGTATTAAAGGAAAGTTCAGTCTTAGCTTACACGGTGGAGTATTGACTAAGATGAGACGAATCGATCGAAAGAGAAATGATTTTTTTTTTTGTCTTTTTGATCGAATTTGTTAAGCTTCTACTACTAGGTCCATCGTCCCCGATTTGGCTTCGATAAAGGCGGATAAGAACGTTAATATAATAGTATGTATGTATTATTATAATCTCACTTGCTGTAATAGTGATTGACAACATTGAATTCCAAAAATGGTATTATGGGAATTAAATAAATATTTATAGTAAAACTGTTTATTTATTACTAGATCAAGTAAATAAACTTAATATTTATTGTTGGACAAGTAAATAAGTGTTTAATGGGCTTAAATCTATTGGGCCTTGAAAAAGAAAAAAATCGCCTACCCCTACGGTGTTGGACGTTTTTTGCACTGGTGTGGTAACCGGTATTTTTTTTTTTTTTTTTTTTTTTTTTTTTTTCTGTTTTTCTGTTCCTAAAATATAGGAGAATAAATAGGATATATATTTTCCTATATTCTCTCCTAATATTTAGGCTAAATATTAGGAGGATATTTAAGAGAAAATCTAGGAGAATATTTTTTCCTACATTTTCTCAACAACAAAATATTTCATACTGTTGTATAAAATAAAATCCTAGATACTGATCCGACGGATGAGAGAAAAAAATAAGATTTACTTGTTAAGATCCAATGGCTGAGATTTAATCCACTAGTGTGAACACAATAAAGGAAAATAATATCTTTTAGAATATTCTGAAATATTCTATAAAGATACCTTTTAAACTGGTATAAATAGATGGCTGATATGAAGCAAAATTTAAGTAAATTGCCAAGCAATTTCGTGGCCTATCTCCCATGAGTGTGTCGACCTAATTCGTCTACTCATTCCCCTGGGAATTACTTTAATTCCATTCTTAGAAATAAGATAGAAAGATCAGAAACACCCCGTTTCCAGATCTAGTGAGATATAACGAAGCCCACTCTTTTGTCTTATCTTCCTCGGAGATTACGTTTCGGAAGACTTTGGTGTCATCACATCGAGTCCTTGAAGGAGGAGTTCCAGATCTGATCGTGTGGATGCTTGTACGTTCAAGACGAAGATGGATTGTGAAAGGTTTCGGTTCGTGAGCCAAAAACTGTAAGTTTTCTTAAACTCGTCTTTTATCTGATATGGTTGCTTGATGAAATTTCTTATGATTAATTAATTAGGTAATCTAGATCTTGTTTAATAACCATGTTAATAATCATCTCTTGTTAGTGTAATTATTCTTTTCCGCATTTTAATTGCTTATTTAAGGTGCATTAATCACCAACAGTAACGGTCCTTAAACGACACATCTACATGCAAGGTCTGTCTGAGTCGTACACTTAACACAAGAGCAGAATGCTCTCACTGAGTGATCAACCTTTACTTGTGTTCCACACATATGACTTTAGATAAGGCTTTCCAGGCACATATCAAATCATCGTCCAAGTTTTAGTTCACCGCCCGATCTCGGATGCCCAGCATGCGATTCAGTTTGATACGGAGACTATGGATGATGGTTGTTATTGATTCTGAATGTTATCAGACCTCAACCCACTAATCATATGATGCTAATAAAGTAACTTCCTATCTTATTTAGTAATCATCATCTTCTAGTGGGCAATATTCCTAACAATCAGTACCACGCTCTTGACGGTTTCTCGAGTAATTGTCCTTATGACGTGTGTAATGGGCAGTTATTCTTCTATTCCTCGGCCTATAATCGTTGAGGTATCCGTTTTGCTTTGGTTTTCATTTGTTTACACGTGTTTGATTTGTTTTGACTAGTCTTTGACCTACCATCTTCTTTTTTCTTTGAAGTTATGTTCGGTAGGGTTCGTTTTTACCTTGTGAACGGATCGTTCCTTAACCTTCATGAGCTCTTGGGCCTATTTGACTCAAACTCGATGCTGGATTCCTTCTGTTCTCGGTGCCTCTGAGCAAGTACTCGGATTCAAGCAATTTACATGAGTAACAGCAGCCTTCCAGTTTCTTAGTGTTAGTAAAAATGGTAAGTAATTATATGGTATCATCTTCAATTCAATTATACCTCGAACACTTTTACTATATTTCTTCCCCGTATATTCCGAGAATGGTTTATACGGCGGGTTCATCGAGGTCGAGAGAATGGCACAGCGTCGTTTTATTCATTTTTGCATTCGAATCGCCGCGATCTTTTGTCCCTACTGTTGAATTGACAAAGCTTCTTAGATACGCTTTATCCTGGTCGTTTATCTGGAATATATATAAAGCTATTTTCCGGATTTTGAAATCATTCCTCACTCTTTTCAGGGGTTTTGACCGTGTGCTTCATCTTTTGAACTTCTCGGTCGCGTTTTTTTGGCGAGTCCTCGGTTCTGCAATCTTGTTCTTCATGCGTTTGGCTTGGGTAAGGTCCTATTCCTTGTGTTTGATTGTTATATCCATCGAATGTTAGTTTTTTGGCTTGATTTGTCTTAGAAGATTTGTGCGGATCAAAATATTTCGAATTTTGATTCTCGGATCCCATACGTTTTCCAATTCTTTGGCGTCGTAGTTTTGGATGGTATTTGTTAGGGAATGATGAGTTTTTCATGTCCGGGCCTAAAATTTGATCATCGAGTAGTTCGGAGGATGAATCCCGATCCCGATGACGTTATTCTCCCCTCGGAGTTGAGATTCCTTTTTTTTTGTTTTTTTTTTCATTTCGAGAGGTATCACGTTCTTGAAGTTGTCTGGGACCAACCTGCCTATGCGATGTTCATGCAACTTATATTGTATAAGGTGAGTTGTCAAAGTCTATCATCGACCTCCAATTCATCCCGAATTCATGAATAAAGAGCTCCATGACATGATTTTTGATCCTTCATCGCTATATTGGAGGGAAGAAATGTCTACCGAGTCCAGTGCATCTGGCGTTATGGTGAGGTCCTAGAGTCTTCCGAGCATTGTGCTATGGAACGAGACTATTCCGGCTACATGAGCAAAACATGTTCAAGAAAGTGCCCGAAATCGGAACAAGTCGGGCACTTTTGGTGTAGATATTCATGCGGCGAGTTCCGAAGAAGAGTATTTTGAAAGGAAAGAAGACCAGTGATCGGCCACGACCTGGACTTCGAGAGTCAATGAGAAATACCTCAAGGGTATTCGCCGAAAATATACTCCTGGCGATATTATTTTGTCGATCCATGAGGAGCATGAGAGGGCATATAATCCTCCTCCAGGCAAGGTTGCTTTTAACATGACAATTTTAAAGGTGATTGGGGGAATGTCTGTGCATTCGCTGATTTCTTAGTTCTTGAGTGAGCTTGGATCTGCTCCGATCCAGCTCGTGCCCAATGTCTACAAGATCTTTATCGGGATGATGATTTTTTTTTTCAAACTTGACCTTTTTTTTTTTTTTTTTTTTTTTTGTGGAAATAGCACATAGCTTTCATTAAATTCGGGTAAAATACCCATAGATATAAGAGAGAAGTATCCTAGTATAAAATACATGACAGGCTAAAGTCGGACTTGTGTCATGCTTGGGAACAAATTGAGAAGTTGATTGGTCAATTTTATCGTTGTCATGCAAATCCTCAATTTAAGGGGTGATTAGTATACTATTTTGAAGTTGCGTTGGTGTAAAGGTCTTCACTGTAGTAATGAAATTCAAATGAGTTTTTAAATTGTATTTAAAAAATGCCACGGTTTGGTCTTTTGAAAAATCTTCTAGAAGAAAATTAGTTTAAAACTTGTAACCAACCATACCATTTCTTGAAAATGATAAATGATATTACTACATATTCTAAATCAAATGGCCCAGTGGGAGAATGAAATGCCAAAGTCAAATTGAAATCTTCTTAAGATTTTATCCACACATTTAATAAGTTTTTAACTAAAAAATTCAGCTTCTTCTCTGTGCCAAGCATAACATCGCCATCATCTTAACAATAGGACTTATAAAAATTTACTACTTTTCAGTTTCTTCCGGTACAACAGCTTGTGCCTTTAGGCTCAAAATATATTATGTGTGCAAGAACTCAAAATATATACCATGTTCTTGGCAACACCTTAGCCACTCCCCGGTGTGATTTATCTCTCTCAAACTTAATGGAAAGTGTTACAAGTGCATTCCGTGTGCAACACTATCTATTTATACTCGATTTTATCATTACATAACTTTTATGTCACCGTCGAACTATGATTCAACAATCACCTGCAACTGAAAATCCGGAAGAACAGATTTTCACCATAGCTAATGATGCTAAGTTCTATTCCAACAATTTATTTATTTATTTATTTTTAAATTAAACCAATTCTGATCTGATGACGTGGCTTCAAAATAAATACAAATTATTAATAAAAAATCAAATTACGTACGGTATAATTACTTCCTCATATTTTTGCTCCCAAACAACAACGTCAAGTAGAAGAGAAACCTATAAAAGAAACCCCAAACCTATAAAAGAAACCTAAAAATTTACTACTTTTCAGTTTCTTCCGGTACAACAGCTTGTGCCTTTAGGCTCAAAATATATTATGTGTGCAAGAACTCAAAATATATACCATGTTCTTGGCAACACCTTAGCCACTCCCCGGTGTGATTTATCTCTCTCAAACTTAATGGAAAGTGTTACAAGTGCATTCCGTGTGCAACACTATCTATTTATACTCGATTTTATCATTACATAACTTTTATGTCACCGTCGAACTATGATTCAACAATCACCTGCAACTGAAAATCCGGAAGAACAGATTTTCACCATAGCTAATGATGCTAAGTTCTATTCCAACAATTTATTTATTTATTTATTTTTAAATTAAACCAATTCTGATCTGATGACGTGGCTTCAAAATAAATACAAATTATTAATAAAAAATCAAATTACGTACGGTATAATTACTTCCTCATATTTTTGCTCCCAAACAACAACGTCAAGTAGAAGAGAAACCTATAAAAGAAACCCCAAACCTATAAAAGAAACCTAAAAATTTACTACTTTTCAGTTTCTTCCGGTACAACAGCTTGTGCCTTTAGGCTCAAAATATATTATGTGTGCAAGAACTCAAAATATATACCATGTTCTTGGCAACACCTTAGCCACTCCCCGGTGTGATTTATCTCTCTCAAACTTAATGGAAAGTGTTACAAGTGCATTCCGTGTGCAACACTATCTATTTATACTCGATTTTATCATTACATAACTTTTATGTCACCGTCGAACTATGATTCAACAATCACCTGCAACTGAAAATCCGGAAGAACAGATTTTCACCATAGCTAATGATGCTAAGTTCTATTCCAACAATTTATTTATTTATTTATTTTTAAATTAAACCAATTCTGATCTGATGACGTGGCTTCAAAATAAATACAAATTATTAATAAAAAATCAAATTACGTACGGTATAATTACTTCCTCATATTTTTGCTCCCAAACAACAACGTCAAGTAGAAGAGAAACCTATAAAAGAAACCCCAAACCTATAAAAGAAACCTAAAAATTTACTACTTTTCAGTTTCTTCCGGTACAACAGCTTGTGCCTTTAGGCTCAAAATATATTATGTGTGCAAGAACTCAAAATATATACCATGTTCTTGGCAACACCTTAGCCACTCCCCGGTGTGATTTATCTCTCTCAAACTTAATGGAAAGTGTTACAAGTGCATTCCGTGTGCAACACTATCTATTTATACTCGATTTTATCATTACATAACTTTTATGTCACCGTCGAACTATGATTCAACAATCACCTGCAACTGAAAATCCGGAAGAACAGATTTTCACCATAGCTAATGATGCTAAGTTCTATTCCAACAATTTATTTATTTATTTATTTTTAAATTAAACCAATTCTGATCTGATGACGTGGCTTCAAAATAAATACAAATTATTAATAAAAAATCAAATTACGTACGGTATAATTACTTCCTCATATTTTTGCTCCCAAACAACAACGTCAAGTAGAAGAGAAACCTATAAAAGAAACCCCAAGCCACGACCACCGCCAAACACATCCACTTGCTCAGACCGCCGATCATCATCCCCTGAGCTCTCAGAACATCCAATCCCGTCGTCAGGCAAGTCGCCGCCGTCACATTCAACCCCGACGCCGTGCTCAGGCTCCGCAGCATCGCCGCCTTTGCCTCCGCCGCCGCGCCGCCGAACGGCGTCCCGTCGAAAATCGCGCCGCCGCGGACGAAGCACTCGGCTCCGGCGCCGCCGCCGAACTCGCCGCGCATGACAGCCTCGTAGGGGTACTTGACGAGGGAGGCGTAGTGGAGCCAGAGCCAGTAGGAGGGAATTCTCTCGCGGACGATGAAAAACCCGCTGAGGAGGAGAAAGTAGGACGAGACCGCCACCACGGCCGAGAACCCGAGGAGGACGTCGGGGACGAGGCCGGAGATGAACGCCGCGAGCGAATTCCCGGCCCAGAACGAGGCCGCGATGGCCGCCGTGTAGAGCCCGAACCCTGGAAGCCCTCCGGCGAGCCCGGCCGCCCAGAAAGTGGCGGCGGAGAAGGCCACGGCGAGGAGGAGGAGCGGCGGCGCCGCCGCGGCCGAGGTGGCTAGAGCGTAGGAAGATCGGCGGTACGAGTTGTACGTGGTCTCTCTCACGAAGATGTGGCGCTCCTTGATGAACACCGGGAGGTATTGGCAGCTCGAGAAGTAGGCCGTGGAGATCGCGAAAGCCAAGAACCCTAATCGCTCTCTGATCCCGTCCCGGGACTTGTCCATCCGCCAGTATATCGTCGCCAGCAGAGCGCCGGAGATCAGAACCGTCGTCAGCCGGGTCGCGAAAAGCTCCGGCGTCCTACGGGAGTTCGTCGTGGACCGCCTCGCGAGGACCAGGATCTCGCTCCACCGCGAGTTCGCGTAGGGCTTGATCGCGGCGATGTTGGAGGTGGAGACTAGTTTCCCGGTCGAAATCGACTGTTTCAGAGCGTCCTTGAGCGGCGGCGGCGGCGGAGGCGGGGATTCGAGCTCTCGTGTGGTTTGCCACGAGCGGTTGAACTCGACGAGTGCGTCGGTTCCGGCGGCGGAGCTCTCGAGCTCGGAGACGAGGTCGAGGCCGAACTCGACTCCGTTCATATTCTTGGGGACCGAGCGGCCGAAATCCGCGAAGAAGTTGGGAAGCTCAGCGGGGGAGCCTCGGAAAGCGGGCTTCCCTTCAGAGAGGAAGATCATTCGGTCGACGAGCTCGAGGATCCGGTGGCTCGGCTGGTGGACGGAGAGGACGACCACGGACCCGCCCAAGGCGATCCGCCGCAGAACTTTGACCACCGCGAAGGCGCTCGTCGAGTCCAGCCCCGAGGTCGGCTCGTCGAGGAACAGCAGGACCGGGTCGTGGATCACGCCGACGCCGATGGACACGCGGCGGCGCTCTCCGCCGGAGACGCCGCGGCGAGTCTCGTCGCCGATGATGGTCCCGGCGGCGCTCCGGAGGCCGAGCTGGTCGATCAGGGCCCGGACGCGGTCCTTTTTCACGGCGGCGTTTCGGGGGAGACGAAACTCCGCAGCGTAGGACAGAGTCTCCTCAACCGTGAGCATCGGGAAAAGCCGGTCGTCCTGCATCACGTACGCCGCGGCGGCGCTCCAGAGCCGCGAGTCCATAGGCTCGCCGTTGAGGGAGATGTCGCCGGCGAGGCTCCGGCGATCTATCCGACCCGCCAGAGAGTCTATCAGAGTCGACTTCCCCGACCCGCTCGCGCCCATCAGCGCCAGTATCTCGCCGCTGCGCGCTTCGCCGGAGACGCCGTCGAGGATCACTCTCCTCTCCGCCGTCGTCGCCGCCGGAGAGAAGCTGATCAGTTTCCTTCTGACCGCCTCGACGCTGTACGTCAGATTCGCGAAGGAGAGCACAAACGACGCCGGGCTCGAACCGTCGGTATTGTCGTTTATGTTTAGCACGTGGTCGTTTGTTGAGGCTTCCGTGTCGCCGGGCATCTCGAGTTCCTCCGATACTGCGTCGTTTTGGTGATCACGAACTTCGGTTATGGGATGAACCGCGTGTTGTGATTGTGAATGTGAATACACGTTTTGAAAGAAGCTAGAGAATGCGTGCTCGCCAACTGTTTTTCACACATACAAATATAAAAAGAAAAGATTATTCGTCTGAAATCTGGGTTTTATATAGAATATATCGTTTTGATAAGTGCTAATAATTGGATTCTTATAGTCTTAAATCTCTCGTTGATTTGATGACGTATATTGAAATTCAACCAGTTCAACTCTATGTATCGAGAAAACAAGTGTTAAAATGTATTACTTAGAAAATTCAACGAAAATAAAGATATAATTATAGAGAGAGAATAATCCTCCTGACAAATTAATGAAGGAAGAAAAAACAAGTTAGTTTATACCGTGCCATTTTCTTGAAGATTTTAAATATAAAAAGTAACGATCGAGTACCTTGATTCATGACCTCCAATATTCCAATCTAGATGACTTGAAGATCAAAAGATAAATGGGTCTTCTGAGTTGGTGGTAAATGTATTAAATTTTCTCTTCACATCGTCAATCCTTAAAAGGAACAAATTTACGTAAAAATAAAAGCTGTAAATTTCTTTCTCGTTAAGAATTCTAACAAACCACCATGTACGTTTAGCAGCCAGCTCACAAAGATGGATTACTCTCTCCCCTCGAATCCCTTTCGTCTTGGTAGTTGGTATGTGGTAAATTATTGTTAAAAAGCCAGTTGGTGATACGTGTGAGAGGTCTGACTAGTTTCCCGATAAGGACAATGAGTCAAAATCAGCTTAATTAATTAGATACTAGTATACTACACAGCAAGTCAATGCATGGTAAGATAACATTTCCTTTTTCTCTTTCTATCCTTGGTTTACGAAGTATAAGCCAGCTTACTTAAACGCAACGTCAAATACCGGCAAATAAATAAATAATCAGGTTTGATGGAAATTGAAAAGACAAAATAACATTAAATTAGGAAAATAGTCAACTTAAACGTTTGATATTACTAAATAGTCAATGTTTAGTAAATTTTAAGTAAATAACCGTAAATAATGACTATGTAAATACATAAAAAATGATTATTTACTTAAGATTTAACAAACGTTGATTATTTATCAATGTCAAACGTTTAAATTAACTATTTTCTTAATGAACCCATAAAATAAATAACCAGATGTTGATCGGTCGCTTGGTATCTTTGTTTGATATCATGTAAACGGAAAATATGATATGATATGTATTCGCTTTTTCGCGTTTGATTGAAATGCAAAGATTATTTCTATATTTTCCAAAATATCACAGATATCCCATCTTCAGATTAATCAGCTTCAGCGATGGAGAGTCATAAACTTAAAGTAGGGGATTATGTATTCGCTTCTCCGCGTTTGATTGAAATGCAAAGATTATTTCTATATTTTCCAAAATATCACGGATATCCCATCTTCAGATTAATCAGCTTCAGCGATGGAGTCATAAACTTAAATTAGGGGATTAATATGATATGATATGTATTCGCTTCTCCGCGTTTGATTGAAATGCAAAGATTATTTCTGTATTTTCCAAAATATCACGGATATCCCATCTTCAGATTAATCAGCTTCAGCGATGGAGTCATAAACTTAAATTAGGGGATTAATATGCAAAAGTAAGTTTAGGGGAAAATATTTATAAATATTTTGGATATAAAATAAAAAATCTGGCAAAAAATATTATAAAAAAATTGAGGTCTGGCCCACTGTAGCTACATCTCTAGTCTTAATGTTTTATTTTATTTTACTTAATTGTACCTTAAAAATGGTTATGAGAGAGTTTTGATAAATAATTAAGGTATAATTTTATTTTACTTAATTGTACCTTAAAAATCAATGTGAGAGAGTTTTGTAGATAGTTTTATCTGTGAGGCACAATTAAGTAATCATCGGTAAAATTATGAGATACACGTGATAGTTTTGGAAAATTGAGAGAAAACCGCATTTCAACTAAACATGTATTTTCTATCTCCATAACAAGCAAACTCATTTGTCCATCTTTCACTTTTAACTTTATTTGACTTATTTTTATACTGTTTTTTGGATTAACACTACGGACAAGTGGCGTGAGCAGACTTGGTCACGTGACTTCGAATACGTGGGATTAGTGGTGAAATATTACTTTTATAAAGTGAAGAACATGATAATCGATTTCTCAAGCTCTTTGACATTTTTGTAGAGAGAATATAATTTGGCTTGGAAGTCTTTGTTTGTGAGAGAGGGTGAATGAAAAATTAGTCGATCTAAGCCACATCAAACGTTGCAATTGTAATCTAGCCAACGTTTCGTTTAATTTTCGAATCTAGCCAAATTTGATGACGTGCCATATTTATGTAAGATGGTATTTACTATATTAGCCTTGGTTTGGTTTCAAAAATACTAGCCCACGTTTTGAAACTTGGTTTTGTAGCCGAATTTGTTATATTCGGTTTATATTTCGAATTTTTTAAAAAATTATATATTTGGCAAAGTTGGTTATTGAGCGTTTTTTTCTTTAATGAACATTATAGCCGTGTAAGCAAATACAGTGTAAATGTTCGTAAATTTTTGTTAATCTCCGTTGCTTTGTTAATTTCTGTTAATTATGGTAAATTTACATATGTGCAAATAGAGCCGATTTCTTTCCTTTCCTTTAATACGCATTTAATACGGTATTTTTGTTTTCCAAATTTATTTTCTAATTTTGAACGAGATTTTATCATAATTACGTGTATTCATTATCTTGTTTGACTTTATTCAATCAAATAAATATTTCCTTTCCCTTTTAATTACATCACCGAATCTCCTATTATGAATTCAAAAAGCTGAAATTAAATTGTTGAAATTATAGCCGTGTAAGCAAATACAGTGTAAATGTTTGTAAATTTTTGTTAATCTCCGCTGATTTGTTAATTTCTGTTAATTATGGTAAATTTTTTGTGCATATATTGCATTAAATTTTCTCTTTTAATTACATCACCGAATCTCCTATTAAATTAGCTAAATATACAATTAAATTGCGAAAAAATATGAAATTAATTGGCTGTATACAATTCAAACCGGTCAAACGTGAGCTAGTGTTTTGATCAAGTAAGTATAAGAAAAAGGGTAAATTAGGTATTTTATATCCGTAAATTTCAGTAAATGGCTAGATTGCAAAATTTACCAAACGTTGGCTAGATTCCAAAAATCATGTTTCAAAATGGCTACGTTGCTAGTTTACCCATTTTTCTTCTCTCACTCTAAAGAACATGGAAGTAGATTGTTCTTTTTTTTTTTATGATATTGAATGAGTAAAGTGACTTTGATTTCTCTTTGTTCTTGATTTTAGTCTCAAAAGTGTTTGTTGCGAGAGAAACAGTTGAGTAGAGAATTTGGTATAACCTAGTATTAGAGAGAGAAAAAGACAGTCTTTGACATGTGTTTGTCTTAGATATTTATAGTGAGGTGATGAGAGTTGGGATAGATTCGTCATTTACTCGGGTCCTCCTTCCGGGTCCGGGGTCGAGGCTAGCCCTGCCCTGTTGCGGTTAACACAGGCCTCACTAGTTGAGACGAAAAAAAGGGGTTGCCTTTTGCTGGGTAGAGACAAGCCTCACTTGTTGAGATGGAAACAGGGTTGCCTCTTACTAAGGTAAATGCGAGCCTCACTTGTTGAGGTAGAAGCGAAGTTGGCTCTTGTATGGGGTAAAGACGAGCTCGCTTATTGAGGTAGAAGCGGGATTGCCTCTTATCCTTTGGTCGAGTCTTTGGGCTTTCCGCTTTGCTTTTCGGGTTGGGCTCCCCGTGCTCTTTTGTTTTAGGGTTGGGTTTTCGTTTTTTTTTCGGATAAGATCAAGCTCTTATAACACGTATCACTTCTCGTCAAAATTTAACCCAAAAGAATTTTCGGTAGAGAAAATAGTATACATGCATCCCATCCATGAATGAATGACTTATAAACAACAATCACCCGAATGCAATTAGGAATTTCGGTCCATCAAATATAGTTCGATAAAGCGAACAAATCTACTTTCGCGAGATTGTTGGCTGCTTCATTTATATTACTAGGAAAATAAGTAATTATACATGTTAGATCTGTATGACACTAGTATATTTGTTTTGATTCGTTTGAAAATGGTAATTCATAAAATAGGTTATATTTTTAAACCTTCCATAAATACTTTGAGTTCCTCACGATGTGACGAGTTTTGGAAGAAGTCTTTTTGTAAACAAAAAATCTAAACTATAGGAATTGTAAATTAGCCAACCTTTAGTAAATACTTTGTAAATAACCAACTTGCATACGTGACAGCATATTAACTACCTTTTTTTTTACATATTTGGTTGGATTAAATAAGTCTTTTATTAATCTGTTAATAAGTTAACTTGGCTATTTACAAGAAATTAACGAAAGGTGAGCTATATCTCAATTCACTATAACCGTGTGGTTATATAACTTAATAACCCTTTTGTAAAATTGATGCCCAGTTGAAAGTTATGGTGATTCTGTGAAATAAAATATAATGGATTTCTAGGGAAGATACAATTCACAACATTTCAAGAGCCTTTTTGTGCAACTTAAGTTTTCACGTTAAACATTGAGAAACACAATTGTTCATGAAATAATTATTATCACTATATTTGTGAGAATCGTTAAAGAGCTTATAACTTATAATGAAGTTATAAGCGGGCGAGACATATATATATATTTCGAGGGATGATATTATTAGCCAATGATACAAGAGTAAATATATACAAATATGAAAAATTGGACAAATATAAAAATCTGTTATATTACCACACAAACACACTCCAGAATTAAATAAATATGGACAATGTTGCCTATGAAATTCAATCATACCTCCTACCTATAAGAGCAGAAGTGGTATTACCACTTGTCCCAAACAAGCTTGAATATAATTGAGAACATTTGCCTCTAACGAATATCTTACTTAGCCCATACAAAAATTAATATGGTTACTTAACTTAATAAAATATTTATATACGATATATATATATATATATATATATATTTTTGTCAAATAGAAGCAAATGTAATATATATATATATATATATATATATATATATATATATTTATGCACTTTTAACCACATGAAAAAATAAATAAAAATACCGCATATATTCTATATCAACTACTTAGAGGAAATTTTTTATTAGTAGTTTATAGTATCTATATCTTAATAAATTTTTGATTTTTAATTTTACAAAAGTGTGCAATACTAGATGTCGATAACACGGAAATTAGTAGTTTAGGCTTACACGAAAATTTAACTACTACTACTAAAAAAAAAAAATTAAAAAAAAAAAGAAAAATCCTCCTACAAAATTAATGAAAAAAACAAGTAAATATATGAAGAATTTGTGGCAACTAGCCAATTCTTTAGTTTCGTTAAAATTTTTAACCAAAATTCCATTTTATTAAGATTATAGCTTACCAGTCCGAAGAAAATTAATTAATTGATTAGGTTAATTTAATTAATTTCGGCTCGGTGTGTTATTTTTTGAAGTAAATTAAATTAACTTAATCAGTTAATTAATTTACTTCGATCTGGTCGGCTAATAAAATGAAACTTTGTCTATTTTTTAAAATCATGGTGGATTATTGGCTACTGGCCTAATTGCTCTTAAATATATATAATGTCGTTTTCCAATATTTTAAAGCATTACCTTTTTTTTTTAAATATAGAGAGTAATCAGTACTTTTAAAATCATGGACAACGACTTGAAATTTAACACGCACACACTCAGAGACAAGACACAATAACACTCATGAACCAATAGATTTACTGTTTATTGTGATGTTTCTAAGGACGTTCTAACACGTTGTAAGACAACCTAGTAGTTTATCAAAATATAAAAAGAAGATAAAATGTAAGTAAAGAAACAAAAGAGTTGGTAACTCAATTCGGCCAATCGTGCCTAATTCTGGAGGAATGATACTCCTGGTGGAAAGAGAACTTCACTAGACGGTAGAATAAGTACAACGTCGGACAACCATTGATAATCACCTTACAGGTTTCCTAAACTTCAGACTACCGTAGAGATTTCTAACCCAAGCTCCCCCTGTGTTTGAGTTCCCGTCACTTTTCACTCACACTCTCTCAATGTTTCAACAACGTTTATAACAGTATCTATTTACAATTGATTTGACTAAACACCAAAACTACTCTATGGCTAAACTCTAACAATGGTTGTCAACTACACAGAGTAAAGCACACCTAGGTTTTGTATTTCGACGATGACAAGAACAACAGTAAATCCCTAGGCGTGTAACCCTACCAAATAGGGAAATCGACCAGCGTAGTGTCTTTGGTGAGGATTTTTCAATGCACATTGTGAACTCTAATTGGACGATCAGCAAAAACGCGGAAGCATATAAAATAAAAAGCATGTCTGCAAAATTTCACGTCACTGTACTAACGTGTAAAGCAGATGTCTCATGTAGAAGACTGATATTTCCAACATCATGAGAAACAACAACATTGTCAAAACAAAAACAGCCAACTCAACGTAACAACATAGATCAGTGCACACACAACAAATCAAATCGATACACACACTACACACAGACTTGAAATGAGGCTGCAATGAGAGAACACACACACACACACACACACACACACACACATCACACAACCATCATAACACACACACACATATCACACAACCATCATAACAAACGCACACACATCACACAATACACAAACACCTACACACACACTCATCACATAATACACGCACACCTACATACACTCACAGACACACACACTTAAACAACAAATAAACACACATACACAGACAAGGTCATGATCGGGACGTTGGCTCGTAAACAGGCTCGTTGATCTGACAACGGCTCAATCATGCACACACGGACACAATCATGGACAACAGCTTGAAAATAAATACGCATACACTCAGAGACACGACATAATAAAACACACGAAGATAACACAAAGCACGAACATATGCATACCACACACACACATATAGACTCACCATATGTTTCGAGGGAGAAACGAAGATAAAGAGATTAAGAGGGCGCGTAAAAGAGAAGAAATAAGGCTATAGAGAGAGTGAGTGAACCTGAGCGACTGGTGGTGGTGGTCTGAGCGGCGGCGGTGGTCAGAGTTCCTCGATTCAGGGGTGGTCGAATTTCTAGGGCTTTGCGAAATTTGGGGCTTTTAACGGTCATGATGTGTTTAGCGGTGGTCGGACTAATTTGGGTGGTTTTCATGGTGATTTTTGCGGTGATGGTGGTCTGGAGATTTAGGTTTAGCGAAGTTGGTGTTGGTTAGGTGGTGGTGTGAGGTTGTGGTGGTGTGAGGTCGCGGTGGTGGAGCGTGGTATCGGTAGTGGTTGTCGTGGTTGCTTGGCGGAGTGGTGGTCGTGTGGTGATTTGAGAGAGAGAGAGATAGAGAGTTTATTAAGTGAGAAAGAAAGGAAGCTAGAAGAAAGAATATTGAAAAATATCCCCAAATATTAAGCGCAAAGAGTTGGCTGCATAAATGAAAATGAAATTAGAATTAGCCTCGACTTATCGTGGCTATAACCTCAAATGTCGCGGCTAAATAGCCGCGACTTGTCGTGACCATTTTCAGCTATAAAAGTTTAGGCTATTTCCGATATTTGTCGTATTGTCTCAATCGCGTGCTCGAGCTCGGGACAATAGTCAAAGGTGACCTAGTTTCACTAGAATATCAAGCTCGGTCAAACGAAGATATGTTACCAATCACTACGCAAAATCGGATGAAGAGGTAGACGTGTCTTCCACAATACACGGGATCTCGAAAGCACCATAAAGTCTATAACTATTAGCCTTCTCAAGAATAAGGATCCAATATTCTTCTTATAAGCTATTGCTATTTTAATTTCTTCACTTATTAAGCTTCCGAGCCAACTAATTGTACATTTAATATCCAATATTCGAGCCTATAGTTTCTCTTTTTTTTTTTTTTTGTAATTATTATTGTTGTTGTTTATTATATTATTATTTGAGTGATTCATTTTTTCTTCGATTTACTACATAAAAATATGTATAATTCAAACTCGCAATATATAATTAATGATTGAAGAGATGATTTATCAAGTGACATCAACGCAATAAATTTGTCCACATTTGTTTTAATTTTCTATTTTTTTTATCGTTTTATGTTTAATTATAATAAAAAGAGACCATATTCATGAAAATTTAGTATATATATAAAATTTAGAGATTTGTAAACAATTAGCCTCCTTATAGAGGTGGCTTTTAAATTATAGCCCAACTATCTATTTATTTAGGGCAATAGCCCATATTTTTCATTCTGCCAAAATTACCCTTCATTTAAACTGTTTTAAACTGTTTTAAGTGCTCTCTTCCTCATTTCGTTCTCCGATCACGGCAATTTTTTTCTTCCAAAGCACGGCACGAGAAGAGAATAGGCGATTTGCATCTCACGGCAGCGATTTCTAGTTTCTTCCTTGGATTTGCGTTTCCTATTTCTTCTACAGGTTTGTATTAGCTTTTTTTTAATGGATTCCATGATTATACAACCAGGATCATTGAAATGGCGTCGTTGGAATACATATTTAGGATCATCGATTTGAGATTTTCATATATTGTTCTTATATTGTTCAGAATCGACTTCGTTGGAATATATATTCTGTGTGTCTATATTTGAAGCATGGAATTGGCCAAATCTGAGACAGGTACGTTGGTTTTTTCATCTGGTAAATATTATTTACCATCGAAGGGCGATTGGTAAATATTATTTACTATCGAACCATTATAGTAAATTTTCACTGATTAACGTATTCTTTATTGTAGCTGGCTTTTCCAAAGCTCTAACTATCGTTGATGATGTAAATTTTGATAAATTTACATCATCATTAGTCTTTGGCGAGGGTTCAATTTTCATGAAGAAAGAACACATGATCAAAGTCATGCAATTATTGGCTATTTCAAACAACTTTGAGTTTAAAGTTGCTAGGTCATCTACGACTCGCTACAATCTGATTTGCTCTGTTAGTTCTTGCAAGTGGATGATGAACGCTGTCTCGTCTAAAGATATGGGCTTTTGGACCGTACGTAAATATTCGAACGTGCACACGATTGACCATCGATTGAATATAGTGTCTAATGATCATCGACAAGCATCATCATCTCTGATTAACCATTGCTTAAAAAGTAATTTAGAGAAAGTATGTGCTGATCACATTACTCCAAAAGACATCATTTCAACAGCAAAGGCGGACTTACAAGTCGATATTTCCTATTACAAGGCATGGAAATCCCGTCATATGGCCCTTAAGGAGATAAGAGGCTGCCCGAAGGAGGCTTATTCTTTGCTTCCTTACATTGGAGATATGATGAAGTCCAAGAATCCAGGTAGCTTCTTCATCTATATCAATATGTATCTCGTGGTTGTACAGTAAATAATATTGACACAATAGTTAATCAGATTAACTAATAGATTTACTCTTGGTTTGTTAGGTACATTTACAGATTATTATGTCAATTCGATTGGAGAATTCATGTATTTTTTCATAGCATTTGGAGCATCAATCTCGGGTTGGAAATATTGTCGACCTGTAATCTCGGTTGACGGAACCCATCTAAAAACGAAGTATGGCGGCAGTTTGCTTATTGCTTCGGTAATGGATGGGAATAACCATATATTTCCGATAGGATATGCCATAGTTGATTCAGAAAATGACTTGTCGTGGGAGTGGTTCTTTCTCAAGTTGAAAGAGGCCATAGGCGTGCGTGAGTCGATGGTCGTCATTTCGGATAGGCATAAATCGATCGCGAAGGCTGTTTCTAGTGTATTTCCTGAAGCAAAAATTGCAGCGTGTATGCAACACCTATTGAGCAACTTAAAGGTTAATTTTCATCATGGTGCAATTGAACCCTTTTTCATAAGGTGTGCAAAGGCGTATACGGTGTCCGAGTATGAGAAATATTTGAGTCTCTTGAACAAAATTGATCCTCGCATCAAGAAATATTTAGAGGATGCGGATCCAAAGAAATGGTCTCGTTCGCTCTTCCCTGGACGGCGCTACGATTTGATGACAACCAATATCTCAGAATCGATGAATTCTAGATTGAAAGAAGCAAGGGGTTGGCCTGTTTCAGAATTGATTATTGAGCTTAGAAATATACTCCAGAAATGGTTTTTTTAGCGCACTGATTTTGGGAATTCTATGACGACATCTCTTACTCCTAAAGCTTTTGAGATTTTGTTGACAAATGAGGACAATGCTCGCTGTATGTCGGTGAGTTTATTACTAGCGTACCTTTGCAGTACCTTTGCTTTTGTAAGATCAGTCACAAATATTTATAGTAAATATTATTTACTACTACGGAAATAATATTTACTAACAGAATATCTGTCATTTTCTATACAAGCTGATATTAATTACTTTCCTTTGTTTGTTAATTATTATATTTATTACTTGCAGGTCATACCCATAAACATGCATGATCTCGAAGTGGTTGATAACAGAGTAAACGAAACTGTAAATTTAGCTAATAGAACATGCACGTGTTACTATTGGCAATTGGACGAGTTCCCTTGTTCTCATGCTATAGCTGCTATGTGGAAGAAAAAATTGAATCCTCTGTCTTTTGTATCCCCTTATTATACCAGAGAATATTTTGCAGCGACTTATGCTGGAAGCTTGTACCCAATCGAAGATAGGTCGCGATGGAATGTCCCCCAAGATCATAAAGACTCAATTAAAGCTCCGAATAGTAGGGCAAAGGCTGGGAGGCCGAAGAAGGCAAGATACAAATCAGCTTCGGAGAATTTGAAAAAGCTACACTGCGGAAAATGTGGACGAAATGGCCACAACAAGCGAACGTGTCTAATGGACTAAATTTTAGTACACAAATTATCTACATTGATGTCCAATTAAGTTGATTTTTGAACTTGTTGATATGGAATTTCTTAATCATTTGATATTTTCCATATTATATTGTAGAGCTTTATGGATTCATTCAGTTGTACAATGGTTTGTTAATTTTTGGAAATGGTTAATACAATTAACTATCAGGGTTAATATTATTTACTTACATGAAACTTGGTACAAAACCATGTACAATTGTTAAACAAAAGAGCTCAATGGCTAATAGCATTTACTGTATAAGACTATCGAACCATTATAGTAAAGTTTGTTAATTTTTGGAAATGGTTAATACAATTAACTATCAGGGTTAATATTATTTACTTACATAAAACTTGGTACAAAACCATGTACAATTGTTAAACAAAAGAGCTCAATGGCTAATAGCATTAACTGTCTAAGTGAATTGATATCTTGATAATCAAACACAAGCAAAAGACTTTATAATGTTTTGTATAATGATCGGTATACTCGATCATTTTCCATCCTTCCGAAACACTTGGGATAAATGGAGGTTAAACGACGGATAATCTGCATCATCATCCACTATTTGCTCCTCGTCTTTGTCTTTTTTCTTCGGTTTCTCTGCCGCGGACCCGAAAGCTGTTGTATATGGCGTTGTAGTTTTGCTGCTTGGTTTACGCTCCCTCTTCTTCTCCAGTATTCCTGCAGCATTCTGTTCTTGTTGTTCACAGTTTGTAGCTATTGCTTTCCCTTTAGTTCGTTTACTTGCTCTTCTTGGCTGCTCCTGTTTGTCCTCGGGTTCCATTGCATTTTCTTGCTGCAAAAACAAATTGATTGCATAAATATGTGTAGCTTTGCAAATCTGATCTTAATTTGATATTTACTTGTTCATCATCATTCTTCCTCTTTGATCGAATCTCCATATTATTGGTGCTTTTCTTGTCAATCTCTGATATTTCATTCACACATGTCCCTTTGTTGGTATCGCCATCAATTTCATGTTTATCAAAGTTATCACCCAAAGGTAATTAAACAAATATGACATGGTAAATAATATTTACCTTTAGAGTAAATCAGATTAACTTAATACATACGGTTACCTCTACGGTCTGGATCACTGCCACTTCGTCAATGATGATCTCCACCATGTTTTTATCACAACCTATCGATGGTGACCCACCTGTGCTCTCCTTTTCAACAGCCACCACAATTGGAATGGAAATCATCCCTTCGTTGCTTTCGTTCTCATTTTCCTGTATATATTAAACAAAAAAATTCCAACAGTTAATCATATTAACTGGAACAGTAAATTAGATTATTTCCAATGCACCTTTTCAGTTTGGGAGTCTATGACTTTAGCAACGGTGATCTCGACAATGTTCGAGGGCAAGTTGGTTGTTGCTTCCCCAAACATGCTCTCTTTCTCCACAACTTCTTGAATTGGTTCTTGAAATGTCCATGCGTTACCATCGACCACGTTTTCCTGTGTTAATTGAACAAACATTTTCAGTAAATAAGATTAACCTGCACAGTAAATTGTATTAACCTTCACAGTTTTATTATATACAGTAAATATTTATGAGAACCGTTATGTTTTCGGTATGCGCAGCTTCGACATGAGCTGAGAATTCATGATCCGCGTTGATGTCTCCCAAAGATTGGTCGCTTGCATCCTTGCTCTTGCTTGACGACACAACTTTTAGTATTTCATCAAGTTGTTTTTTAATCTGAGCAAATTGAACCTCAAATTGATTTTGGCCTTTCTTGAGTTGCCTCTTCAACTTTGATTGGCCCTTTTCCAATTTTGCAACCTTGTTCAACGATTTCAAAATTAACATGATCATCTAAATATGATTAACTCACTAAAATTTTCTTAGAGGTAAATTTGATTAACTATTAAAATACATACCTTGTTCAACATTGTCATAAATGCAACATTGTCCCTGTTTTCCGTTTGTGGAAAGGTTGGCGGTACCCTTGTTCTTGCACTATTGTTTGGAGAGTCCTTGTGTGTGCTTGAAGAAGGTACATCCTCAACATTAGCATCTTGAGAAATAAACGGCGCCATGTATTGTGCCTTCTTTTCCATTTCGCTTAGAACAATTTCTTTAACAACAACCTGTAATCAACCAGATTAAAAAACAAAACACGTTTGTCATATATGTATTTTATAATAGTTAATAATATTAACTGTCACGGTAAATATTATTTACCTTGCTGTTTTCAAATACATTCTCCACAAGCCCTTTGGAGTTGAATCTGCCCTGATACAAAAACTGCCAGCGAAGGATACGCGGAGTTGCGTTTGGATTACGGCAGATTCCATATTGATTTTCGGCAAGAGAGGGAAGGATTTCATACGCCCATGCAACTAAAGCATGCGAGAATCCGTGCACACCATATCCTGTGGTGATTTTTTGAAGTGAATCACCACAATTTGTGATCGACTCTATAAGCTTCTCGTAGCTCACTCTCCCCCATGGATAGTTGTCAAATGTTTCGGAGTTGTCGGCTATATCAAGGTGTCGAGTGTTGATGCTACTCCTTTCTTGTTTTGGCAGCAAGATTGTCTCCAAAAACACCAATTTGGCCAACATTACCTTCTCATTGTTCGTTGCGTCCCTGGCTCCTAAAAATGCGGCTACCACTTCAAGGGTAGACACTTTTTTCATCTTCTTGAAAAATTTGTTAGCAAACATAGATTTCGGAGTATAATCTCTTGCACGGTTGTGTTCTTCGAGCTCATCCGGAGTGAATTCTCGACAATTCAGTCCCGTCATAAGAGCGAATTCCGACAAACCGAATTTGACAACATGGTTGTTGATCTTGAACCAAGCTTCATGCGGAGTCACCTTGCCATTAAGTAAATCATTCACAGATAGTAAATCATTCAGTAAATTATATTAACCATTAGGTAAATCATAGTAAAAGCATATACTAAATCACATATGTTGTTTATAAAGTCACCTTATTATCACCCTTCCTAACGGTGTAGTCGGTGTTGATGCATTGTCGAAGTATCAACTGGTGCACTATCCTTGACGGATAAGTAGAGTGCGTTTTGTTGTCATTGGGTATTTGACGAACAAGCAATAATTGACCGAAGATACTATCTCCGAACATCTCTAGTTGTTCTTCGCTTAGTGCTTGGAAGATATGACTGGTATCTTCCAACTTTGTATGGTTGACTATTTTTTTGCTTGGATCCCACCATTTGTTATCCAACACGTATTCCCATCCCTACAGGAAATGTTAAACACCATTGATAGTAAATCATTCAGTAAATTATATTAACCATTACGTAAATCATAGTAATATCAGGTACTAAATCATATTAAGCATTGCTTAATCATAGTTAATAAAGGACAGTAAATCAGATGGTAAATTAGACAGTAAATCACTCAATCAGACAGTAATTGGTTTAACATTTTCAATTAACAGTAAATCAGATGGTAAATAAGACCGTAAATCAAATAGTAAATCATATTAACAATTTTTACGGTTAATCTAACACAAAATTGATCATAGTTAATAAAGGACAGTAAATCAGATGGTAAATAAGACCGTAAATCAAATAGTAAATCATATTAACAATTTTTATGGTTAATCTAACACAAAATTGATCCAAAATGACGTCTAGGGTTTCAGATATGCTCAGATTTGGCGACGAACTGACAATAATATTTACTAACCTATTTACTTCGTCGGCGCTGTAAATGTAGAGATTGAAGGTTGAGTTACTCACCATTTTTTCTTCGTCGGCTCGGAAGTGGAGAGATCGACGGATTCGAAATCGCCCGAGGGATTGAAGGTTCAGTGTTCGCGCGAATGAGGGGAAAAGAAAGTCTGTTTGGCTGAGAGTTTGAGTTTCGAATGAGGGTATCGATTTGTGTTTGGCGGTGTATTGGAATTTGAATCAAGGGTAGTATTGGAATATTATAATGTTTGGTTGTGAATTGGGCTAGTCACTTAAATTTTATGATAGTTGGGCTAGAATTTTAATAGTGGTGGTCAATTTGGGCTAGATACCTAGCCGGCCCTAAAATTTACTCTTTTCTTACTATATATAACAACTTTATTTATGTCAATAAGGAATATACCCGTGGTAAATAATACCCTCAAAGTATTCTGATACTTCGTAATTTTCTAGAATATCTATCAATGTATCCATCACTAAGTGGTAACTCTGTAAAATAAAATCATTTGTAGCCGTTGAGATATATCTCAATCATCAAGGTTCACTGCATAAATAATTATAAATGAATAAACATACCTGTAATAATATTAACCTTTGTCTGAAAATACAACATTAATCAAATTAAAGAATGACCGGCTAGGTATCTAGCCCAAATTAGCTACCTTCTTTAAAATTCTAGCCCAACTATCACTTAAATTAGGTAATTAGACCAATCCACTACCAAACAATATTATATTCCTATCTTACCCCTTATCTAATACACACCAAAATTTTTGCCTCCGACTCCGAATCCTTCAATCCACCGATATTGCCTCTGACCTCTCCGTCGATGTTGAATACTTCAATCAGCCGATATTACCTCCGACCTCCTTTTCCGCCACCAATTTTCTAATTTTTCCACTTCCGAAGCCGACGAATACGTCTCCGTTCTGATACTTGGAAAAAATGGTAAGTAAATATTATTTCCAATTCGATTAACCCATAGAACACCATAATCGAAACCCTAGCCCGTATCTCCGATCAGTTCTTTGTTAGATAAACTATAATTATGGTAAATATTATTTCCAATTCGATTAACCCATAGAACACCATAACTGAAACTCTGAAACTTTAATGGTAAATAATATTTACAGTTCGTCCATTCGATAATAAATATTATTTACCATTTGAAAAAGAAAAATACTTGTCTCCAATTTGGCGAACGATTCCATGATTCAAATCCGATGATGAATAACTGGAAAAAATTTGGAATTAACAAACAAATAAGAAAGAAGTTTTATGAAACCAAAAAACCTAAACACCTAGACTAGACAAACATAAACTAAGAAGGATTAAATTACTAAACTAGACAAACAGATAATATAAGAACAATAGAAGAATATCTATGAAATCGACGATCCTAAACATCTATTCCAAATGAGTCGTCGAATATCCTGGTTGCAAATCGCAAGATAATTTTAATGGTAAATAATATTTACAGTCCGACCATTCGATAGTAAATATTATTTACCATTTGAAAAAGTAAAATACATGTCTCCGATTTAGCGAACGATTCCATGATTCAAATATGATGATGAATAACTGGAAAAAATTTGGAATTGACAAACAAATAAGAACAAAGTTTTATGAAACCAATGACAATTTTAGAAGTATGAGAAATATGAGCTATTTTCCTAAATAAATGAATAATTGGGCTCTAATTTAAAAGTCCCCTATATAAATAGATTAGTTTTTAACAAATCTCATTAAAGAATTAAAAAATTGATATTTTTTGTATTCTTTTGAGAAATGTTTTTTGTTATTGTATTGAGAGTAAAGAAAGGTTTGTCTTCTCGCTCTATTGAATGTTAGTGCTTAATAAGTCCTATGTTAGGTTACTATATACGGGTGTTTTGAGCATTTTGGTTAGATGATTGGTTTTTACTTTATTTGAGAACGTGAAACACTTTTGAGGGAGTGTGGGGAATGATTTATATATATATATATATATATATATATATATATATCATATTATACAATATTGATATATACGGGGGTCTAAGTACAGGTTATATTTTACGAGAAATTTCATTTTCTAGACCTAAAAGTTATGAAAATATCTTAATTAGACCCGTTAATTAAAAAATATCCAAAATTGGACTTTTGTACCAATTTTGGACAAAAATGCCCTCAATTCAAAATAAACCTCATCTCACCTTCATTCTCACTTTCATTCTCACTTTCTCTCACTTTCTCTCACACAAAAACCGACGAGACCTCTCCGTTCCGACGCCGACCTCGCCACCTCCGACGCCATCCTCACCAAATCCGAAGCCGACCTCGCCACCTCCAACGCCCACCACCATCTCCGACGCCGACCACCATCTCCGACCTCCATAGCTTTCAAAACCTCAAAATGACAAAAAAGGTAAATTTTTTAATGGTTTTGTCATGGTTTGATTAGTGTAGCATAGATAAGATATAAGATTAGAGTTGTTTTGACATGATTTGGTTTGATTTGTCATAGTATAATTTTTTTTTTAATTCTGGGTAGCGTCGGGTTTTTTTTTATATTTTAAAAACTTAATGGATCCCATCGGATCCCATCGGAATCGGTCGGGATCCCGACCGATTCCGATGGGATCCGACGGGATCCGACCGTCTCCGACACTCATGGGATCCAACTTTTTTTTTTTAAATATGTATGTTTTTTTGATGGATTCGGTCGGGATCCGACGAGATCCAACCTCCCGAAGGTGTTTTTTTAATTTTTTTTTTTTTCAGATATTTAGTTGTGTTTTTTAATTTTTTTTTTTTTTTTTTTTTTCAGATTTTAGTTGTGTTTTGAATGATATTTAGTTGTGTTTTTAGTTGTGTTTTGAATGATATTTAATTTTAGTTGTGTTTTGAATGATATTTAGTTGTGTTTTTTTTATTTTTTTTTTTTTCAGATTTTAGTTGTGTTTTTAGTAGTGTTTTGAATGATATTTAGTTGTGTTTTTAGTTGTGTTTTGAATGATATTTAGTTGTGTTTTGAATGATATCTAATTTTAGTTGTGTTTTGAATGATTTTAGAATGATATTTTTTTTTGTTTTTATAATTTATTAGTGATTAAACTTGTTATAACTCGTGTTTTAGGATAATTTGACGTTGCTATGTGAGAGTAATTTTCCGGGTCGAATCACATATAGTGTCTAAAACAAAAGGACAAATCCGCCAACGAGAACATTCTTCAGAAGGAGGCAAAGTATTCCTTACCAGGGAATTTGCACGGCAATATTGGGCCTTCAAGGCTATTCCGGAGATTGGTCAGCAGTTCAGGAACAATATCGGTGTCCGAGTACCGAGGATGCTTTCGTGGTCAAGCGTTCGAATGGTGACACGCAAGGACGTCGAGAAGGTTTTCCTTAAAAAAACGGTAATTTATAATTTATATGTTTTATAAATAATTTATACACTTATCTAAATTTTAAGTATGTATAATTTTTTTTTCTCTTGTAGCTCGGTGTTCTTCAAATGTTGAGACCAAGGACCGGTGAGCGCGAGTTCTTCCAGCAACTAGAAACACAACTCAGTCAATCGCTCTATCCGACGGAAGGCGAAAACGTGGTTGAGCCACGTAATATCGAGGAAGAGATTGATTTAGTACAATCAATCGCTAAAGAAGCCGACGGACGCAGAGAAGCGGAAAAGGACGAAGAGGAGAACTTGTGGAGTGATGAAGACGATGATGATGATCATGTTTCAGATACACCGCGAGAACCTCGTCAGGTAAATTTTATTTATTAATTACTAGTTTTAGTGAAGTAGTTATTAGTTTCAATCATGTGAAGTAGTCTATTAGTTTCAATCATTTCAGCCCACACTTCACGCACCTCTCACACGTCCCGATCATTCCGGCTGTCCCGATCGTCCCGCTCGTCCCGATCATCCCGCTCGTCCCGATCATCTCCCTATGTGGTCTTTGACGGAGGAAATGTGGAATAATATGATCGAGACTCAGAATCAACTACTAAAATCTCATAATGAACTTCGAAAATCTCAGAGTCAGTTGGTACGATCTCAGGCGACCGTCTTGAGAGCTCTAAGTACAAACGGTCGGAGGCTAGAGAGAATGAGGCGATCTCAGGTTAGGTTTTTTTTTTTTTTTTTTTTTAAAAAAGATATAAATAAATTAGTCATTTCTATAAAAATGTACTTTCTTATTCAGTATTTTGTGTCATCAACTTACAGCTTGACATGTTCGAGAAAATAAACATGATTTTCTCGGACGTGACGGGTTTGCCAGATCCGGTCGGATCCTGTCCGAATTTTAGCTTAAATTTCATCGGAAATAGTACTTAAATTTCATCCTAAATTATCGGATTTCATCGGAAATAACGTTAAATTCCGGGTTATTTGACCTAAATCCACCAACTTTTTTTTTTCTACACAAACTATATCAACATAACTATAAAAGATGAATGAATGAGCATACTAACCCATTTCGACGGGATTGAACAAAGTGGATACTCGAAAATGATGAAACGAGAGAAAATGAGAGAGAATGAGAGATGAAAAGAAGTAGGGAATGAAGTGAAGATGGTTATATTACCTTGAAAGGGTATTTTTGTCCGAAATTGGTACAAAAGTCTAATTTTAGATATTTATGAACTAGTGAGTCTAATTGAGATATTTTCATAACTTTTAGGTCTAGAAAATGAAATTTCTCTATTTTATTTATATTTTTTTAGTTGTGACTAGAATTGATTTCTTTTTTCCCCACTGAATTGACCTTTTTTAAACTTCCTCTTTGTTTGTCTGTGGGTAAAAAAAAAAAACAAAAACGGGATGGCTTTAGCTAGCTTTTGTACACGTGTTGTCAACTTGTAGAAGCCTTACTGCACAAACATATACGAGTAGTTTTTTTTGTAAGCCGACTTATAATATGAAAACTTAAGGCCTTCCACTCTAGGGTTGTACAAAACCGAACCGAAAATCGGATAAAACCGATATCCAAACCGAACCGAAACCGAAATTCGGAGCCACGTCAGCTAACCGAAATTCGGATTCGGATAACCGATCCGGTTTACAAAATTGGACCGGATATCGGATTTGATTTTGGGAAAATCTGGATATCGGATATTTAACCGATTTTTTTTAATTGAAAATAAATATATATTAAAACAAATTTATGTCACTATTATTAACACATGATGGTCAAGTTGTCATAGAAGAACAAACTTCTCATATATCAACTCATACTGCTACTATAACTTGATTATGTGATCTATAAAGGTAACACACAAATTCAATTGTTGTATGGTTTATTATGATCATTAGGGTAGTAATTTTAATTTTATATTATGATATTTACATGTGCAGGTAGTTGGAGACGAGTGTCCTTTTGAATTTTATTTTTTTACTCAGTTTTAGATTATGTATTGTCATTTTGGAGCTTTATAAGAGTCGTTTGTACTCGTTTTTTGAATTTTTACAAACCGGATTTGGATTTTAGAAACTGGATATCCATTTTATAAAACTGGATATTAAACTGGATCTGAAATTTTACAAACTGGATAACCGAATTTTAAAAATTGGATACTGGACTGGATACTGGATTTAAGAAACCGGATAACCGAATATTCGGATAACCGAATTTCGGTTTTAGACTAAATTGGACCGGATACTGGACCGAGTTTTTAAAAACCGAAAATTCGGATTCGGATACTAAAATTGTCAAAAACCGAACCGAACCGATCCAGTTTCACCCCTATTCCACTCACACTGTTTTTGTTTTTTGTTTTTATTTTTCTATAGTTGTAGTCTATAATTTTCGCAGTTGTTTTCAAATAACTGTTTAGTAGAGATCTCAGTTTTTATTCAATTTTTTTATAATTATAGTGTAATAATACACATAAAAATAGGGATGACAATTTCGTGTTCGTGTCGTAATCGTGTCGTGTTAATCGTGTTTGCATAAATAATTGCTAGAACCAAATCCGACCATTTATTAATCGTGTTTGAAATCTAGATCCAAATCCGACCGTTTATTTTTTTTACAGATCCATAACCGTTTAAATTAAACCGTTTAATAGTCGTGTTAAATGGGTATTTAATCGTGTTTTAACCGTGTTTAGACATTCGGACTCAATTAAATGCGATATAATAATAAAAAACATATTAGTCTTAAGATTAGAATTGTCCTTTTTCTTTTTACACTAACTTCCGATACATCGATGCTGAGTCACGTGGCTAACTAATACTTTTGTTTTTCCTTTATTCTTTTCCTATTTTTTCACACAAAAAATTTGGCAAAATATAAAAAAAAAAAGAGGGAAAATAATGAAGGGTAAAAGTAAACAAAATAGGTAGTTGAAATTTTAAGGAGAATATGGAGGGAATGTTATGGAGGGATATCAAATCTAAATATTAGTCTAATTATTTATAGTTTCATGGAGAATATGGAGGGAATTTTATGGAGGGATATCAAATCTAAATATTAGTCTGATGTTATGGAGAATATGGAGGGAATATTATGGAGGGAATGTTTTATTTGGATAAAAATTAGATATTGAATTTGAAAGCAAATGGAGGTAATAAATCATTTTACTATAATTGAAATCAAATAAAATTGAATACGATATGTTATTATGAGACTATAGTTATTGTGATAGTTAAATTTAAATTGTGATTTCTCGATATGAATTGAATTAAATTGAAATCAAATAAAATTGAATATGATACGTTATTATGAGACTATATTTATTGTGATTGTGAATTGAAATCAAATAAATTGAATATGATACGTTATTGTGAGATGATAGTTATTGTGATTGTGTATTGAATTGAATTAAAATAAAATAAAATAACATTGAATATGATACGCTATTATGAGATGATAGTTATTATGATTGTGAATTGAATTGAATTAAAATCAAATAAAATTGAATATGATATGTTATTATGAGATGATAGTTATTGTGATTGTGAATTGTAATGGTTCGGTATGAATTGAATTGAATTGAAATAAAACAAAATTAAATATGATACGTTATTATGAGACTATAGTTATTGTGACTGTCAATTTTAAATTGTGATTTTTCAATATGAATTGAATTGAAATCCAATAAAATTGAATAAGATAAATTATTATGAGATGATAGTTATTGTGATTGTGAATTGAAATTGTTCGATATAAATTGAATTGAGATAAAATAAAATTGAATATGATACGCTGTTATGAGATAATAGTTATTGTGATAGTCAATTTTAAATTGTTATTTTTCAATATGACTTTAATTGAATTGAAATTCAATAAAATTGAATATGATACATTATTATGAAACTATAGTCATTGTGATTGTGAATCGTGATTGTTCGATATGAATTGAATTAAAACTGAAATAAAATAAAATTGAATTTAATACGTTATTATGATATTATAGTAATTTTGATTGCTCGATATGATTTTTGATTCTTATTGCTCGGGTTAAGGCAATTGGTATACTATAGACTATATATTATCATACGTGAATTGATATTTATACGAATATACTTTATTTTATTATATCATATTTTCTAATATCAATTTTATGTTTATAATTATAATTTTATGTTTATAGTTATAAATTTATAATTTTACATATATAATATTAATCGTGTTTAAATGGATCGTAATCGTGTTATTACTCGTAATCGTGTTAGTTGGATCATATTCGTGCGGGTTGTAATCGTGTTTCGTGTCGACCATTTAATAATCGTGTTAATCGGTTTTTTATCGTGTTACCGTAATCGTGTCGTTTTAAACCATTATTTAATCGTGTTAGCGTGTTCGATCCAATTAAGAACCGACCCATTTATTAAGATCCAAATCCGCTTTAAATCGTGTCGTAACCGTTTCGTGTTTCGTGTTTCGTGTCCGGACCAAATTGCCACCCCTACATAAAAATTAGGCGTCGAGATATATAATAACTGAAAATCTTCACTGCGAATATCATTGTTGTACCTTTCATTTTGATAATTGATCACAAAGTCACCGGAAAACACCACGTTTGTCGCTCGAGTCGGAACGACAACTGTCAGATTTTATAACTTAATTTTTACTTAAAATAGTGAAAACTGATCTACGCGACGAGAGGATCATGACCCAATTTACAGTTTGTGAAACGGAATTACGGTTGTTGAGATATTAGAATTTCAAGTTTTCTCGCCAGAATTGTAAAACTTGAGTTTTCCGAGGAAGAAAAATAAATTCGATAGTTGAAAGTGAGGAAAATGGAATGATGTTGAGGGGAAAGAAAGATATGTCAAGAGAAGATAATACAAATAAAGCAAAAAAAAAAAGGTTTAAAAGTCGAGTGAAAATATTAGAAAACACCTAAAAACTGTTTTCTGATTTCATTCATTAAAACATAATACAGTTTGAAAACTTTTTGAATTGTATTATAACTGTTATAAAACAAACATTGAATTCAGTTTTTTTATTTTATTTTATTTTTCCAGGTAGAAAAATCAAAAAACAGTTTTCAAGTTAACAAACAAACACGCCATACATCGAAACTTGTAGAAGCCTTAATACACAAACTTGTACGAGCATTTATTTAATTGTTATTTTTTTAAGCCACTTATATGAAAATTTAATTGTTAATACATCGAATCAGGACATAGCTAAATTCTAAATTTAGGGAGATTAAAATAATAAAAAAATATTTTAAGAAGGCTAATTGATAAATTTTAAAGTAAAAATAAAACGAAAAAAAATTAAATTTCGATAAAAAAAAAAAAATTTAATATTGAGTATCCTAATGGACCTATGTTGCCTCCGTCTCTAACTCTATGCATCAAATATAGGGACTTACATGAAGTACTCCTCTCTCCAAGGAAGTTCAATGTCATTATATATGTCATTGTAGTTCTAATTAGAGTTTTAAATACTGAGGTATATAAATAATATATTATTTATGGTAAAAAAGAAATTTAACATCTCAGTAAAAATCGTTTGTATACCAAACCGTTTTATAATATGTATAAATATGTTTATAAAATTGTAGTGAAAAGTGTTGGAGCCAGATTTTGTCTAATATTACCCAATCAAACAAACCATCTGACTAAACCAAATTTCAAAGTTTGACTAAATTTGAACTAGTGCCCTTGCATCATAAGTACTCATCTACAAGTTTCGAGTCGAATAGCCAGAATAAACTACTTCCTCTTCGACTTCGATACACTCGATCATAAGTACTACAAGTGTAACCATCATATATATAATTACTCTACAATTGTCTCAGTGACATGCATTTTCAACTCAGACATAATATGTATGTCTTTTCTCTAAGATAAAAATCATTACGACCAAAGTAAGATGCCTATATATTATGCTACTCATATAAATGGCTTGAATCCGAGCACTTACTCGGAGGCACCGAGAACAGAAGGAATCCAGCACCGAGCTCAAGTCAAATAGGCCTCGAGAGCTCATGAAGGATAAGGAACGACCCGTTCATAAGGCAAGAACGATCCCGACTGAGCAGAACTTCGAAGAGAAGAGAAGTTGGTAGGTCAAGGACTAGTAAAAACAAAATAAACACGTGTAAAATCAAAACAAAACGCTCACATCGACGGTTATACCGAGCATACGAGGAATAACCAGCCACTACACACGAAATAAGAACGGTTACTTGATAACTGTCAAGAACGTGGGGCTGATCACCGTACGTTCTCAACCAAAAACTACCTATAAATAGAGAATAAGTACGCTGGAGGAGATTCATACGCAATTCCGCACACAAAAACACAAGTCCAAAGCTCCACCTATCATTCAGCATCATCATCTACTTGCTCTCTTTTACTAGATTCGTCTGTACTTAGGGATAATCTTACCTAGACATTCAGACTTCTCGGGATTGCGTTCTCGGAACTAAGTGTTTTTCGTGAGACAATTGTTGTATTAATTTTGTTTGTCAACATACTTGATCCTTTTTTTCTTCTTGTTTTTCGCTATATCAATCCACAATTATTTTTCATTTGGAAGCTATATCTTATGGTAAAAAGTATTAAAGTGAAAAATTTCATTTATAATTTTTAGTAGTTTTTTTTTTTACTTATTATTCATAAAAGTTTAATTTTATTTGCTAAGTGGCTTCACTGTCTATCTCTCATTAGCGACTGCTGATGAAAATCATTAGAGAATAATAAAATTTACGCTATTTAGATGATTCGTGATAAAGAGGCTTAATTCTTCGTGACGCCGATGATGAAAATCATTATCTAATAATAAAATGTACTCTATTTAAGTGATTGGTGATAAAGAGGCTCAATTCTTCGGCCATGTTTCCATCTTAGCAGGGTCGTTTATTTACTTGCCAACTAAGATTTATTTATTTATTTTTAACAAACTTGACAACTAAGACTTGGTTGTTTACCTTACAACTAACCCCATTGGGCAATATTAAAGAGTCCTTGAACGTTGACACTAAGAGCAAAGCCTATTTACCTGTAATGGTAAAACATTACTGGATCTAGTACGTAAGAGTTGGTGTGGGCATCATCTCATGAGAAATCTTACCCAGAGGCTCTAAATATTAACTCGATAGGTTGCTTTTACCAATTAAAATAATAATACGATCACTTATTCAAAAACTCTGCATAATAACCCCTCCAAAATTACAACCGCCTTAGAAACTGTTCTTGTTTAACAAAACGGCGGATAAATGTAGTCACGTGCAATGCAATTGGGACTGTAAGATCCCACACATATTACAAGGCAAAATCCGCCTCAGAAACTAACTAAAAAAAAAGTGTTAAAAACTGGCAGTGACAAACCGACAACCAAGAAGACACCCAAATTATAAAGTTTTATTTTTTATTTTTTTTATTATAAGTAAAAGTATAATTCGTACCCAAGCCATTTAACTTTTATTTTTTTCCTTAATTAGGCTTCTTCTTCAAACTTTCATTCCTTAATAAATAAATTGATGGAAAGAATTATTATAGACAAACTCGCATATCTATTGTCGATTTAGAAAATAATAACAATAATAATAATAAACAATTGTCGCAACTCGAATAGTTGTCGTTACCCGTCCGTAAGCTCAAAAAAAGCAGATTCCCAGAAAATAGAAATAGCTATTCGTACAGTTCAGGCATTGTTGGAGGGGTCATATTATTATTTAGAGAAACCGAAAAAGACGATGAACATGTCCACCAAAAACCCCAAACCCTAAACTGGTCGGCAATGGCGATTCCGCGGCGGCGAAACCCCTGCTACAGTAGCCTCCGCCGTCTCATCCCAGCCATCTCCGCTGTCTCTGGTGCCCTTCTCGTTATCCTCGCCGTCCTTTCCTTTCTCACGCCTTACCCCATCGATTCCGACAATTTCCGACACGGTCTCGAGCGGAAATATGCTTCGGTACTTCTTTTGTCTGAGGTTCTACTCGTTTTCTTCGATTTTCCGATTCAGATTTTTTATTGTTTGTTTTTGTTCAGTATAACGTTGGTTTTGACGATCCAATTGGACCGACGTTGCTCCGAGTTCCGGTTAGAGTTCCTTTTATTCTCGTTTAGATGTGATTTTCATTTCCGTTGGGTTCTATGGTTCTTGATTGTCAAGTTTTGTTTGGATTGTGGAAAATCAGAGCAATGTAAAGAGATCAGATCGCGATCTTTGGTCTTCAAGGAACGCTAAGTTCTTCTGCGGATGTAGCAATGCCAGCAGTAAATTTCCAAGTGCGTTTTCGATTTGACATTAAATATATTGTTTTATTTCCATTTCTTGTTCCATCGATCAGAATCTTAGCTTTCCATTCTTTAATATTCGTTTACCAAGATCTAATGCTTTTAAAAAAAGACTGGCATATCTCGATCAAATTCGCTAATATATTGATGGAGAAGTGTAATCCACATTGAAAATTAATGGAAGAGAAATGCATTGCAATAGGCTTTCATACGGAACTCATCATGCAGAGTGAGTTAGTTTCTGTGAGGGTTGACCAAATCAAGTTTTTTCGAGTTAAAGTGGTGATACTACTGTGCTAGTTGATGTATGTTCTTGAATTATATTTATATTGTATTGGTTTCATGTGCAGAAGTTGAAGCTGTCACACATTCTAATCGGTATTTGGCAATTGCGACCAGTGGAGGTTTGAACCAACAAAGAACTGGGGTACATTTCTTTAATTTGTGATCTGTAGCCCTTGCCGAGTCCCTGAAATTGTGACAGTTTACATCTTGTTATCACTATGTATTTTAATGTTAGAGCCTTGGGGCCATGATTAAGTAGTGTTTGAATTTATACGTAAATCTTAGATCTTTCCATATCCCTTTACAGATAACAGATGCAGTTGTTGCTGCACGCATTTTGAATGCAACTCTTGTTGTTCCAAAGTTGGATCAGAAGTCTTTTTGGAAAGATTCTAGGTAAACATGAACAAATTTGCTTCTTCTTTAACTTTTACAGTGTTACATGACCGTTAACTCGTCTTCATGTGTATGCCTGCTTTTTCCTTGCAGCAACTTTTCGCAGATCTTTAATATGAGTTGGTTTATATCTTCACTCTCAAAAGATGTTAAAATCATTAAAGACCTCCCCCGTAAAGGAGGAAAAACTATGACCCCATACACTATGCGCGTTCGAAGAAAATGTACTGAAAGATGTTACTACAGTCGTGTCTTACCCGTTCTAATGAAAAGGCATGTAAGTTTTCAGTTCACAATAACTTTTTTCTTCATTTTGCTTGATCCTTTTTTTATCAATCAGATTTTTTTTTTATAATATATATATATATATATATATATATATATATATATATATATATATATATATTCTCTCGCATTTGGCTGGGTAGTTGTTTTTTTCCCTTCTATCACAATGAGGTTTCCATTTCCTGGCGGAGTACATAAAATGGTCATTTTATTGTGATATCTGGTTTCTTTCTAGCATTTATTTATATTATGTTTTATGGAAGCATAATTCATCAGTGTTGGATTGAATCTAAGTTATTTTTCTGATGCCAATATGATGCATCTTCTATGTAAACGCAGTTTAGTCTTGGCTCGATTTCTATTTTTAGGTTGTCATGTTACCATTACTATTAGAAAGCTTGGATCAACTTGATTTTTTTTCTGAGATAATCTTGAATGTACATCTATACATTTTAAAGGTGCTAAACTTGAGGATCAAATTTAACTACAGGTAGTGCAGTTGACCAAGTTTGATTACAGACTTGCGAACCGGTTGGATACAGATCTACAAAAATTGAGATGTAGAGTTAATTATCACGCTTTAAAGTTTACTGATCCAATTAGGAAGATGGGAGATAAACTGGTACGTCGAATGAGGATGAGAAGCAAGCATTTTATTGCATTACATTTGAGGTATCTCGTTTCCTTCCTATTCACCTTTATTTTTTATTTTTGTTTGTATCGTGTTTTCTTATAATTTTACACTTTCCTGGTAGCCCCATTCTTTACATTTCGTTTTTCCTGGATCTTTTGGTCTTTATTATGTTTAACTGTTACCTTAAGACCGTACTGATGTTTAATTGCATTACACTTTCCTTTCAATACATATATTTGCAAGGGCCACCAGTAGCACAATTTTTCAAATGAGCAACAATTAATCCGATGAAAGAGTAACTATTTTTTTTTCTTTTGGATAAGCCAAAGTTGTCACATCCTAAAGGAGTTGCCACGTTGGGTTATTATTAAATTTGATGCACATTTTTTCTGTTTCAGATTTGAACCTGATATGCTTGCATTCTCTGGCTGTTATTATGGTGGAGGAGAGAAAGAAAGGAAAGACTTGGGTGCAATACGAAAGAGGTGGAAAACGTTACATGTAAGACACAGTATTAAATTAGCTCATACGTGTATTCAGGATTCTGTAAATCCCATCTTAGATTTGTTACAGATTGATCTGCAGTAACATCCAGAGAACATCTAACGCCAAGAACATGCTGTAACTTTAATTTTCCTAGTCTCTGGAGTGATTGAAAAGTTGAATGAATGAATGTGCAACATATGCAGATTAGCAATCCAGATAAGGAAAGGAGACATGGAAAATGCCCGCTCACTCCAGAAGAAGTTGGTCTGATGCTTAGAGGGTTGGGTTATGGCTCAGATGTTCATATCTATGTTGCGTCTGGAGATGTGTATGGTGGCGAGGAGACTTTGGCGCCCCTAAAAGCTTTATTCCCCAACTTCTATTCCAAAGAGACCTTAGCTACCAGGGACGAGTTGCAACCATTTGCTTCATTTTCTTCCCGCATGGCTGCCCTTGATTTCATAGTATGTGACGAAAGCGACGTATTTGTTACCAACAACAACGGTAATATGGCAAAAATATTAGCTGGACGAAGGTGAAGATTATTTTCTTACTTCATATCCTTTGGTTATCTAATGCTTTGGACCTCCGTACTCATGCTGTGCTTTCCACATCGCAGGAGGTATTTCGGGCACAAACCAACCATTCGTCCCAATGCTAAAAAGCTGTACCGTTTGTTTTTGAGCAGACACAACACAACCTGGGAAGCGTTTGCTTCCAGGGTTCGAACCTTCCAAAGAGGGTTTATGGGAGAGCCGAACGAGGTTAGAGCGGGGCGGGGTGAGTTTCATGAAAACCCATCAGCCTGCATATGCGAAGATTCTACGGCCAGAGAAAAGAGGGATTCGGGGCATAGAAAACACGGTAAGGTGGAAAATTTGACGAGAAAGGAAGAAGTATTGGAAGATCAGAATACCGAGGAAGAGCCTGAATGGGATGTTGAGGAAGATGATGAACAGGGTGGTCTTCAAGAGAAAGGCCTTAACGAGGGATTAGGTGTGGATGATGATACATTGACTCCCGAGGAACCTGAATTGGAGGATATACTTTCTGACTAAACAACGATTTTGTCTCAGCTGGATTCTCTATATTTCAACCCCGATTCGTCTCTCCTGTACATAAAATCGCTTCATGACCTTTGTTGAAAGATCCAAAAGGGTCTTATTTAGGTCCCCCATTTGTTTAAGCAGACGGGTTTGTTTGTGCTCACAGAATTCATCATTCGGAGAATCAAGTAATATAACCAACTTTTACTCCCAAAGAAGAAAGAAAGGAAAAAAAACACAAACTCGGCATTTTATCTGATTCCAATTGAGTTCTCTCTGTTATTTTAGTTGGTCTATTAGTGCGTCTAGGTTAAATAATTTTTTTGTTGCTTACGCTTTATTGTTGGAAACGATGAGCTCTATGGTCTGCGGGAAGTGTTTTTGTAGTCCGATGTTGAATAGGTTGC
This sequence comes from Urtica dioica subsp. dioica, assembly GCF_054948205.1. NCBI lineage: Eukaryota > Viridiplantae > Streptophyta > Magnoliopsida > Rosales > Urticaceae > Urtica > Urtica dioica. The sequence continues at coordinate 13,528,687 of NC_142767.1, read as the reverse complement.
AAGCCTCGCAGCTATGTGTGGTGGGACCCAACTTTTTTTTTTTTTTTTTTTTTTTTCCTTTGTTGTCGATGAGACTGTAAAAATCGCTTCCATGACAGCAAGTGTAAATAGAGAGTGTAGCAATACAATCGACAAATGGACAACTCTTTTGATGCAATGCTAAACAAAGAAAATTGAAACACAAGTCAAAGAACTTGAAATGTGTTTAGACTATTGGTCTTGAACGTACCCCTTAATGTGTTTAGAAGGGCCATTTATATATAGAACTATCAAAGGAGAAGGAACATGTTCCCTTGAGTGTATTTATGATTGTTCTTGATCATTTTTAAAGTTTTTATGCACATGTCATTCAAATAAGATATTACTCAAATCATCTCTTTTAGCTCAGGAAGCTCGTCCATGCTCTCCTTTCTCTTCTTCTTGCTCGTTTGGGTTCTTTATCGGATATGACTCTAGCTTTACCCATTGAGTTCTCACTCGGGTGGGTCATATCACGTAGATGAAATGTGCTAGAAGTATTGGATACGAGAAAAAAAAAATATATGTTGTTAGGAAAGCACAATCGGAAACTTAAATTACGAAAAATGGGATACTACATAGGGCAAAAGATATCTATAGATCAATGGGAGAATAATATATTTAGAATGGAAAATTTTACTTACAATTTTATGTACTTATCCGTTCGTTTAGAAAAACTATTTTCTCCGATTGTGGCTCTAAATTTTTACTGACATTATATTTATTTGGCTAAAACGGCACTGTAAAGAGACATACAAGATGTCTTTTACGTATAAAGTTTCGGCTGCATATATCCAATCTACGAGTAAGACGTGTTATCGAATCCCACGAGCAGCATTGCACATATGTATTTAATTTTGGAGTATGTTTGTGTGGTTGTTCTTGGTATCTACAACAGTGAAAAAACTGGAAATAACTAGTCGTTCGCATCTAACTCTCCTCCATACTTTGTCTTCAAAAAGGTACCATCAATGCCGAGAATAGGTCGGCATGATTCAAACCCATGTATACTAGCTCCAAGGCCCAGAAACAATATCGGAAACGAACAATAGAATCAAGAACAACATCAGTAACATATCCTAGATTTGTTTGCTCCAATGCGTAGCAGTAACGTGGTAACAGATCAAATGGCTCGACAAGTGTCCCCTTTACGTAACCAACGGCCTTCTCCTTGCATCTCTAAGCTTTTTCGTAAGTAAAATCAATCTCATATTCTGTCCTGAAATCCTCTTGTATGTTCTTTGTTGAATACGAATTCCCATGAAGACTATAGTACTGCTTGATTACGTGACCAACAACCCAAGGTCCGCTTGATGTTGACCACTGAAAGGGAGCTCAAGCGAACAAACATTTACCAATCTCTTTCCCCTCAATTTCCAAGTAAATTCACTAGCCTTGCACTTGATGAACCAAAGTTTCTTGGATGTTTCGCATACTCTATGTTGAAAGTTTTTTTCATTGCAAACATGCTAACTTTAGTTTTCAACTCAAGCTTGTTGTCGAAAACCTTGTCAATACCAATGTCTGAAGAGCTACCGGTTGATGAAGGTGTATTAGGGGTTTCATTATCCTCGTAATCAGTCGCTGTGAAAGTTGGATCCCAAAATCTCGACTTCTTCTTTAGACATGTGTGTACAATAAAGTGCGTTGCCGACTATAGTAATGACATGGGAATACCACTACCACGAACTTATCCTCAAAAACACCGCCTCTCGCAACAACATCCATTTCATCCTCATCATCATCTGCATCACTATCCTCTTCATCATCGTCCTCAATGTACTCATGATGGTTATCATCACGTCGCGGCTCAAAGTCATTAGCCTCGAAATTATATATGTGCCATGCGAAAAGAGGGTTTGGGGTTTCTGAACTTGGATCTGGAGATGGATCAACAATACTTCTTCTGACGGGGATCACGCACAATGAAGTCCGCAACTCAAAAGGACAGGAATTCTCTAACATGAATGCGGTCACACTAGCTTCAGATGTTAAATTGAGAGGAGACATTGCTCTTCCAGCCCACACAAATGCTGCTTCAAGCTTAAGATTGTATAAGGAACAATCAACACCAAAAGCTTCGTACATAGCGTCTAATAAATCCGAACGAGATGTATCCATTGACGAAGTTCAAAATGCACGTGATTAGGATATTCTCACTTTCCACCTTCGTTCACGCATAAACCGTCAAATAGACAACATATGCTCTTCCGAAGGCCCGCATTTTAACAATAAAAAGACGGATAAAAAAAACGTAATAATTAAAACTATTAAACAAACCAACAACTTGGAAAAAAACTTCAAACAAAAATGTATTAAATTTGGAAACCATGCTCAAACTTTCAAAATAAATTAAAACTCAAAGCAATCTACAAAACAAGTTTTTAGAAATCATGCAATTTGAAACCTCGAAATAAAGTTTAAAACTGGTTCAAAAGCTTGAAATAGAATATCCTATTTCAAATTAGTATACTTGTTTGGTTAAGGGTTAAAGTTTTGAAACATATGCTATAATATACTTTAAGCTCTGAAATACGACTACTATTTCAAAAATTTATTTGTGGGAGGAATCTCGTAAATAAATGCAATTTATTTGTTTTGTTTTTTAGTTTTTATTTTTATATATATATATATATATATATATATATATATATATGCTTGAGTTTTAATGATTAGTTTTTTTTATGTACGTCTGTTTTACTAGTATATGCTGCAAAGGGTGGTTTCGGTTCCTCTCTGAATTATAGGTAGGCGTACTTGACTAATTCTTAAAATTTGTGTTTCATTTTACGATCCCCTTAAATCAATCCTTGTAAAAATATGCATACACATGTATAGAGAGCGTATACAAAACGAAACTAGTGCACATACAAACCATCGAAATCCTAGAACTTGTGTGCAAAGTGATAAAAAGCAAGCCGGACAACACGGCCCTGAGCAGAGCCGTGATCCAGACCGTGGCTGCTGACAATTTGTACTTCACACTCCAAATCGTGACCGCGTTTTCGAGGTTGATTTGCGGTCTTGATGTTGATAAAATTTGCGTGAGGCTGTGATTCAATATCGTGGACACAAGATATTCAGCTTCCTTAACATTCGTCCAGAGATCATGGCGATGGCGAGGTGTTGTGACGAGAACAAGAGCAACATGCTGCACAAAGCAGCTATAGTTGCTGACTGGATGATTCTCAATCGCATCCCTAGAGCATCTTTACAAATGCAAATAAAACTCAAGTCGTTTAAGGTAATTTACATTTCTTTATTTAAGCCATCAACATGTTCTATCGTATATAAATGGACAAATAAGAGGAGAAACTTGTGACGACGGTAGCTCAAATTATATGCTGTGTCGGATCCCATTATTTTTTTAATAATACTATTGTTTAAGTAGAATGGGGTTTCATGTCAAAGTCAAATTTCATTTCATGACCTTAAGCATTGTCAAGTATTTTTATTTTTATAATGTCGGATCCTTAACATTTAGTATTTTTATATTTTTCAGTTGTTTCAAAAAGAAAATCGATGTACCCCCTTTAATATGTTGGAATATGTAATGATAAAAGCTGAGTTTTAATTGTTGCACGTTTATTTTATAGGAAGTAGAAACATCGGTATCCCGACCGGCAATTGCAACCACTGCGGCCTATCCAGGCTCAACATATAAGACGAAAAAGCCTCTAACAGCGCGCGAAATATTCACGGAACGCCACAACGATTTGTTGATCGCGGGAGAGAAATTGATGAAGGACACATCGAGCTCTTGCATTGTCGTCGGTGCTCTCATCATTACAATCACATTTGCAGCAGCTTTCACATTCACTAACGGCTTTTCGATGTTCATTAATAATAAGTTGTTCAGAGTCTTCATGATATCAAACGCGGTGGCATTGTCAGCGTCCACCACTTCGGTGCTCATATTTTGGGGATCCTAACATCGCGTTATGCGGAAGAGGATTTCCTCGCATCTTTACTCAAGAAGCTCATAATTGGCCTAGCTTTCCACTCTTTTATTCTCTATTGCCGCCATGTTGACTGTATTTTGTGTCGGCCTTTCTCTCTTGTTTTATATGGCTTTGTGGATCATCCTTCCATCAGCTTTTCTTGGCGGAATTCATGTTCGCATTCAGTCTGATATCTCCTCTAGTTGACATTTTTATGTCTACTTATGGGCTGAGTATTTTTTCAAAGAATACCCATTGTTGGGAATACATTCCTGTCGAATATCAAATCCATTATTAAATAAGTGTTTCACAGTTTAATTGTGTTTAAATTTTTTTACTACTATTTAGATTAAGTTTGAATTTATGTTGTGATATTATCTTGTTTATATACAAAAATAGTGTCTTAAAAATTTTAGACCATTTTCCATGATACTAAGCAAAAGTTAAATGAAGCCGTAAACAAATCTTTTAAAGAAACAACAGATTAGTCTTTCTATGGCACAATGATTTTCTATTTGCATGTTTATGTTCGGTAATTTATTAGATTAAAAACACAATTTTAAGGCTAAAATGACCATAAGTTACCAATTTGCCTTTAACTACTAAATCTTGTAAACGGCCAAAGATGGGGGGTGGTGTAAAAGGAATCAAATAATTTGTTTCTCCTGAAAGGGAACAATAAAGAGCAAAATGATTTACTTCTAACATCAGTGAATATACAAATTACGTCCACAGAAAATAAATTTTCTGTTAGCAAAGAGTGTTACAGCATGACATGTACAACCAGCTGATTTAGCAGCGACCCACCTTTGCTTCCCATATCCAGCCTGATTTAGCTCTTTTCTTTTCCACTTTTCCTATTTTATCTTTCTTTCTTACAGGTGTGAGCAAAGGAGCTTCCAATTATCAAAGTTAATCCCGATTTCTGTACCGGAGTCAAATTCAGCCAGCAGATGAGAATGAAAATGGAAATAAGTCTGAGCTCTATGGTCTCTCAAATTCTCTTCTCAACTTCACAATAGCTTTGACCGGCTAATAATGCGTGAAATCCTTCAGGCTCTTCACCTTCTTTAACAATCTGTTCAGAAACAGCATTTAAACTCAGTGAGCATGGTATAAGCCTGAGTATTGAAAGTAGCGATTTGACAGCAGAAAAGTGGAGATAGAATTGACCAAATGATAATGATATAGAGAAAAAAAACTAGGCGAACCATAGTCATATCTGACAAAACAATACACTCCAATATGTGCAGACCCACATCAAAAGGATAAAAGAACAACGGAAACAAAACGCATTTGTGCTATGAGAAAATGCTAAGATATACCAAGTATATTCCTAATTCTTTATACCAACTTTTGTGATGGGTGAATCATCGTGTATTTATTCGTTACATATTTTGTGTCAATTTTTAGAAAATAGTAAATAACTAATAAAACATAGACACCTGATATACCATACGTGTATAAATCTCAGCGTTACTCTCCCGCTATTAATTCAGATATGGCATGCATAAAAAACCATAGCTTGCATCTAAAATGGGATGATAGTACAGTCAAACAATTTAGTTAAGAGCTCCCATGTTTATGATTAAAACCACCATACCGAAATAGACAACTTAGGCCTTGTTTGATAACGGTTTTCGTTTTCTGTTTTCTATTTTTTAGAAACGAAACTGAATTGTGGATGTACATCCAATGTCATATAGGAGCATCAACGAAAAACAACATTATAATAACGTTACCAAACAAAGGCCTCGGTGTCTCAAATTTACAAATCACAAATAATGATTGATGATCAACAATTAATATATTATCAGAAAATAAAATCCAAAATAACCGTCATACCTTAACTGTAGAGTTTTCTGGAAGACCAAAATGGATAAGCACATCACAGCCAAGTTTATTCCAATCAAGCTCTTCTTTATCAGCCAACTCCTTTCCACTATCTAACTCAATCTGACATTTTCTATGGTCAAAGGATCTTCCTACCCAAACATGTAAAATGATCTCCTCATTCTTCTCTAATTCTGTACTTGGAAAGAAAATAGCAAATGCTGATTTGGAATCCAGGCAATTCAAACCAAATGCCGTTAATGGTTTAAAGCTGGGCAAGTAACATACTAAAGGAAGTGCAACACATCGCGTCGAACCGCTCTCCTTCAAGCCGTTTGCATCAGCAATGGCTTCACGAGCGGGAAATACCTTGCACTTCAGTGAGGACCTCTCTGAATCCTCTCTCAAGTCACCAGTCTCCATCGAGTTTCCGATATCATCTGCTGTGAAGCAAATTTCGCTCGAATCGAGATCACCTCCTTTGTTAACATTGAAACTCGTAAAAGTAAGTGTTGGCTCTATGGTATTGTCATTAAATGATGGCAACTTGAGAGCCTTTGACAAGCTGCCTCTACGCTCTGCCAGCGACCGAGGAGGGTTCTTAAACAATGATGGATTGGAGTGCACTGAGGGCTTACAGCCGAGATTGTTGACATTGCCTATTTCCAATTTTTTAGATGTTGGTTGAGGCAAAGTTTTGGAAGGATGAAGAGATAAGTTAGAAAAAGTAGACGATGTTGAAGATACAAGACAGCCTGAAGCTGCAGAAGGGGAATCTAAGGAAGTTTCTGAACAGTGCTTCGATCTAGAGCTTGGTTCAGAACAAATGGAATCAGGAGAGAGATAAGGAGATGAGGATGAGGATGACATTGATGAAGGTGACGATGAATTCTTCGAGAAATGCACTAACATCATGGAGTCTGAGTAGACCCTAGAGAGGGTTCCTCGTGGAGCTGAGACAAAGTCCTTCATATTTCCGTAGGCAAACTTTCGCCGCAGCACGCTCCAACAGCTTTCTCTGGCGGGAAGGTGGGTTTCGTGCTCATTCTCCGATGAAGCAAACGGGGGAACGAAACCACCCTTGATAGCTTTCTGGAAAATCTCGAAATCGACATCATACAGCTCAACTTTCCTTTCGGTTGGGAGATTCTTAATGGTTGAATCCCATCGACCTTTACCATTGCTAGACCTGTCCATCAATGGCAACAGGTTCGAAAAGGCGTCCCAGAAGTAAGCCGGTTCTTCTCCTTCCTTGAAGACAGTAATCGGTCCCTGAACTCTCTCATATCGGACAATCTGACAAACCGCCCCTCTGGCATCCCTTTCCATGATGGCTTCACAGCTCTTACCGATCCAAACGTATATCGCCGAGGGGATGTGAATGATGAACGCACCTCTGGAATCCAAAGCGGACGGCGAAGGATCGTTCAACATCTTCGGAACAAGGTGAAGAGGGTCGTACGGCGAATGAGGAGCCAGTCGGTACATCCTCAACAGCGAGCTCGGGCTGAGAGGGAAAGCATGGACCCTCTTCTGGCACTGCAACAACTGACACGCGAAGCCCATATTCGGATCGGCTATGCCTCTCGCGGCTTTCACGTACTGAAACGCATCGTCGAAGCTCTGCCCTTCTCTCCACATGAGATAAGCGATCACCAGAGACGTCGACCGGGAAACCCCTTGGCAACAGTGAACGAAAACCCTCCCGCGTTGCTCCCTAACATCCTCAAAGTAGTCGAAAACATCGTACAAGATGCTCGTGATATCCTCCGACGGGCTATCTTGCAACCACAGAGTCCTGTACACGAACTCGGCTTTGAAATACTCGGGACAGACGAAGCCGACGCAGTTCAGCACGTGCGTGATCCCGTTCTGCACGAGAATCTCCCTGTCCTTTGCGACGGCGTCTCCGCCGAGGTATATGTGCTCCGCGACCTTCGAGCACTCCTTGTCGAAGAAGGCGATCTTGTCCCTCCTCACGAGCCCGCCGTTCTTGTCCGGGTTCCCCTGAATCGACGACAAATCGAGCTTCAGCCGCTCCCCGCTCGGCGTCGGAGGCTGAGGCCATTCCCCGATATCATCAGAGCTCGCCTTTGGCCACTCTTCCAAGCTCCGGCGAGCGATCGAGAGCGGCTGCAGCGGAGGCAAGCACGAGCTGCGGGCCTTGCAGTTCTGCTGCGAACGAGGGGTCAACGGGGCCGGAAACCGCCGGCCTTGGCCGCCGCTGCTTCCGGCTCCGCCACCGTCGAGCTCTGTTTCTTCGTTCTCTGGTCTGTGAAGAGAGGATCGCGAGGCAGACCACGAGGCCGACCGCCAAAACATCTTCCTGGCCGGGCCCGCGGGCTGAGAAGGTGGAGCCCTAGAACCACCGGGCGGTTTATCCTCTTTGCCCATCACGCCAACTTCCAAGAACTCCAAAAGAAGCAAACTTCAAACCCAGATTCCCAAACCAACACTCATTCTAACATTTCTCAGATCAAGTTTCAAGCAACAGATTGTCCGAGTGCAAACACCCCTATAAATAAACAGAATAATCAACAATTCCGGAAATTCAAAAAGAAAAATCTGCATATATCATACAAACAAAAGACTAAGAATAAATACAAAAAAAATGGTGTTAAAGGAGGAAACGTTGAGTGAGTTCTTCCATTTCTCAATAAAACCTAGTTCCACGTTTCCGACTATTCCGCTAAATTTTTAAATCCTTTCTTTTTCAGACTGGAAACGTAAACGAATAGAGCAAGTTTCTAGGGTTTCTTTAAGTTGCAGATTGTTCGAACTGAAAGTGAAAGAGAAAGATTAGAGACTTACAAGAGAGTAGAGGAAAAGAGGAAGTCAAAGATATGAATCTGAAGTTGTGAAAAGATGAAGAAGAAGCGGTGACCTGAGACTCGTATATAAGCTGCTCAGTAGAGAGAGAGAGAGAGAGAGAGAGAGAGAGATGAGGAAAAGTGGGAGTGAGTTAGAGACCCACTCTCTCTCTCATGGTCCGAAGGGTTTTTTTTTTTTTTTGCTTTTTCCTTTTTCTTGCCCTCTTTTCTTTGACCAAAAATGTTTTTAGCGTATCTGTCACATTTCATGACACTTTTTATCTTTAATTTTTTTTACATGCTATGTTTTTTTTTTTTTTTTGGAATTTAATTTACATGCTATTGTTGAACTTGAAACAAAGGCTCGAATTTTATTATTTAAAAGCGGGAAAATATGCAAGGGAAGTGAAGTGAATAGCGTACTCAACATATATTTTACTTTTATTTTATCTTTGCGGATAAACTGAGACTAATATTTAAAATAAAAATAAACTATGTTTTGTGAGAATTTTCGGATAAATAAGGTTAAAATGATAAATCTAAGTTAACCTTAATAAAAAATAATTAAAACTTTTAGCATATTAACTTGGTTATATTCACAAAGAAACCGTGATTATTTTCAAGGAAATATAAAATAATAAAACACCGTTCTTTTACTATTTAGTGGAAGAATTGCTAATTTGGTCAATATATGTATACTTCAAATGTAGAAAATTCTTGAAACTGAGGTTTATATGGTAAATCAAAGTAAACCCTAACAAGAATAATTGAAAACGGCAAAAATATATCAAACTCATATCCCAAAGAATTGTTTTTTTTTTTTTGGCTCTGAATATTCCAAAGAATTGTTGTTCTTGAAATTTAGAAGTCTAGTACAGCTGTGTAGTTTTCATTGGTGGCATAGTCTTGATTATCTGACAAGCTAGGACGAGTGGTATAAAAAGAACACCAAATAACCGTGAACAAACAAGCAGACTTAAAACCAATGCAACAATTATGTGGAAACAGACACAGCCTGTAGCGAAATCAAATGTTAATCGAGCGTTCATATGAATGAGGGAAGTGGTAGCCAAATCAAATGTTTAAGATGATAAATGTTCATGTACAATTGGAAAGAATTATTGGTCGAAGCACGAACCGGGACCGAACGGAGCGGTCCGAGCAAAGAAGTTGGTGACCGGGGCAGCTTGAACTCCGCGTATGTTCAATAGGCATCTGAAGTATTGCAGCCTCGGCAAAGCAGTTTCGTTGATGTTCCCACTCGATAAGCTCTCTTTGCTACTCCACAACCGTTCTACGCACACCAAAATTACAAGTGAGCTCAGATTCGCATCGGTTCACTATTCGAGAGTTGAACCGATCACTCCAAATAAAATAACTATTATAACCGTAACGACCCACCCTAATGACTTATTCATACTAACATATAATTAAATAAATAACTGGATTAGCCCTCCCGGTCTAAATGTGCTATCAATATGCCATTTTTGGATGATTAGACTTCATTTTAAGGGTAAAAATTGCATATTTAAAATACTTGGGGGTATGAAAATTGAAAATCCATGGCTTGAGAAAAACGAGGGAAAATGGAAGATATCATTTTCCAAAGAAGACTGAGAATCCAAGCGAAGGTAATTGAGAATTTCATTGACTTCCAAACACAATAGAGAATTTAATTTTTTCTGAGAGATTTCGTGCAAACTCCGGAAAGAAAAATCGAGGGAAAATGTATGGCTAACTTGAGATTTCATTCTCGTCAGAAAAACCAGTGGAAATGATAATCCAAGCGAATTTGCACATTTGAAGGTCACTTCCAAACACAATAGAGAATTTCCCCGAGATATTTCGTTCAAATTTTCATTTTCCATCTTGACTCAACATTCGGGCAGGAAACCAAAAATGAGTTGGTACGAAGTGTACCTGCGGCTGCAGCAGCTCGAGGCCATATTGTGGTCTGAACATTGGATGCGTCGACGGTCTCGCCCCACATGCAAACTTCCCCGCCGATCACAAGCCGTTGCTGATCGGGATCGTCTATTCCTTCTTGAGGATCCGCAGTGTAAACCTCGTTCCACGGGACATCAAGGTGGTCAAGGTACCAAAACCCTTGGTTGCTGAATATGCATCGGAACCCCTCAGCCACCGCCTTTGCACAAACCCCACCGCCCAACCTATCATCGCACGAGCATAGTATTACGATACGGTGTAAACACTGAATTTGTGTATGGACGCACAGAACTCACCAATTATGCACTATGGTCCTCGGATTAAGGTTTCCAGCAAAATTATTGAAGGTTTCTTCCCTATTACGAGAGGGAAGAGAAACCCGTCAATACTTGACTAGCGAGAAACAATGATTAGTTATCATCCGAAACCACAATTAGGAGTGAATATCTGGGATATACAACATACCAGTTGACAGGAGACCAATTTTTTGATACTGCTATCTCTTGTGCTCTCAGTACAAAATACTGATAAGCTTCTGCGAGAGTAATATTTTTATCCTGAAGCCTACACACATATATGGTTTATATGCACAAGTTAGAATTTCATAAGCTCAAGCTTCTCGTACGGAAGTAAAAACCATCTCAAAAACACATTTTCTTTTGACTAACACCAGCCACTATCAGTTGAACAAAAAGAAAAACAAAAAAATAGGCGAAGTACCATTGGTTTATATGTGGTGTTGAGTTCCAGCAACCTGCAAAATGTTGAATAGTTTAACAACATGAAAGCGTTAACAAATTAAAGAGAGAATCTGCCACAAAATTATAACTATTTGAGGGAGAAATATATATATTTTGCAAATGAAGGAAAATCAGACATTTAACTACAATAAGAACTCAATCCAGCTTACTTGTATGAACTTCATCACCACCCAAGTGGAATAGCTCAAAGGGGAAAATCTCTCTCAAATCTGCATCAAAATAAGGAATTTAATTGTAGACATTTTTTTTTTTTTGTAAATAAAATCCAAAGAAGCAACGATAATGAAGCTCGAAGATAATATAGAATAATATTCGAAACAGAGCAAGACATGACAACAAATTTCAAAGACAAATAAATTTACACCTCGGAAATGCTCAGGTGTTTCTCTAATAGTTCGTAGTAGTCACCAAATGTCTTCTCTTATTTCATCACAGAAACGTTTTTTTTTTAAGGAAAAAGAGGACAGAAACTAGTTTCAATTATGGATTCTTTATTTCAAGGTATGTCTATCCGGTATAAGATCTCATATATGATATGTAAGAGAGATTACTTTGCATGATTAAGATACTTATCGTTAATGGATGTACTATTTTGAAAGAAACTTTACTGGTCCTCTCCAACTTCGGACAAATTAACTTTTAAATAATTAAAGCACAAAGTTTACGTTAGAAAGATCAAAAAGAGCAGAATAACAAACAAAGGAAATGAACTATTAGCACTTCATCAGAAATTTGCTGCTCTTGGAAAACCCTCATGAAAGAATGAAAAAAAGGAACAATATACCTTTTTCCGATACTTTCGTCAATGAAGGTTTTTATTTAATTTTTTATTGAAGAAAGCTTAACCTGATAAAATGTCAGAGAGAACGTCAAAAGTATAATTTTTTGAAACATCAAGTGGCTCTCTGCAGGTAGAAGAAGGCCAAAGATCAGGATATCCAACGCCCCTGCCCAAACATGAAACGAATCACTTTATACCATTTTAAAGTTTCAAGAAGAAAAAAAAAACACATTTATTGACTTTAGGAATCAAGGCAACACAAGAAGCGGATATGATCTACTCTAAAACAGAACAAAAGTTAGAAAGGGAATTATTATTATTATTATTATTATGTTATTCTCATCTTTAGCGTTCAGAGAAGGCCTTACCACGATTCTGCGTGACCAGGGACGTCTATTTCTGCCATAATGTTTATGCCTGCCGTAGATGCAGAAAAATAATCAGGAAATATGGCCACATTGAAAAATGGATTAGATGTTAGAGAAAACCCACTCCGAAAATAAATAAAAAAAGTGCTATAGGGCATGAAAAATTAGTGAGATGATCAGAAGAATATATAACTACGGCTTTTGCATATATGAAGCTTCAACTCACCTCTTAGTTTGGCAAAGCTTCACAGAGATTAGTGATATATGTGCAAAAGAAAACACAGAATTAGTCTCATGGATGAGCTGCAAAAAAGATAAGCACTAGTAACAAAGTACTGACGAAACTCGATTGTTATCTACCCTAAATTCATAGTTTTTTTTTTTTAATAGTTATTATTAATGGTAGTGTCACGTTCAATCCTACATGATAGTACCTAAGAGTGACAAAAATAGTAGAGCTCACAAAAGACTCACTTGACAATATCAATCGCATCCTCTACAGTGTACCGCTCCCACTTCGAATATGCAGCTTTCCATAGATTTGGTTGTGAAGGTATTTCCATGGGAAATGATTGCTCATCTATGATGTGCCAATGAAGAACATTCTACTTAACGCACAAAATCATCAGAAAAGAAATGAAGCGCGTCTCATGAAGCTTAGAGTCAACTATCTGGCTTACCAGCTTAGCATATGACATCGACTCAATTATCTGCTTGATTACATCGATCGGAAAATAGTGTCTTGATGTGTCTGGAAAATATCGGTTTTAAGCAATGGTAATAAGTAAAGCTGATAAAGAATATTATTATTGCCGAGTAACTTAATTGCGAATTACTCCTGTGGCTTACCAAGCAAAAGTCCACGATAAGCGAACCTTGGCTTGTCTTGAATATACCAGGGTGCCTGGTTTACTAGCACGGACTTTGATTCATAGTCAAAGGTACACAACTGACTGAATGTCTGAAAATAAAATAAAAATGATAAAGAAAAGTTGGCAGAAAAAAAAAAAAAAATCGAGAAACCACTGATGGCTCGAAGAAACACCCAACCCTGCTTTCTAATATACCAATAGGTCCAATATGACGAGTATATACTTTTAAGAAAATCGCAGAATGTGTTTGATACGCGATCACAGACAAGCAAGGATTCTTTACGAACGGAATAGCTCTAGAATGTCTTCTGTGTATGTCTCATCGTAATTTTGGATTTCCTAAAATGTCATTATGTGGTTGCTATATAGCACACAATAAGCCTTACATACCTCCAATCCTCGCAGAGCACCGTATACTGTATTTGCCTGTGTATAGGAAACAAAGCATCGAGAATGATATCGACTCGCTTTAGCTTCGAATTAAATAAGAAACGAAATCCCAAATTGGCAACGTACAACTTAACTTTCATTTATTCAATGATCATAATATAAAACAAGATTAACAACATGTTACCTCAATGGTGACTTCGTCAATTATTGATTTCCCATCTTTTCTGGCCACAAACAAAGTATAGCTCTCATCCGTGCCAAGTTGAAGCTTTTCCCCAAAATAAATAAAAACAAAAAGATCACAACCATTTTGAAAATTTTCTTGTGACAAGGAAGAAGATGCAAGATATTTGAAAATCGTAACAAGTATAAAAATTGCACGTGTACAAATAAATGACTTCATTGTTTCCACTTTGTCGTTTCACTTCATTCCACTTCTCTAACAGAGTGGAATGTCCATTTCAGAAGAAGAAGAAGAAGAAGAAGAAAATTATTTTTTACAGTCAATTGTTTTCTAACAAAAACAAGCAAATTAATGCAAAGGGTCTTTAATTTTCATGATAAAGTCAATCTGACAACCAACTGATTAACATTAAGACAATATATTGATAACATTTTAATTTCATTAAAAAAAAAAAAAAAAAAAAAAACGCAGCTAATAGTAATGCCCGTCGTTCTCAAAATACCACACTTAATTTTTCCCTCAAAATTTGGGTGGCAAACACTCCCAACCAATAGCTGAAAAACAACGAATAATCGAGTTTCACTGAAATGTAATGAATAAAAAAACTCACATCTTCGTTGTTAGAATAGACGACGATCTTTAGAACGGAAAGATCATAGACACGGCTGCTATTTGCTCTTCCAACGCGGTGCTTGAATATAATCCCTCTGTAGCGATCAAAAGCCGCCTTGAGAGTGGGCGATTCGCCGCCGTTGATGCGGTTCAGAGAAAGCGACAGGTCTGGGTCAACGGTGAGAATGTCGTCGCCGGAGTAGAACTTCGACGGAAGAGGCCAGATGTAGGGCAGCGATTGGTCGTTGACTTCCGAGGCCGAAGAAGAGGGCCAGAAGAGGATCGACATTAGTGGGAGCAGGAAGATCAGGGATTGCGTCGACTTCAGACTCATCCTGCTGGCTCTGGTCCTGAGTTTCGAGAACGTTTGGAATGAAACAGAAGCCGTGAGAGTTAGTGAGCTGTGAATCAAATCCAATCAGACTCTCCTGATAAGTACGAACGAGTAAAAGAGGGTCGTTTGTTTTTGTCAAACTACAAGTAGATAAGTGGTGGCTAACTTCCAAGTCCTAACTTGTTAAATGTCAAGAAAAAATAAATAAAAATGACAGATTTCCTTCTTGTTCTTGTTGGTACTTGTTATTTAATTATTATTTTTTTTGCTTCAAGTTGGTGGTGGTACTTGCTCTTGCTTGTTGGCAAATTATAACGTCAAAGAATCAACATAAATTGACAACAATAATATAATTTCCTTTTAACACTTACCAAAAATTACCCAAAATTTAAATATTGACACATTTAATACCAAATCGATCACGATAATTTCATTTGATCATAAACTGGCTGATTTTTTAACACATTTAGTACTAAATGTGTCAATATTAAAGTTTTGGGTAATTTTTGGTAAATGACAAATAATTAATATTATAGCTGTCAATTTCCCAAGAAGCAAATACAGATGTTTAAAAAAAAATGACAATTATAAGCACATAGTAGTGCACTAGTATATTTTTATTTATTTATTTACCAGTTCAAACATTTTACACTTATTTGAGAGTTAAAAACAAATGATAAACCAAAAAATTCGATTAAGGATAATTGAGTTCTTATCTCTACAAGCACGGGGTATAGATAGACTTAATTTACACGTTTTTTGTAATTACTATTGTTGCTCATGAGTAAGATTTTTTAGGGAGACCCGAATGTTGTTGTCCATAAGATGGTGGAGGGTGGCTTCTGGATGAAGCTCACCAAGCATTAAAGATGCAAATTCGGTTAAACTAATCTTTTTTATTTATTTTTTAACCTAAATTAACCGGTTAAAATTAACCGAATAGTTAATTTTAACCGCGATTTCGGTTAAAATTAACCGTTCGGTTAATTTTAACCGGTTAATTTTCGGTTAACCTAGATTATAAGACTTATTAAATAAAAAAAATAAAATATATTATTTTTCAAATTAAATTAATTAATTTAACTTTAATTATAATTAATAATATCTATTAACAAAATTTAATTTAGTTAAACTGAAATTTATTAAAATTTATATACGAATTTATAATAATTTTTTAAAAATTAATTATATCAATTTACTAATTAATTTAATTATAATGAAATTAAAGGCATTAATTTCTTAAATAAATTTAAATATTAAATAAAATATATTAAAATAATTCGGTTAATTCGGTTAATTTCGGTTAACCTAATTAAAAAAAATCGGTTAAACGGTTAACCTTTAACCTAAATTTTCGGTTAAAGGTTAACCTAAGTTAATTGAATCTCTTCTTTTACCAAGCATAACCCCAAGGTCCTTTCAAGCCACACAACTCGCACGTAACCCAATGACCCTTGTCCCAAGGCACACAACTCGCATTTGGTTACAAGGTCTTTTTCTGGTTCAGACCTTGTTCCACACCTAACCCAACTCATACCATGAAATATCCTCCAAACCCGACAAAACTGTTTTAAATGGTTTGTGAAAAAGTAGATCTGTTGTTTATTGTGATGTTTATAAGAATGTTGTAATATGTTAAGAAACAACTTATCAGTTTATCAAAATAACGAGCATATAAACTGAAAGTAAAGAAACATAGGATATGATAACCCAATTCGGTCAATCGTGCTTACTTTTCGAAGGATGGTACTCCTGGTAGAAAGGAAACTTCACTAGACGGTAGAACGTCGGACAACCATGGATGATCACCTTCCAAGTTTCGTATAACTTCAAATTACCCTAGCAACAAGCTCTCCTTGTGTTTGAGCCCCTCTCACTTTCCACTCACACTCTCTCACTGTTTTAACAACGTTTATAACAATACGTGTTTTACGATAACCTGAATCAACACACAACTAACTCTGTGACAAAGCTCTAACAATGGCTGTCGACAAAAACAGAGTGTAAAGCACACCTAGGACAGGGTATTTCGACAATGACGATTACAACAAAATACCTAGATGTGTAGCCCTACCAAAAAATAAAAGAGATCCTTTTATAAGACACATACAGGCAAAGTATCATGTATCTAACAAACTTTGAATTTATAACTTTGAATTCAAACTTTAAATTTTATAAGACACATACAGGCAAGAGATCATTTTCGGTTTTTTTTTGCACACTCCTACTACTATCTAACAAACTTTGAATTTTAAATCCTTTCATCTTCTCTACTCTTTGCAAATTTCATCTATATTCAATAATATTACATTTATGATCAACTCAATTTTTGAGTGAAAATTTAATATATTAAATTAATCTATATATATAAAAAAAAATAACCAAAAAACTTTATATATTTAAATATTTTGAGTGTAGTTGTATTAATGTATCACAAATTACATATAAAACTATTTATTTATTTTAATTTGTATAAAAAATTAATTTTGAAATGTAGTAGAAAATAAGTACACTAAAAAACCACTTAAAATATTAATACTTATTGTAAACAAAATAGGAAATAAATTATATGACATAAATATCTAAATAATTTTTTTTTAATTAGTATTATAGTATGATATAGTTTTTAAATTTTGTACTAAGTATATAAATGTTCAATGTAATAGGTGCTTTGGTTAACAATTATGACTTGAAATTAAATTTTTGAGCACCAAATCACAGGGATGAACTTGGCCAGCTTGGGAGCGAGAAGGGTAAGAGAAGGTTGAGCTAGCCCAAAAATATCGAATTTATTAGCTCTCTTTCTCTCTCCTTAACTTAAATACAAAATTTAGAACTATGTGAAATTTTGTGAGGTGTCATGTAACCCAATGACAACCTTAGCCGTCTTTCACTCTTTCATAAATCCATCTACATGTTTCTAAATCCAAAAATCAGGACATCGTTCAATTATGAATTAATAACTCTGATCTCTACAAAAGTTTCAAACTAATGAATCGATTACATGTCTCAATTTTTTGGCAAGTCATAACCATTTCTCTTTAGCATATCCATTCATCTTTTATTACAAAAAATGAGTTTGGATATTTAATCTTAGCTAGAGGAGCAAATATGATGAAAACCGACTTGGCCATTTAAAAGACAGTTTTGTCTAAAAGCCATTTCAGACTTAGAAGCAACTTACGATCAAAACATATATTAATACTAGGTTTGAAACAAAGTTTATACTTCTAATTGTGCTTGTCCAACATATCATTTTACTTTGTTCTATTGTTGAAACCTTGTGGAACAATTGAATAAAGTTCAAAAGCTCACAAACTTAATTCCAATCTTTTTATTATTGATATCGATCAACTCTATTAAAGGATCGTTACCCAAAATATGAGTTCATATTTATTTTATTTTATGTTTGATCCAATACCCAAAGTACTACACGAAAATTGATTCATGTAGTACTTTGTCATGTTACCCTTTGTGAATATCTAGACAGAAATATATAAATTGTTATTATATCCTTATAATATGTATTACCCAACTCTTTTGATGTTTTTGAATAAAAAAAAAGCATGAGTGAGATGTCTCTAACATGACACTATACGTTATACAATGAAATCATTCATCGATCACCAAGGCCGGTTTATTTATTGAAACTCTTCGAGAAGAAATCATGATATATATATATATATATATATATATTATATTATATTGCATATTAGCAATCTCATACTTAAATTTAGTGTATGTAAATCTCACAACACTCACCAGATTGAGTCATATCACTAGGATTTTTTCCATTGACTAAGTTAAATTCTACGTAGAGTCACAAGAAGTTGTGCATTAACTTTACGATTGAGATAATTATAAACACACCCTTTTGTTACTTTTAAGACTTTAAGCATTCAAACGATTTCCTCTTTGAGTCTTGAATCGTTGTTGGTCTCATTTAATATCTTCATTCGAGATATCTAGCTAGGAGAAACTATAAAGTCACAATTTGTATGCCACAAGATCCGACATCAATATCCTAACAATCATTACTTGGATTCAATTCTCCTTTTGATCCCAACATTTTGAGTGTAAATTTTAAGCAAATGGTTGAATTTATGCCCCTCGATGTAAATAATAGGTTACTCATTTTCTTAGGTCTAAAGTCCTTATGATATGCCGCAAAAACTGTGTTATGAATATATGTGCTTAGAAGAGAGATAATAAAAATCAAACAGTTTCGCTTTCCCTTATATTGCACGCCTCACCCTTTCCCTCACACTTCTCTCTTTTATTTTTATATATATCTCATGTATTGAGAGCAAGCCCGCATTTAATTTAGTTTAGATCACACTATTAGACAAATAGCTTTTGGTGGCAGTTTTTTAATGCTACTAAACACAAAAGATGACATTTAAAAAGTGTTACCTATGTGAGTGCTACTAAAAATTATTTACTATTTAGTGGCGGTCAAAATTTAGATGACGGTCATTATTTAAATGCCATTAAATAAAGAGATTTATAAACAATTAGCCTACTTATAAAGGGGACTTTTAAATTATAGTCTAACTATCTATTTATTTAGGGAAACGGTCCATATTTCTCATACTTCCAAAATTGCCCTTGGTTTCACAAAACTTTATTCTTATGTGTTTGTTAATTCCAGATTTTTTCCAGTTATTCATCATCGGATTTGAATCATGGAATCGTTCGCCAAATCGGAGACATGTATTTTGTTTTTCGAATGGTAAGTAATATTTACTATCGAATGGCCCGACTGTAAATATTATTTACCATTAAAATTATCATACGATTTGCAACCAGAATATTCGACGACTCATTTGGAATAGATGTTTAGGATCGTCGATTTCGTAGATGTTTTTCTATTGTTCTTAGATTATCTGTTCATCTATGTTAGTCATTTAATCCTTCTTGGTTTATGTTTGTCTAGTGTAGGTGTCTAGGTTCTTTCATTTCTTAAAACTTCGTTCTTATTTGTTTGTCAATTCCAAATTTTTTCTAGCTATTCATCATCATATTTGAATCATGGAATCGTTCGCCAAATCGGAGACAAGTATTTTGTTTTTTTCGAATGGTATTTAATATTTACTATCGAATGGCCCGATTGTAAATATTATTTACCATTAAAGTTTTAGAGTTTCGGTTATGGTGTTCTATGGGTTAATGAATTGGAAATATTATTTACCATATTTTATAGTTAATCTAACAGAGAATTGATCGGAGATGCGGGGTAGGGTTTCGATTATGGTGTTCTATGGGTTAATCGAATTGAAAATCATATTTACTTACCATTTTTTCCAAGTCTGAGAACAGAGACGCTTCGTCGGCTTCGGAAGTGACGAAATCAGAAAATTGGTGGCGGAAAAGAAGGTCGGACGCAATATTGGAGGATTGAAGGATTCAAAATCGATGGAGAGTTCGGAGGCAATATCAGAGGATTGAAAGATTTAGAGTCGGATGCGAAAATTTTGGTGTGTATTTGATGGGGGGTAAAATGGGAATATAATATTGTTTGGTAGTGGATTGAGCTAGTTACCTAATTTAAGTAATAGTTGGGCTAGAATTTTAAAAGAGGTGGTCAATTTGGGCTAGATACCTAACCGGCTCTTAAATAAAAAGAATCGCCACTAAAAGAAGTGCTTCCAAAAATAGTTGTCTACTAATTGTTTTTAGTGGCACTATTATCTTAACCGCCATGTATTTGTAATTATTTATTTATATAAAAATTTATAAATATATATTTTTATTAAAAAAATAATATATCATTTTTATTACAAAATCATAAATTTCGAATTTAATATTTAAATATTTTATTTGCACTAAAATTAAAGAAAACAAGTAGATAATTTATACTACAACCAACAAAATAAATGTATTACAAAGAGAATTTTTGTTATGAACAAGTTTTCAAATACTAATAACACACTAATGAAGAAATAATTTGCAAAGTCCTTAGAGAAACGGAGTTAGAGTATCCGCCCATTCACTTCGGAGTTCATCGATCTCTTTTTGCATGTAAGTGATTTTCTGATTGAACTGTCAAAAGAGAAAAATATCTGTTAACACTTGTGTTTTAAACGTGAAACACATTGTCAATGTAATATAATTTTTTCTTACCGCATTTTCCATCAAATCAATAGCTCTTGTTGAAGAATAAACAAGTGCTCGCATGTAAGACAAGATATAATATCCGCATTCCACATTCGTAGGTTGACGGGGACACTATAAAGAAAAATAGAAAAATTTACATATTAATTAATATATATAACATAGCATATATAATACATAATTAAATAATTTTAAATAAAAATACTTAAAAGAACTTACAACAACGTGTTTCCACAATAGCTTTTCGGTGCTGGATTTTCTTTGAAGAACATTGTTGACCATCCCAAAAGCCCTATATCATAATTTAATATTAAATAACTTGTGATAAATATTGCTAAATATCTATCTATACATTGATATCTTTTCATGGTTGTGTAAATTCACTCATTCATTTCAATCAATTTCTATGCAGTGTACTATTTTGCAATATTGTCTCAATATCAATTAACATCTCATGGCATCTTCAACTCTCAGTACACGCTATAAAACAAAACCCAATAACTTTTACGGTTAGGTTTATGTCAACTCTAGTATTTATTAAAAAAAAAATAACCCTAGCCACATATCATGATCAGACAATTTTTTTTTGTATATTCGACATAGATTAATTCAACGAGACTTATAAATTAAACTCATAGATAAATACTTATTTTCAACCATCTTTAGTTCTTATATTTATCTATTTGTCTAAATAATATAATTTGTATACACACATAATTATTTGAGAGCAACGCAAGAAATATATTGAATTTGATAAAAAAAAAAAATGAAAAGCTTAGAGTCTGAACTAAAATTTGATTTCACCAAGAACTATCTATACGAGACAATAAAGTATGAATGAAGTGAGACCGAAAAACTAAAAATATACTTACTTGTTAAGCAAATCTTCAAGCTCTGTAGGAACGCATCCACGGATAGGATCCAAGTAGTAAATAGTCTCAAAATATGGATGAACGACACACAAAACCCAATGCCTTCTAAATATACAAAATATAAATATATTATTAAAAAAAAAAGCATTGGTTAAGAAATATAAAACCAAAGATATTACTTACCCAGTATTGATAGGGAAAAAAATAAGTTGATCATCCATAGCTAAAGCTAAACTATTTGCCACAATTTTCGCTCGTTCCTCTAAAGATGGATCTATAAAAGAGAATGAAGAACGCTGACTTGATCGACCTATGAATTCATCTAGATACCTAGAAGCTCAAGTAAAAGATAAAATATTAGAACAATAATAACATTATTAATACACTTGTAGTTACTAAAAAAAAAAAAAAAAAAAAAAAACTAACCTTATGTAGAACACAACACAAATGGCAGATATTTCTTCCATTCTGCAAAATTGTATAATATCCTCTTGCGGGATATACAGCGTCTCGATGTACCCAAACACTTTGAGTGGAACTTCCACTGTACTAGAACGATTCATATTCTTACGAGCATAAATGAGCAAAAACTTGCAAGCGGTGGGAAGATTTTCTAAATCGTCTAGAATTTCATTCGACATTTCCGACTCTTTAACTTGTTGATACTGATGCTCATGATCTGATTGCTCAACCAAATCCCCAACTTCAAACGGTGATTGAGTTTCAATGAACGTTGGGTAATATGGAGTCAGAGATGTAGTCTTTTTTTCCTTATATGTACGAGCTTTTTTGGTATCTACCTTATCTTTTAATTCCTATATAATAAAAGTTCATATCACTAATTTGAATCGAAAAAATTAAGTAATGTGATGAAACGAAAATTAAGTGTGAAAAAAAGTTCATACAAAAATTAAGTGTAAGAGAAAATTACCAAAGTATCACCCATCAACGCCACTAAAGGTTTTGGCCATTCAACAATTGACCCAATTGCATCATTTACGGTTACTATTTCATCATCGAAGGGAATGGGAATTTCGATTTCACATTTGCCTTCTAGTGCAAAATCAGTAGTAACACGGTAGTTCATTGCACTTAGAGGTCGCCAATGGATGGTAGGATTTATTGTATCAATCTCTATGATGTTTCCTCGTGCAACAATGTTGTCAATTGATCCGATGGCCAACTCACGTGCTTTCACCTACGATAGAAATTGAACAAATGCAATACATAAATAAATATATAAATAACAAGTCAGAGACATTTTTGCTAACCTTTGGAGCTTGATTTGAAAGATTAGTATCCAAATCTTTATATGTTGCTGAAGTTGGATCTATATCGTCAGTTGTTTGTGAGCTGGAATACTTCACACCAAAAAATGTGTCGTCCTCTTCTTTTTCTCCTAATCAAGCTTGAAGTTCACTGATTTTTAGAAGAAGTTCTTCTTGAGTTGCTTCATATTTCTCCATTTTCGACTGTTGTGATTGTAGCATTTCTCATTGTTCCTTCAATAATTCTGCTTCTTGCTCTCTAGATTGTTTTACATTGTTTTTGGATTTTTTGTAGAACTCCTTCATAGTGACCCCAGCTCCAACACCTCAAAGGCGGCCAGAATGATCAGGTTTATCCAAAGCTTGGGCTAAGATGTCATTGGTTTTGTGTACGGGAAGTAATCCTTTCTCGTGCAATTGACTGAATTCTTCCTACAAAAATATTTAAGAATAATACTAGTTATAAATTTAAATTATGAAAAATTGGAAGTAATTGATACCGTACAATTCTATTTGCATAATATCGACTCTCATCGTCTAATGATTTTGCTTTCTTATCTTTCCGTGCCTCCACCCATATTTTTTCTCGACCGTAATCAAGGGGAACATCACTTTTCGCTTGCTGTAAAAAAATAAAATAATTTGTTATACAAAACAAATAAGAAATAATCCCAAGTAACTAATGTATATACCAATTCTGCTTCAAGTCCAGCATATCCTTTACGACCTGTGCGATGAGGACATGTAACTAGTTTTGCCTTTTTTGATTGTTTCTCACTGAGTTCCTGCAAAATCAAGCTTGTATTAAAAGCATTCTAAATCAATAAATGATAAAAAAAATATGGATAAATTACATAAATGCCCTGGATTCTTGACCACTTAACAAACTGGTCCCTACTTTTTTTTTCTCGCATCAGCGGTCTTAAACTTTGAATTTCTTACCAATTCAGTCCTTCCGTTTCTTTTTTGAACGATTGTTAAATTTTGAACGACTGATTTGGCAAATTATTAAAATGCCCTTTTTAACACATTATTAATTTATATTAAAATGCTATATAAATTACCTGAACCTAATAAACTTGCCTCCGACTCTCTCTTCCAAATGTAACACGAGCTCGAGATCGTGAGCCCTAAAAAACTCGCCTCCGAGTCTCTCTTCTTCGAACTCGAGTAGGATTAGAGGAGATGAGCCACGATTATCGCCGACGAAGTCAAACTTCTGACAGCAACAACGAAGTGAGCTCGTTCCCTGAAAATCGTCGACTGTGTCGATGTGGAGTCGCGAGCGTGGAGTGTACGGCTTGGACTGACGATCACCCAGGTCGAAGATTTCTTGGTTGTCGTAATTTTTAGGTACGAAACGAGAAATCTGGTTCTGTGCATTTGTATAAGGTTTCTATGTCGATGTTGAGTTTTTTTCATTCACAATCCTTTTTTTATTTCAGAACGCCAAAGACAGAGGATGTGGGCATTTTGATTGGTTGGATCCGCCAATGTGTACGAGGTCGATGCAGGTAATCCCACGTTTGCTGAGGAGGTTACACGCAATGGAAGGTGAAAAACAGAGGACACAGATTGAAGAAGAAATTGGTGAAATTGATATGGAGTTGAACGTACCTGTCTCTGTTGAAATTATTGGAAAAATTACAAATGAATAAAAAAAAATTAAGATCATGTTGATTATATGTATGGTATTGCTATTTGTAATAGTTTGCAAGTAATTTATAGTGTCATGACTGCAATTGTTTTGGTTTGTTGTTAATGTATGGGTCGATGGTGAATATATGCTGTTAAATGTGATTATATGCTTTGTTGCTGTTAAATGTGAACTAGATTATGACTTGCTTATAGGTATGTCTTTGTTGCTATTAAATGTGAACATATGTTGTTTATGTGTATTTTAGAATGAGGTGAAAGTTCTGAAATGTTACATGGTAAACAAATGATAACATTATTATGGGTATACTCATTGGAGTTGCTTCAAAGTTGGTCTTAAGAAGAGCATCCCAATGTAGACCTCCACTGACAACTGCCTAAGAAAAAAGACTTGAGAATTCGAGACAATAACATGGCTGAGTGCATACTTGTTGAGAACATTCAACTTTCTTGTTTCACAATTTTAAACAAGAACCACATGTGCTTGTTTCACACTTAGACAAGTGAAAGTAAAATGAGAAATTTCTGATTCTGAATCTGAACTTGACAATAGCAATCAAACAACCCAGTTCACTTAATTTGCATCATATTTTGGAAGGCAATGGTCAATAGTAAATGAACAAAAAATTGGTAAATGAAATCAAAAGAAAATCCATAATCCATTCATAACTTAATATTGTACCAAAAGAGGACCATAATACATGCATAATTTAGAATGAGTTTGACAGGATTTTACATGGCATCACTTACAGTGATTAGCTACATAATCTGTCCCAAAAATTGTTACAAAAAACAGCCTATTACCAACATGGTCCTTTCACAATGTTTCATAAAAATAGCCTAGACAATTCACTTCTTAAATAAACCCCTAGGTTGAAGTCCTGATTACCTGAGAGGTTCCATCGTTTGCAAGAACAAGTCCTGTCACTGAGATTAACCGCGTACATCAACCCATACATGTTAGTCACCTGGTAATCTGAATCACCGGCCCACTTTGCAATGTTTTCAGTGCTCTTCAGTTTGTTCTTCTCAAGAATTTCTGAGATCCTTGGCCCTATATCACCATGCCATCTATCCACTACAAGTCTTTGTTATGTGAACCGCTGCAAGATGTACATTCTTATCCTTTCTAGCATAG
Organism: Urtica dioica subsp. dioica; assembly: GCF_054948205.1. Classification (NCBI taxonomy): domain Eukaryota; kingdom Viridiplantae; phylum Streptophyta; class Magnoliopsida; order Rosales; family Urticaceae; genus Urtica; species Urtica dioica. The sequence goes on along the minus strand of NC_142767.1, from coordinate 13,502,788 downwards.
ACAATATAGGCTTTTGTCTAGCTAGCAGAATAGCTCGTGTTCCATTGAAACATTCACACAAATTATTGAGGAGGATGTCACACTTGATAGCAGTTCGGAAGTTGCATCTAGCCCAGTGTTGAGGCTCCTTCTCCATGAACCACTCATACACCTTCTCGTCCTCGGCTTTTATGAAATCCATGTTAGTCTGAAAACCATGAGTTGAGTATGCTTGAGCAGCTGCCGTCATTGTGACCTTCATAAACTGTCCTTTGAAGACATGTACATTACAGAAAAAAATCACCAAACATATCTTTTAAAACACGTTTTTCCATAAACAAATCACAAAAAATATGTGGTTTTGAAACCTGTTTTTCCAGAAAAAATCACCAATAAATAAAGCCATCACAGATTTTTTACCTTTGTAAAGTTGCTTTTTGAAGATGTCTTGCGCAATGCCTATGCTCAGTCGGCTCTGATCCTTCGTCCCAAAGTCCGTTCAAAGCTTCTTTAAGGCCTTTTTGTTTGTCCGTGATAAACGTCCAATGCAATCCATTCCTAATACTGATATCCTCTCTCAGAATATTCAAAAACCATGATCCAGGATTTGTTCGCTTGATTTCAGCTCCATAAGTCCACAAAGCACCGTATTGTTCCTTATACGACCCTTCTATGACTTTCTCAGCAAACTTCCTTGCCCTATACGCCTTCATATACGAACAGTCCAAAATATAGTCGTTTTGGACTTTATTCATGAACTGTGGTGCCGACCAGGAATCATTGTCTTTAAAATACTGCATATATATGTTCGCCAGCCACTTGGAAGTGGCAAACTTATTCTTGTTTGTCCTCGCACATGTGTACTCCGGCTGATATGTCTTGATCACAAATGAGTTTGTCTTTCCAAGGTACGATGCATAACAAATCCATTGACATTTCGAATCCTTACATTCGGCTCGAACCCTGGTTGAGTCATTTTTCTTAAAGAAAATTTCTTTCCCAGCAGCTATGGCATATTCTCTCACTGCTTCTCTAAAAACCTTTGGACTGGGAAATACTAAACCCAACTTCAGAGTTGGATTTCTCATATTTGTCTCAGCATTGAATTCCTGAAATGTTGGCAACTTCTTTTTTCAGATTCTGGCCCTTTGTCGATGTACCAGCTCTCTTTTTTGTCACTTCTTCTGCCTCACTTGAAGATGAGTTATGCCTACCACCAATGTCGCATTCATCGCCATACTCACTACCAGATTCCAGTAAGCCTTCTTCGTCATTAACTACGTCATTTCCTTTCTTCTGTAGCTTTTTCAAACCAGCGTCTACGATATCACCATCGACGTGAACATCATCCTCACTCAGCTCGTACCCGTTATCTTGTATTGCATCTGTTTCATCTTCAACAACAACTCTCTCATCTTCTTCATCAGCTATTGCTTCATCTTCTTCAGCAGCTGTTTCGTCTACAATAGCACTGTCTTCAACATCTTGCTCTTCTACCGCATCTGGGTCGTCTTCTTCTTCTTGAACTGCATGTGCTTCAACATCTTGCTCTTCTACCGCATCTGGGTCGTCTTCTTTTTCTTCTTCTCCTTGAACTGTAGGTGCTTCAACATCTTGCTCTTCTACCGCATCTGGGTCGTCTTCTTCTTCTTCTTCTTCTTCTTCTTCTTCTTCTTCTTCTTCTTCTTCTTCTTCTTCTTCTTCTTCTTCTTGAACTGCAAGTGCTTCATCTTCAATTGCACGTGTTTGACATTCATAACTAATTTTCAGTGGTGGTGCACTAGGAAAAACTAGAGCATTTATCGGGTGCTCACAGTACACATCAACTTCCCTTGACATTTGCATCTTCTCATCACATATGCGGTATAGCTCACTGTCAGTTCCAAGTAGATCATAGTTAATCCCCTCTTTTCCTTTCAGATAATACAAAGGCACGCAGCTATAAACCATCAACTTTTTCACAATTTCATCCAACACCAACAACGACATCTCGTCCAAATCACAGTGATCAACATGATCAATTTTGCCACCAATGTACGCCATATGACCATTCTCGTAAGACATGGACCCGGCGTGGTGAAACTTTAAGGTAAACTTCGTAGAGGACAGATTTGCAATAATCAGAACAAAACAAAACCAAACCACTATTTAATACCCACCAACCATTAAAACAGAAAAAATTAAATAAAAAAAGGAACAAATCTGAATACAACAAGAAATATTTAATCCTACTTAATATTCCTAACCCAGACAAAAAGAGACAATAACAGGCGAGACTAATAGACATATGGGACCAAACAGATGAGACTAACAGACATATGGGACCACAACAACAAATCTTGGTCGACTCACGTGGTCAACACTTTACAACCATTATAAATTCAAGATTCAAAGATTCTTTACCATAAACAGGGGCTTTGCGCTCGGGTATAACTGGTTTAGAAGTTGAGGCTTTCTCCGCTGCTTTTTTCTTCGATTTCATCTTCCCCGTCGCAGGTGTCTTCATAGGGGATTTCATCTTCGCCGTCGCAGGTGTCTTCATAGGGGATTTCATCTTCGACGTTGCAGGACTCTTCATTACAGATTTCATCTTCGTTTTCTTCGCTGGAGATTTCGTTTTCATTTTCACGATTTGGGATTTTCGCGTGTTTTAGGGTTTCAGAGGATTTGGGATTTTCGTTTTCATTAGATACTAAATTATGCAATTATGCAATGACCATAATACCCAAATCAGAGAGTGCACGTGACCAACACATGATTAAAAATTTAACAGCCGTTCAAAAAAAGAAACGGAAGGACTAAATTGGTAAGAAATTCGAAGTTTAAGAGCACTGATGCAAGAAAAAAAAAATTAGGGACCAGTTTGTTAAGTGGTCAAGAGTCCAGGAGGCATTTATGTAATTTATCCTAAAAATATTATCTAGTTAACCTACCAAAAAACATGCTGATTTTCTTGAAGCAACAAAAAGATCCCAATCAGATTGACAAATTTGTGAATATTTGAGTGGAGGTTTCTTGAATGCCACTTGATTTTTAGTCTTCACAAACGGTCTTATATATTGGGTATTCAACTTATTTTTAAAGTTGCTCCATTTTCTTCCGATGGAATTCAATTATTTCTCTCTTCTGTCCTCTTCTAGGTCAAAAGCTTGCTAGACATGAATAAAAATATTAGAAAATTCTTTCAAGATGTACTTGATATTTAATAATAATAAAAAAAAGGTTACTTACCACAAGAACTTCCCAAAGCTTGTCTTTGGTGGTAGATGGAACTGCGTGCCAATCACTAATTGCCAACGGAACCATATTTCTTGCCAAGACACCATGATATCTCTTTAAATTCGAAGCATTAATTCCTACTCCTTGATTGTGACGGTTGTAACTTACGTTTATTTTTTCTCCTTGACTTTTTTTGCGTGTGAGGTTTTTCATGATCGGTTGACCTCTTACTCTTCTATTAGACTTGTCCTTTCTTTTATCCTGGTTAGGATTTGGTGGTTCTTCTTGATCAAAATCCATCTACAAACATAATGACAAAAATGTTATAATATATGTACAGTATATATAAAATGATCACAATAATAAAGTAAGGCTTTGCATATCACAATAATAATCCATCTACAAGCTATGAATTGTGGCGGCTGTAACAATAAAGTAAGGCTTTGCATATCACAATAATAAAAAAAAACATGTATTTCAATCACAACTGTGGCGGCTGTAACAATAAAGGTTTTGCATATCACAATAATTAAAAAACATGTATTTCAATCAAAATTGAGTGGTACTGAACGGTGTAAATAAAGTATGGCTTTGCATATCTTTTTTCTTTTGCTCATTTTATCACCAGAATCTTAACTTTTATGTATTCAGGAAGGAAAAAAAAAGCTACTAAATAAACCAAGCATCTAAAGACCGGCTGTTCGTCGACCGTAAAGACCGGCTGTTCGTCGTGCAACTCAGCGGCGATGGGAGCCACAACGCGAGAGGCAGAGAAGTCGTCGAACTCGTCGACCGCAAGGACCGGCTGTTCGTCGCGCAACTCAGCGCCGATGGGAGCCACAACGCAAGTGGCAGAGTAATCGTGGACCGGCTTCTCCGCCTCCGGCATATCCGATGACGGCGTTAATGAATCGTAAATTCATGGTAATAGAACATTATTACCCACACCTAAATATAATCTAGAGTCACCATTCTATCAAGTTCTAAAACACTACAAATGTCAATCGTGTATTCTTTATTGTACAATTAGCGTTAGCGTACGTTAATCTGATTGCTGTAGCTATTGTATTCCAATATATTAGTTTTCCTTGTCTAACTACCTGGTGAAAAATTGTGGGAAAACGAAAATAAAGAGGGAATAATGTTAGCTATATTGCTAATAATAGGCGGGAATAATAAGACAAATTGCATAACTAAATTAAATAAATAATCATGAACGAAACTAATAAAAATACTGACATGAGAACCAAAATAAATAAATTAAAATAACTAAACCGGATATCACTAAGAAACCGGTATAGAAAGGGAAATGGAGAACACGTCGAGGCTTGTTTGACAATTTCCTTAAAGCGTTATTGCTCTCCCACCGGGTGTTGGAATAACGTGAGCAACCGCCTCCCAGGATACAACGACGTACGAGAAGAACAAAACACCAACTTGTTCATCTCCGGCGAACTTGAACGCATGCCAGAATACTACCACCAACAACGAAAAATATTGAGGGGAAAGAAGAAAACATGTGTGCGTATTTACCATAGCTTATTAGCCATGTACTTGGGCTCATTCCTTTCTCTCAAATGATAACATGCTCCAGCCTTTTATAGGCTCGTGATCATAGCGGTTTTAGACCCAAAACCGTTACACAATGATGGCATTTTAATGCCCATCAAAGTCATAAAGTGTGTTGAAGGCTTTTGAAAACAAAAACGTCTAGCCTTAATGCTATGGTTGTAACCTCCAACCCATAAGTGCATGGTTACAACTCAAAAACCCATTAAAACATACAAAAACGTTTTTGATCAATGAAGGCAAATAACTAGTCCAAAAATTAGACCACAACACGTACAAATTCCTTCAGAATTTTTAATATATTCAACACACTTTGAACATCAATTTCTCATTCATCATAGCTCCGATTTTGGCACATAAATAACGATCTTATACCTCTCACAACGAGGAATAAGAATCAGTCAAAACATTTCAGTTTTGATGAGTAGACCCCACTCGAATATTTTCCACAAATTAGCCAATAACTTGATATTAAATTCTTGTTAATATCAATAACCACACAATTTTCCAACAATCCCCCAACAGAGAAGTTTGAGAATTGTGAAAACTTTAGTGGAGAGAGAGAGAGACCCGCGGCAGTATTTTACTTTTCCTCGGGTGACTATCTGAGGAAAAAAATGTGGGAAAACGAAAATAAAGAGGGAAAGATTAAAGAGAGAGGTTTGAGAATCGGGAAAATTTTAGTACGTGGAATTTTTTAAACGTGGGACTTCTTTAACGTGGGATTTATTCCTGTTTGTTTGCTTTTTTTTTTTAATCATCCCTATATCTACTCACGTCATTAACTGACTCTATCTTATTTGAAGGAGAAAAATACATAACTGCTTGAATCTGCTATTTATTTGATCAATTCATATATATTATACGATCACATTATACCATGTATATAGGAAAATAACAAACGCAAAGTAAAACATAATATTTAATTCTAATATCAATAATATATATATATATATATATATATAAGTATATGTTATACTCATGAGTCAAACCAAGAAGAACAGAATAAATATTTCATTCTAATATATAAAAAAAAAAAAAGCAAACGAACTAGATAAAATGCAAATAATTTTTTTTTTCTTAAGAAGTCATACAAGTCTTAAATTCGATGATCAATCCAAATCCCATCACAATCGAAACGCGCGTAAGCATTAGATGTATCATCTTCATCGTGCATATCTTCTCTAGACAAATGGGCGATCAATCGATGATGATCCTGGATATCATCGACATCCTCGTCATCACCAAATGCTATATTAAAATTTCGTTGGGGTGAAACAACGACTATTGACTTTGTTCTTGTTGGAATTAAGTAAATAAATAGTTGTTATTTATTTACATGTGTATGGCTTATTTGTGGCAACAATTTGAGTGGGTTCCACTAATCGGATTTGAATAATTCCAAGTGATACGGATTCCTCGTAACGAGGAGTATAAAATTGAATATTGGTTTGCCAAAAGCGGACCTAGGATGAATGAGAAATTGATGCTCAAAGTAGGCTAAAGAAACACATTTATGTTGTGTTGTGGAAGTGGAATACCAAGAGTCTCACATTGGATGAGGATGTGTGTTGTGGTAGTGTTTAAATACTATGCTATTTAATTAGTGGATATCCAAGTGCAAGAGAGGAGAGTGTGTGTGGGTTAACCCTTAACCCCTCACGCGCGCGCGCACACACACGCGCGCCGCCGGGCCGGGCTCGGTTTCGGGTTTCGAGAATTGTCTCGGTCTCGGGCTTTCTTTTTATTGCAAAGTTCACTTCCACAAATGTTTTAATTCCATAAATAACTCTTTTGTTACGTTGGGAACTAAACCTTGGGTTAATGCCATGAAGGCCAAAACCGGACCCTTGTTGAGTCTTGGCCTATATAAAGAGGCTTCAGCTCTCATTCAGAACACACGGAAAATCCTTCTCCCCACTGTTCCGAAATTCTCTCCACTCCAGAATTTTTTCTTCTCTTTTTGTCTTGGTGATAATTTCTCACAGGTCCTAGTTCGCCGAGAGTCAAGCCTATTGGTGCTAAGCTTGCCTCTACAGTCGTTGTATTCTTGGAGGCTTTCGCTCACGTATTCTAGCATCCGTGGGGGGGCGATAAAAAGCTTCAAGGAAACCGTCCAACGGGCCTCGACAGTTTCTTTTCATCTTCTCCGATTCGTTTTTTCCGGTTCTAAGGTTTAGCCGGTTTTTTGTTGTAATTTGTTATTTCAGTTTAATTTTTCCTCCATGCAAATTGTCTTGTATTTCCGTCAATATTAATATAATATTGCTAACCGTTCTATCTTTCGGATCTTGAACATAGAAGACTTGTTTCGCTTGAGATGCCATTATGAACGGGTCAGATTTATGACCTTTCTTGGTCAAATCAACAATGGTGAATCCGTGTTGATCAACTATCACACCGTTATTGTTGTCAACCCAATCACACTTGAGCATGGGAACGCGAAGGGTATAGTAATCAAGCTCCCATATTTCTTGAATGACCCCGTAATATGCCATATCTCTATATACCGGATTTTGATCTTTAGCAGTAGAGAAGTGATTAGCTTTTGCAACAATACTTTTTGCATAGTACGTACATCATCGAGTGATTTAACATTAAATCTATACCCATTAATGATGTAAGCATTATCCTTAATAACATACATTTTAGGTGTATGAGCTATCCATTTCAGCGATTCCGTTATGTTGTGTCTCTCTTCTTGTAGTTAACTTTCAACTCTATCTCGTAACCAATTTATGAAAGTACGACGATGCTCATCGTAAAACCATTTCGCACGCTTTGATTTTGTACGATTTATTGTCTTTAAAAACTTCATATGCTCCCTGCATGTCAAAAAAATTAATTAGTCATGTCAATTTTGTTTAATTAATCATTATAACATTTCATCAAGCTAAACAAGCATATGAGTAAAAGAATTAAGGTTATGACATGAATTACCCAACATAAGGAGCGACTTCAATAGAATTTTGCAAAACAACACTATGTGCTTGAGCCCATAGAGATCGATCAACTTGCATAGTAATCCCTGCTCCGATTATAGCTTTCCCATTTTCATATGAATCATATCGAGGTTTAGGCACTCCGATTTCAATAGCAGTTGATAGATATTCTGAGCAAAACTCTACTGCTTCTTCTATGATATAACCCTCTACAATGCTAGCTTCCGGTCGATTTCGATTCCTCACATAACCTTTCAAAATTTTCATGTACCTTTCAAAAGGGTACATCCACCGAAAAAAGAGAGGTCCACACAACTTGAGTTCACAAACAAGGTGTACAGCTAAGTGGACCATAATATCAAAAAACGAAGGTGGAAAAGTTTTTTCAAGCACACATAATGTTTCCACGATATCTCGTTGCAACTCATCTAACTTGGCAACATCAACAACTTTGTCACATATTGCGTTAAAGAAAAAGAAAAATTTTGTAATAACACGTCGAAGATTTTCAGAGACTATGCACCGAATCGCAATAGGAAGGAACTGCATGTTGCATCAAAGTATGGCAATCATGAGACTTTAGTTCATATAATTTCAAATCTTTCATTGATACGAGATTTCGAATATTGGACGAATATCCTTCCGGCACCTTGATATTTGCTAAGGATTGACAAAACTGTTCTCTTTCAATCTTTGATAAATTATAGCATGCTGGCAGAATGTAACTTCGACTTCCTACAATCACCGGCACTAATTTTGGCATTATCTGCATTTCCTCAAGGTCTAAGCGTGCTGTATATCCATCCTTAGTCTTACCCGGAATATTAAGTAGTGTACCTACGATACTCTCACATACATTTTTTTCAATGTGCATTACGTCTAAGTTGTGGCGTACCAATAGTTGGTCCCAATATTCAAGCTAAAAAAATATTGACTTTTTTTTCCAACATTTATCCCTTTCCGTTTCTTCTTCCGAATCCTGATTTGTTGAGTTGTATTCACTTCGAGGACGCTTCTTGGACTTTATTTTCTTACCTTTTCCAAACTGAAAATTCAATTTGCTCACTCTGATTCTCACTTGTGCTCCCGTCAATATTTTTGGAGCTTTTCTAACCTCTTTCCCTCCATAAAACTGTTTACTTTTTCTGAAGGGATGATCTTTAGGTAAAAACCGTATGGTCTTTAGGTAAAAACCGTATATGCCCAAGATAGCAATTTTTTTTCCATGTGTCAGTCTATGTGAGCTTATTTTGTCCCCGCATATTGGACATGCATGATAGCCTTTGACATTGTGCCCAGAAAAAATTTCCATAAGCAGGATAGTCGCTAATTGTCCATAATAAGATTCCACGCATCGTAAAATACTCATCTGCATGAGAGTCATACGTTCTTTCTTCACCTTTCCAAAGCTGTTGTAGATCTTCAATCAATGGTGCTAGATACACGTCAATGTCATTTCCAGGTTGTTTACTTCCAGATATCAACGATGTTAACGTCGTATATTTTATTTTCATGCACAAAGGAGGCAAATTGTATATCACAAGTATAACTGGCCAACACCTATACTGACTATTGAGCGATCGAAAAGGATTTATACCATCCGTAGATAGCCCGAGACGAAGATTTCTGGGCTCATCACCAAATTTTGGATATTTGTGATCAATGGACTTCCACGATGGTGAATCTGTAGGGTGTCGAAGATTTCCATCTACAACTCTGTCAGTTGCATGCCAAATTAAATTTTTTGCATGTTCTGGATTTCGAAAAAGTCTCTTGAAACGCGAAATCGGTGACAAGTACCATAAAACTTTTGTAGGGATTCCATCCATTACCTCTTCTGATTTTTTTTTTCTTTTTCCATCTTGATATATCACAAACTGGGCAACGATCTTCATCCTCGTAGGCTTTCCTGTACAAGATACAATCCTTTGGACAAGCATGTATCTTCTCATAATCCATACCCAAGGCAGATAACTTCTTTTTTACTGCATATTCAGATGGAGGTATTCCATATCTTCTGGCAACATTTTCTTCAGCAAATCAAGCAGCTCTGAAAATCCTTTGTCACTCAAACTGTTTCTTGCTTTAAAACTGTACAACTCAACCAATGCAGATAAATTAGTATACTTATCACAACCTTGGTATAATGGTTTTTTTTTCTGCATCTGATAATAAGTCATTGAACATCGTAGGATCATCAATTAATTGCTCCTCTGCATCTTCTACCATTACTTCAGGATTATCATTATAGTCGCTAGCATAATTTGAGCTTGACTTTTGGCGTTGAAAATTTGCACTTCGTCTCGTTTCTTCGCCATGAAATATCTTTTCTTTATAACTTTGATCTATGCCATTAAAAAAAAGTGTGCTCGAACATCATCTAGTTCAAGGATTTTTATGTTCCACATTTCAAACACGGACACCTGATAAAATTTGATTTCAGAGAACAAAAAAAAGACAATGAGACCTCAGGCGACAAGGAGCTTTGTGAAAGACCGAGGAAAATCAAGTGCTCGAGGTCGGGGACGGTACGGCGACGGAGATGTAGCGGAGTACAAGGGACTCCGAAAACAGAGTGGAAGGTAAGTGACTGCGTGGTCTCGAAGATTCGCAATAAAAGTTCGCCGGAGGAAATTAATTTCAGATGGCAACGGTGACAAGGTTAATTTCATCTACGCTGTACATCAAGAAGGCAGGTGCCTGGAAAGGCTCGAATTCCAAGTTTCCAATGGGGAAGATGATGCTTACGTTGTGTGTTGAGAATTTGGGCCTTAATGGGCCACTAGGGCTGCTTGTGTTTTTAATTGGTGGCGGTTAATACATTATAATAAATAAATAAAATAAATAATTTTGGTGGCGGTTATGAATGCCATCTTTTTCAATGATTTAGCAGCGCTTGATTTATGAATGCTTTTTTTTTTTGTAGGTTAATGTTTTGGTGGCAGTTTGAATATAATAGATGGTAGTCTTTCAGCAAAACGCCACCTTTCAAGTGCCACTAAATAGCATTTTTCTAGTAGTGAGAGATAGCCATGGAAGACTGTCATGCCGTCCCTAGAGGAGAATAGTTATCTCTCTGTGTTGCACATCGTGAAATAATTGGAGTGGAATATAAGAAAGACAAATACAAGGTTATGCTATCGAGATTACTCTTCTGTTTATATAATATTCCACGTGCGTTCTCTTTTTATTAGACTTCTTACAATTTTAGTCTCGTTCATGTTTACATTATAAATGTGAACGAATACAATGAGCCCTATAACTAGTACAAAAAACAGCATTGGGTGCGACTTTTTTCGCACCTAAAAGTCAAAAGTCGCACCCAATGATACCTTTAGGTACGACTTTTCCGCACCTAAAGGTCTTGGGTGCGAAAAGTCCGCACCTAAAGGTCTTTGGTGCGAAAAGTCGCACCCGATGGTCATGACTTTTAGGTGCGACGTTTCGCACCCATAAGTTAGAAAAGTGATGCTGAAAAAGTCCGCGGGAAGGCCATTGGGTGCGACTTTTCGCACCCAAAGGCCTACCCGCCAAACCTTTGGGTGCGAAACGTCGCACCCAATCGCCTTCTCGCCAAACCATTGGGTGCGACTTTTCGTACCCAATGGTCTTCCCGCCAAAATTTGGAGGGGAATATCGACCTTTGGGTGCGAAAAGTCGCACCCAATGGTATTCCCGCCATAATTTGGTGGCGGCGACGGAGCTCGGAGTGTGGTGGTGGTCAAAGAATTTGTAGGAGAGAAATCGGAGAGAGAAAGGCGAAATGAAATGTTTTGGCTCGGATAGAATGAAAACCGAGCAGAAATTTGATTTATAAAAAACTTTGAATTTGGGTGTGACTTTGTCGCACCCAATGACACTTTTGGGTGCGACAAAAGTCGCACCCAAAGACCTGTGTCAGTACTTTTGGGTGCGAAAAGTCGCACCCAATGATATTTGTAAAAAGAGGGGGAAAATTTGGCCGCGGAAAAATTTAGGACATTTGGGTGCGACTTTGTCGCACCCAATGACACTTTTGGGTGTGAATTTTCGCACCCAATAATATTTTAACCAAAAAGAGGGGGAAAGTTGGCCGCTAAAATGTTTTCAGCCTATGGGTGCGACTATGTCGCACCCAAAGTTAAAAAAATCAGCGAAAATTTTCAAAAGCTTGTTTGAGTGTTGGGTGCGAAAAGTCGCATCTGAAAGCCTTATTTGGTGGCAGTTTGAATATAATTGCCACTGAAAATATAAAATAGATGGTAGTCTTTCAGCAAAACGCCACCTTTCAAGTGCCACTAAATAGCATTTTTCTAGTAGTGAGAGATAGCCATGGAAGACTGTCATGCCGTCCCTAGAGGAGAAGAGTTATCTCTCTGTGTTGCACATCGTGAAATAATTGGAGTGGAATATAAGAAAGACAAATACAAGGTTATGCTATCGAGATTACTCTTCTGTTTATATAATATTCCACGTGCGTTCTCTTTTTATTAGACTTCTTACAATTTTAGTCTCGTTCATGTTTACATTATAAATGTGAACGAATACAATGATCCCTATCACTAGTACAAAAAACAACATTTAGTGCGACTTTTTTTGCACCTAAAATTCAAAAGTCGCACCCAATGATACCTTTAGGTACGACTTTTCCGCACCCCAAAGTCCGCACCTAAAGGTCTTGGGTGCGAAAAGTCGCACCCGATGGTCATGACTTTTAGGTGCGACGTTTCGCACCGAAATTCGCACGAATAAGTCAGAAAAGTGATGCTGAAAAAGTCCGCGGGAAGGCCATTGGGTGCGACTTTTCGCACCCCAAGGCCTACCCGCCAAACCTTTGAGTGCAAAACGTCGCACCCAATCGCCTTCCCGCCAAACCATTGGGTGCGACTTTTCGCACCCAATGGTCTTCCCGCCAAAATTTGGAGGGGAATATCGACCTTTAGGTGCGAAAAGTCGCACCCAATGGTATTCCCGCCATAATTTGGTGGCGGCGACGGAGCTCGGAGTGTGGTGGTGGTCAAAGAATTTGTAGGAGAGAAATCGGAGAGAGAGAGAGGCGAAATGAAATGTTTTGGCTCGGATAGAATGAAAACCGAGCAGAAATTTGATTTATATAAAACTTTGAATTTGGGTGTGACTTTGTCGCACCCAATGACACTTTTGGGTGCGACAAAGTCGCACCCAATGATATTTGTAAAAAGAGGGGGAAAATTTGGCTGCGGAAAAATTTAGGACATTCGGGTGCGACTTTGTCGCACCAAATGACACTTTTGGGTGCGAATTTTCGCACCCAATAATATTTTAACCAAAAAGAGGGGGAAAGTTGGCCGCTAAAATGTTTTCAGCCTATCGGAGCGACTATGTGGCACCTAATAGTTTTGATAGACTTTTGGATGCGAAAAGTCGCATCCAAAGTTAAAAAAATCAGCGAAAATTTTCAAAAGCTTGTTTGAGTGTTGGGTGCGAAAAGTCGCACCTGAAAGCCTTATTTGGTGCGTATTTTGGGTGCGAAAAATCGCACCTGAAAGCCTTATTTGGTGGCAGTTTGAATATAATTGCCACTGAAAATATAAAATAGATGGTAGTCTTTCAGCAAAACGCCACCTTTCAAGTGCCACTAAATAACATTTTTCTAGTAGTGAGAGATAGCCATGGAAGACGGTCATGCCGTCCCTAGAGGAGAAGAGTTATCTCTCTGTGTTGCACATCGTGAAATAATTGGAGTGGAATATAAGAAAGACAAATACAAGGTTATGCTATCGAGATTACTCTTCTGTTTATATAATATTCCACGTGCGTTCTCTTTTTATTAGACTTCTTACAATTTTAGTCTCATTCATGTTTACATTATAAATGTGAACGAATACAATGAGCCCTATATATTATAACGACCAACCAACCATTTGTATTACAAAGCACCAACGAGGGAAGCCGATAATATAACAAAAATGACAGTGTAATGTTTGGGTATAACTATTAAATCCGAGCTACGAAGAACGATAATGGCGAAACTAGGTTTTGGGAATTGAGAGAAAGAGAAGACGAGAAAGGACTGAAAATAATAATTCTCATTCGTATGTTCTGTTTACTGATTTGACTCGTATATAAGCGAAATCAAACAGTAATAACAACCAAAACTAACTCAGCGACCAATAAGCGAAAGACACGTACACAATTACAAAAGAAATATAAAAGCGACAACAATAATAAAAAGGTAACTAAAAATGACTTGTCGTATAACAGTGATCCCAATACTCCCCCTCAAGCGAACAAGTTCTGCAATCCGAGCTTGGATAAAATACTCCTCAACACCGGGGTTGGAAGTGGCTTAGTGAAAACATCTGCAAGCTGATGTTGTGTTCTGACAGGCAAAAGCTTGAACGTCCCTTTATTAACGTGATCTCGAACAAAATGCAAATCAATCTCCAAATGTTTTTTCCGTTCATGGAAAGAGGGATTTGAAGCAATATGAATTGCTGCTTGGTTATCACAGTATAAAACTGAAGTTGATGAAGGAACAACCTTGAAATCTTTCAACAACTAATGCAGCCAAATGATTTCACTAGCCGCTGATCCCATTGCCCTGTACTCTGCTTCCGCTGAGGACCTTGACACGGTCGACTGCTTCTTTGACTTCCAAGAGATTAGAGAATCTCTAATGAACATACAAAAACCAGTAACATACCGTCTTGTATCTTCACAATTACCCCAATCTGCATCTACAAATCCTCTAATCTGTGTAGAGGAACTCTCAGGGAAGAATAATCCAAGGCCAGAACTTGACTTTATATATCTGAGCAGGTGATGAGCAGCCTTGAGATGGACATCAGTGGGAGAATGGAGAAATTGACTCAGGGCATGTACTGCAAAGGAGATGTCAGGTCTTGTAATGGTCAGATACAAAAGCCTTCCCACCAGACTCATGTAGTGTTTTGTATCAGTAAGAACAATTCCACTATTTGAGGTCAACACTTGCTTAGGAACCATTGGAGTGTGGACAGGCTTTGACTCCAGGAAACCATAATCCTCCAATAACTGAATAGCATATTGTCTTTGATTCAACACTATTCTTGTTGAAGCTCTAGCAATCTCCAATCCCAGAAAAAATCTGAGTTGTCCCAAACTTCAGCTTGAAAGTAGCTGCAAGATACTCTTTAACTTCTTCTATAGCCTCCATATTAGGGCCTGCTAGGATTATGTCATCCATGTATAGCAGTAAGGCAACAAAGGTTTGTCCAGCTCCCTTTGTGAATAAAGAGTAGTCTGACTTTGACTGTGTGAATCCAGCTAAGACAATTGACTCTGTAAACTTCAAGTTCCACTGTCTTGAGGCTTGCTTCAACCCATAGATTGACTTATGTAGTTTGCACACCAGCCTTTTTCCTGTGAGATCTTCACCAAACTCCCCCTGAGGATGATATCCTAAAGGTAGTTCCATATAAACTTCTTCATGCAAATCTCCATTGAGAAATGCATTATTGATATCCAATTGTGTAAGATGCCATTTTTGAGATGCTGCCAAGGTTATCAACAGTTTCACTGTGACCAGTTTAGCCACCGGTGAGAAGGTGTTGATGAAGTCCACCCCTTCCTTCTGGTTGTATCCCTTGGCCACCAATCTTGCCTTGTGCCTTGCAAGAGATCCATCAGAGTTAAATTTGTTGGTATAAACCCAACGACATCCAATTGGTTTCTTATCAATTGGCAGCTGCACTATGTTCCATGTCTTGTTCTCCTTCATTGCTTGCAATTCTTCATCCATAGCTGCTCTCCAATGCTCATGAGGAGCTGCTTGATGATAGTATTTTGGCTCTGGTTGATCTTAAATTGACAAGCAAAAAGCCAAGTATGAAGGAGACAGCTGGTCATATTTGAGAACCTGAGACAGATGATGCTTAGTTGTAGGAAAACAACCTGGTTGGTTCACTATTAGCCCACAATGATAGTCTTTTAGGTAACTGGGGGCTGTTTTAACTCTTTGTGGCCTCATAGTGGACTCATGTTGAAGATGTTGATTCTCAAATTCAGACTGTGTTTGGTCTGATTGTATCATTGTCAAGCTATCATCCCTTCCATTGTGTTGTTCTCCAATAACATCATCATCATCATAGGTATTAGGAATATCCTCGATCTCATGATTGATTTCATGACTGTTATTGTTGTCTCTATGATCTGGAACAACAATCTCATAATCAATTTCATAAGTATCTTCTGAAGGGAAATTTTCAAGAGCTGTACTTGTAGGCAAAACAAGATCTGGGAAAGGGTCTATATGACTTAAGTTATCAGAGATTCTATGAAAAGAAAAAACATTTTCATGGAAGACAACATCCCTGGAAACAAAAACATCTCTGGTCTTGACATCTAGCAGTCTATATCCTTTATAATAAGGAGGATAGCCTAGGAAAACACATTCCTTAGCTCTAGGTGCAAACTTAGTTCTATGGTTTTTCAAGGTTGATGCAAAGGCTAAACAACCAAAAACTCTCATGGTCTCATAATCGACCTTTTTCTTATATAACAGCTCAAAAGGAGTCTTGTTATTAAGAACAGGTGTTGGAGTTCTGTTTATCAGATAAACAGAAGTGAGAACACAGTCTGACCAGTAGATAATGGGCAGTTGAGATTGAAAAAATAATGCACGAGAAACATTAAGGATATGTTGGTGCTTTCTCTCCACCACCGAGTTCTGCTGTGGTGCTTCAACACATGAGAATTGGTGAAAAATTCCATGCTTAGAGAAGTAATCAGCAAAGACTAATTCCTTGGCATTATCTGACCTGAAATGTTTAATCTTAGCAGAGAAAAGATTGTGAATTAAGGCACAAAAACGAGGCAAAATATGATGAACATCAGCCTTGCTTCTCATTAGGTAAATCCAGCAGAACCTTGTACAATCATCAACAAGAGTAAAAAAGAAACGATGACCTGTTCTAGAATTCACATAATAAGGTCCCCATATATCACAGTGTATCAAATCAAAAGCTGTGTCACAATGTTTATTTTGAGAAAAGAAAGGAAGCCTTTTTTGCTTGGCTTGAGGACAAACATAACAAGGAATATCTTTACTGCTAATAGTAAAACCAAGGTCAGATTTCAAAACATCAAGACACTTATGAGAAGGGTGACCTAGACGTCTATGCCACACATGATCAGCCACTTTGTTGATGTGCGCAATGGATTCATCTTGATCAGTGAGGACATAGAGGTCTTGGTGGTTTTCACCCCTGCCAATCATCTTCCTGTGAAGTGTATCTGTATGGTGAAACCATGATAAGTGAAAGAGATAACCAAATTTGTCTTGCGTGTTAAGGCACTGATAGAAATGAGGTTGAACTTGAAACTAGGAACAAGAAGAACATCTCTCGGAATAAGATGGTTGTTGACTCTAATGTCACCAAAAAAATGCACTGGGATAGATGTGTGATCTGGCAAGGTAACTTTTGAATTCTGTAAAGGCTTAAGACTCAAGAATAAAGAATGATCAGAACATATGTGCTTAGTTGCACCAGTATCAAGAATCCACATTCTATTATATTTGTTTGACGAAATATCAGAACAACTATAACATAAGGAACCTGTGGTATAGGATGTTATGTTGACTTCACCAGTTCTGGTCTGAGGAGTTGTTGTGGTGGTGATTCGATTTGACAGAAGACTGACGAGCTGATGGCATTGATCAGCCGTGAAATTTTCCATGGCATTCAGTGCCTCAGTCTTGTTGCCAGTCTCCTGAATCCCTCATTCAGCTGCATTTGCTTGTCCTCTAACCTTCGGCTTATAACCTGGTGGATAACCGTGCAACTTGTAGCATTTGTCTGCTGTGTGACCAACCATCTTGCAGTGAGTGCAGGTAGGCCTTTCTTCCTGTTGTTGGTCTTCTTCTGATCTTGAACAGCGCTTAAAGCCATGGTGCTAGATTGATCCATATTCCCAAGCATGTCACTCTGAACAGATTTCTGCTTTTCTTCTTGAGTGATCAGTGCAAAGACCCTGTTGATTGGAGGAATTGGATCCATGAGGAGCACTTGACCTCTAGCTTGAGCGAAGCTCTCATTGAGTCCCATCAGAAACTGCATCACATATTCTGAGTGAAGGAAGGTTGCCAGATCTTTAGCTCCACCACATTTGCATTCACATTTGCAGCATGGTCTGAAATTGCTCAATTCTTCCCAAATTGCCTTGAGCTTGGTGTAGTAGAGGCCAACAGATTTCTGATCTTGAACGCAATGCGCAAATTCTCGGCGTAACTCAAAGATTCTTGGAGCGTTGCTCTGCGAAAACCTCTCTTCAAGATCTTTCCAGACTTCCATGGCGGTTTCTGTGAACATCAAGCTCGACGAGATCTCTTTTGATACGCAATTTAGGATCCAAGAAAGCACGATCTTGTTGTTGCGATTCCATTGGCGGTGAGGCTTCACTTCCTCTGGCGAAGGTCTTGGAAGCGTTCCGTCAATGAATCCGAGCTTGTTCTTCACATCCAGCGCTATCTTCATGGATCTATTCCAGGAGATGTAGTTATCTCCAGTGAGAGCTTGTGAGACGAGGATCGAACTAGTGGTGTCGGAGTGATGAAGGTAATAAGGATCGAGAAGATCATCTTCGATCGATCGCTGAGAAATCGCCTTATTGGAGAAATCTCCAGTCGGTGTTGCTTCAATCTTGGGATCCATTGGAGATGATCTTCAGTGAAGCGTGCGACCGAGAATGGAGAGAGATGCGTAGCTAGGATCGAAAACGAAGGGCGTAGAGCTCTGATACCATATTAAATCCGAGCTACGAAGAACGATAATGGCGAAACTAGGTTTTGGGAATTGAGAGAAAGAGAAGACGAGAAAGGACTGAAAAGAATAATTCTCATTCATATGTTATGTTACTGATTTGACTCGTATATAAGCGAAATCAAACAGTAATAACAACCAAAACTAACTCAGCGACCAATAAGCAAAAGACACGTACACAATTACAAAAGAAAGATAAAAGCGACAACAATAATAAAAAGGTAACTAAAAACGACTTGTCGTATAACAGTAATCCTAATAATAACCGATACAAATCATTTTTGCATTTCAATAAAAAGGAATCCGAAAGATAATTCAAAGTTGGGATAATACAACTTTATCGTGGTTTGAGAAAGAAATTATTTTGTAAACCGTGGCGTAAGTGTTGCCAAACTACACCATGAGTGTGCTCTTTCTTCATTTAGATTTTTTGTGGGAAGGTCGAGAGGGTGATGACCAAGTATTGATGGGATGCGGGGCCGAGTACTGGATGACGGTTTCGATGGATGGATACGGAAAGATTGAGTCGTCACAAGTACAAAAAAGGTGAATGAGTTTTTGGACCAAGAGATTTTAATCTCGATCTTCTTAGAAAGCAAGGTTGAAACATTTGATGAAACATGAAAATCCATTGGTGAGTAGGGTGTTAAGTGTTCGCTACTTCCACTCATGTTCGTTTGAGATGTCCAACTACTCAAACGATATTTTATTTTAAGGTATGCGTCCAGAGGAGAAGGACCTAGGCCGGAAAGGTTGATGACGAAAAATTGATTTATGAGTGTGTACATAATTTTTGACATGGCGTGTCGTGACGTGATTCTTAGTTGGATAACACTCTAGTTGAGAACAACCATCTTTCTTTGGCTAGGGCCCGAGAGAATGAGACGTTGTTGTATTCATTGACCTCCCTCACTGGAAAATGAAAATAAATTCGTGACCACTTAAATAGAACAAAAGGAGAATAGAACACTAATGCCAAACTAGTTTGGTGACCACTTAAATATAAAATAATAAAAAAAATATTTTTTTAACTATATTTCTTTATCATAATATATTATATAACTACACATTTCAATAGAATTTGCAATCCACGGTTATCAATAAAACTTTTATGTAGATCAAATATATGAAATCATTAATTAACCAATTGTTTTGCAACATATCTTTGCGTAAAAAATGAGCCTCTTTCACACGATATTCTGTAACAAACAAACAAATTTTTAATAGAATTTTCAGATATCTTCCTGAATTACCATATTTAAAACGAGGCTTATTAAATTTAAAAAAAAAAAAAAAAAAACCCTGGCTTGAGAGAAGAGCAGATGATATCTAAGCCGGGTAGTTGTTATTATTATTAGGATTATTATTATTCTTGAACTCCCTCCTAACTTCTCTGGTGCGTGAATCGCTGACCACAACAGCCTCAATCACAAACACCACGACTCTTCTCTCTCTCTCTCTCTCTGATAATGGCGAACGACGGCGACGAAGAGGAGCTCTCGCTCTTGCGACGGCCGAACAATGGCGACCGGTCGTGGCAGTTAAACTTTGAAGGCTTCCAGTTGGCTGCCGAACGAAAAGACAAAAAGCCACCTCGGGGCCTCCACGATTGCTATGGGGTTTTAGGTATTTTTTTTTTCTTCTCTGTTTCGTTCTAAACTGACTGAAATAGAGAGAATCAACTTCACTGTCTTTCCTTTCTGTATCTTTTTATTTTGTGTGCCGATCTCACAATTTTACTTTTACTTATTTGTTTATTTATCGTTTCTTCTGGTTCGATGCTTCTGCGATTCTTCCTCCATTAGTCGTTTTGGTACTTTATTATTTGTCTCGTATGTACTGATTAGATTATTGTACGTGTCAGATTATTTTATTCTGCTGATTTCCCTTTCAATCGGGGTTATATATCTCTATATGTATAAATATTCCGTTTTCAAACTATGGGCGTTTTTAATTTATTTATTTATTGTGATTCTGTTTTGTTTTCTTTATTAATTTGATGTGATTTTTCTGTAATAGTCAAACTATTCTGAAATTCTGCGAGGAAAAACAATGATTCCCAGGTTCTGCATTGGCGGTTTTGATATTATTTTCGTGATGGGTCATGTAATCCTACTGCAATAAATTGTGAAGAATCTTTGAAGAGCCTTATATAAAATATAGTTCTTTTATGCTGTTGGTTGAAGTTTGACGATGCATATAAATACGAACAACTATAGAATTGATTATCTCACGACTGGCTGTTTTACTTTGGGTTGTTCCATAAATGGGTTTGTGGAATTTGAAGGTATTGGTTGCAGGTTTAGGTAAGTCAATTGTTTTCTTCTCTTGTGGTCAATGGCTGCTCTACTGAGTTAGTATAGAAGTTTGACTTGTGTGTGATTTTGCTTTGTGTTCGTTACTAAGCTAAGCTCTTTTTTGTTTTTTCTTTAATTGGTATTGTATCTGGCTTTTGGAATTTTCAGTTTGCTTTGTTTTTTGTTCTCTAGTGAATTCTTCTATTTAGGTATCTGCTTCTGGATTTCAGAACATTTAAAAAAAACAGTATTTTCCCAGGCGTGTCAGAGTCACTTTCCGTTTCCAGTTTTTATGCTTGAACGTCTGAATTCCTTTTTTTTGTCAAACACCTGAACGTTAAGTAATCAAAAGTGGTCATGGTTAAAGAAGAGATTCAAGGTTTTGGCAAGTCCACGTAAACTAATCTTAGAATGTAATCAGCAACCATTCGGGTGGTTATCGTTATGTCTGGGATTAGAGTCCCACTACCCAAATTAAGGCTTTGTATATTCGGATATTGCTTTCAAATAAGTATGAGCATCAATATGAGTGTGACATGTACCCATTTTGTTAAGACTAGTGGATCAAGAATATATTCACTTTCTTTATCCCACCCACATATGATGCTTTACTCTTAAAGGGAACCAAAAAAAAAAGATTGTTGTAAAGCTGAGTGCATATCATCTGATGATAACATTACTAGCTTCACTTTATAAGGTTTCTATGGCTTCCATTAAATTATTTGCTTGATGGCTACAGGCCCGGAAGATACGGTGGCCGAGTACTACCAACAGCAGGTAGAAATGCTTGAGGGATTTAACGAAATGGATGCCTTGGCCGAGCGTGGTTTTGTTCCGGGGATGTCAAAGGTACAGTCATTCTCTTACTGTCTTTGTAAAGTAAAAAAACACGTGATGTATTCTCAATTGAAGTGATTCATTCGTCTTGGTTGCAGGAGGAACAAGAGAGTTTAGCGAAAAGCGAAACGTTTGCCATCAGAATCTCGAATCTTGCAAACATGGTGCTCTTTGCAGCGAAAGTGTATGCATCGATCAGAAGTGGTTCGTTGGCCATAATCGCGTCTACGCTGGACTCGCTTCTCGACCTTCTGTCCGGATTCATCCTTTGGTTCACTGCTTTCTCTATGCAAACACCCAATCCGTATCAGTACCCTATTGGAAAGAGGCGTATGCAGCCATTGGTTAGCTCTCTCTCTCTCTCTCTCTCTCTCTCTCTCTCTCTCTCTCTCTCTTAACCAATTTGGAATTTACGGGATTGAATTTTCTGAGAGTCCTCTCTTGCTCTTTGACGATAAGTGAAACTATGCTGTCATGTGCATGATTTATAACCGGATATGGTTTGCTTTGGGAAAGGGCAGTGAGTTCAATTATTTGATTACGAGCATGAAAACAGAGAGAAGCATCTTAACACTTGATTGTCTTTGGTGTTTAGGGAATCCTCGTGTTTGCCTCTGTCATGGCCACTCTAGGACTGCAGATCATCTTGGAGTCGGTGCGCACCTTAATATCTGAGGCAAGCAATAAAATTTTGTGCCTGACTCTCACTTCTTGAGCTTTTAATGATCTACATCCACTTTATAAGCGTTCACCAAAGTTTTGTCGTGTGTAGCTCATTTTTTCTTTATGTGCTTTCTACTAGGAATCCGATTTCAGGTTGACCAAAGAGCAAGAGGAGTGGGTTGTTGGTATTATGCTGATGGTAACGCTGGTGAAGTTACTACTGATGCTTTACTGTCGCTCTTTCACCAACGAAATCGTCAAAGCGTACGCACAAGACCACTTTTTCGATGTCATCACAAACATCATCGGCCTCATTGCTGCGCTTCTCGCAAACTACTTTGATGCGTGGATGGATCCCGTTGGAGCTATAATCGTAAACCCCTCTCTCTCTCTCTCAGATTTCCACTGAACTTAACTCGGAATCAACAGTCTACTGTTGGGTGTTAACGAAAATAGTGATATGTATGTAATATTTTTTTGTAATTATTGTTCAGCTGGCATTGTACACGATCAGAACATGGTCGATGACGGTGCTGGAAAACGTGAACTCTCTGGTGGGGAAATCGGCGACCCCAGAGTACTTGCAGAAGCTGACGTACCTTTGCTGGAACCACCACAAGGCGATACGCCACATCGACACGGTGCGGGCCTACACGTTCGGGTCCCACTTCTTTGTGGAGGTCGACATTGTCCTCCCCGCCGACATGCCCTTGCAAGTGGCTCACGACATTGGCGAGTCCCTTCAAGAGAAGCTCGAGCTCTTGCCCGAGATCGAGCGCGCCTTTGTGCACTTGGACTACGAGTTCTCTCACAAGCCCGAGCACGCTCGCTCACACTCCTAGTCTCTCTCTCTCTCTCTCTCTCTCTCTCTCTCAAGCACTGTACCGACACGACCTTTCTGCTATCCATAGAGCATTGATTCATTCAGAAACAAGTGAATCGAAAGCCTTGTAACGTATAGATAATTATCCCTTTTGCATCTCCTAGTTCCAAGCCACGCAAAGCTTGGACATTTGTCTGCTATCCGTTGAAAATGTAAAAATGTTTGCTTTTCTCTGGATGAGGTTGACTTTCAGTGAGTCGAGTAGGGATGGCCGTGGATTGTGGCGGGGATCGTAGAATGTTTCTCTATTAATGTCTTTATTATTAAGAAACCACCTTAAAATCTATCCCCGTCTATACTTTAAAGCTGAGACGGAATCAGGAATTAGCTATTACAAAAAAGCGTCTCTATAATGGTTTCTAAACCTGGGTGTTTAGTCAGAACGAGAATTATGTTCTGAATGAACTGGAATTCCTATCCTTAATGGACTGCCATGTTCCGGTCCAAGTAGTGTTGGAATTTTGGCCACCTAACGTTCCGTTTCAATTAATTCCGGCCCTATTCACATGTAATAAAAATAATTGAATCCTAAAAATGTAATCCAATATCCCGGGAAAAAAAAATTCAATGAATAGTACCAGAACCCAGTTCCATAAATAATACCATAACATAATTCGAAGACTATAAATAGTGATGGGAGTTTTGTTCCGTTTTGAATGCTTACTTTACTTGAATTGATAAAATTCTTTCTCATGTGTTTTAAAGGAAATGAAAATATTATCCACCAAATGCAAATAAAATTATTTGGATTCCCCAACAAGATACAAACGGTATACACAATAAAAAGTTGTGGTAAGCATTTTGGTGTATAAAGCCAGTAAAATAAAAATAAAATTAGAACAATGAAAATATTAACGTCGTTTCTGTACTATTTATGTTATAATATTGCTCAAGGTAAAAAAAAGTAATACAATG
Source organism: Urtica dioica subsp. dioica (assembly GCF_054948205.1). Classification (NCBI taxonomy): domain Eukaryota; kingdom Viridiplantae; phylum Streptophyta; class Magnoliopsida; order Rosales; family Urticaceae; genus Urtica; species Urtica dioica. The sequence continues at coordinate 13,478,724 of NC_142767.1, read as the reverse complement.
CAGTGTTGGAAGTTGGAAGATATTGAATGAATGAGAATTATGAAATATGACTATCACAAGGGAAACAATATTCATGTAACTTTATTTCATAATTAAATAAACTGCTGGGTCAAATTTTCGCAAGATAGAAATGACACCTCAAGAGCAAAAAATGACACATCAAGCCCGTTCATAAGGCCAAAGCCCACAAGCAAACTCACGCGACAAGCTCCGAGTCAACACTCATAAAATATCTTTCAAAAGAGACTCTCAAAAAATGTTTTCAATCTAGACTTCTTGAAAAAGCTTCAAGACAAAATCACAAAAATGACCACCCGATCGGCCAAAGAAAATGACCACCCGGTCGGCCAAAGAATATGACCACCCGGTCGACCAAAGAAAATGATCACCCGGCCATCTTCACTTGGCCAAAACCACCCGGTCGTCTTCACTCGGCCAAGACCACCCGGCCGTCTTCACTCGGCCAAGACCACCCGGCCGTCTTCACCCGGTCATCTTCACTCGGCCAAAGACCACCCGGTCGTCTTCAATCGGCCAAAAACCACCCGGTCGTCTTCAATCGGCCAAAGACCACCCGGTTGTCTTCACTCGGCCAAGACCACTCGGTCGTCTTTACTCGACCAAGACCACCCGGACATCTCCATCAAACCAAGTACTTCTCACGAAACCCCTTGGCTCCTATAAATACCTCACACATTCACAACACAAAGTAAGTTTCTCTCAACTTGTCAAAACTCTATAAAAATCACACTACAGCTCTCTCTCTAGAAAATATAGAGACAAGTACAAATCGTTCACCAAAAACATAATACAACACGACTAATGTTGAGCTTCGGAGCGCGCGCCGAGAGAAAACCCTCCGCGTCCCTCTAGATTCACATTTTCTTTGTGGTTAGGTGACGGTGCAAGGATTCGAAGACCTGGCGAAGAACATGAAGAATGTCGAAGATCCGAAGACCCGGACACTCGAAGATCCGAAGAACACGATGAACGCGAAGAACACGAACACGTGAAAAACACGGAGAACGTGAAAGATTCAAAGGGTTGAAGGCTCAAAGAAGCAAACATTCAAGAATTCAACAAAGAACACGATGAACGCAAAAGATCCCAAGATCCGGAAACTCGGAGACCCGAAGATCCGAATAACATGAACACGACGAGAAAAGAAGAACTTCACCAAACCCAACTTACGTGCGATCATAAGGTCCAGCCCTAGATTGAACCATGTACGATTTTTAGTGCTAATCCAAAAACGCGATTAACAAAAACCATTCAAATAATACGTATGAATAATAAGTAAGAAGAAAAATTATCAAATCGAACTAACATCTTGGAGCGTTATGACGACTTTGTCGGTGAGCAGCCGATATCTCACTTCATATGTCGAGAATTACATCGACTTTTTCGGCTCCATAACCACTCATTAGAATCAAAATTAAAACTAAAAAGAACCATAAATGTTAAATATCTCTCTCAAACCATTTGAAAATAAATTTTCGAATTATTTTTTTAGTCGCCGCTCAAAAGCGTGTGAGATAAATAAAATCTTCACTAGAGAAGAAGTGCCCACTAGCTACCGTAAAGACTGCAAGAACTTACATGATCCACTATGAATAAATAAATTCTAATTTGCTCTTTAAGATCTTCTAGCTGTAATGAGAGTGTGACATGTGGCATATAGGTAGCATTCTCTCGCTATGCCATGTCATCGCTTCTAGAAATATTTCTCAAAACAAATTTCAATGAAATAATATCAAATCAGATATATAGGTTGATTTCTTATAGATTATATTTAAGAAATTATATGAAAAATAACTGGCACCATGGAGTAGCCACCAATTTTATTAGATCTTTTATCCTAACTGGACCTTAGCAAAAAATTTAGGGCTTTTGTCGCTGGAATTTTGAAAACAAGTGTTCATTTCGTGTGGTATGGTTTGGTATTGGCATAATTTAGTTATGTTGAAGGCTTGAAGCATTGTGTAACTATTTGTTCAAGATTTTATGGAGTGACCAATCATGTGTTTTTTCACGCGCGAAATCTATCTATCTAATTACATATTTTAGTCATACACGTTGCTTTAATATCATTCATTCATTCTTCTGGCCGTCATCGACTATGAGTTGTGCTTTTCAATCTCTGTGTGCACATTCATGACAAAGAATTGCTCATTATTTGTATTTGCGTTTGATTGTTGAATGATCTTTAATAGAGGGTTGTATGGAACATAAATGGATATTTTATCTAAAAAGATTTAGATTGCAGTTAATCAAGAGACGAATGTGACGACTGTATAAGAGGTAGTCTACGACGTAGGAGATCTGACACAAATTCTCTCATGAATCTTTCTTGTGGACTCGACGACGCAGATGCCTTGGCACAAATCTATCTTGTAAATACAATCCATGGCAAAGTTTCTCATGGGTTGTGTCCGCGCCAGGGATCTACGATGGTGGCTTCGCAAGATGATCCATGGAGTTAGCGTTAAGGACTCATGCGAGAGGTCCGCATCAAGGGGTCCACGATGACCGGCGCATCTACGTCTTGTTGATTTAGAAAGATTCAATTTTTCGAAAATCATTTGAAAAGTTTGAAACTTGCAAATCAAACTTTAAAAATTTAGTCATGTTTTTACAAATTTTTAATTTTTTTTTCAAAACACAACTACAAATGCATGAAAATCACATTTAAAATAAAAAAAAAACATAAAATTCTTAAAAAAAAAAAAGAGTGAAACTTACCCATATAACAAGACATGAGGATACACAATTAAAGGTTGAGGTTGATTATGTGTATTGTCAAACATATATTGTATTGAATTTAAGATTATATTAGTCTTTTCCATTTTTTTTTTCCTGATAAAGTCAAAACCATATTGTAGTTAAATATTATAGCTAGCATGATTTCTGAGTTCCCTTAATTTTGGTAAGGACTCAGCAAATCTAGCGTGTTAGCACATCATCTGCTTTGCTGTCAAGCAGAAAATATTATTTATATAGGAATCTCTTTTGGAGATTTTGAACTAGCCCCAAAATACAGTCCAAGTTCATTCGTTCCTTTAAAATCGCCACGTTTTTTATTATTTTATTTCTATATTTTACATATATATGATCAGTCATCTGCACAGTGACGCTATATGATGAAGATTCAGGTTTATTTTCTTCATATAATAATTCCTTTTATTTTTAATTCCTTCGAAAAAAGGGGGAAAAAAAAATCCTTTATTAGATCAAATTGTTTCTAGAACGCCAAGTAGGATATAATTTACCTTTCTTTTCAAAACTATGAGATAAATTACCTATGTAGCATGATGATCGTGATTATATATTTTCTTAAACAAAGGAAGGGAGAAAGTGATTTATCATGATAACTTTTTTTAATAACACTAAGTATTTGATACATGAAGAGCCGTATCGTCCTCTTACACGTACAATGTTGCACATATGAGCTTATTTTCATATTTCGTATGTCTTAGAAACGTATTGACTTGGAAATTTCCGATTTCTAGAGAACTTGGATTTTAGGTGGAAGCTGTGTAAACTCCCATAGTAAAAAAAAAAAAAATTGGAATAAGTGAATGATCTAAATTCATACGTTTCTAAATATCAATTCAACACAGACTTATACTGCCATCATTATTTTTAGATGAATAATAATAATGATAATAATAATTTGATGTGTATCCGCCCTTGTTTGTAAACTTGTAATCATTTGTTTATTGGAAAAAGTCTATGATGTTTTTATTTTTTTTATTTTTTTATTTTTATAATATACAAAGGTCTATATCAAGGATTAAAATATCGATACCGAAGTTTTGATTTTACTAATATATCGAATATCGACTGATATATCGACGAGTATCTTATAACAATTTCAATACCGATTAGCGATGATATATCGACAAAAATCATATAACAAATAGATATTATGTATATATCATTTAATGATACATATAACAATTATAATATATATATATATATATATATATAACATATCTATATATATTTATATCTATAAATATACTTAATGAATGAATATATAATATTTATTTGAATTTTGAACCGTTCGATTTTAACTTGAAACAAGGGAATACAAAAAATAAATAAATAATAATAATAATAAAACATGAATGATGTTATTTAACTAACAAATAGAATTCGCCTTGTGAAACTAAAAAATTGAATGAAATTATTCCATCTAAACCTATTTATCCTCAAAGGTCCGATTAGCCGAGGCGCAAGACAAGGCCATGCTTTTCTTCGCGATCTCTGCACGGATTCACGGCAAAAGAAAAAAATCGGAACAAAACAGACCATACAAAAACAATTTACAGATTTATTTGCAATCATTAATACATCTTCTTCTCTCATCAATAGCTTGATCTTTGAAGACTCCACCAAATATGGCCTCTGACAACTTCATGTTCTTTGTCTAATACTGTCGGAGCTCCATTGAAGAGAAGCAGATGAAAAATCTGCTCGCCAAAGCTTGATACTATCGGCGTGGACATTATTAAGTGTTGCACATAAAGTGTTTGATGAAAGTTCTGTGAGAAATTTAGTTTCTTGAACTTCTCTAATCAATAGGTGTTCTCTTCATGTCTTATCCCGCGTCGCTCAGTCATTCTCTTTGCTTTTTCCTTATTCTCCGACGAACAGAGGCGACATCAGAGTAGATTGAGGGGTGAATGAGCAATTGTGGGGTTTAAATCTACGAAAATAGTTTTTTTTTTTCAAGTAAAAAAAAATGTTTTTGCTTTACTTCTGGAAATGATGTGATCGATCGTGTTGGTAATTTGGAGTCTATACTCTATTGTTGTTTTGTTTATGGAAATGGGCTAATCTGAGCATATGCGCGAGAGAGAGAGAGAGAGAGGGAGAGAGAGAATTTTTCTTAAATTTTGTATTTTAATTTTTTAAAAAAAATTTACAATAAAACCTTTTTTTTTAGCTAACACGTGATAATTTTTTTGGCTATTTTAACGGTAATCCTAGCAGAAGGACTAAAAACAAATTTGAGTCTAATATAAAGGGGTGAAACGGCAGTTTTCAAAGTTCAAGAGTCAATCGTTAAAGACAGCATAGTTAAAGGAGAAAAATATCATTAATTCTAAAAATAATTAATAAATCCAAGGGGGAATAAGTTAAACTAACCGCTAAAGTAAAATTGATTAAAAACTGAAAAAAAAGACTGATGCATTGTCAGATAATTTCACCATTTAGACATATTCTTCAAGTATGATTGGGGAGCAAAATATGGAAAAGTAAATCTTGCGTTATTATATATGTTTCTATTAAATTTAAAAGGGAATATGAATTGATATCTTAAGCGCACTCTTGATTTTAATATAGTATATATTTTCCTATTTTCTATTTATCCACCAATAACAATTCTGAGAAACAGAGAGAGCCACGAACACTATTTTTTATCTCTCGATATTTTGCGCGGGAGTGTGGGAGAACATCATGGAGATAACTCACGCGTCGCCGAGCTCGAACGATCTGGCGGCACAAGGACGGCGTTCTCCGGCATCCCTGAGGCCGGTCAAGATCCTTCCTCTGCAACACCCAAACACCTCGTCTTCTTCGCCTTCTTCTTCGCTGAGCTTTCAGTTCTGGTCATGGACTTCCAAGGTACAGAGCATGACGTGGATCGACTGGCTCGAGACCTGTCTCCCGTGTTCCCGCTGGATTCGGACCTATAAGTGGCGAGAGTATCTCCAGATCGACGTCGTGGCTGGCGTTACCATCGGAATCATGCTCGTTCCTCAGGTCCGATTTTATTTTCCCCTTTCTGTTTGGTTCGTGAGGAGATATCGATGTGAATTGGTTGTTCGAAGATGTGATTGAATAAAATCCGAAAACTGTGTATCATTTGCTCTCGGTATCTGAATTTTATGTTTGATTGTGTGTTTGATCAATGGCGTGGTGAATGAATATACGCTAATTTTTTTCTAGATTCGTCAACGTTTTTGAGAAAATGAAGGAAAAGTTTGACTAACTCTGTTGCCACCACTTTTATAGTATGATGATAGGTTTTGCTCGGCTGCTGAGAAAATGAAAAGACATAGAACGAAAAGTAGCCAGAGACCAAAATTTTGGCCTCTCTCTGGATTCGCTTATATTGGTAGTGTTTGTTAATTTTAATTATATAAAGATATATGTATATATATATATATATATATATATATATGTGTGTGTGTGTGTGTATAAAAAATTTAATTGAAACGAAGCTTCAGAAAAAAGTAAGAAAGAATTGCAAAAGAAAACTAGATTTAATGTCCTGTTGCGTTGACGGTCCTTTCTAAACAACGGAATAAGAGAAAACGGATGTATTTAAAGCTTTTTCCGAGTAAGCCTTGAGATAATATGATAATTTTTTAATTTGTTTTTTCGTTTTGCTTTTCTCCAAAACGTTTGATTGATAAGACTTGTGTTTTCATCTGAAATAATTTTTTTTTTATTTTTTATTGATATTTGTGGACCACTTCAGTACAAATAATTACGTTTGGGACTATTCTCAGGCCTCGGCCAAAAAGAAAAGAAAATATAAATTGATTGTTCTTGACATGGGTCAATTTTCGTTATTTTTAAGTGTTTTGCTGCATCGTCATCATTTATCATTTAAGTGATATGTTTAATTAATTATTTAATTTAACTGAGTTTATCATGACTAACTCTTCATTTTTGTAAATTTGCAGGCAATGTCTTATGCAAAATTAGCTGGGCTTAAACCAATTTATGGACTATGTAAGTTGTTAAGCAAAATTACAAAGCTATGTATATATATATATATATATATATGTCTCTTATCGACATCTGTTTATGATACAGTCTGAAAAAAAAGTCGTATGGTTCATTGTTCACTTCTTGCACATTCTCTGCAAAATGGTTGATATATTTTATTTAGCGATTTCTGGACGATGTAGATTTTTCCGTCCAACTTATCGAATGTAGTAAATCCTTTCAAACTTGGAACATTAAGAAGATTTCGTATATCATTGAAGTTATTAACAAAGAAATCAAAACGAAACAGATTCTGTGTTCTAAGATTTCATCTCATAGTCTGTCCTTGATCACTATTGCCGTTTCATTCTTATAAGCGTCAGACTAATCACAAGTACCAACTTGTAGCAAATATTCGTACTCTAAGGGATGATATTAAACTTAAGCCATTAATTTTTCTGGTTGATTTACTTTATAGTTTCTGATTATGTTATTTTGATTTTGCAAGGAAGACTCTGGTTTTGTGCCTTTATTTGTCTATGCCATATTTGGGTCGTCACGTCAGCTTGCTGTTGGTCCAGTAGCACTGGTTTCTCTTTTGGTTTCCAACGTGTTAGGGACAATAGTTGATTCTTCTGATGCATCATATACAGAGATGGCTATATTATTAGCTCTCATGGTTGGAATATTGGAATGCGTTATGGGGCTTTTAAGGTTGGTTTTTTTTTTTTTTTTTTTTCTGTTTAAATGTATGAATAAGACGTGCATCCTGATTATAGCTAGAAATTGAGTATCTTAACCAGTATCCGTTGATTTTAAAATTCATGGAGGTTATAGAGAATAAACTTGGTGCCTTTTTTGGGAGCTAAGTACTATATCAGTCGTGTAGTTAATCTACTGCAGGGCATTATCTTTTGCACACATTGATTACTGACACTTGTTATGTTGAATTTACTAGCTTTTCCAAGTATGAGGATGACTAGCATGGTATGCTCTTAGCTAAATTACATTATCTTTGCTCTCCAGGCTTGGATGGCTGCTTCGTTTTATCAGTCACTCTGTGATATCTGGCTTTACAAGTGCTTCAGCCATTGTGATTGGCTTATCTCAAGCAAAGTATTTTTTGGGATACGATATAGAGCGAAGTAGCAAAATTGTGCCACTGGTTGAGAGCATCATCGAGGGTGCAGATGGGGTATGCTCTGTGTACCTGAGTGGTATATCCTTGAATATTAAAAGAGATACGAGTTAAAATGAAGTAAAATTTCATTTCAGCCTCTTTACTATACATCCAGAAACCACCATACTCTAGCATAGCTCTTGTATTTGCTATTATCTTTCGCTTGATGTTTCATTCCTTTAACCATGGAATTTTTTTTTGGTAGTTTTTATGGCAACCGTTTGTAATGGGGTCAATCATTCTTGCGATACTTCTGACCATGAAGAATTTGGTATGCCCTTATCCTTTATTGTATGTTTAACATCTGCCTTTAGACAGCCGTTCTGGTTATGATCTTTGGTGTTATGCATTTAGGGAAAATCAAGGAAGTATCTGCGGTTCCTGAGAGCAGCTGGTCCACTCACAGGAGTTGTTTGTGGCACTGTCTTTGTGAAAGTGTTTAACCCATCTTCGATATCATTGGTGAGTATAACCTAGTAAAGTAATTTAATATAAACATAGCTTTTATAACTTGAATTTAGAAGGATACCAGTCAATAATTAGATAAGTATTTGGGAATCATTAAAAGTGACCTTTCGCTATACTATCGAAGGATACCAGTCTATAAGTAGAGAAGTATCTGGGAATCATTAAAAGTGACTGTTCGCTATACTATGCATAATGTGTGTGGATAGAGAAGGGTATATTAGCAAAGGAGATGTAGAGGTTGGATTGCGACATATATTTGATTGCATTACTAGAGCAGATGCTTGTTGTCTATTTTGTGTAGTGTAATACATTGTAGATTAAATCAAAATTTGGAGTGAACTTTATTTTCCTCGTCATATTTTCCCATACAATATACTTGCTGCAATGACAGTTTCAATATCATTTAAATTAACCGAACGAAAAAATATTTGGAAAATGATGAAGGATAATGCTAACTTTGACAGGTAGGAGATATACCACAAGGCCTTCCATCATTTTCTATTCCAAAAGATTTTAAATTCATCAAGTCCTTGATCCCAACTGCATTTCTCATTACAGGTGTAGCTATACTGGTAAGATCTGATAATAAAAAAAAAAAAAAGAATTGTTTCATGCATCTTATGTTCTTTGGCGATTATGAGTTCTTGAAAAAAAAAAAATTCTGAACATTAGGAATCTGTGGGTATTGCAAAAGCATTGGCAGCAAAGAACGGCTATGAGTTAGACTCAAATCAAGAGGTATTCATTTGAATAGATAGTCTTTCATGAATCATTTTATCGTCTTCACACCAATAGCTTCCTACTAAAGACAAAAAAAAAACCATGATCTTTATAACTGTTTTTTTCTTCCTAAATATAATTTTTTAATTCATGATTCTTCAGGTCTTAATCAGCAGTTTCCATTTGTGAAACTTAAAAATTAAGTCAAGTAGCTAGAAACAATTATGATTTAGCGTGATAGAGAATGTTCTACCAATAAACTTAATGCAGTTTGAGGAAGGAAATTAAATAATAACACGAAGAGTCTTGTTTTCCCTTCTCAGTTATTTGGCCTTGGCGTGGCCAATATCTTCGGTTCATTTTTCTCAGCTTACCCTTCAACAGGTATGGTATCTATGAAACTTTAGAGTGTGGTTTTGCGATTGAGTTTGTAATCATCTTACTTTATATGTTAACTTTATTTATTATAAGCTACGCAAGAATAGGTATAATTTTAAGAAATTTACATGTTTTCTTATGCAATTTGCAGGGTCCTTTTCGAGATCCGCTGTCAGCCATGAAAGTGGAGCAAAAACAGGATTATCGGGAATTGTTACTGGAATCATAATGGGCTGCTCCCTTTTGTTTTTAACTCCGTTGTTCGAGTATATACCCCAGGTTCTGGCGATTCTAATGATTTTTCCTTGTTCATATTTGCTATGCTATTCGATAATTAATTTAATGGAACTTTTTCTTCTATTTATTCTGTTAGTTCACGAGTAAATTTGATGTTCGTTTCTGTTTCTTGGGGGCGATGGCTAACTACAGGTTTGACTGTTTTTTATTTTATTTTGTTTATTTCAGTGTGGTCTTGCTGCCATTGTGATCTCTGCTGTTATTGGTTTGGTGAGTATTGTACCTTTCCATTATACGACGTGATATTGGATAATTTTATAAGCCAGTGAATTTTTATGTGGCATGTTAATTACTACCATTGTTTGACCAGTTTTATGTGCTCAAAACATATGTGGGGAACATAATACTCGGACATCTATTAAAAAATTTCTCCATATCAATTCCTACGTCCAGAATAAGTAAGACATTTGCTAGCTAGTAAAAGATAATGGCTTGGTTGTCTGAACTGTTATGAGAAGTGTTAACAGACACTATACAAGGTTTATTTAGCTTAGGTGTTCGTGAGCATACTACAGCAGAAATTATTTACAGATACGATTTGTTGTGATGCATTTTACTATTCTTTCTTCTTATTGTGTGTTTTAACCTTCATCTGTTAATTATCAATGGATTTCAGATGACAAACTTGTTACCGCATTTTTTTTAATTTCAGGTTGATTACGAGGAGGCCATCTTTTTATGGCGTGTAGATAAAAAAGACTTTCTTCTTTGGACAATTACTAGCATTACTACCTTGTTTCTTGGCATTGAGATTGGTGTCCTGATTGGGGTACGTACTTGATTTTATTATGCTTGTGTACTTCGTTAATATTAGTTACTCTATTAGCCTCAGAAGGCTTTCTCCTCAGATCATGTATTGATCAAAAGATGATTACATGAAACATTGTAGGATAAGCCTATGAATCTACATTTACGCTTTGTGAATAAATTCTCTGAATAATGTAAACTTGGACATTCTGATTTTAGAACTGCAGGTTTTTGTTTCCTCAATTTAAAAAAAAAAAGAAAGAAATAAAGAAACGGGACCTTCTATTGAAACTGGCAAAGCCACAGAAGCAGTTTTTTTTGTTTCTCAATACTGCTGAGATATTCCGTTGAGTTTATTATTTGAATTTTATTGCTTTTTTGTCGCAGGTTGGTGTTTCGCTTGCTTTTGTCATTCACGAGTCAGCAAATCCACACATAGGTACATGCATAAATTCAGTTCTAGCAGTGCAAAAGTAGCAGATTGGAGCTGACCGAGTACCAGTAGAATGTTCTTCATTGCTGTGAACGTTTTGTAATTTCTCCCAAATGTCAGCTTTCTTTAACTGGAAGTGGGTGTTAGGAGAGCTTCGTACCATTAAAGCACTTTAAGACACCCACATTAAAAGTTAAAAGGAGGAAATCTTGACCATTTGAGTATCTTTGAGTGAATGGGTTTCTTTCTTTCTCTGAGTTAGTTGATACATATTCCACTTTTCAATTTTTGTTTGCAGCTGTACTGGGGCGTCTTCCAGGAACTACTGTATATAGAAACATTCGTCAGTTTCCAGAGGCATATACTTATAATGGAATTGTAGTCGTGAGGATAGATGCGCCGATTTATTTTGCAAACATAAGCTACATCAAAGACAGGTAAATACCTCTATAACCATTTTTATGCGGTGTTGAATATTTATGCTTTCTTCTATACCCTTTATTAATTACCTGGGTTTATCTTTCTCAATGAAACACCCTCGCTCATCCTTGTGTTCTCTGGTAGGTTACGTGAATTTGAAGCCGCTGTTGATAGATGTAGTAAACGTGGGCCAGAAGTCGAAAGAATATATTTCGTGATCTTAGAGTTGTCACGTAAGTCACTGATTCTGATCATGCATATTTGCTCGTCAAAGAAACTACAGGCACACAATTACTATATCATGACCAAAAACAGAGACACTAGGCCTTTAATAATTTTTTTTTAGTTTTGTGTTACTGGTATCAGACACTAGTCCCACTACATTCTGTTCTAATATCTGGAAATTAGGTACCTCGTCTCATTTTTTGTTTAATTATTTCTGTTCAATGTTATTGCAGCTGTTACGTATATAGATTCAAGCGCGGTTCAAGCATTAAAAGACTTGCATCAGGAATACAAGATGCGCGACATCCAGGTGAAAAATCTCGTTGAAATCTCATTCTCAACTACGTACATTATTGTTTTTTAAATTAAAAAAAAAATCATTTTCTTAAGAACAAATCATATTTCCTCAAAAAAAAAAAAAAGAACAAATCATATAGATTATTTTCTGTGCAGATAGCGATTTCGAATCCGAACAGAGAAGTTCTGAAGATCCTATCAAGAGCTGGCGTGGTGGAAATGATCGGTAAGGAGTGGTATTTCGTGAGAGTTCACGACGCTGTCCAAGTGTGCCTTCAGCACGTTCAGGGCTTGAAAGAGACTCCTTCCAACTCCGCGACTGCAGAGAATCAAAGCCACTTCCAGAGATTGCTGAGACAGAGACTCGACGACTCGTCAATTGACGATATAGAGTCCGGGGCTGTTGGAACCGTTGACCCTCATCTGGAGCCACTCTTGTCCAAAAAGAATTGAAAAAAAAAAAAAAGATCGCATTGCTTTGTTTCTTTTGCTTTTTTGTAGAGCAATATTCATTCAGGTTTGCTAAGTGTGATGTAATTAGTGACTAGGCTTTGTTGCAGAGCACGATTCAAATGTAAGAATAAATGACTAATGGCTCATCCTTAGACTCTATTTTACTTGAATTGCTTCTGAGAGAGTCCCACATCGATTGCAAATGAAGGAGTTTTCAGATATAGAGGTGTATAAATAAGGAGAGAGGTTGTGCAATAAAACTTGCCTTAAACTAATGAGTAAGGAAAACAAAGCGAGTGGTGGGAGCTGCTCGCAGCGCCTGATACAAGTTTTGTGCGCATGAATTTGTGGAGGGGTTATAGGCTGGCCGAGCGTTGACGCTGCTTACTCTGCAGAACTCGCTCTGGCGGGCCTCCCAACTTCCCTAATTTTTAGTCAAATCATTTATCATTTTTATTTTTATTTAGAATTTAATTCTTTATGCACAAAAATACCCCCTCTACTTTATGTAAAATTACACCCTTATACAAAAATACTTTAAAAGACTAGCTCAATCAATATAAAGTCCGAGCATTATTTGTGGCTAAAAAAGCTATCAAGTTCGTAGACAAACGCTATTCCATTATTTGTGACATTTTACAACTCTTTTCTTTCTTGCAGCGGAACAAACATCCGGAACCCACTACAAAAGACGGTCGTTATAAAAAAAAAAAAACATATATAGCGTAGTACAATTGTACTAAAAAAAAAAAAACTCGAGTGGACCCAAGGACGAAACCAGGAATTGCCGCTAGGGGGCTGACAATTAATATAAACATATAATATTAAATTTATTATTTAAACTCTATAATGTTATAGATTATATAGTTATTTTAATTGTCTATAAAAAGTAATTATTCACTATATAATTAAAAAAGCGAAGCACAAATATACAATATTTAGGATGAAAAATAGTTATAGTCACACCACATTTTTATTTATTTAATATTTGTTTGATTTTATCACAGCTCTTTTTTAAGTCTAAAGAACCACACATCACATATGTTGTCTATACTTTGCATAATCAAATGAATCTCATATAAAAAAAAATGGAAATAAATATGAACATTATGAAGAGTTCGATTAATAAAACATGGAGCTTCAAAATTATTTATTTGGTTATAAAGTCTTCAAAAAGTAATATTTTAGTTTAATATAATCTTGTCAATACATATATAAAACCGTGTAATATTAATTAATAACATATTTTTTTAAAAAAAATTATATGATACTTAGCCTAGTATGATTTGCCAAACTTAGACTTCTTCGGAGGAAATTTTTTTGGTCGTCCTCTAAAGAGGAGCTACCCCGTTTAAATGAAGGATTATAATACCGTTTAAATTTCTGCTCAAGGTCCAAAATATCCCAAAATTGCTTTTTACTTCACATGAGCACTTAAATACAAGGAACATCATTAATAGCACAATTATGAGTGACGAAAACACGAAGTACAAGTAGATAATGATATAAAATTTATGGAATCATACGCTTATTAATTCCACCGGTAGATAGAGGGCAATATTAACGACTAGTTGAGAAGTTGAGTTACCAAGCTCATACACATCCGAACATCAATTTCTCCGTTAGTGTTGTAAATCAATTTATGAGTAAGTCACACAAAGATCACTTGAGTGTAACATATCAATTGTTTTGATACTTGAAAAGCCAATGCAGATGCCTATCATTAAAGAAGAGTGAAACATTGGCGTCTTCGTAGATTCTGATTTGGCCTAACCCTCTAGTCGATGGTCTAATACCAATTATTGTACCTTCATATGGAGAATCCTAGCCACATGGAGGAAAAAAAAACAAGTAGTTGGACGCAACAACCCATTTGTTAATCGCGTTTTTGGATTAGCATTAAAAACTGTCCGTGGTTCGATCTAGGGTCGGATCGACCACACATAAGTTAGGAGTGGTGAAGTTCTCTGCTCTCGTCGTCTTCATCTCGTCAATGAATCTCTTTTGTCCTTCTTGCATTCGTCATGCTTGTCCTTCTCGTCGTGTTCTTTGGATTTTCGAGTCTTCGGATCCTTGAATCTTTGGGTCTTCGAGCTTTTGGATCTTCGGATCTTCAAGTCTTCGGGTCTTTGTGTTCTTCGGATCGTCGATTTTTTGGGTCTTCATATCTTAGAGTCTTTTGGGTCTTCGAGTCTTTGAGCTTTGGATCTTCTGCGTTCTTCTTGTTCTTCATGTTCGTCGCGTTCTTCGTCGAGTTCTTGAGCTTTAGCCTCCTCAAGTCTTCAAACCTTTGAACCTCTCTCCAAAGCCTTACCTTCAACCCGTTAAACCTCTTTCGAGACCTTATATTCAACCCATTGATCTTCTCTCTGAGTCTTCGCATCATCGTGTTCTTCACGTTTATCGTCGAGTCTTCGGATCTCCGAGTTGTTCTTGGATCTTCAATTCCTTCATGCTCCTCGTCGAGCCTTCGAATCCTCGCACCTTCACTTAAGTACAAGAAATCGGTTATCCGGTTTCATAACCGGTTATGCGATTCAAACCAACTTGTTTTCCTACAATTTTGTAATAATTTAGAAATAAAAAAATAAAAAATGATTAAACAAGTTCCAAAATTTTTTATCCGATTGAAATCGGTTACCCGGTTTTAAAACTGGTTATCTGGTTTCAAAACTGGTTATCAGTTTTATAAAAAGTTAAAAAATAAACAAAAAACAAAAATTGGTTAAATAACTGATAATCGAATTTTTGGATATTCAAAATCGATAACTGATCCAGTTTCATAAAACGGATAAGTTAACTGAACCAAATTTTTGGTTTGATGACGTGACACCGAATTTCGGTTCCGGAGCGGTTCGATTATCGGTTTAACAATTTTCGGTCAATTTTTGTACACCCCTTTTGGTGGCATGGTTTGGAGTTTTTTTCCAAAGAGTTGAGCTTGTAAGCTTGATTTTTCAGAGTCTGATTTGAGAACTCGTTTGAGATGTGTCTTGTTTTGGTGCTTGGCGCATGAATTCGTGGACTTGATTTTGAGTCGTTGTGATGACTCAAAAGATGCAGTCTCTGATCACCACGTGGACTTGAGATTCGACTTGTTGACGTGGTCTTGAGATATGTCTTTTTTGACGAGGTCTCGAGTCGTCTTGTTGACTTTGAGAAATGACTCGTCGACGTGGTCTTTTAAGTTACTTTGTGAAAATAACGGCGTAACAAGTACCACATCATGTCACAAGGAATTGGTGAAGGTATTGGGCTCAAAAGTCTTTTCGAGGAGTTAAAGTAGATGAGCAAAGGAATATTCGTCAACCTATTTTGTGATAATTAATCTACCATTTAGATTATAAATAATTCACTTCATCACGATTCCACCAAGCATGGGCGGGGAAATATAGACACTAATCACTTCGTCACTGGAAAGTTGGATAATTTTGTCCAACATGCATATTCTATAGTAATGATTGATATCTCACATCTCGCGGCTGTACCGCACCTCTAATTTTGAGTGTATCTCGTCTCGTATCATGGTATTTCGCGGTATTTGATTAACATTCAAGATATTTCGTACCGCGTAGTAAACTGCATTCCGCGGGGTAAACAGCAAAAAAAGTATTCCGCGGGATATTTGAACAACAAATAAATTTAAATAAAAAACTTCTCAATTAGAATACTCAAGGATACATTTAAAAATAGAGCTTTCAACATTTCACACAGAATTGTCACACATAGAATTTTCATCTCACATCAACCAAACCACACTAAATAGAATACAAATCAAGACACACATAATGAAGAGTTCTCACACAAAACTATACTAAATAGAGTATGTGTACTACAAACCAAAACATAGTAAAAAAGAGTTCACGCTCACTATTCATAGCTAGAGTTCAAACAAAACCGTTCGTCTTTCTTTCAAGGGGCGTATAATATTTTCGGGCCAGATCCGAACTCATTCTTCAATTATTAAATCTAAATTAACAAAATATATCAACATTAACAATAATGAATAACGTTGTTAATATTATTAATGTTGCATAGTTTAAATCAACAATAATTTAGAAAACATTGCATAATTAACAATCATTCAAAACAACGCTGCATATTTAACAATAACGAATAACATCAACCAAGCAATCAATAATCAAAGAATTAATTAAATTTAGATCAAATTAATTATAAATTAAATCTAAATCAACTAAATAAATCAACATTAACAACAACATGCAATTACTCAAATAATATTTGAATTCGGATTTTAAAACAAAAAACCTATTTCAAATAATAATTACAAAATCAAGTGAACAAATATTTCCATAATTAAAAATCTTCGTAATATTTATGAAATTCATAATTTCATTACCAAATCAAACTCCAAATCCATTAAAAAACCAACTATAACAAATTCAAAACCTAGCTCTGAAAACTTACCGCGTGAGAGCGGTAGAATTTGGTGAGATTTGGGCAATTTTCAAAGCTACGCGGCGGAAAACGGAGGTCTTGCACGAGAATTAGCGAGAATGGAGCAGATTTGGTGATAGACAAGACGAAATTCACAGAGAGCATATCTCGTCTGGTTTTGAAAAAAAAATAGCAATAATGGAGGATATTTGTTCACTTTTGTACGCGGCGGAAGAGAGAAATGGGGTGCGAGAAGTCACGCCTGAAGTCGCGAGAAATGATACAAATCATGAGTTATTCTCATACTCCTCCCGCGCCCTCGCGAGAAGCGAGCTCTCGCGTAAGATATCCCATCTCGTGCGAAGTTTTGAACCTTGATATATAGTACCGATAATAGATAATAAATAAATATTAGTTTATTAGATTTTATATATCTCCTGATTTTATGGATTTTAGTTAGGTTAAATCTACTCTATATATGATGTACTCTTATGTTTTTGAGTAAGTAATAATAGAAATCATATTTTTGTCCTCTCTTATTATTACCGTTCGCATCAGTTAGAGGTGGCCAAACTTATTCAGCCCAAATTCTCTTCACGAATTGAAATTCAAACATATAAATAACTACATTGACCAAACTATAAAATATTGTCTTCATGAAACTCACAATTAGCATTTCTTATTTCGTTGAAGTCTTATGATATGTTTGGAATTTTAAAAAATTGAGAGAGATAAAATGAGAATTCATTGTGTTCTTATCTCACGTGCATTGAGGAAAAATTATAACTAAAATTAAGATTTAGTTTCCTGAAAAAGAGTAGAAAATTAAAAGGGTCAAACGTGTGTTTCTCTTATATCAGTATCTCCATTGTTAGAAGTATCTCCATTGTTAGCCCCTCAAAATTTTCTCGACTTCTAAACCCAATGTAAAATTTTGACGTTCCCGTATAATTTTTCTTCCAGTTTTCGTTTTCTTTATAATTTTTACTTTTTATTGCAAAATTCTGGTTACAAACTATTAGAGATCAAATATGTTTGTATACTTATGGCTGCGTTTGGTTGAGATTAAAAAGTCTTGTTTTTGTTTTTAGAAAAAACTAAACTGCTTATCCGATGCTTGACAAAACTGTTTTTACAAAAAACTTCAAAAGCGATTTTAGATTTTGTACATGAGATTGAAAAGCTAAGATTCCTAACTTTTGGAAAAAAAAAATATTTTTAAGTTTGCTATACAAATTACTGTAATATCATCGTACAAAGTGTTTCTAAGTCATCTGTACTTTGCCCAGTATGATATTCTAAATTTTATCTCCCCTCGCAAATTGTGAGGATTTTTGTATCATAATACATAACTTTTTTTCTTTGCCTCATCTTTTTTTTCTATCTAAGAGTGAAACTTGTTCAAAAATGATTTGTGCATTTTATTGAAATATTGCTGGTCGTTGGAGTGCAATAGTAGTTTGTCTTGTTACGTTATCTTTTTTTCTATTTGTTTTTTTAAGAAAAAATATTATTCATATACATGCATATAAATAAGCATATTCATAATTATTATTTAATTATTAAGAACATGTCTATTTTAGTCTTTTTACTATAATATATTTATTTTACGAAACACTAAATCAGCTTTTGTTACCAGCAACAACTGTGTTATAAATAGTTTACCAAACACCTGTTAGTTTTTGAAAAAACACTTTTTTTAATCATCCAAGATGAGAGTTTTTTTTCCCCAATTCTCAAATCCAATTTCTATCTATCCTAACTTAGAAATGTAATATGGTATCAGAGCAAAATTTCATGTTCGATTATCCACTTCGTCATCCCCGATTCCTCAACGATCGGAATAGATCTCCGACGACAAGCTCGATGGAAATTCACGAAGGTCGATTTCATTTTACCTCTGAATATTTCGAATATTAAACGCCTCTTCTTCTCGATTTCAAGTTCTTCTCTCCATCGCTTCATCGACGAAAAAAAAGCTTCATCGACAGAGACGCACCGGAAATTCGGAGCGTTTTTTTTATCAAAATTTATCACCGGCGATTTCAAGCCGTGTCATTCATCGAGAATCTTCTTCCGGCGAGTCTCGCCGTGTCAACATTAAAGAGGCTTCTCCGGCGAGTCCCGCCGTGTCAAAGCTTCAAGTTCTTCTTCCGGCGATTTCCTGACGTGTCAAGGCTTCAAGATCTCGGATTTCTGATCTCCGATTCCTTCTCCATAACGATTTCAAGCTCCCTTCTTGTTGCTATGATGCCGGATATAATGAAGCTTCATCGAAAGAGATGGTTCAAGCGGTCCAGAGTTTATGATCCGGTGAAGATTCAAGACGACGTTCATTTCTCTCGATCCAATGAAGGAACGAGACAACGTTCAATCTTGAAGTTAAAGAAGGATTCTTTTTATAAGATACCCAATCAAATCAGTGTTCTTTCTTCCTCTACACGTCCGTACAACAATGGTGTCCTCGGATCCGGAGAAAGAAAGGTCGCTCCGAGACGAGCTCTCAGTGCCGATCTTGCTCGCCGACCGAGTCATCGAAGTCGGAGTGCTCTGAGCTTGCTCGCAGTGTTGTTCGCTTCTCGCAGATGCTATGCTCCAAGCGAATCTGCTCCACCTCCTCCGCCGTCTACGATCGTCCCGCCCGCCGAATTGGGATACATTTTCCTTCTGAAATCGCCCCTCCCCAGATCGTCTTTGATATCATCTTCGAGGTGGAAGAACGGCTCGTTCGTCTCATCTTCTTCTTCGCGGCCGTTGCTCGCCATGTCAAAGTACTGGTCGGTTTTTCCGTCGCTGTCGATCTCAAAGAGCTGTTCGCAGCCATTCTCGAGCTCGTTGCCTTTGTCATCCAAGAGATTCTCGTTGTGCTGTGACACTTCTTCAATAGTGATGTGGTGATTAGGATCAGGTGACAGTTCGAGAAAGATCTGACAAACAAGGCTAAAAGCTATGTTTGCGTGTGATGAAAAAAAAGGCTGAAGCTATGTTCTGCAATGGGCGTTCAGGAGTCTGTTTAAAATATGCACTCAAGGTGTTCAAAAAAATGCCTCTGAGAATTTTTTTTTTCTTCTCTCAAAACGAGATCAGTTCTTCACAAAGTCCCTGCTAGGGATTTGATGAGTGCGTATTTTATGTATGAATCCGCTCTCATTTGACTTGGACTTAGCGCGTTCTCAAGTATTTTTGATGGTTTTAGTGTGGTTATAGTGAATTTCAGGTCAACATAGATGAAAAATAGCTGCCGGGTCACATATCGATGGAACGGAAGTAAAAGCGATGAATTTGAAGTCAAAATGAAGAAAATGAAGATTTGGAGGCTGGTGCGCAAGACCTCGCGGCGCGATCTCAGCGATCACGAATTCTCGCGTCGCGACCATAAGATCTCGCGCCGCGACCCCCGCATTTTCACGAACACAAAAAGTTCCAGGAGCTTCTCGCGGTGATCTCGCGCCGCGACGATTCAAAGAAGGAAGCCTCGCGCCGCGAGGATGGATGGCGCGCCGCGAGACGACGAATCCTGACGAAAATAAAGTCGAATTTTGACTTAATCCTAGCCGTACGTTGGATCGTTTTTTAAGGCCCAGATCAGTCCAAAATTGTACTTTGACCTAAACCACTATAAAACATAACTCAGCCTCTATTTTTTAGGTTACGCTTTATTTTATTATTGTTTATTTGGAGTGCTTTAGCCAAGGAGAGAAAGCTTATCAACGGAATTGACAAAATCTGATCAGCCGGAACTCCATTAATAGTTTTTCTTCTTCCTTCTATTTATTTTCTGCTCTTAGTTTTTTTTATTGTGTTTTTGAATTCCTATCACGTTATAATCATGAGCTCTCTTCTTCATTCTATGCTAGTTTTATTGCGTTTAATCACTCTCCTTGTTTTGATCATGGTCATGAACACCGTTAGAGGCTAAGTCTTTAACGGGGTTACGATGTAGTCGGGGTTAGATATAGATTAGGGGTTTCGTTAGGGTTTGATGAGTTATTAACTGTTTCATGAATATGTTTGCTTGTGTGGAAGTGTTCTTAACGCATTCTTTAGCTTGATCACCTTTAGAATTGTTTAATTGGAGTTTTTAGCTGCTTGAGAGAGAGTAAAAACTCGTGCCCTTTTTCACTCATCACATTGTTTTAGGTTGCTTGACGGTTTAGATGATTGTGTAATCGTTAGAATTCTAGCGTTTAGTGCATGTGGTTGTTTTAATAGGATTAGAGGCCGAGAGGATAAGTAATCCGACAATTGCATAGGTTCACTAGATCACTCGAGAGAGGCTAGGGAACATTATTGAGAGGATGAGATTAGCTTACATAGGAATAGTTGTAATTGTTCGTTCCCGAAACCTCGATGCTGTGTTACCTGGTGAAATCGTAACCCCGTAGTTTTTTGCTTGTTATATCATGTTTGTTTCTCTTTTATTTTTACGTTAATTCATTTGCTATTTTTATTGTCACATCCATCAACAAATCTGTGAAATCAATTTGCTTTAGGGTGTTTAACGTCGCTATAGTAACTAGTCTCTGTGGGATCGATATCCGTAGCTTACGTAACACTATTACTTGTTCGATATGTCCACTTGCGTGCTAGTTATAAAAATATTGCAACAGGATTCACGTTGAAATTTGAAGATGGCCGTGTGAAGCTGAGCAGTGCACAAATCGATTCATTTCTTCATTCATACGATCGAGGTCTTCTCCGAGTTGTCTTCTCCGATATCCAAGTTCAATCCAAGATGGACTTTCGAGAAAGTTCATCTTGTGGGGGTGTATTAGAGATCAAATATGTTTGTATGTGTCGTTTATGTCTATTAAACGACAAATACGACAAGTTATATTTTCCTTTATGACGCTTATGTTTCATGGCTATATAAAGCCCTTTACTTATACATTTCTCTTTCAGATTTGAATAAACATTTTCACTCTCAATCATTCAAGATAAGATGAGAGTTAATTTTTCCCCAATTCTCAAATTTAATTTCTATCTATTCTAACCTAAAAATGTAATAAAAACATAGCCTAAGGTATTAAACATCTTAAAATTATGGACTACGTAGGTCACCGTAAGAATATTTCAGAACAGATAAAAATATATTAGAGGAACTAGCATTGAAATAACTAATAAATGTGGTAGCAGAAATAAAAGATTGCTCACGTCGCGTATTTGAAAGACGAACATGTATACGTATTGAATATATTTTATTGCGCTTATCATCACGTGACGACACGTTGCCAGCGGACAGTTTCTTCTGGCCAGTGCAAGAATATCAATAATGTATTCGGGGATATATTGGTTGTTTTACACCATAATAAGCTTGCACTGTAGTCTAAAACTCATACACATATTACGGGAATATTTATGTATACGTATATATAAATATAGTACAGCTGAAATAACATATCAGTATCATCGAAGGTTGTAGAAGAACGAGGACTTTGAAGACATATCCGAAAGGTGATGAGAGGAAATCAAAAGAGATGATAAATATGTGTTCTCCATGATTGATCGGGACCAATAACTAGTTGCCACGTCGTCCATCTTAATCTCCAGTGATATCTGACTCTAGGAACGCATTGGTACACCTTGGCATGAGATAAAAAAAAAAAAAAAAAAAAAAAAAAAAACAGAAAACAAAATAGAGACTGAATATACACGTAGGTATGCATAGTAAGTGCTCATAGAATTATATTAAGAAAAAAAAAGGTGCTCATAATTCATGACTGTACATATCTATGTGCTCAAAGCTCATTTTTAATTTTCTAATTTCTTCGTGCAGAATGCGACTGATATAGTTAAATTGTAATATAATATGCATCTAGACTCTAGTTATTAATGGTAAATAAAAAAAATTGTTACCATTCGGATATGCTACCATCAGTCACACAGCTAGAATTATATGAAGTGCGCAGTATTTGATTTCGGGTATTAATATATATATACTATTAGAGCATCTTTTTTTATAAACTACTATATCTTTGTCAGCAAATCTATAAAAAACGAGGGAGGTTTTAAATTAAGTATTATAAGTTCAAGCTTTTCTTTTTTAATACATTAGAGCATCGTCAAGGTGATTCTCTATATCGTCTCCTTATTATAGATAATTAATTGAGATAATAAGTACTTCTTTACACTCTTAAAGACTCCATATTTTAACTTTTGTAATAGGGAGAGCCCTCTAAACCTAGGGAGCTCTTTATTCTTTTGCAAAAAAAAAAAAATGTTATTTTAATCATAGTTACTTTATTATATCTTCCTAATTTTTCCAACATTTTTTTTTCTAGCTAACAGCTCTTTTTTCCCAACAACTCTTTTTTTAATAAAAAATAATGAATGTTAATCAATGTTAGGAGTGAGACTGAAAAAAATGACTCCCTATAATAGCTTTTTAGTCAAAATAACTTTTTAATGTTATTTTTATCATAATTATTTTATTATATTATTATCTTCTTTAATTTCTAACAACTCTTTTTTTTTTCTATTTAACGGCTCTTTTTCTCCAACAGCTCTTTTTTTAATAATAATACAATGAATGTTAATGTTAGTTAAAATAAAAAGTGTGGTTGGAGTGAGATGAAAAAAATGACTCTCTAAAATAATTGTTTAGTTAAAATAACTAAAATATAGAGAGCTCCCTTAAATATGCACTTAAGGTTTGGTAAATTAAAATAGCCTCCATATTGGACATTATAAAATCCTTGACAATACTAAGTTATTATAAGACCATCTTCAATACATATATGCAAAATGCATTGTATATATATAGAGATGGTGCTCTAATAAATCTCTTGCATGCCTATGGTTGTACATAAATTAAACACAGTGGCGATCCAAATATGAATTCATCAGTCACTGATGCATTTATTTGTTTCAATCGTGAAATTGTTAATAATTGCAGAATTGACTCCAATTTTAACTTATAGTTACAATTTATATACTTAATGTGTGCATATATAGTTTTTAATCTATATTTTAACTTTGATAGTTTTTAGTTTGTGTTTCGACTAATTTATACATATTATCTATTTTAAAAATAAGATATTCTTAAAAAAAATTAAATCATATACAATTCATACACAAGGGCGAGAGCAGCTTAAGCTCAGGTGGGTCAATGCTCCTCTCCTGAACTTTTAAAAATTAAATCTTTATCTAAAAAATTTTAAAAAATTAAATTTTTTATCTTAATATTTATATTTTTAGCCTAAAATTATATAATTTATTTTCAAATTTACCCTTCTTGAATTATTTTTTTTCTTACACACCCCTTATAAATTTATAACTTTTACTTTAAAATTTTATATTTTTAGCAAAAAATTATATAACTTTTTCATATTTACTCCTCCTAAATATTTTTTTTTCTTACACGCCTCTTAGAGTATTTAGAAAAACATATATAATCAATTTTTCCTCCTAATTACAAAATCTAGCTCTGCGATACTGTTCCTACATGGATTTAAAAAAAAAAAAATTAAACTACTACAATAAAAGTCATAATAATATTACATATGGCATCTCAGGGACCGGTATGTTTTTACTTTTATGCAATAAAATAATAAAATTAAAATTCTAAAAACTATAGCGAGAAAGAATGTATTTAAAATATTCTTTTTAAAAAAGACGTATAATAGAGAGGTGTTATGCATTTGTACGTTTTAAAGAAATTTATATTTGCATATGAATCAGAGATGTCATAATCAACTTGAATATGATGAATTTCTATATGTTGATAATCAAATAATAAATTCCAACCCCCACTATTTTTTTTGCTTGGAATTTCCAACCCCAAGTAGGTCCATGATATATATTGGATACTTTTTGTCTAGTGCGTTTTACATATACACGTATATATGAAGTAAGCATCAACATGTTTTGTAACCGTTTCGAAAACTTCTTTCTGGACCACTTGCGAGAGTAACATGATTGATGGGGCTCAGTCTCTTGAAAATTCTTCTAACTTTAGGCAGATCATGACCAAAGCACTAGAAAACAAGCCTAAAAACAATGATAAAAAAGATTATAAATATAATTAAGGACGAGACCTACACTATTATATTCCATATATACCATAGAAAGAAACACAAATATTGATTCATATATATATGGACGAGAGCTGTACGTACTACTCCGCTGATTGTGTTGTAACAATCAATGCCCAATACACGCGCAACAAGTTACAATTAAATTATTAGTTATTGTTTGCTGTAAAATTTATAATACGGTACACAAGTATAAAGTCTGTATACATTATGACTAAAAATTATATAAACCATGTAGACGTCACTTGCAGCTTTTGCCATTATTATTATTTTTTTTATTTTTTTTATTTTTATCATATGTAAACTATAATAACGGACTTTAAAGAAAATTTGACTAAGAGAAAACTCTCTCATTTCATTAATGATAGCGAAAATATCATTAAAACCCTAAAGTTTGACCAAGTTACAAAATAATACCTTGTATTTTACATTATATCGTAAAAAAATTCATTTTTTTTACTTAATGATAAAAAAAAGCTTAGTTTTCTTTTTTTGATTAAAAAACCATTATATTCACTTTTTTATTTAAAAATATATTGAAACCTAAGTATTGTTGATTTCTACACAAATATTTGTAAAATAGCCAAAATTATTATTATATTATATGTTTAGAATTCTAATTTAAATAGATTTAAGGTTTATCTAATTTATAAGGTTCAAAATGTTTACTTCTGCTATGTTATCAATAAATAATTAAATTATCGGTGAAATTTGTAATGTTATTTTTTCTATTTTAAAATTATTAGTTAGGGGTTTTTAAATATTAATATGATGTTCATTTTCAATATTTTAAAAATATTTGGTTGTAAAAATCAACCATAGTTAGGATTGAACATTGTTAGAAAAATAGAAGTGAATATAAGGGTTTTATAATCACAAAGAGAAATACTGAGGGTTTTTTGTATTTGTTAAGTCAAGTAAAAACTTGAAGGTTTTTTTTTAATATAAAGTGAAAAGCATATGATATTCTTATACGTTACTTAAAACTTAGGGTGTTTAATATTAATGCATCAAAGTAATATGCATAATATATATTAAAAGAGTTTAACTAACATTACTTCACTTAGAAACTCTAAAGAGACTAAACACTTGATACTGATAGAACCACGAGAGAAGAGTACTCGGACATGAGGAATACATACTTGATTCATTACATGCACATACGCCACCTTTTTTTTATAGAGATTTTATTGTAGAATGTTAATCTAAATTAACATTTCAGACTAAACATTCACAATAGTTGTGCTTGCAGTAACGTTATAGTTATCAACAGGTAACCTTAAACTTTAAAAAGTTAGTAAATTTTTCTAGAAGAAAAGCTCAATTTGGGTAATACACCGGTTTCTGTATGTACAACCAATCACTGAGTTAAAAAAAAAAAAAATCAAGACGAGTTGACCACTTAATTATTTATTTTTGTTTTGCTCAACCCTCAATTATTTATTTGCTTATTATTAGATCTAACTTTTTCTTTGACCCAGCAATTTAATATGCCGAACATTATATATATATATATATATATATATATATATATATATATATATGTGTGTTAACTATAACCAAGGATTAAAATCTCGCATCTCGCAGCCGTACCGCACATTTTTTTTGGGGGGTATCTCGTTTCGTACCGTGGTATCTCGTGGTATTTGATGAACGTTCAGGGTATCTCGTACCGTGTGGTATACCGCATTTCGCGGGATATACCGCAAAAGAAAGGGTATTCCGCAGGGTATTTGAACAACTTTTTAATTATGATTTCGTATAAGTTTATGATACACAATCTATATAAATTTTAGAATAAAGTTTACAAAATCAACATTAACAACATCATCAAATTATTCAAAATTACTACATACATTCGTATTATAATAACTTCATATCAACAATCCATTAAAAAATACTCAACAATCCAATCAAAAATTCATTCAAAATAAAAAAATAAAAATTCAGTTTCGAACCTTACCGCGCAAGATCGGAGGTACACGGCGAGATTTGAGCAGTTTTACACCTCCAGCGCGCGAGATTCGGGGGTACGCGAGATAGGGCGCGAGATTTCGCGAGATTTGAACAAACTCGCGAGATATACTCGTATCCCTCTCGCACCCCTCCCAAACGCGAGATCTCGCGCGAGATTTCAAACCTTGACTATAACTATAAGGCATCTGGAATAAAAATCTAACCCCACCCATATATGACTCCTTTTTAAGTAGAGCCACAGAAGAACAATGAGGTGATATGTGTAGTACTATTTGCAACATTGGTACGTTCCCTAGCAAGAAGTCAGGAAAACAGAGAGCCTATTTGTTATAGACCGATGATAATTGGGTGATATTAAGACTTCTATACATTCGTACCTTCCTTAGCTAGCAGTCAGAAAAATAGAAGCCTATTTGAACAAATTGGGTCTTTTTTTTTTTTTTTTTTTTTTAAAAAAACCCGAGTATCAGGTGAAATTCATTAAGGCAAATCTGCCAAAGCTAAAGCAAGAAACTCAGGGGGACAAATTGGGTCTTATTTATTTATTTATTTATTGAAGCGAAGGACAAATGGGCGGTTGGTTGATGTTATGTGAGAGAAGGACAAACCAATCAGCGTGTGCCACCACACAGTATGGGCATATTTTATAATTTTGCTTACGATGATCGTCGAGTGTACAAAATGATAGTGAGATTATTAGCCTTTATATTTGGGGGCAGAATTTCAATCGAGGGACAAATTTGAAAGAAAAAAACTTAGGAGGACAAATTTAAAAAAATTATATAAATTTATGTTTAAGATAATAATTACAATTTTCAAAAGTTCAGGAGCATTTGACCCTCCGGCCCGTGTAAGATGTAGCTCTACCATTATTGTTTATATCTATATATACATGTATCCTGAGCAAGCTGATCAATGCTACTCTCCCACACTAGACTAAATCTCATGAGATTTTTTATTTATTTATTTATCCAGAATTATTAATTAAAAAATTAGGGATTCTCAATTATGGAATTACAATTTTAAATTATGCAAAAGTAGAGATTCTCAATTATCGAATTAGAGTTTTATATTATGCAATTAATTTTTTATATTATGCATTTATTATTTCACATTTAGATTAATTAACTAGGGTTTACTTATATAACTAGAGTTATTTTTTTGGGCCTGACCCGCTAGCTTGTATACCTAATCTATTTAGGAGACACTAAATTAATGGCAAATGCAATCAATAGTCAATCACAAAAAAATTTGGTCTCTCTTAAAAGAGGAGATAGTAAGCTCGGTGAAAGATTGACAAATCTCCTGTTTCGAGATCGAAATCAGAGTTGTAACAGATTCATCATTGTATAGAATAATACAAACGTCACCTTACCCACAAACATGCTTAATCACTTGATAATTTGTTTAGTTAAAAAAAAGTCTTGTTAATGAAAAAAATCAACTGTTCTTTAATTTTCATAAGATAGTTAAACTAGGGTTGTCGAAAAAATTTAAATTTTTTTAATTATAATTTAATTCGACATTAAAAAAAGCTTAAACAATGATAATGCTTAATTAATAATAGCCAAAAATTCAGTTTACAAATTCATACTTTGGAGCACTAAATATGATTTCTCCACCGCTGTTTGTAGCTATCTTGATATCGAATGCCGAGAATCACAATTTCATAAACTCACCTATAAGAAGCACTCAATAGAGTCCAAACTAGAGAGCATTGAGTGTAAGCTTAAGTTAAATAACTAGAGAAAGACAAGTCGATTGTGTGTTTTCTTGTATGGAAGAAATTTGAGAAAAAGGAAGAAAATTCGAAAGATGGGGACAAAATGCATAAGAGGCGCGAGTGTATATATAAACCCTTATCTGTATAAAATGCTTCTCGATCTCTCAAATATAGACAACTTATTGTAGAGATCGAGTTTTCACTTCGATTTTGAAATCCTACCACTCCGGTGAGTCAAAATTCAAACAAATTTGTTTCATCAATTTTCGATAAAAATAAAAAACAAAATTTTAACTCATAAGCCAAACTTCATTATTAATTTTCTGTATACAAGTATCTTATATATGATAAAAAAAAATTGCTATATAATATAAATCTCACAATTGATAATTATGAGTGGCCCACTTTAGCGAGTATATATAACCACCACTCATTTGAATGAAACTTGAATTTAGCTGTACGACGGATCTTTGTTTGAATATATGAACTTTTTATCTTCATATTTTTATATTTTTCTAAATCCATATAACATGTTCCAACAATTGGTATAAAAATATAGGATAAGAAAAGTGCAAGTGCATATAAAACGCCTTCAATTTACTCAAATTTACACTTGATTTTACGAGGTTGATATTGCAAACTTTTGTATGCAATTTTTCCAATGGGTTGAATGATATTTGGAGTATGGACCCTGATCTAAAAGCCCGTAAGATTTATTTTTCTATTATAATAAATTTTAGATCAATTGTGAGCACATTTGTAGAGACCTAGGATTTTTCATGGACACCTCACCAAAGTGTCGGCCTCTTCATATCCCTACACCGAAAGCCACTCTTTTCCATAGTTGTACATCATACTCTCCCACACTGTATATACATGTACATGCTATACTCTACCACACTAAATTTGATCTCGTGAGATTATAAATTTTTTTATTTCTCACTCATAGTAAACTTATCCACAAATGATTAATCACTTGATAAATTTTTAGCTTAAAAATTCATTAATTAATATATTTATTGTTCTTTGAATTTCATAAAGTAGTTAATTAAACCACAATGGGCAGTCGACAAAAGTTAATTTAACTATAATTTAAGTCAACATTAAAAAGCTTAAAAATGACAATGTTTAATTAATAAGAGCCAACAATTTAGTTTCCAAAAATTATACTTTCGGAGAACTAGAATGTATTATAACTCCACCGCTATTTGTAGTTGTCTTGATATCTACCGAGAATATCACAACGGCAACATAAACTCGCCTAACAAGCACTCTTAGACCAACTCCACCCGTACTGTATAACTGTGATTTGGTGTTATGATTCACTCCACCCGAACGTGATATACAACGCTAATATAGCGTGAAGTGCTTTTCATTTATTGTTTTGCGCTATATATGATGCATTACTATTCATTACGCCAAATCAATTTTCACTTGTTATTTAGTCCTTATAAAATTTATCATTTACTCAATTGTCACTGTTTTATAAAAGTATTTCTTTTTTATCTAAAACATTATTTATATATATTAAATATTTTAAAAGACCACAATATTTTAAAATACAATATTGACATTTGGAGTTTGGGAATAACTAAAATGACATTAATATTAATACCGAAACGAAATAATATTACAACGGCGTCGAAATGCAAAACTTAAAAAAAGACATTAAAATAAAGGGTATGTAAATAATGAATAAGTGATATAATTGGAAGATATTAAATAAATATAAAGGTATGGAAATAAATAAGAGAAAGTGGAATATAAAATTAATATTTCTATTTGGTGTAAAAAATAGAGTTCGGTTGGAGATGAGGTAGTGTTTGATGTGACATGTACTGTAAAATAGAGTAGAAAATTGTGTAATCGGGTGGAGTTGGTCTTAGAGTCAAAACCATAGACAATCGAATGTAAGTTCAAGTAAATAACTAGAGAAATAAAAATGATTGTGTATTTTCTTATGTGGAGAGAGGGAATTCGAAAAAGGAAGAAAATAGTGTAAGAGATGACAAACTACTGAAGAGGCACGAGTGTTAGTATTTACATGGGGTTTCTCGGATTAAAAATTTATTAACTCTTATCTGCATAAAATGCTCTCTCTCTCTCTCTCTCTCTCTCTCTCTCTCTCTCTCTCTCTCTCAAAGTTGTGGACAATTTATCCTAGACAATTTTCACTTGGATCTTTGAAATCCTACCATCCCGATGAGTCAAAATTCAACAAATGTAGTTTTATCAATCTTTGATAAAAGAAAAATCAACTCATGAGCCAAACTTTATTATTAATTTTCTTTATACAAGTATCTTATATACACTCAAATATTACTATACATAAGATAAACTCTCATAATTGATTATTGATCAGAATGGCCCACTTTAGCGGTATATAACCACCATGCTCATTCGAATGAAACTTGACTATTATATTTGGATGTTTGTAAACCTTTCAAATTATTGTTTTTATAACTAATAAGAATAGTACTAAATGTAGATGGTAAAGATTCCCAACCATCTGACCCATTGAGAAGATAAGCACCTTGATCATGATCCTTGTATACATTCCCATTGTAATAGTCTTATAGCCATGTGCTAGGTTGGTTCTCTTACGGACCTAGCCTAAGGTCAGCAATGTGATAATAGTTAAGAGACTTGTACTATGGCACTTGGTGGCTAAAAACATTTGTCGTTTAGGGAGATTTATATGTTTAGAGGGAGGTCCCACTGATCACGTGGGTGTAACCCTCTATAAGACAGAAAATGGTCATTTACAAATCTCCTCTAATCCCTTCTCAACCAATTACCATCAATCTCCCACGGGAACTTTGGTCCCACCACACTTTCCTTCTATCTCCCTCTTCCCTATTTATTGTCACTCTACAACTCATTTGCTTCTACTTGATTTCTTTCAATCATATATGTTATTGAGATCATTAAGAGAGAGCGAGAGAGAGAGTGATTTTATCTATACAGAACATATATATCTACAGAGATGGGTGATTCTTCTGCGTCATACATACACTTGGTGAGAAAAAATAGAAATTAAAGGGAGATAAAGAAAGTACATGTTCATATATATATAGCTTTTGGCGATCATATTTGCTGTCCAGTTCTTTTGTTTATTTTGTGGAACATAAATTGATTCCTAATATATTCGCTTGCTGTGTTTTCAGGTGCAACACCTTATAGAGAAGTGTCTCATATTCCGGATGAGTAAAGAGGAGTGCATGGAAGCCCTCACTAAACATGCAAATATCAAACCGGTCATCACTTCTACTGGTTAGTTTTTATTACACAAACACGCATATATAGATACACTCTCTCTCTCTCACACACACACACACACACATATATATATATATATATATATGACTTTATGTTGGTGTGTGTGTGTTTGTTCCCGTTGATCTCATGCATGCAAAACGACATATTTTTATTATGTGTAGTAAGATCTATAATTGTTTGTGCATGTGTATTTGTAGATAAAACTCCACATATTTACGTACATGAGATCAATATAAACAGCGATCACTAGTAAGTTAAGTAAGAGAAATCATAAGATATTTTTAAAATTTCAACAAAGGAGTTTTCATGGCCTCAGGATAAGGTCGAAACCCCCTCAAGATATTAATGTTCAACGGCTAGGAACGTTTGGTGCAAGTAATTTGTCTTATTAGAAGGGAAGATAAATGATATATAATTTGCCTTATACACGCAGCAGGCATATTAATATCTTAATTTTTTATTTAATATTAATACACATTCTCTGATTATATATATATATATATATATATATATATATATATATATATATATATATATATATATATATATATATATATATATATATATGCTAAATTTGTGTCCAGTGTGGAATGAACTAGAGAAAGAGAACAAGGTGTTTTTCGAGGCCTACGCTCAATCCCAAAGGAAAGACGACAAAATGTCTGAGGAAGAGACAAGCCAAATGATACAGAAAATGATTTCGGATTCCTCCAAAAAAGATTCCGACGACTAATATAACCTAGAAAACGATCCAGGATTTGATCATCTATATATGTCTAATATATAAGTATAAATATTACCACTCTGTTCCAATCCAAGCTTCCTATAGATATCTTATAAAACCATGCGGTCCCAATTAGCTCTTCTTGATGTTGTGGAAAATCCAAGTGGACCTTGTTCTTTTGCAACAATGTATGTATATGCCATCTGCGGCAGCAAAGATTCTCTTCCACGTGGCCTATAAATTCATGCGGCGACCAATCCTGACGTGCCATGTTATTGTGCTATCCAATAGCCGATCAGAATTGGATTCTGCTAACTAGCTCTTGTTTTGTTTTATAAACACTCTGTGAAATACCGTACCTATTAATAGTAAATGCAAATTTGGAAGTTTTTATGATTTTATCGTTGTTTTTCTCCCCCTCATCGTCATCATCATCATCATTCTTATAATTATTATTAGGAAAAATAACACATATATATCCAATATTTTAGAGAAATGTCGAGTTTAACTTTTGGTTTTCAAAAATATCGAGTTCATACCTTTTATTTAACTAGAATGATAAAATTATACCCTGATATCGATAACAGTGTCACCAATCTCCTTTCATTGATATTAACTCTTATATAAGAATAACCGAATCAAATCCAAACCAGTACCCTAACTTCCAAATTCCCAATTTCGAAATAAAAATAGCCGTACATTGAAATTAAATAATAAAATTCATATATCTCAAGAGATGACTTCATTTGTGTTCGAATTGCAACTCTGAATCCTGAATTCTATATTTGAATCTATGATTTTGATGACTATCAACCGTTGATTTTTACCTATTTGCCTCTTTCTGTGTTCTTCACGATTAAGAGACTGTTGTTTATTTTTAGGTTTTTAAATAAATTACATATATGACGCGAATGAATAAAGATAATTGGTGTTTACATATAAATATTATAGTCAATGTTAATAAAATGTCAATAAAAAGAAGATTTGTGATACTGTTGTCTATTTCAGAGTATAATATCGTCATTTTGGTTAAACAGAGGATATTAACTCGACATTTTTGAAAATCAAAGATTAAACTCAACATTTCACTAAAACACAAGATATAGGTGTCATTTTCCCTTATTATTATTACAACTTTGTGTATAATATATTCATTTTGGAACATATGGTTGTGGCTTGGATTTCTTAATAATGTTTTTTTTCACCATGCACTTAAGGTCGAGCGCTATGAATACTAGCGTGTGATTATCATTAATTACAAACAAATTATGTAATAAATCAAGGAGTTCTATGATAACGAAGATATTGGAGAGAAATATGTTAATGTGCATGAGAGTGTCCCTTTTCTTTGTTCTTTTGATTGTATGTTTGAAAGTTATTTTTATAACCGCTAAGTGATCTGTGTGTGAGTGTTTATTTGTATAATCGTTTAGAAGTTGAGTATTTTTTATTGAGGTAATTATTGAGAACTACGTGTTTTCGGACGCTTATTCGAATTAAGGTATGACCTCAAATTTTTAGTTTTGTTAGTCTTTGACTTGCTGACTTCTAATCTATAGTGGGAAATCTTCAATGTAGAATGATGCCACAATGAGCAGTGAAATCTTTGTGGATGAATTAGGTGTACACCACGGTAGTTTTGAGCACAAATTTTTATTAGTTTTAGAGCTAAGAGAATCTTCTCCATCTAAATATTATGTATTTTTCAATCTGGTCAATATTGGAACTTACAAGCCTATTTTTAGTTGCAATATTTTTCTCTAAAACAACCAAAAAGTATTCAAATTTCATGGCAATAATACCGAGAATCGAAGAAAAAGCACAAATATTATTCTCAATGTCGCATGCGGCTCATTACTCGGTGTAAAGCAGGGTCCTCACTTGCGAATACTCCAACTTTCAATCTCTGACCTCGATTCCACGCGTCTCGTGTGTAATCGAAGCACTATCCTTAGCGAATGTCGACTCAAACTCTGTGTACTGACTATCTCTAACTATTCATGCAGTCGGAGCAAATGGGTGAGTTTTTAATTGTCAATATGTTCCGAGGGAATATGCAATTTTGACTATACAAATACACAGAGTTTGATCTCAATCCGCCTCAAGTTGTATCGTAACCGTTTTGTTTTATAGTATAACCTCAATGCGACTAAGGTGTATCCGAGGGCAACCTATGCATACCCTACAATATTAAGATAGCTACAAACAGGGACGATGTTATAATCAATTAATTTTTGTTGCTCCAAAAGTATGATTTTTGTATATTAAGCTTTTAGCTCTTATTAAGTAAGCATTAAAACTATATTATTCATTTTGTGGCGATGCTATTGTCATTGTTAAAGGGGTTTAATGTCGAATTAAATTATAATCAAACAAATTAAATTTCGTCAACATCTTACATAGTTGAACTGTTTATTGAAAATCAAAGAACAATTGATATTTTAATTAATAAGACATTCTAAACTATTAAAAAAAGTGATTAATCATAAGGTGACTTTTGTATTACTTTGTACACGTGATGAGTACACATGAGTATGATTTTTTTTTTTATATACAATATCATATAATCTCACAAGATTGAAAATAGCGTGGGCGAGTATAGCATTGATCAGCGTTCACGATACATATATTACACATGTCCTCATATTGTACATATGTCCTCGCGTGGGCGAGTATAGATATAAAGGCTGCTAATAATCTCACTACCATTATTAAAAAAAAAAAAAAAATAATCTCACTATCATATTGTACACTCATTGTCTAAATTTCACCTCATTGTCCTCTGTATATGCTTCAATTTTTCTGACCACTAGATCACAGAAAAAGTTCGATCTAATAGCTAAATAAATAATTGAGGGTTGAGCAAATAAAAATAATAACAATTGAGGGGCCAACTCATCGTTGGCTTTTTTTTTAATTTTTTTTTTATCGCAGTGATTGCTTTATCTACACAGACCGGTGTATTACCCAAATTGAGCTTCTCTTCTTAGAAAAAATCACTAAGTTTACTTGTCGGTAACTATTGGAATAAAGTGTTGATAATATATAATAAAGAGGATTTATTATCTTGTGAGCTGCTGATTTTAGGCAAAATTTTGAGTCGGATCCACTCAAGTAATTTGAATTATTCTAGCTTATTCTTATTCCTTGCGAAAATGGGTATAATATTGATTATTAATTTTCAAAGATCAGAGCTATAATGAACGAGAAATTGATGCTCAAAGCTTGCTTAAAGAAAGACAATTAATTGTGTTAAGTGTTAACACATTAGTTGTGTGTATGAAGTGAAGT
This sequence comes from Urtica dioica subsp. dioica, assembly GCF_054948205.1. NCBI lineage: Eukaryota > Viridiplantae > Streptophyta > Magnoliopsida > Rosales > Urticaceae > Urtica > Urtica dioica. Next base: position 13,442,955 of record NC_142767.1, on the reverse strand, counting down.
GCAAGAGTTCCACATGGAGTGAGAATAAACAATTGTGTGGGCTTATATAACAAATTTGTTCAAAAGGGTTTGAGTTCGCAAGAGTGACCCAAATTTGTAGATGGTCAAGAATTTAGACAAGCCCAAGTCCACCACACACGCGCGCTCGCTTCCGCTCTGTGGTCTGGTCGTGTCGAGCCGGACTGGGCTGGGCTTGGACTTGTTTGTGGTAATCCTTACTTTTTATGGCAATTTTTACATGTTAAATTTCTCATTCCACAAATAACTCTGATATTATTCTGGGAATTAAACTAAGGAGTGTTGTAACTGTGCAATTTAATGCATCGGTTATGCACAAGAATGACGTATCTAACTGTTTGCATGAGTAATTAACAACGTAATAATTGAGCTTTAATGCGTTTAAAGGCCATAATGGCTTGACAGTTACTCAAACCTTGAGGCTATATATAAAGGTTTTTAGCTCTCATTCAAAACACACCAAAAATTCGCTCTCTCTCAACTTTTCCTTCTCAAATTGTTTTTTATTTTTCTTTGTAGTTGGTGTTTGATTCTGTTACAGTTGAAAAGTAGATGTACTATTTATTGTGATGTTTCTAAGGATGTTCTAACAGGTTAAGAAACAACTTATTAGTTTAGCAAAATAACACAAGCACGTAAACTGAAAATAAAGAAACAGAAGATAGGTAAGCCGGTTCGGCTAATTGTCACTACAAGAAATACCACATTTAGCGACGAAACTATTAGCGACGACTTAATCGTCGCTAATAAATCGTCGCTAATCACCCTTTTAGCGACGATAAAATCGTTGCTAATTCTTTGGTGCGAAAAATATTGAAGTTTGGCGGCAAAGATAATTAGCGACGACTTAATCGTCGCTAATTCTTTTTTGTTGTCGCTAAGTTCGCGGGAAAATAATTAGCGACGATAAATTCGTCGCTAATTATTTCTGAATTCATTTAGCGACGACAAATTCGTCGCTAAAGATGTTGAATTAATTTCGAATTTTAAAGAGGGAAAAATCCCTCCAATTTAATTAAGACGAAAACATTTAGCGACGATAAAATCATCGCTAAAGATTGTTTTATCGTCGCTATACAATTAGCGACGAAATAATCGTCGCTAAAGGTCATCCAATTTATGACGAATTTTAAAGAGGGAATAATCTCTCCCATTAAATTTAAACGAAATGATTTAGCGACGATAAAATCGTCGCTAAACGTATGAAATTTACTAATAGCGACGATTTAATCGTCGCTAAATGTCTGGTGAACGTAAGTTCATTTAGCGACGAACCTAAATCATTTAGCGACGAAAAAATCGTCGGTAAAGATCTTTAAATACCAGAAACGCGACCCAGCTCCTCATTCGCTCAGAAACCCTAAATTCTACTTTCTCTCTCTACTTTCTCCCTCCTCCGCTGTGAGAAACGACCGCCGTGTGTCGCCGACGCTCCTCCGCCGTGTGCCTCGCCGGTAAGTCTCTCTCATCACTACTTCTCTCTCTCTCCTCACATCTCTCTCCTAAAGTCCCTCTCTCTCCCATTACAGCTCATCCTCCGCCGCTCCTCCGCCGCTCCGCCGCCGACGCCGACGCCGACGCCGCTCCACCACCGACGCCGCTCCACCACCGACGCCGACGCCGCTCCGCTTCTCTGGCCGCGCGCGCTCTCTCTCTTGATCTTGATCGGTAAGTTTTTTTTTTACAAACTATATATATATATATATATATATATATATATTAGTTAGTTAGTTATAGGATTAATATATATTAGTTATAAATTTATGTATATATTAGTTATATAGTTGTATATGATTAATATATATAGGATTATAAACTTTAGTTATAAATTTATTTTAATTAGTTATAGGATTATAAACTTTAGTTATATATTTGTTATAAATTAGTTATAAATGAATTATATAATTTTAGTTATAAATGTTTGTTATATATTTTTTAGTTATAATTTTAGTTATAAATGAATTATATAAGTATAAATTAGTTATAAACTTTAGTTATATATTTGTTATAAATTAGTTATAAATGAATTATATAATTTTAGTTATAAATGTTTGTTATATATTTTTTAGTTATAATTTTAGTTATAAATGAATTATATAAGTATAAATTAGTTATAAATGAATTATATATTTTTAGTTTATAAATTTGTTATAATTTATATTTTTAGAATTATATATTTGTTATACCAAATATAAATTTTATAAATTATAAATGAATTATAAATATTTGTTATAAATTTTATAAATTATAAATGAATTATATATTTGTTATAAATTTTATATTTGGTAAAATTATGTAAAAATAATTAGTTAGTTTATGTAAATTAAATGGAATTGTATTTAATTGTTGTTAGAAATGATTAAAAATGTGATGGATTATGAATTTTAATAATCGAACCACTGAGGTTGGATTTATTGTTAGTTTTAGGACGTTTCTATGCAGGTTTTAAAGTTAAAGGCTTGATGCCGGGTTGTTAAGTTTATAGGGGAGGTTCTGTCGAAATTTCGGTAGGATCGATCGTGAAATTATAAAATAAAATCCGAAAACTACTAAATTTTGAAATGTTCAATCTATAGGTAAAATGAGTTATCCAAATAGGAATTGGATAATCGAGGACCAACGTTTAAGCGTTGAGTTTGCGGCTGGCATGACAGAGTTCATGGCAATGGCCCGACAACACGTAAATGTCGAAGGACGAGTTAAGTGTCCATGCAAGAGGTGTAACAACGTGTTGATGCAAAAAATTCCTGATATAGAGAATCATCTCTTTATCAGAGGATTTAAGAGGAATTACACGAGGTGGAACTTTCACGGGGAGGAAGAAGATGACGTAATGCAGTATCAGACGGAGTTCAGAGGAGGAGGGATGTTTGATGCTGTACACGATATCTTAGATCACAACGACGTAGACGGTGACGATGACAGTATTGACCCGAATGCAGAATACCAGAGTGGACAGTTCGATGACCTTTTCAGCGACCTGAACACAGAATTATGGCCGGGTTGTACGGAGTATTCGTCACTCTCATTTGTTGTCACGTTGATGCATTTGAAAGTGATGAACAAGTGGACGAATAAGTCGTTTGATCAGCTTCTGAAAGTACTGAAAAAATCTCATCCGATCGACAACACGATTCCAGAGTCACATTATGAAGCAAAGGCGAAATTGCGTCGATTTGGTATGGGTTACGAGTCGATTCACGTTTGCAAACACGATTGCGCGTTGTTTTGGAAGGACAACGCCAATCTAGACGAGTGTCCAGTTTGTAATGAGAGTCGGTGGCTGATGAAAGACGGTCGAAAAAAAGTAGCGCATAAAGTGTTGCGCTACTTTCCACTGAAAGATCGACTTAAGCGACTGTACGCGAGTCGGCACACAGCTCTAGAGATGCAGTGGCACGAGAATGAACGCATTAAAGAGGATGGTGTACTGCGACATCCTGCTGACGGAGCAACGTGGAAGGAGATCGACCGAAAATATCCCATGTTTGCGACAGAACCGAGGAACGTCCGGCTTGGACTTGCCGCCGATGGTTTCAACCCATTTGGTGACATGAGTTTATCGTACAGTATGTGGCCGGTAGTCTTGACTGCGTACAATTTACCGCCGTGGTTGTGCATGAAAACATCGTACTTGATGTTAACATTGCTTATACCAGGTCGTAGTGCGCCGGGTAAAGACATGGATGTTTTCTTACGACCGCTGATTGATGAGCTGAAGGAATTGTGGGAAACCGGTGTTGTGTTGAGAGATGGTTCGACCGGTGAGCTATTCAGGTTGTTTTCCGTACTTCTATGGACGGTGAATGATTTTCCAGCGAGAAGCAGTTTGTCGGGATGGAGTGGTCAAGGGTACCTTGCTTGTCCGACGTGTAACAACGACACACCATCTTTCAAGGCTCGAAACAAGATTGTTTACTGCGATCATCGTCGATTCTTGCCGTTGTTACACCCGATGAGGAAGAGCAAACTGTACAAGGTACGAAATGAGAAACGACCACCACCAGTGAGAAAATCAGCGAGCGATATACTTCGACAATTGCGATTAGTGGGAGATGCAACCCCGGGGAAGCACTCTGACTTCGGCGGGAAGAAACGAAAGCGCGATGCGAGTGAGCTGAATTGGACAAAGAAAAGTATTTTCTTCGAGTTGCCGTATTGGTCGAGTCTTACGCTGAAGCATAACCTCGATGTAATGCATATAGAAAAGAATGTATGCGACAATCTTCTGGGTACCTTGCTGAACATCGAGGGGAAGACGAAAGACACAGATAAGGCGCGGTTGACTTTGGCGGACTGGAACATAAGGCACGAGCTTCATTTATACCAAGAAGGAGATAGATGGATGAAACCGCCTTCGTCATACACTCTGACACCTTCAGAACGGAAGCGGTTTACTGAGTTCTTGAGATCTGTCAGATTTCCCGATGGTTTTGCGGGGAATTTGAAGAAGAATGTTACCGCGGATGGGAGGTTGACGGGTTTGAAGTCTCACGATTGTCACGTGATTATGCAGCGCCTATTGGCTCCTGCTATTCGTCCTTTTCTGGAGCGAACAATTCGAGATGCCATAATAGAGCTCTGCAACTTCTTCAGACTTATTTGCTCTAGAACGCTGGTAATTTCAGACATTGAGAAGGCGCAAGAGGATGTGAAGCTTATATTGTGTAAGTTGGAACGAATTTTCCCGCCTGATTTCTTCACAATCATGGTTCATTTGGTAATGCATCTACCGGAGGAGGCAATTAACGGAGGTCCAGTTCATATGCGGTGGATGTACCCATTTGAGAGATACCTTGGAACGCTCAAGAACTTTGTGCGTAATCGAGCTAGACCAGAGGGTTCAATTGCCGAAGCCTATGTTGTAGATGAAGCATTGACATTCTGCTCAAGGTATCTAGAAGGCGTTGAGAATCGTTTCAACATGCCCCAACGAACAGACGTCGCGTCTAACTTCGAAGGTGTCGAACGGGAGTTATCGGTGTTTCAGTCATCAAGTTGTCGGCCTTACGGGAAGATGACCACGATACGCTTAGATGAGAATATACGATTGCTCGCTGAGTGGTACATTTTACGAAATTGTCCCGAAATTGACGATTTCATGAGGTAAATGAGTGAAATAAATGAACTTGAATTATATTTATACGAAGTGATGTATTAAATGAACATGAATTTTATTTCAGTGAACACATAGATCTCATGGAATTAGAAGGTCGGCCAGATGTTGAAGAAGCGCATCGACTTGAGTTCCCAAAGTGGTTTTGGGAAAAGGTATTTCACTACCAAACTAAAAAAATATGAGATAATTACTAACCGACTCGTTAATGGTTGTATGTAGGTATTTCGCATGAGCCAAGACGGATTATCCGTTACCTCCGAATTATATGCATTGGCATTGGGACCACATTTCGCACCACAGACGTATCCGTGTTGTGTAGTGAACGGGGTTAAATTTATCTCTCGTCAACGTGATAGCAGAAGAACAACTCAGAATAGCGGGGTATGTGTACCAAGTGAAGGAGGTCACGACTTCTACGGTCAAGTAGAAAACGTCATTGTCTTGACGTATCAGAACAATTGTCGCGTCGTCTTATTTCAATGTTGTTGGTTCGGTGATCAAGATCCGAGGAAAAGGACACGCAACGACAATAACTTGACAAGCGTGTATGTGGCAAAAGAATGGTACAAAGACGAGCCATTTATTTTGGCAACTCAAGCGAAACAAGTTTTCTACTTGGAAGATAACTTGAATGGTCCTGATTGGCGAATCGTCGAAGAGTGTAATCATCGAAATGTGTGGGATCTTCCTGATATTGACCTCATTCTTGGTCAATCTTCGTCTTCCGTTCAGTTGTCAGTAGAACCGTTAGATTTAGATTCACTGTCAACGCGTCATCAGTCTGCGATACCAGAGCCCGTGAGCAACGACGCAGTGAACTTGTTGGAGAATATTGAAGAAGAAGAGTTTATCGATGATGAAGAAACTGAGGACGAAGATTTGATGGAAGAAGATGATTTGTCAGACGACGATGATTGATAGTATATAACGTTTTTCATTTACTTACTAAATTAATTGATTTAAATCATTAAGAATGCATAACCAAATATTTTTTTTTTTGAATTTCAGATGGCTGCGGCTACAGGAGCTGGAGGCAGCGGAGGCGGGGATGACTTCTTAGCCCGTCTCCCGAATTATTGCCAGTCGGCGCCCGTACGTGATGGCGTCGAAGAAGAAGACGAGGATATCGAACCGGCCGTGCGTGGGCCGACGGTCGGGCTTCGATCTGAGCGTGCACGGCGCCCCGGGGTGAAGGAAGTCGTTGTTTATAACGAGGAGTTTCAGTCGTTCTTGCAGCCAGAGCGCGAGATGGATCCGGATCTCGCGACGTTCGCGAACACGCTCGGGTTGGTAGTCCGAGACAAGATCTCGCCTACGGTCCCAAGGTGGACGAATGCGAACGTGGGGCCGGCGAAGGAGGCCGAGATCCGAGCAGCGATTCGAGACAAGTACGACATTCGAGTCGATGGTGATGCAACCGGGAAGAAGAAGGCGATTGTCGATGCGGCAATCATTCGAGACGCGAAGACTCGTCTTCGCGATTGGAGGCATACATTGCGGTCGTGGTTCGACATCGACTGCAAGAGCAGCGTACAGGTGGCGCGGTCGCTGAAACCGAAGACCGTTAAGCTCGACACCGAATGGGAGACGCTGATACAACGATATACGAGCGATGAATTTAAGGTAATATCGAATCATTTACGTTACTCGAATGTTTATTAAACGATTTGTTATTTACGTGTACGTTTACTTATATTACAACAGGCTATACAAGCGAAGAATAAGGCGAATCGCGCGAAGAATAAGACGAAGACTCGACAGGGGACGATTGGGTTCTCGACCCACCGCATGAAAAACGTAAGTTTTATGTTTATATGATACATCAAATCGTTAAAATTATCTAACACTTGAAGTTTTGTTTACATGCAGAAGAGCGTCGAGACAGGCGCATTCGAGAGCTTGTTTGCGAACTACAAGCGCCAACATCAGTCCGACAAGTCTGAATGGCTGACTCCTGAAGCCTCCGCACGTTATGTAAGTTTACATTTATTTTTCTTATTTTTCGATTAATATATACTAACTAGTTAATTATATCAGGATCGACTGGTCGCTAGGTTCAACACGTTGCGAGCGGAGGCTGAGCACCAAGGAGCGGACGTTGATATTTCCGTTCTAGAGCAGCAGGCGATCCGCGATATTATGGGTTCGCGGACTGATCACTTGACCGGCGTCGGACGTTTGGTGCCACAGGGAGCACGGATGGCGGCTGAAGTCGCCGAAGTCTACGGTTCGGAGGCTGGGACGTCGCAACCAGGATATGTCTCGCAGGAGGTGTTGGCATCGACCCTCGCCGCGTTCGCCGAGACAATACAGAGTCAGGTGCCCGGCCTCAACCTTAGCTCGTTCATGTCCCAATTTCCGCAGAGTTCGCAGCAGGCTCCGTCATCCCACAGCCAGCAGACTCCGACGGCCGACGTCCACACTCCGACGCCCGACGTCCGCACTCCGACGGGCGGCCAGCAAAGGACTCCCGACGCCAGCCAGCAGACGACGCCCGGCGGACCAAGTCAGTCTACTCCGACGCCGCAGCCTGCAGAACTTCAGCGCCAGCAGAAGAGCGTTTCTCGTCGAGGAGGGGGAAAACGAGTGGCGGGACGACAAAGCAAACGTCGCGACTAGTGGTTTATTAGTTCTTTTGTGTATTTATTATTTACATATTTCTCGATAACCGAAAACGTACGTAACCGGATTTTATATAGTTGTTGATTTGGATAATATAATTTAGTTTTTATATGATTTTTCATTTTAGAATTTCACAACAAAAAAACCGTAAAAAAAAATAATTAACGACGAAAAAAAAATAATAATAATAATAATTAGCGACGATTTTATCGTCGCTAATTATCATTCACACAACGTTTTAGCGACGACTTTGTCGTCGCTAATTGGCGCGGGAAAAATTCCCGCGTGAATTAGCGACGATAAAATCGTCGCTAAAACTCTGTTTCACAACGAAAAAAACTTCTCGTCACAACATTTAGCGACGACTTTGTCGTCGCTAATTGACGCGGGATTTTTTCCCGCGTTAATTAGCGACGACAAATTCGTCGCTAATTGTCTGTTTCAAAATGAAAAAAAATTTCTGGTTACAACATTTACGGACGGTTTTATCGTCGCTAATATCGTCGCTAAATATTTACCGACGATTAAATCGTCGCTAAATATATTTAGGCACGGCGAATTAGCGACGACTTTTATCGTCGCTAATATCGTCGCTAAATACATTTAGCGACGATTTCAGGGTTATTACCGACGAATAAAATCGTCGGTAAATGTTGTAAATGTTGTAGTGTGTGTCTACTTCTGGAGGGATGATACTCTCGATAGACAGAGAACTTTCCTACACGGTAAAGTAAGTACAACGTCGGACAACCATGGATGATCACCTTCTAAGTTTCTTATAACTTCAAATTACCCTAGCAATTTCTAACTCAGGCTCCCCATGTGTTTGAGCTCCCTTCACTTTCCACTCTCACTCTCCCAATGTTTTAACAACGTTTATTACAATACGTATTTTACAATAACTTGAATCAACACACAACTAACTATGTGACAAGGCTCTAACAATGGCTGTCAACAAAACAGAGTAACAAGCACACATAGGACATAGTATTTTGGTGACGACGACTGCAACAAAATTCCTAGATGAGTAACCCTACCAAAGAGGGAAAGCGACCCTTATATAAGACACAAACCAGCGTAGTGTCTTTGGCTAGGGTTTCCCAATGCATTTGGAGAATGCTTAGTGGACGATCAGAAAAAAGTGCAGAAACGAATCAAACAAAAAGCATGTCAGTAGAAATCCACGTCAATGTACAGGCGTGTAAAACAGACACCTCATGTTGTAGGAGGATGTTTCCAACATCGCTGATAACAACAATTTTTCCGTAACAAAAATAGCCAACTCAACGTAACAACAACAATATTAGTTCGTTGGAGAAGTTCTGTAGGTGCAAGGCTCTACTTAATCCGCTGTTGTATCTTGGGAGGCAAATTGCTCGTCGTTTTTTCAGCACTCAATCCTCACCCAAACGAGCCTTATAACATTTATATTTTACACTATCCTAAGAAAAATAGTAAAATAAATCGTTAAAACACCATTTACATCTAACACTTTTCTGACAATCATTAAAATGAAGTGTTAAAACAAAATTTCCTAACTGGATCTCTATGCTTTCCTTTTTTAGGAAACTGTGGAGGAGGCAGAGGAAGAATAGCTTCAAACCGATGAGTTCAATGAAGAACATGTGGGAACTTTCAATAATTAGAATTTCGGTTAACAAGCTAAAAATTAACCGAAGCTAAAAATTAATATGATTGTAGTTAAATATAACTAAGAAATAAATATATATAATAATCAATTCAAGCTAATTAATTAATAAAATAACCTAAAAATTTAAGTTTTTAGTAAAATATTCATACTTAATTTTGTCTAGAAATTTTTTGACATAGTCAATGAAATATATTGACCATAGCAATGAATCACTTTCAAAAAATTTATTGACAACGTCAAGAAAAAACTATTGACACATGGTACTTGCACATTTATGTAAATTTTAATTATTGCACAAATTTTAACCATTTTATAAAGAGAATTATAACAAGAATTAATGATATTTTTGCCCTCTGAACTATGGCATTAACACGTGACTCCCGAAATTTTGAAAATTGATTTTTCACTCATTCATCTCATACCTCATTGTATCTTTAATCCTTCAGTTAGTAATGTCGTCAAAATGGATTGAAAATGAACATGTGTTCGTCATGTGTTGGGGGAAAAATAGATTTTATTGTTTTGGCCCCGTCGAACGTTTTAAACAGACTTAATAAATAGAAAATGGTATTATTTAAATCATTATTTGTTTGAATCATATATATTATGTATATACTTCATTGTCATGACTTCGAAAAGACCCGAATCGAAGAACCGGGGTTTTCTTTCAATATTGTGATTTATATATTCAACCTGTCGTTGAGAGCTTCCTTCTAGTCGAAGCGAGATGAAATCTAGCCAAAGCTCATCCGTGCACCAAAGACCGCACGCACAAGGAAACAGCGGCGAAGCGAGAGATTGAGGTTAGCATTGACATGCTCCAACTTGTTTATGTGGTCTTGGAGGAGTTGAACGTACGTCATGGACGGCGGATAATCTTGGGCGAAGGTTTTTTGGATGTCCTGTGTATAAGATTTGTGTATGTTTTCATCTTTAATTTTTCAGTTTTTCAAATCATCAATAAAAATTTCCAATACTATCAGAATAAGAGTATGAAAGCTTGTGGCTTTTTTGGGTGGATACACCCACCTATGTGTTCAAGATCGATTCAATTAATTCTCAACCTGTTGAAGAAGATCAATTCATTTGAAGCCACGCTGCCAGAGTCAATTACGAAAGATTTTCAAGACCATTAACGAATTGTGACAATGAATGCATGACATGATCTGAAACAAATTAAGTTTTTTATTGTTGCTATTCTATTGATTGTTTGTTTATTGTTGTTCAAGTAAGTATTTGTATGTAGTAGGTTTAGGCATGGAAGTGTAATGTTGTGACAACATGTAATGTAGTGTATGAAAGTATTTGTTATTGGTCATCTCATCAATGCATTACTTCATGTATGCGAATGGGTAATATGCTTGAAATCATATAATGTACATACCCAGAATATCATTAATGTCATCATACTCGTCCCAAAAAGATTGACAACATGCATTACTATCATGTACTTCTATATTTTTCATTTGCTATACTATCACTTCTACAACGTTAGAAAACATCATTATACATCAATTTTTGCGCCCTTTTTACAAAAGTTTGTAACTAAAAGAGGACTACATACAAGCCTAATCTTAGTCCTATCAAGACCAACTTAGTCTCGAAATAAACCCATGTTAAGGATATTGCCCACTGAAGATAATGAAGAAGAATAGTTACTAAATACAATGATATAATAGAAAGTTTACTTTATTATGATTATTGATTAGTGAGTTATTTTCTAGTTAGAATCAATAACAACTATCATCCGTAGTCTTCGTATTAAACTGAAATTATATGTTGGGCATTTAAGTTCAGGCCGTGAGCTAAAACATGGTCCGTGAGTAATCTAAACTTGGGTAGCTAGATTGAAAATCACATATGTGAAACATTGGTGAAAGGTTGATCACTATGTAAGAGCATTCTATACAGTTGGTCTGTATACGACCGGGACAGATCTAGATTAGATGCTCGTTTATGTAATTGTTACGATGCACAAAACTTGGTCGACTGATGGTCATATGATATTGGATCTAAGTCCTGAAGTAGTCACAGACTTCTAGATTATATTACCAAGTTCTTTGATTCATTCGTTCATGGCTACATAGACGCCTAAATACCTATACCTCGGAAACTCGGGATATGATCTGAGCGGCATGTGATTCATAGATACATAATCTAGCCCTCTTGACAAAGGGTCAATGTTCACTCACATAAGTGTTGATTCCAGAGCCAATAAATTATCGACACTTTTGTAGTAAATTTGTACGAAAGAATTTTTCGAGGGGAAAACAACAATCCTTAGGGTTGATATGTAGCAAGAAGGGTATAACGGCAATATTTGACCTTTCTCGTTTCATGTTGAACCTGGAGGATTGATATCATGTAGTGACTATATCAATAGACACACATAAACATTGAGTAAAATGTAATTCTAAAAACAAGTAGAGTTAAGTCTCAGTTCATCTTGTGATGTAACATCGAAGATTGACGAATCGAATGAATAAGAGAAAATAGAGATTTTGTCTATTTATTCGGATTCGTAGAGCTTCATTTAATAGGTTCATAGTCCCCAAGGTGATTTTGATAAGATGGATAGAGATAGTCATAATAATTAGATAAATGATTACACACTCACTACTGCAACTTGATTGCAATATATCTTTCGCATTCGTAATAAAGTATTTTACGAATAAGTTGTTTATTGTTAAGTAACTTTAGAATATCACTGGCAATTAAATGGGCATGTAAAAAGGAAATTTTAATCAGCCCAAAAGGGCTTATGGTATGCATGTACAATGAGGTACATGGGCCTTGGATTTGTTTTATCAAAGCCTATAATAAGATCGAGACTTTTCTGAAATAGAAATAAATACTAGTTATTATATATGATCCAATTTGGTGAGTATATAATATATTAATTATTTATGATAGTATCATAGAGATACATAGAATACTATATCTTATTGTGAGAAACAAATAATATACTAATACTGTATTTATTGAGAAGATCATGGAAATATTATATATTATTTAGTTACTTGAATAATATATTTTAATATGAGAAGTAAATAAGTATTAGATGTCATCTGAATATTTTATTTATTAAAGTATATTTGATATATTTGATTTAGTCTATTAATATAATGAATATCTTATATTAAATAGAATAAGTTCAAATCAAATAAAAAAAAAAGTGCATATTTTATTTGGGTAAAAGCTTGAAACCTATACATAAATAGCTTAGGGTAAGAGGAAAAATGCTCAATACAGTGTCTTCAACTCTTGGAATTCACGCATCCCCCCTTTCCCTTCACTTGGATGTTTTTTCTCTCTTCTCGGAGTTGAGAAATTCGTTCAACCCACTTCCCAAAGAAAGAAATAATTATTCTGATACTTTGTTGAAATAATTAATGAGTTAAGACTTGACGAACACCTAGGTCTCTATCCTTCCAGAGATTATATCTTGGAAGATTACGATATCGATCAGCCCGAGCAACCGAGGAATCGACGATCCGAGAATAAGGAGGAGTCGAGGAATCCAAGAGTAAGGAGATCAATAAAGCTTGGAGCGTGGAGGATATGTAGCTTAGTCGAAAGGTATGTAAATATGAAATCCTCTTATGAAATTGTGTTGATTGTGTTGGCGCAAATATTAGATCTGTTGTTGTTGAATAATTTTGAGTGTCCTGATAATTATTGTTTACATTAAATAGGAGCTTAAATGCACAAGAAACGGCCCCCGGAAGTGAAAGTCAAAGCTAGAGAAAAGTCAACATTAGCCTCGCGCGTTGCGCTAGAGGAAATAAGAGCACGCGATGTGCAAGACCATGACGCGTCTTGTATTGTCACCAAGGATCTCTGATCCAAGTGCGATGGATGCGCAAAACGCCACGCGTCGCACACGACTAAAGTGCGATGCGCTCAAAGCCCGTACGCGACGCGCGCAGTAACAAAGACAGCTTTTTAAAGAGCTAATCTCAGCCTTTTGATCCCATCCAAGGGCCCAAAAAGTTATGAAAATATGGATTGGATACCATAAAGTCTTAACTGGGTCAAAGTTCATCATTCATCTCATACATTAATACTCCATTGTTTTAGATCTAGACCTATATTCTTAGAGAAAGAGAAGCCATTGGAGAGCCCTTGGAGTGAAGAAGAAGAAGAAGAAGAAGAAGAAGAAGAAGAAGAAGAAGAAGAAGAAGAAGAAGAAGAAGAAGAAGAAGAAGAAGAAGAAGAAGAATGAGGAGGAGGAGGAAATGACAACCCTCATCATCCTCATCATCAACCTCACTCTTTGTTATCCCTTTTTCTTTACTCTAAGAAAAAGAAGGAAGAAGTGACAACCCTCATCATCCTCATCATCAACCTCACTCTTTCTTATTCATTCTTCTCTACGCTTTTTTTGTTTTCATCTTTGTAGAATTATTTTACTTGTTTTTTAAGTTTCTTGCTTGTTCTTAGTGTTCTTGAGTTTTGGATCTTGGATTTGAGTTTGGATCATTGTTGATTTATGTTTTGATCTTGTTTTTATTTCATTTGAGTATTGTTGGAATTTAATCTTGATTTTTAACATTGAATAGAATATATTTTGATTTTGCCTTTGAATACCATGTCTCTTTACTTTCTAGTTCTCTTTCTTTTGCTTATTTTCATTTTTCTTTACTTAATTTCAATCATGGATAGCTAGATCTTTAAAGGGACATGATGTAGTTGGTAATTTGATGATGTTCAATTTTTTTTCACGGGAATGTGGGAGTGTGTCATCTCTAGTTAGAGAAGTTAACTAATTAGTGAATCTCTAGGCAAGTTTTGAAACCGAGAGATAATAAACATGCAAGTTCTACCCTTCCCGTCACAAATTTACCTAGATCTATAGAAAGACTAGGGGATCAGTGTATTCGTTTGAATCTCGGGTGTATCGCGATTGTTTGTTTTAATAAGACCCAAGCCGAGAGGTGTAAGTTCGTCAACCAACTAGGTCCCTAAAGACTCGAGAGAGATTATCATAACCCACTTCATTGACCCAACGAAGTCATGTCCCTTGCTTTTATCATACTTGTTTATAACATCATTTAACTTTCTTGTTTAGTAATATTTCTCACAATACAATTCAAAACCCCCCAACTTTTATTGTTCCTAATTTTATATTCAAATTCGAAAGAAATTAGTTGATTCTATATATCGAATCATCTAGTACTCGTGTGATCGATAACTCGTGCTTTAAGTACGACACGCGTGCACTTGCGATGTGTGTGTAGAGAGAAATCTCCACACATTCACCGGCCCCGTATGGTATGTTCTCGGCATTCAATAACTTGTTTGTTTCCAAAAATCTTGTAAATACGAAGGCCTAGGTCATTATTCCACTTCTCACCTGCGAGCCTTTATTTGGTGAACCGTCGTAGTAGATACATCCTTATGCGCTGAAGCATTGACAATATCAGTTTTTGCTTTGCTATAAGCAATGCTCTAGTCCCATTGAAACTCTCACATAGATTGTTCAATATAGTTTTCAGGTTGGATTAATAATCGGTAATAATTTTTGATGAGTTGATGTCAATATTTTCAATACTTATTTATTTAAACTATAATTAGTCAAAGGGTACTTTTATCTATTTTATTCAGTTAATAATGAGTGACACTTATGTGTAATTATTAACTAAACATTAACTAAATTACAATTTTAGCCTTTCAGAAAACCTATTTGTTAAGAGTGCCCTTTTATAAACCCATTAGCTACCATTGACTATATTTTACTAATCTTTGTCGAAGGTGCACTAAAATAATTAGTGCAAGCTGTAAAAGGCCATAAATAGAAATTGCTAGATATCACCGTCTAAATAAAAACATATTTTTTCACATCATCTAGTTTCCATATATGATAGATGTGATCATACTCTACCATATAGCTTCTCTATTGGTAATATGTAGCATTGTTATTAAGGGTCTCTCTCAGCCATATCTCTTGCTTATCATAGTAGTAGAACCAATAAGGTCCTTAGAAACCCAAAAGCCTAGAGCAATTTTATGGGTGGACCTTCGGAGCCCACCCCGCGATGACGTGCTCCTTCGCCGCCTTGGTCTTCTGGAATGAGTCCAGAGCAAATAGAAGCTGCCAAACAAAAACCAGATTCAGTCTTGGCAAAGAAGAGCACAACTATTCGTTTCATTGTGGAATGATATATATGTATATCATTACACTTCGCTAATTGGAAACAGCACAAGTTCTGTACAAAACTTACACGGTTGAATTCTTCATTGATGTTTCAGAGTTGTTTGAATGAGTGTTAATAGGACTACCACATGTTCTCAAACTAAAACGATTAGCTTCTATATGCTCATTATTCAAACCATGATTTTTGAGATATAAAGGTGAACCATGAAGACTATGCATCAAAATTAAAAACAAATGTTAATATGTTACTATGGGTTATCATCAATTTAATGAAATACATAGAATAAAGCAGATTGGAAAACCCATTGATATACAGATACATCCCAACATTGTCCAACCAACTAATATGATTAACAAGATCGAGAGATTCTATTAGACCAGATCTAACCCACAGGATCCAGAAAAAAAAATTAAAAGAAAGACACGTGTAAAAGACGTTGATCGACAAAACCTTGCAAAGCCTGGGAAAATTGGAATAAAGAATCGGGAGAAAAATTAGCGTTCTTCCATGATAGAATGAAGAAACATGAAGCACATACCTTTTTGTAGTTGTGAAAATGAGCCAAGTCTTTTGGAAGTCCACTTCTTGAAGTGCTCGAGTGCCACGTCGAGATGGTAAAGCTTTGGAGCCAAACTCAAGTCCACCGCAGTAACTTTCTCCCCAGCCACATACGGACCCTTATTCGAGGCAAAAAAAAAAAAAAAAAAAAAAAAAAAGCGAAATCAAAATCAAAATTTTGTTGCAAACTATCAAATGTAGTCCATATTTGTAAATCCCATGTACGTGGCTCAATTTGTTATTTATCTTCTGCTAGAATATTGATTAGCCGGGGAATGGTTGTATTAAAAAAAATGTTGATGAGACCACCCGTATTAGAGTCATCAACTCATCAGCGCGCTGATAAATATAAAGCATATACGAAGGAATTAATAAGTGAAAATCGAATTAGTCTTTTCACCAAATTGTTCATTTCTTCCTTATTCTCTCTATCGGTCCTCTTCTATTTCTCTTTTCTCACAATCAGTTAGAAGAAGGGGAAAAAAATAATAATATGTACACATCTCAAAATCGGAAATAAATGACCGTACATGTGCCTTGAGATGGTCATCGATAGCCTCCAGTTCATGGAGCAGAGCCTGTTCTGATCCATCATTCGAATCTTTGCTCTTCAAGAATTTCACAAATGTAACATATATTTTTGATCCCTTGCACGCAAAACGACATAAGGGTCCTCAAACGAACCTTAAGTATTTGCAACATGCTATACAAACATTCTCTCTATCTTCTTCAAACTATAACAAAGAAAAAAATCAACAGAGCATATAACAAAGACCATTTTTTTTCTTTCCAAAAAAGAGGCACCTTATTCCATATATTTTAGACAAATTGAAATAGAAAAAAACATTGGCTTCTTGAACGGATCAGTCTTATCTTATCTTATGTCATAAGTAACTCTGATTATTCCATCGGTCTGGCTAGCCTAGCTATCAAACAAATACTCAAATTCTCAATTGTGTTCTTACTTTTCGTATTTGTTCTATTTTTTCTTTCTTTTTCTTTTTGGAGTAGGTTGTTTTTATTATCGTAATCACCAATTAACTAATCCTCACAATCACAAACCTATGAGTAGTCCACTCCACACCACATACATATAGCACAATACGTAATTAATCATATCACATTTTATGCACGTTTGTTGATCTTTTTTTGTTGTTTAATTTCTTCATAATAGACAAGAATACGCCCATTATTCAACGTAGTGACCAAAATAATAATTTCCATGATCATCACTATTTGAAGTTTGAACAGACTCCCATTATAACAAAAGACCCTAATAACAAAAAGAAGAATTTTTATATAAAAAACAAGAGTTAGATGAGAGCGAACATACACATAAGCGAACTTGGGAGGAAAGACTAGAGAAGGTTGTGGATATTTCTTCTCAAGAATCCTAACAATAACATTAGAATCTGGCACCCATTTGTCACCAAACTTGACCACAGGAACTTTGCCCCCAGGATTCACATCCAAAAACCTACAAACACAACAACAATAAATTGACACATATCTCCCAAAGAAACTATAAAAATAAAGATAAAAAATTTGAGATGAGAAAACTGACCACTTGGGTTTGTTGGAGACGTCAATGAGGAGAGTGTTGTACGGAACATTCTTCTCCTCCAGAGTCAGCAGAACCCTCTGGCTGAATGGGCCTGAGAAGAAAAATGGGAAGATTATAGAAGAGCGTACTACGCACGCGCGCGCGTGGAAAGAGGAAGAGCTGAAAACGAAATGAGGGTTTGGTGGAGTCTCGCACAGTCGCCGAGTGTGTCGGGCGCGTCGACGGCGGCTTTCACGGCGATTTCGAGAGCCACCGCTTGCGCCGACGAGGGATCGGAGGAACTGAAAGCAAGGATACACAGGACCACACAAACTTTTTTAACACAACGTATCATCGTTCTGAAGTTTGATCGAAAACAATACATATATAAATATCAGTGCTCTATTTAATATGTTCTGTGAGTGTGACTCCAAGTCAGTCATGCCAGCTCAGCAGCACAAGTCCTAGTCACTGCCGTATCTTCATCCAAATTAGTTTGTATTCTTTTCATCCAAATTAGTTTGTATTCTTTTCAATGGTGGGGATGGTGATCATCATTTAAAGATGAACTATGATTATTTTTAAAGAGAAAGATAAATTAGCCCTCCCTAATCTTTCTTTTTACACATTAGCACCCCTCAATTTACATCTATGGCTCCGCCCTTGGATGTAGCTACCTAGTTTAATAGTAGTTTCGTTTCGTGAATAAGGAAATCATACAATAATTCAAAGATAAAGATAATCAAATCCACTCCGAAAGTGGTAATTGAGTATATAACAAATTCAAATCTAACCGTCAATATTCATTCATCTAACAATAATTCAAAGAAAAGGATAAGAAAATTCAATCCGACGGTGGTAGTTGAAGATGACAAAATCAAATCTAACCGTCGTAATTTATTCGTCCAGTTTTCAAATCAAATCTAATGTTTTTATAAACTAAACAATACATAAAATTGTAACACAAATTATTAAAGTCAATTTTATAATTATTAAAAACTTAAAAGATTAAAAAAAATAATTAAAAAAAAAAAAAAAAATGCATCTCCATATGTTTGAGCAAAATCTCCAAAGATGCTTGGACATGGTCTAGGGGGTATCCATCCAAACGCTAACACATTTACTGTTGCATGAAGACATTTTTAGATTTAATACACTCAATTGGCATTGTTTACACATTTGAAAGGTGGGAACCAATGGGTATGACGGGCTTCAGAGCTGAGCTGTGGAACTCGTCTTGAACTCTCCAGGGTCGCTGCTGCTAGAGAAGCACCGGTTACGTTTCCCGGTAGGCATGGGAAGCTGTTTAAGCTGTAACTTCTAAAAATACCCTCGGGTCAAAAGCCCTACTCCCCAGAGGAAAGAGATAACTTCCAAGGGATATGCCCGAGCATTTACATTTTACACTATAAGAAGAGGAATAAAAAAAATCTATTTAAATTTTTTTATTCCAATACTAATATGATTACAGCGCCGAAGGCTTGGTTAGGTGACGGAGAAGGAGGCAAAGAACGAAAGGGGCTCCAACTATGAGTTCGGAAATGAAAATGTGGGAACTTTCTTAAGCCTCTTAATAAAATTGATATGATAGTAATAAACTATTACTTATTACATAATGGTCAATTCGTTATCTTTTTAGCTAAGCTTTGCCTTAAGGACTATAAAACAACCATTTATTCATTGCAAGATAAGGGCCATAAAACAGAATAGTGGACCAAGCTAAGTCTGCTATATATCTCACCGTTTCCATTAAAACATGTCACATCATTTGTAATTCATATATGATATAGATGTGATCGTACCACAAAGCATATCCGTCTCGGTAAAATATAGCAATGTTCTAATTCAAGAGTCTCACCCATATCTCAGGCTTATTAGGATAGTAGTACTAAGCTCCTTGGAAACCCTAAAGTCTAGAGCCATTTCATGGGTTGACCTTCGGAGCCCACCCAGCAATGACGTGCACCTTTTCCGCCTTGGTCTTCTGGAACGATTCCCGCGCAAATAGAAGCTGCGAAAAAAAAAAAAAAACAACATTGAGTCTCGGCGAAGAAAAGAGCACTATTTATTCCCATAGATCGTCTCTTATCATTAACGTGTTACTTTGGCTCATCAGATTAATGAAAGATCGAACAAGCATGTTACAAACACTATTGTCCAACCAACTAATAGGGCCGACAAGACATGAGAGAATAATCTGTACAAGTTTCAGCCTCAGGGTCAAGATAAATTGGATTACGGTGGTCACAAACCATAAAGGAAATAACATAAACAAACATAAACCCGGATACACAAAAATCTTGCAATATACGGGACGATTGGAATAAAGAATTGGGAGAAATATTAACTTTCTTCAATGGTTGAATCATGAATGAAGAACATCAAGATAAAAGAGCATACCTTTTTGTAGTTGTGGAAATGAGCCAAGTTTTCGGGGACAGTCCATTTCTTGAAGTGCTCGAGTGCCACGTCGAGATGGTAAAGCTTTGGAGCCAAGCTCAAGTCCACGCCAGTAACTTTCTCACCAGCAACATACGGACCCTTTTTCCAAGGACAAACAAATAACCGAATCAGAATTGCGTTGCAAACAAGTTAGAAAGAAAGAAGGAAAAGAACACTTGTATGTCTCAAAAACACATAAAATAAAATGATCGTACATGTGCCTTAAGATGCTCATCGAGAGCTTTCAGCTCGTCGATCAGAGCCTGCTCTGATCCATCATTTGAATTCTTGCTCTTCAAGAATGTCACAAATCTGTCGAATATTTTCGATCCTCTACATGGAAAAAATAACACACGGGTCCTCAAATTAATCTTCTTATGTATCCCAACATACCATACTAACAAGGTGTTTTCTTCTTCTTCTTCTCAAAATTATAAGAAATTAAAAGGAACAGAGCATATAACAAAGTCACTGGTGCAAAAAAAAAACACACACACACACACATTTCCATAATCATCACTCACTATTCCAAAGACCCAAAAATAACGAAAATAAAATTATATAAAAAGACAAGTGAGCGAACATACACAGATTTGAACTCAGGAGGAGTGAGTAGAGAAGGCTCTGGATATTTCTCCTCAAGAATCCCAACAATAACATCAGAATCTGAGACCCATTCGTCACCGAACTTGACCACAGGAACTTTACCCCCAGGATTCACATCTAAAAACCTACAAACACAACACAACAACAAAATGCGTTCAAAAGAGAAACAAAAAAATACCTTGTAAATAAATCAAACACCGTGTCCGATTTCTGAAAACTCACCACTTGGGTTTGTTGGAGACGTCGATGAGGTGAATTTTGTACGGCACTTTCTTCTCCTCCAGGGTCAGGAGAGCCCTCTGGCTGAACGGGCCTGAAAAAAAACAGACACGAAAAACGGGAAGATCAGAGAAACCCCACACAAGGGTACGCGTGGAAACAAAGAAAAACGAAATCGAGAGAGAGGGTTTTGAGTGTCGTACAGTCGCCGAGGGTGTCGGGAGCGTCGACGGCGGCTTTCACGGCGATTTCGAGAGCCATAGCGATTTTTTATGACTGATCGGAAGTGAAACGCAGATGGGTTTGTATCTTCTGCTCACAAAAAAGATAATGGCGTTCTTCTAATGGGAGGTGGTACTGGGGAATCTGGGACGTGGTCGGTGGTGGCACCAAATACGTTAAAATAGAATAATGACATTATCGCTGATTCGATTGTTACACCTCGTGTATTGTGTGATACAATAATTGTGTGTAGTCAAAAATCAAAATAAGGGCATAAAGGACCACCATACTTTATGAATTATGACAATGTATCATTATGTGTAAAATTTAAAAACATTTCTACAAAAGAACGATTGATTAATATGCTCATATGATCAAAATTTCAAAATTAAGAAACAATGCACATCATCTTCATCTTTCATCTTTGTTTTATATTTTTACTTACATTTCATATTCCAATGTCATTTGATCCAAGGTTCGAAATACCGTTTTTTATGCTATTCGAGTCTCTTAATTTACGGAAAATCGACACGTCGACGGAAAACTGAACAGAAAAAATGTGAAAAATGACAAATGAAATAACGTTTTCGATGGAAAACCGATATGCCGATAAAAAATCGAACGAATATATATATATATATATGTCTTTTAATTTTTTAACCTTATACAATATATAGAATTTAAAATGTAGTTTAATATGTAGGATAATTATTTATTTATTGATATCATAATATATATAAATTAGTAATGATCTTTTCCCTTTTAAAATTCTTATTTTATTTGATATTTATAAATTTTGTGCTAGCAAAAACACTTAAAGAACTATATATTGTATCATTGTGTATTTACATTGTATAGTATTAGTATATTAAGGTAGCGGTAGTAGTACTAGACTACTAATACCTATTAATAAACATAATATATAGTAGTATTAGTAGTACTAGAGTCAGACTACTAGTACCAAAAAGCAGTAATAATATACTTTGAAATTTGGTCTCTTCTTCTCATCGTCTCTCTCCTCTTTCATCTTCTTCTTCTTCTTCTTCACCACAATTTTTTTTACAAAATCTGGGTTTATGGTTTCAAACCGAAAACGAAAATCGGGAATTTGATCGCCGAAACTCATCGATTTATTGCTGAATTTGCACTACGCCTTGTGGAAACAAAAGGAAAAGCCCCGAGTTTCGCCAATTGTCGCTAGAATCTCATTCTTCTTCTTCGTTAGGCAGAAACGAAAACGGCCGTTCAAAATATTTCCTCTCTCGACTTTCTTCGATTCTCCACGCTTAACTTCGCATTTTATTCATTTTCCAGATTGAAAAGTAGCGGCCGTTTTTGTTACAAGCGGCACGTCGTTTTCGGAGAAAATCGAACGACATAACATGGAAAAACGACTTTCATGAGTTCGTCAGCCGTTTTCTTGGTGAAAACGACATCGTCGACGAAAATCAGAGAATTTCGCCGACATTTAAATCCTTGATTTGATCTAAACTCGAACTTTATGACTACATATGAAATTAATTAAATATGGTGAAGTTCTCGATTCTAATAGTTTCATGTCGTTTGAAAAGTGATTTAATCACATGTTACCTAAAAAAAGAACAAGTTAGTAGATTATTTTCTTCAATATACTCTGATATTCAACATTAATATGATTGTTAAGTGAAATATGGGGTCTAGGCTCTTCTCTAGCTTTTGAATAGGGAAATGCATGAGCGAGACTAAGAGATAGTTTACGGCTTGAGTAACCATTTTGACATAGTTTTTTTCAAAATTGAGAGAAGCTTACATCAAGTTTGTGTGGACGAGGTCTTTATTATGTTGCGATGTTTCCGTATGCAAATTTATGTAGTCGTTCATGTAGTAAATCTTAAGTACGAGTCGGTCTCACGAGGACTAAAATTAGCCGAGAAATAAACGAGCTACCTATGAATTGAACTTCATTGGAATGTGAGATGATTAACAACTAAAAATTAATGAAATTAACTAAAACACAAAATATGAGTGTCAAACGGATACGAGGAACACAAGAGCTTTGATTTTATTATATTTTTTTATGGTTGAGATTTCTATAACTGCGCACGATTCTTTGGTCGAAGCGTGGTAGCTACCGGACTATTGTAGCAAGGAGTGCATATGGAGAAGTGTTGGCTGATGTTGCATGGAAAGGTAAAATATGGCTCGACTCACGAAGTGGAGCTAAATGCGATTCTCGAAGCTCTGAGTTGGGAATAGAGGCGTATTGGCTCCATTCTGACGCAAAATTGGTAATCGAGACCTGAAATGGCAAGCATGTGTGTTCATAGTGGTTTTTGCTGAAAAATGACCCATATCATAGGATTGTTTTTTTTTTCTTCGTGTTATGTGAATTTCAAAATTTTGTAATACATTATTACTTGATACCCGTTTACCCGCCTGTTACCCATTTCAAACATGTCGGGTAATATCCGTTCAAAATGGGTTAACAAGTAATACCCGTTAATATTTAAATGGGTACGGGTACAAAAAAACCTTTACCTGACCCATTATAATTTTTTTTATTATAAATTAGATACTTTTCAACATTTTAAATTCTTTTAAATTATTTGTGTTGTAATTATAAATTTTAATTTGCTTTAGTGATCCCACTTTAAATTATATTTTGACTATAAATTACAGTTTTTAATTTATATTTAGATTTTTTGAGTGATTATATTTTTTTTTTCTTTTTTCATTTTCGAACTGAGTTAAAAGGTAATAGCTAAGTTTCACACCCATTACTCAGCAAGTATTACATGTTACCTCTCAAATGGGTTAACATGTATTTTTTCTAATGAGTATGAATATTGGCAGTAGCGGACCCACGTTGAAGGCCCAAGAGGCCTGGGCCCCCAAAAAAAAAAAAAAAAATTCAGGCTTAAATTTTTTTTTTTTTTTTTTTTTTTTCCGGCCAAAATTCAGTTTTGGCCCCCCCCCCTCCCCCCCCACCTTCCGAGTCTGGATCCGCCACTGAATATTGGTATAGGTTCACCTGTTCATATTCGTAGCAATTCTTAGTGGTAAGGGGGCTAATTAATACAATTTTGTAGGTCCTATTTATATTGAGGGTTTTTCCCCCTAAGATATTAGGAAGGTTTTAGTTGAATGAAGGAGCTTTTGCCAGAGAAAAAAATTATCCTTCTTATTTTAAGAATTTTTTTAATTTATCATAAGACTACATAAAATATAGTAATGATAATACAATCTTCTTGGCGGGAGTTTCGGTATGAGACGATAACTTCGCGGGCACTTTCCAGAGAAAACAAATTGGCCACCCAAAAGCACGTGCTGTTTTTTCGTCTTTTGATTTTTTTTTTTTTAACAAAAAAGCACGTACTGTTTAGTAGTGAATTAGTAATAAATAATACAAAAAAAGAAGCCGAAAAAAACACAGTATTTCTTACACGTAAATCATTAATCATTAATGATCATACATTTAATTTACGTTCATTTGCGTATATATTTTTTATTTAGAATATTCTTTTATTGATTAATTTAAAGTCATAATTTTAATCAAACACGTCTCTCATATAACAATGATACCAGTCCTAATAACTCGAATTTTAATAATAATTCGAACTTACTCTCCAAATTTTATTTTTATTTATTTTGTTTTGTTTTTTAAAATCGGTTGACCAAAACTTTAAATCTTGTTTCGCTTTCGCTTTGTTTAAAAAAATATTAAATGCAATCTACAATTAAAGACCCAGTCACAAGGAAATAAATAGAAAGACCAAATATAATCTATTTTCCAATTATTGTAGTTAGGGCCTCACTGGATTCGATGAGGATTTGTCTTTGAATTCCCATTTCTGCCAGAAGAAGCAATAAATGACCCTATTAAGAAGGCAAGCGTTTCTCTCTCGATTTTTTTGAATGTATGAATTTTTTGAGCTATAATCTTTTCTATATTGTCTTATGAAATGATTTTGTCAAACGAAAGGAAGGTTGGATTTTGTGCCGATACTAGATATGATTTTTCTCCTCTTCTGTTTTCAATGAATAATCCAAAGCGATTGCTCTTGGATTTGTTGTTATCTCCATATGCTTGTCATTTCGGTGTTCACTTTTCGGTCTTAAAATTGTACGATTATGCCGATTTAAGTCTTCTTCTTCTTCTTCTTCTTCTTCTTCTGTTTTTGTGCGAATGGAAAAAGAGAAAAAAAAAGTGTTTCTCATCATTTTTTTCTACTCTGACGATCTCCACCTTTTTGTTTTTCCCGTTTAATGAGGTTTCCAAACCATTAATCTCATTTCCGTGTTCTCTTAATCATGCATTATTTTTTGTTTGTTTGTTTACCTGAGTTTTCTAATCCGTATTTCCTTATAATATTCATTTGCAGAGGTAAATTTATGTGGAAATTCATTATTTTATTTATTCTTGTTTGGATTACAGAGAAGACGATAGGTTCAGAAACCGACGAAGAGAAAGAGAGACATAATTTGTGATAGTTAAAGCTGTATCTACCAACACAGTTTGGTAAGCAAGCTTGCTTTCGTTGTTTCTCGTTCATATTTTGATAATTTTGATGTGCGTGAATTGAATGGTGATGCACCAAATAATGGGAGGGAAAATGGGTTTGAATCCTTGAACTCTTCTTCAATTTTTGTTTCATTTTTATTTATTTATGTGCAGATGTATTCTCTCTCTCTCTCTCTCTATCTCTCTCTCCCTTTCTGTAGAAAGTAGTGAAGTTTGAGGGAGTCATTTAATTTGGACTAAATGGAATCTAGACAAAAGACACAGAGTGTCATGGCGAGTCTTATGGGTCTTGATGAAGTGCCACAAGTTCCAAACAGGTGTCCCCAGAAGCCACAGCCAGTGATCTCAGAAACCTATCGTCAGAGAGTAGCTTCGATTGGCGCAAAAAAGAAGCGTTTGTTGTATCACGAGCGACATTTGGCTCGGAAGAGTCTCGGAGTGGATAAGGAAATTTGCAGCCCAAATGTGCAAAGCCAAAGCGAAAAAACCTTGGGTGTGTCTCAGAAATCATTAGAGCGTCAAGGCTCGTCCAAATTCGTAGTTTCCAGAGATCTTCGTGGCCTACAAGAAAGCCCTGCACATTCTCGGAACGCGGCGGCTTCGAAAGCACCACCAGGCTCTAGTGTCCGTAGGAACGTCGATGTCTTCAGAAAATCTAGGAGGACTTCTGAATTTGGGTATCTAAATCCACTCCTGAATTCGGTCACTGCAAGCTCTCGGGTCATGGCACGAGAACACGAAGCGCTGGATGAGAGAATAAGCGGCGGATCGAAGAGTCCTGAAAGATATTTCTCCTCGGGGAAGTCTCATCGGGGTGATCATAATCAGAGTCAGTTCTTTAGCCCGTTTGATCGGAGAGTAGGAGTTGGACAGAAGGAAAGAAATAGTGTCAGTCGTGAAGCGAAGTCTATTCCTTTGAGGGAGCTTAGTGGAAGGACAAGGCGTATGAGGGAAATAAAGGGTTTGAGCCTGGGATTATCGGAGAAGTTATCAGGCGTTGAAGCCGAAAAAGGGCTCGAAATTAGTAAACCAGATGTTTCGAGGCGGAGAAATCACGTGCGTGGCCTTAGAGACATTGACAGAAGAGGGCTATCGAAACTGCAAGCCAGATACGAAGCTTTTCGCGGCAAGTGGTATTTGAAACCGAGCAAACCACTGAATTGGGAACGGATTAACCTTGTGAAACAAAGCAGCTCCAAGCAGGACAAGGATAGTTCATGGCCCGAATTCGTGAATCTCAAGCTTGAGACATCTAACGTTTCTTCACCTCAACAGGTATGTCATTTCTTTTTTAGTCAGTAATCTCATTTAAAGCTCTTGCAATATAGATGTTCTTTTGTCACGTTGAGAACAGATTTGTTACTGATGTTTCCAGTTGATCAATTGTAACGTCATACTTTGGTACCGTAGAACTACATTTCGTGTATGACACCTCTTCAAATTGACTTGAAAATTCAGGAAGCATCATTAGGTTTTGTTGAAGAGCGTCCCGCTTTTTCACATTGCTCTAGAATGGAGCTAGATTCTCTGGATATCTTGGAAGAGACGTATCAGCCTAGTCCAATTTCAGTGTTGGAACCACCTTTCAGCGAAGACGGTATAAATGTCAGTGAATTCCTCGCAAGGGTCAAGGATGGCATCTATGGTAATTTCGTAGGGCAAGAATTTCGAGAAAGAGATTACCATTGTTTTTCCTTAGTCAACATCGTAATTTTTTTTTTCTTATTTTATGTGATAATAGACTTGGGACTACAGCTTGAACTACTAAGATCAGAGAGCTCAGAGACATGCTCGGAAGGACCTGGAATGGCTGTGTCGAGTGACGACGAATGCGAGGAAGGATCGTCATGTGGGGTCGAGGAGGGTAACAAGGATTTCACATACCTCGTTGAAGTGATTACGAAAGCAAGTCTCCATGGAAAGAGCTTGGAAGACTTCAAGACCTGGGACTCTCTCGAGACACCGATAAGCCTTTCGGTGTTCGAGACGCTAGAGAAGAAGAACTACGGCCAGATATCATCTCAGAGGTCAGTGAGAAGGCTTTTGTTCGACCGCGTGAACAAAGGGTTGGTGGAGATTTTCTTGCCGCATTTTGAGAATCCTGCGTCGAGAAGGTTTAACACCATGAGAGACAACGAGATGATCAAGGAAGCTCTGTGGCGACTTCTGGTTGCCCAAGAGAAGAAATGTGGGTCGGAAGATAATGTGTTCGGAAGTGAATTTGGTAAGTTAGAGTTAGGAGAAGAGATTGATGGGATTGGTCAGGAAATAGAGTGGTTGTTATTTGATGAGCTTTTAGCTGAACTTTCTCAATTTTAGAATAACTTTGTTGTTTCATTCTTTTTTGCATAATTCTTTTGTGATAGTAAAAGAGGTGAATATAGATAGAGTGAGTGAAGTGAGTTTTGGTCAATTGTGCAGAGGTTTGTGCCTTAGGTGTTAAGACATTCTAGAACATTTTGCTAATGTTCTCAAGAAAATGGTGTGTGATACACTTTGCAGATAGTTTGTAGAACACGTTTATTTTACAAGGTCCGTGATTCTGTTTTGTTTACTCGGCGTAAAAATCACATCGATCATTCATTACAAAACTCATTGACATGTATTCAAATTTTGGCCCTTTTATAATTATTATTTTGATTTTTACCCTTGCCTCTTATATTTACTTCTCAGCTCCGCCCCTGTACTGTACCCATTGGTTTCTATTCATCGGAACTAAAACAGGAAGGTACTTTTGATAATTGAAATATTTTCTTTCATAAGAATTCACACAAACACAAAGAAAAAGACAACCCCACAAACTAGACACAAGAAAACATTAGGAAATTCAACGGTGAAAATAGCGGAGTCAGTCGGAGAGGTAGACGTTGAGGTGCATGATGGTGTCGACGCCGTCGGTGGTGTGCTGGTCGACCTGCGGCAGGGACTCGACGGTGGCGTACCCCTGCGCGTTCTCGAACTTGCCGGTGCCTCCGATGACTGCCACGTGGGACACCAGCGTGGCGGTGCGGTGGACCCCGAAGAGGCTGATGGTGTCGTCCACGTGGTGGTCCCCGCCGCCGGCTCCGTGGACGATGAGCGTGATCACCATGGTGTGGCTGTTGCCGTCGAGCGAGCTGGCGAGGTAGAACCCCTGGGCGCGGCCCAGCACGGCGGAGCCGAGCTCGTGATCCTCGCTGAGCTCGTCGTCGATGACGGTGATGGAGCCGAACATGAGCTTCTGGAGGGTGGCGGCGCCGGCGGGGAGCTGGCCGGCGGCCACGAAGGGGAGGGAGGTGCCGCCGGAGACGATGTTGTTGTTGCCGGCGTTCTGGATGACGGTGGACGTCTGGGCGTTGGAGAAGCCGGACGACTGCTGGCCGTTGAGCCCCGCCAGGAGCGGCAGGTTGTTCCGGTTGCTGTTCAGGAACCCGTTCACGTTCGCCGACGTCAGCGGCACCCCGCCGCTCACCGGGAACAGGTTGTTGTTGGGCTTCGTGAACGCCACGTTCGACACCGCGCTCGCCACCAGCCCCGTCACCATCCGAGCCGTCGGCTGCGATCCTCCCACTATGTCGTGCATGAAGAACGACAGAGTCGCCTCCCCGGCCCCACCGCCGCCCGCTGCCGCTGACGTGGCACCGCCGCCGCCCCCTGCTGATGTGGCGGCTCCTCCGGCGACTACCGGAGGGACGGCGGCAGCGGCTGCGGGGATGGGGAGAGGGTCAGCGGGTGCTGACGTGGCGGGGGCGGGGCCGGGGACCACGGGTGCGTCGTCGTCGACGACTACCGGGGGGACGACGGGGGTGGCTACGGGGACGGGGAGGGGGTCGGCGGTGGCGACGTTTTCGACGACGGCCGGGATTTGGCCGCTTGGGAGGAGAGGGGCGGGGAGGAAAGGATAGGGCAATGGCTGGTCCAGCTCGTCGAGGAGCCTCGCTGAGTTGGCGGACCCGAGGGCTAGGGCGAGTAGCAAGAGGTACACGCTGGCATTGCTACGTGTGAATCCGAGGGTTTTGGCCATTTTGTTTTTTTAGTTTCTTTGGTTTTAGATATTGAGAAGGTACTTGGAGTTTGGTGGTTATGGGAATGATGTATGGAACTATATATATAGGAAGGCTTTATTCTATACTATAGGAAGTGGATCAGCTGAATGTGATGGATTAGTTGTTACACTTTTAATGTTTTGATTTGGTTGGAAATGAATTAGCTTCTAAAATGGTTCGGGTGATAACAAGATTAGGTAGTATGGTTTATGTACAGCCAGAAGTTTTAGGCATGGCCTTTTAGTGTTAGAATATATATGTTCCTTTTTAAGACCAAAATGGGTTGAACAACTACAATAGACCGGCTGGGATTTTGGTCCACTGTAAAGCTAATACATATGATTCTCGGAAATCTTTAGTGATTATAGTTTTTAGTATACTGTAATTTTGAAAAAGATTTGCATAAATGTGATTACCCGTGTCTTATGATTAATTTAAAACAAAATAAGTTAAAAGCTAGGAAATACAGATTATTGCCTTTTTATCTGATTATCATGGTAACGTAACCTTGGAAACCATCACCTTTGCAAAATATGATTTTCCTTAATTGCCACATGTAAAATAAATCAACAGGCAATCAAACACAAGTTAAACATTAATTATTTAAGCACCAATCAACAGTAACAGTAAGTCATTTCCGAGCCTCAGCAATCACGAACAAAATAAAAAAAATAAAAATATTTGTATCGATTTATATTTAGATGTGGATATCAGAAAGTTGTCGTATAGAAACAAGTATTTATACGTAAATAATAAAAAATAAAATGAAATTAAATAAGAATGAGAATAATTGTATTAATAATCCGATTTCAATTACAAAAATCGAGCTCGTTAATTCTGATATGAACGACGAACTCAAAAGTATAATTGAGAGAGAGAGAGAAAGATAAGCAAAAATATGGAAAAAGATGTGTATTTCTTTACAGCAGAAATGAATTTATATTACTACGAGATGAGACATCTCCGGAGACACGTGCTGGCGACTTCGTCATTCATTGCCTCTTGTTCTGCCACATCGCTTTACTCGATTGAATTGGCTTTGTAGAAGCCGTCAACTCTCCGGATTTTAGGGCGAGATCGCATCTTCGCGCTGACTTCGGCTTCATTGTGATTCCTAGCGAAGGTGGATTGAGTTCGCAACAAGATATGGACCAGTCCAGATGATTCTTTAAACGCTTTCGACGTCAAGTTACATACGACAAATACTTTTGCCGTTTGATTTACCTTGTGTGTCGTTTATGCTGGATGGACTTCGCAAATTATTGGGCTTACTGGCCCAATAACGTTTTATTGAGAAGAGTCGAACTCTACACCCACACATACTATTTTTTTGTTTTTTGCTTAAAATAGTAATAATTAAAAAGGACATGGTGTAGGACACTTAATGTCTTCCAATAATCAAATAGTAGGTTATCAATGTCTTCTCCTAGAAACTCAACAACATCATCACCACTAAGCCGTATTATATGGACAATTTCACCAATGTTGGAAAATCTCAAACCCGGTATCCAGACAACGAATTGAAAAGAGCTGCACACATAGGAATGATGAACAATACAAAAAATATCCACTCCAAATTTAATCCAAAATGGACACCTCCGGATGAGTGCCCAATCTTCTTATTGAATGCTCAAATGTCTAATGTTCTTCCCATTTCTTCGTCTCTACATTTTCTTCTCTCTTTTCTTCCTTCTGTGTGTTTCTTCTCGCTAGCTCGTGACATACCCAAACTAAATACACATTTCTTTGCTTTTTTTTTTAATTTTTTTTTTAATAATTTAGGCTTAGAGCCCTTATCATGTCCGGCACACTTCTTGCCCGTAGTCCCGTTGTCTAATAACATTTTATATCAAGACAATGACATTATTTGACATTGCTCATTAAGCTTGATTTTCGGTTTTTTTTAAGTAAAACCGTATTAAAGTGTTTGGTAAAATTACATTTTTTTTTTAAATTAAAAAGTGATTTTCAATGTTTTAACTAAAAATCTAAAATCTATATCTTGAAGTTTTTTGTAACATATCTTTTGCTTTTGTCTTATACTTTCTCTTTCTTAACTCTTTTATTCTCTTACTTTAACTTTTAATTCGAATTATCTTTATATTCTTTTGTCAAATAATTTTTTTGATGTCACTGAAATTTATAATTTATTTTGTACAATCTATAGACACCCATTTTAATATATTTTTGATATACCCAAGAATATCTTATTATTAAGAAAAATTAGTCGAACTAAGCCACCTGAAACGTTGAAATTGTAATCTAACCAACGTTTCGTCCAAATTTTCACTCTAGCAAAAAAATGATGACGTGTCTTAATTATGTAAGATGTTAATTACTATAATATCCTCTACTAGAATTTGCTTACAAAACTTGTAGCCCACGTTTGATCAACCAAAATTTTCGAAGTTAATACACGTGTATATATTTAGAATTTTTTAAAAAAAATCTATATTTGGCAAAGTTTGTTATTGAGCGTTTATTTCTTTCTAATTTTTTGTTAATCTCCGTTGCTTTGTTAATTTCTGTTAATTATGGTAAATTTACATATGTGCAGGTAGAGCCGATCAATGCCCACCAGTTTGAAGTTGTCGATAGTGTTATCAATTGATATTTCTTTCTTTTCCTTTAAAACGCATTTAATACGGTGTTATTCACAAGCTGATCAAATTTTCAATACGAATTTTTGAAGTTAATACACGTGTATATATTTAGAATTTTTAAAAAAATTCTATATCTGGCAAAGTTGGTTATTGAGCGTTTATTTCTTTCTAATTTTTTGTTAATCTCCACTGCTTTGTTAATTTATGTTAATTATGGTAAATTTACATATGCTCAGGTAGAGCCGATCAATGCCCACCAGTTTGAAGTTGTCGATGGTGTTATCAATTGATATTTCTTTCCTTTCCTTTAATACGCATTTAATACGGTGTTATTCACAAGCCGATTAAATTTGCAATACGCATTTATTTAGTTGACTTCTACAATCAATTAATATTTATTTCCCTTCTTATTACATTAACGATAAAGTTTTCTTGGATTAATTTCAGTTAATTTATGTTTATTTTACGCCCGATAAACTTCGGCTGGCTGAAACGTTGGCTAGCATTTGGTTTCTATGATTTAAGTTACATAAGGGTATTTTCGATATTTTCTAACCGTTTATTTCTGTAAATGGCTAGATTACAAAATTTACCAAACGTTGGCTACATCCTTAAAACCATGTTTGAAATTGGCTACGTTGCTAGATTACCCTATTATTAATTGCATTTTATATAAATAATTATTAATTACAAATATTAATACATATTTTATCAAACACTAAATTTTATTCTGCTAATAGCTACAACAATTTTACAGCAGTTTACCAATCACACATCTACTTTTGAAAACAACAGATTTTTCTAACATCAGAATCTAAAAACACTTTTTTTAAGGCACAACAATGCCAAACGAAACCAATATCCTTATAACCTAATAGTTTTTTTTTTTCTTCTAGACAATGATCACTATTATTGTTTTCTATTTAAAAGTAATAAATAAACAAGTGAAATAGCCTATAAAAAAACTCTCTAAATAGCCTATATAATAAAAAGAGACGTGAAATAGAAATGGAAAAAATATCATATGTCTCTCCTATGTTTAATCATAATGATGCGTTTATGCCCACAGTTTCTAGAAATATTAGAAATGTCCCTTAACATTTTCATTAATATTAACTATATACCCTTTATGTTTCTTCTTTGTTAAAGACTTAGTAAAGGGGAGAGAATTCTAGGGTTTTGAGTGAGAAAAAATCACACAAAGAGCTTTTGATCATGACGACTACGAAAATGCTGGTTGGGCTAGTAACCAGATTTAGAGAGCTTGCACGGTGCTTGGGACTATGCTGACGGCGACAACAATTCTTTCACTTCTCTTTGGTAAGCTCTTCCTTCAGTCGTCGTCGTCGATGTCCAGATGCGATCACTTCGTTTAAAAATGGCAGTTCAATTTTTAATTTTGAAAAAGTTCAACAAAATCTTATAAAAGAGGGTTTTGATATGTAAACACACTTTAAGGTATATAATTGAGATTAATAGGAAAGTTAAAAAACACTTTTGATATATCTAAAAACTATAGGAATAAACACAACATTTCAGTTAAATACAGAGAAGACATGATATTTTTCCAATAAAAATTGATTATATCTAAAACTGACGGTACAAGAGAATTGTTTGATGGCAAAAAAAAAATCCCACATTGAATAGGTAAAACAAAAGTTGAAAAGTAAAAGGCTATATATACCGGAAAAGAGTTCCTCAGTTAACACTAATGGCATCTTAAGTTGAAAATTTTAAAATAATGGAAATGGAGTTTGTTGGTATTTTTTTTAATGAAATGAAAATGTAAGGTTATTAGGTATGTTTTAACAAACAGAAATGATTTTTTGCACGATTAACGACTCAAAACGATCCACTCACGTGTTGACACGTGCCACGTGTCAACACGTGAGTGGATCGTTTTGAGTCGTTAATCGTGTCGAATAGCTTTACTCTTTAACAAAAGTACCATTGTATTTCATCTTCTTCGTCTACAATGACAACAAGAAACATCTTCCTAATGACCAGATCAGTCCACCCCGCAGAAACTCGACGAACTTATTTCACTTCCGCAACAAGACGTGACGAAGTCGAAATTAGCACGAGAGATGTGATTTTGCCTTCTAACTTGGAGAGTTGACGATTTCTCCCAACCCCATTCAAACGAGGAGGCGACATGGTAACAAACAAGGCAATGAAGGGTGAAGTCGACAACACGTGTCTGCAAGGATCTCGCATCTCCCTCGAGTATCAGATTTAGGGGACTTTTTTTTCTATTATTATCGCACCTTTGCTTTGATATCAACCGAGCTCGACTAGTTGTATTCCAGTTCGACCAATTAAATAAACAGTTCATTTTCTCTATTCAGTTATTCAAGATAATAGCTCTTAATTGCCTTCTCGTTTCTTGTACGACGTTTTTCTTAGATCTATACAAATAAATCGAAACAAACACACATAGTTTTATCTTTTGTTTTCTTTGTAATTGTTGAGGCTCAGAAATGACATCAACATGCATCATGGTAAAACTGAAAGCATAAGTTTTGCCACGTCACATTTATGGTTATTTTTCTTAATTATTGTAACGTTGGCTAAATTATCACTGTTAAGTTTGAAATAACTTGGTTATTAATAGCCTAATAGCACACTTTCATTTTAAAAAGTAGTCTAAGTTTCATTTCATTTAAAAAAAATAGCCCACCGGACTTGTAGTAAATTAATTAAAATACGCATGCGTCGACGTAAGCATGAATTGAACTATTTTTTTAATATTTAAAAAGTTATGCTATAATTTTAATAGATGATAGTCATTTGTAGTTATAACATTTTTTTTTCAATAATAGAAAGATCAAAATGTGAACCCATAAGAATTCTCTAATTATAAAGACCATTTGCGCTAACCTAAAAAAGAATGCGGGATTTATAAGCAACTAAGTCACATCAAATTTATTATTTGTTACATAATCAACATTTGGTTGATTATAACTAGTCACTGATTTTATTAATAATAATTAATTGATAATTTTGTCCAAATAATTTCCGTCTATTAATTGCCATTAATGGGCGGAAATTATTTGGATATTATTAATAAAACCAGTGACTAAATTATTATACTTAACCAAACCTCGTTATTATGCAAACTTAAAGTTTCTGCTATATAACTATATAACAAAAAATGTTTGACTGGTTATTCTAGTCAAATTTTAAATTACTTAGTTTTCTGAATAACGACGAACGATTATAACATATAATACAAGCCAATATTATACATGAAAGTAAAATACATAATCGTTCATCAAGTCAATATATTACTTTCAGCAACTAATAAATCGAATATATACATATGTACAGTTTAAACTGTAAAAGCATTTATTAACATTGCTGAGATAATCAATAATGATATTCTTCACACGTACTAATTTTTTTTTTCTTAAGAAAATGTCAAAATGGATTTGATACTACATAACAGTAATAATATATTAACTGAGATAGACATTGAACTTAAGAAGCTTATTTTCACGCCCTTTCTCTTCCACTCTCTTCACGGTCGCATAGCCATTGGCACCTTTATACTTCCCAACCCCACCAATCACAGCAATATGAGACTCATAATTCGTATCCGACTTCTTAACCCCAAAGAACCTCAATCCACTCTCACCTTCCCCATCATCGCCGTCACTAATTAACTTCACTTCCATTGCCATCATGTGGCTTCTTTTATCGTCTGAGCTGGCAACGAACATGCCCTCCGCTTTCCCGAGGAGCTGAGACTTGTAGCCCAAGTTAGGGTTGAACACCTCCTCTGCGATGTCGGTCACGACCCCGAGCTCTAGCTCTTGGAGGGTGGTCTTAGCCGTGAAGGGAAGGCCGATAGAAGGGAGACCGGTTTTGGGGACAAAAGCCGCGCCTTTCGGAGGGAATATACCGAGTGGTTTCGAGAAGGGAATGTCACTATTACTAGTGCTACTAAATTTTGTTGTTGATGGTTTGGCTTTACCACTATTAGTACCAATAGTACTAGCGCTAGAACTTGTACCAATATTGCAAAATATGTCTCTCATTAGGAACGTTATTATCTTTTGATGGGCGTGAGGGATTTGGCTGTTGTGATCAGTTGGGCTTGGGGTTGGATTTCCTACGGTTCTTGCTGAGGATGTTTGGATGAAAATGAGGAGTGACAAGGCAAAGGTGTTGATGAGAAGCTTTGACATATTTTGTTTTGTTTCTTATGAGGCTTTGGGTTTGATTGTAAACGTTGATTCTATAAAAGTGACACTCATTTGGTTTTGATAGTTATTTGACTTCAGCTGGTTTGTTAATTTGGTATTAGTTGCTTGTGGGTTTAGTATACCTAACACGCATACCTCTTACAGATATTGAACTGCAACACTAAAAATGATCAGATATAAACATATAAAAAATATAAAAAAAAACACTAATTACATAACATAGATATGCCGGCTAATGCTGGCCATGTAACATAATATACTACAAAAATAAGGGATTATTTTTTTTTTTAAGAAAAAATATACAAAAATAGCTATTTGAAACTAATTAATTAACAAAATAGTCAAAGTTTCAAATTTTTTTTTATACAACAAGAATAATTTTTTTTTTACTATTATTATAAGTAATTTTTCACTTTTTAAAAAAATAATCTTAGGATTAAATTTTTTCTTGAAACCTGATTATTGCACATTTTTTACTATTTCACTAATTTTATACAAACTTCGGTTATTTTTTTAATTCATTACTTTAAATTGACTATTTAGATCTATTACATAAAAAAATAATAAAAAATTAGGGATTATTTCATTTCAAAATAAGTTACTCCTTTCAATCCCAATCCGCAATTAGGGGTAAATGAGTTCATTTTTTTTTATGAATTTTTTTTTCTCTTACTAACTAAAATAAACGGACATACAAATTGTTTAAGGG
Source organism: Urtica dioica subsp. dioica (assembly GCF_054948205.1). Taxonomy (NCBI): domain Eukaryota; kingdom Viridiplantae; phylum Streptophyta; class Magnoliopsida; order Rosales; family Urticaceae; genus Urtica; species Urtica dioica. The sequence continues at coordinate 13,405,751 of NC_142767.1, read as the reverse complement.
CCGGCTAAACAACTAGCTAAAACAACACCCCTACTTTAAAATTATAGCCCAACTATTAATATATTTAGGAAAATAGCCAATTTATCATGACAAAATTCCAATATTCCAATACTACCCTTAGGTTAATATTATTAACGATCATAGTAAATAATATCGTCCATAACAAAAAAATTAGTAAATCTAATTAACAATAACAAAAACTACAGTAAATCTTATTTTCCGTAACAAGAACGACAGTAAATCTTATTTACCGTAACAAAAAAAAATCGTAAATCTTATTTACCGTAACAAGAACAAAAGTAAATCTTATTTACCGTAACAAGAACGGCAGTAAATCTTAGTTACCGTAACAAGAACGGCAGTAAATCTTATTTACCGTAACAGGGAAAGTATCAGAGATGAGAATTAGTTAATCTATTAGTAAATCGTAACAAGAACGGCAGTAAATCTTATTTACTGTAACAGAGAAAGTATCAGAGATGAGAATTAGTTAATCTAACTGTAAATACGATTTACTAATTATTTCCGTGAACAATCGAGGACAATAAATATAACAGTAAAAGTATCAGAGATGAGGATTAGTTAATCTAACCGTAAATACGATTTACTAATTATTTCCGTGAACAATCGATGACAATAAATATAACAGTAAAAGTATCAGAGATGAGGATTAGTTAATCTAATAGTAGATACGATTTACTAATTATTTCCGTGAACAATCGAAGACAGTAAATCCGACAATAAATCATATTAACCATTGGCAGTTAATAGTATTAAGTGTTTCAAATTCTTTGAGTTTCATTTGCAAGTTAATAGTATTTTTTCGTTGTAAATATTATTTATATTAACAGTTAGTAATATTAAGTGTCAATGTAAATAATATTAACTATTAATATTTCACAGTTAAAACTTCTTTTAACCCCAAAACCCAGTACGGCAAACATGGCCGCTCGTTTGCCTCTCTTTCTCTGCTCATTCCATCCCCAATCTCGCAACCGACGTTCTCACCATCTCCTTCCCGCGCTCACCGCCGCCACCAAGGTTCGCTCTCAACACCACTTCCAATTTGCCGTACTCTAGTATCGTTTCACTCATTCTCTGCGTTTCAGATGGAAGGGATTCAGGCGAGCGAGATCACCGAAGACTCGAACCAGAGGAAAATCTTCGTCGCCGGCCCTACGGGAAGCACCGTCAAAAGAATCGTCGACCAGCTTCTCGCCAAAGGCTTCGCCCAAATCACCCAAATCGCCCAAATCGACCTCCACAACCATCGGCGAAGCTTCTCCGCTGGGAATTTTTGCCTCCTCCGATGGGTTCATCACAGGCGCTGGCGAGCTCGCTCATCACAGGCGAATTGATTATTGACGAGGGTTATGGGGGCATTTTGGGTAACCGAATTTCATGTTGGCTATTGTTTTAAATAAATGAATAGATTGGCTATAATTTTAAATCACACTGTCTAAATAGGCTAATTGTTAAGAAATCTCATTGTTTAACGATCTCCAAACTAACGTTCAAAATTTGGAGAAAATTAATTCCAAAGCATGTCGACACTGAAATTAGGATAACCGAGTCCAACTTTTCACCTCGACTCAACATCACATATCATTCAATTATATATGCTAGGGCATCTCCAACGGGGACCCTCATTTTGAGAATCCTAAAACCTCAAAATGAGGGTTAAAGATCCTCAAAATAAGGGTTTAAAGATCATATACTTCAATGGGACCCTCATTTTGAGGATCCTCAAATCTAAAAAATTATATACATATATATATATATATATATATATATATTACATATTAAAATTACACAAAAACATAGAGTTACATTTAAACAAAACATAGATGAAAATATAAAATTACAAACAAACATAATTTTATTTTCTATGTTTGAATATGAATGTTATTTTAACTTTAATATTAATAGTACGTGTTTTTTTTATTATTTATTCATCGACTTGTAAATATATCAAATTATTAAATTAAAAAGATTTAATTGTAATTTATTTATCTTTATGTACCAAAATATAAAATATTTGATTAAATTTTAAAAATAGGGTATATTTTAACAACTTATACAAAATATAAGACTAATATATAATTAAACAATAATTTTTTTATGGTGTGAACTGTGGACTCTCAAATTTAAAGTCTCAAATTTGAAGTTTTAAGGGTTCAAAATAATTCCCATTGAGCCCTCATTGGAGATGGTATGGATACTATATTGATTAACCATTATAAAAACCTTTGAAAACTAGTTTATTTAACAAGCTTTAGACATATTATCCACTGCCGGCATGTTCGTAGAAAGAGCATATGAAAGATGGAAGAGTTTTATTTTTTAAAATCATTGTTTTCGATGTTAATATAGTTTTTAAGCTTTTTCGAGTTTAGTAATGTTTCTCTTTCTAAGGGATTTTGAATTCAAGAATCCAAAATGGCACATATTGCGGATTATTTTAAGCATTTAGTCATTTCTTTATTGTTTATAACAAAGATAAAATTTGATAAAATGTAAACGTACTTGGTTCATGCAAACAATGACATAAAAGTGTTATGTCATCGTTTTCACAAAATAAAACGACACGGAGAAATAACAACAAAACAGGCCCATACACAAAATTCAAATTCGCAAATAAAGTCTTTAGGTTAAACCTCGAGTTAAACTCTCAAGACAAAAACACAATACATGTCTCGAAGCCTCAAGTCAACCTTTTGATGAAACCATCAAGTCAGACGTCCTCGAGTCAACTTCAAGACCCTCGAGTCGACTCCAAATCAAAGTCCTCAAGTAAACTCCAATGTCCTCGAGTCGACTCTATATCTAAATCCTCGTGTCGACTCTATATCTAAATCTTCGAGTCGACTCTCGAGTCCACAGGACAACATATCGAGCAAAAGCTCTCAAGATAGACTCTCGAATGAAGTCCTTGAATCAACCTCATTGATGAAATCTTCAAGTCAAAGTCACAAACAAAACACTCAAGATAAGTTTACAAGAAAGGACTCTTGAAGCCCCTCGGAAGGCAGCCAAATTTTCCCTTGTCTCCGATCTGACTTCTACCTTCAAATTGTCTTTCGCCTTCAACATGACTTTTGCCTTCAACACTACTTTTGCCTCCAGCCTGAATTTCACTTTCAACCTGCATTTCGCCTCCAACTTGATGATGCCGCCAATCTAATGAGCAACGTCAACCTGATGAGCTCCACCAACCTGATAATGCCACCAACCTAATAATCTGATAAGCGCCACCAATATGATGGTACCGCCAACCTAAAAATGGCTGCCAATCTCAGAATGCCCCCAAGCAAGCTTTGGCTTCAATCCCCATTTTCCTCAACCTCGTGGCCAAGACAATGCATTCTCATGCCTCAAAGAAAAACTATATATACATCCTCCATTCACACTCAATGTAATTCTTTATGGACTTGAAAAATTTGTGCCTCTCTCTAACCTCACATTCTCTCACTAGAGAAAAAATTTCTCTCTAAACAATTTCTAATTCGACACAAGAGACGAGAGATAGACACCCATCTCGACTAATGTCGAGCGATGGAGCGCGCATTAGGAGAGATCATCCACGCTCCTAACTAATGTTTTTTGTTTATTGAATGAAGAACACGAATAACACAACAAACACAAATAATACGAAATGCCAACTATTGACAAAGAAAAGAGGAACCGAGAACCTCTTTCCAGCGAGACAATGATGACGAGGATAGAAGACTTCACCACGTCCCAACCTACGTGCGGTCGTAGGGGCTACGTGCGGTCGTAGGGGCCTGACTCTAGAAGGAACCACATACGATTTTAAGTGTAGACAAAAAAATGGCGTTAGTCGTAAGCAATCGTTAAATATAAATAATTTAAATAAATCAAATTATTTTCATTTAATTCAAAAGAGCTAGTAAAATTAAATATAATTTTTTTAAGTTAGAAATCATTAATTGTTGAAATGGAAAAAAGCACTATAAAAATGCAAGGGAGAACATAAAATGTACTCTTAGATGTTAAAAAATAATGTACGGTTAGAACCAAATTAATATGGACAATTATTAGGATAAAAGTTAAAAAATTGCTTCTTATGTTTTTAGAGTCACAAGTTCAATTTTGAGTCGTTATTGTTGTTTTTTTACCACCTATATTATAAAAGAGAAATTTTATTAATCGGGTTTAATAAGCCATTAAATATCAAGATTAGACCCTAATGTTTAAAAATATCTAAATATGGACTTTTGATCCAAAATCGGACAAAAATACCCCTGATTCAAAAAACCCATATTTTTCTCTCATTTTCAAATGATTTTCATCACAATTCTAATCCTAGCGCAACCAATTCGAACATAAAAAAGAATTGTGATGAAAATCATTTGAAAATGAGAGAAAAATATGAGTTTTTTGAATTAGGGATATTTTTGTCCGATTTTGGGTCAAAAGTCCATATTTATATATTTTTAAACATTAGAGTCTAATCTTGATATTTAATAGCTTATTAAGCCCAATTAATGAAATTTCTCTTTATAAAATGAATAGAATAAGTCAAAATACCGTAGCTTTCACCTTCGTCTAGGGTTTAGATTCTCTCTCTCTCTCTCTCTCTCTCTCTCTCTCTCTCCATTTCACTCCCAAATCTAAAGCCCTAAAACCCACCAGAAATGGCGATGAACTGAGACTGATAGTTACATTTGAGCCCTAGACAGATCTTCAGGTCTAATCCCCAAATTGTGCGCTAGTTATTGTTGTTCGAAACTCGAGCCATGTATCTGTACAGCCTCACGCTCCAGCGGGCGACCGGCATAGTCTCCGCCATCAACGGCAACTTCTCCGGCGGAAAGGTCCAGGAAATCGCCGTCGCCAGAGGGAAGGTGCTCGACCTTCTCTGCCCCGACGAGAACGGTAAGATTCAGACTGTCCTCTCCGTCGAGATTTTCGGCTCCATTAGGTCTTTAGCTCAGTTCAGGCTCACCGGTTCGCAGAAGGACTACATCGTCGTCGGGTCCGATTCTGGCCGAATCGTGATCCTCGAGTACAACAAGGAGAAGAACGTGTTCGACAAGATCCACCAGGAGACTTTCGGGAAATCCGGCTGCCGGAGAATCGTCCCGGGCCAGTATTTGGCCGTCGATCCCAAGGGTAGAGCCGCCATGGTCGGGGCTTGCGAAAAGCAGAAGCTGGTCTATGTCCTCAACAGAGACACCGCTGCAAGGTTGACGATTTCCTCGCCCCTGGAGGCTCACAAGTCCCACACAATCGTTTACTCCATTTGCGGGGTCGATTGCGGGTTCGACAACCCGATTTTCGCCGCCATTGAGCTGGATTACTCGGAGGCCGACCAGGACTCTACGGGCCAGGCCGCGAGCGAGGCCCAGAAGAACCTGACGTTCTACGAGCTTGACCTCGGACTCAACCACGTCTCGAGGAAGTGGTCGGAGCAGGTCGACAACGGGGCTAACATGCTCGTCACGGTCCCCGGCGGCGGCGACGGACCGAGCGGGGTCTTGGTCTGCGCCGAGAATTTCGTGATTTACAAGAACCAGGGACACCAAGACGTCCGAGCCGTGATTCCGAGGCGCGGCGATTTGCCCGCCGAGCGCGGGGTTTTGATCGTCTCGGCTGCTGTGCACAGGCAGAAATCGATGTTCTTTTTCCTTCTGCAGACAGAGTATGGAGATGTGTTCAAGGTTACGTTGGACCACGATAACGACCGCGTGACCGAGTTGAAAATCAAGTATTTTGATACGATTCCGGTGACGGCTTCTATGTGCGTGCTTAAATCCGGGTTCTTATTTGCGGCTTCCGAGTTCGGTAATCACTCCTTGTATCAGTTCCAGGCTATTGGCGATGATGCCGATGTAGAGTCCTCTTCCGCTTCATTGATGGAGACCGAAGAAGGTTTCCAGCCAGTGTTTTTCCGCCCCAGGAAGCTGAAGAACCTTGTGAGGATCGACCAGGTCGAGAGTCTGATGCCGATTATGGACATGAGAGTCCTCAATCTCTTCGAGGAAGAGACATCTCAGATATTTACGCTCTGTGGACGAGGCCCTCGTTCTTCTCTCAGAATACTAAGACCGGGTTTGGCCATCAGCGAGATGGCAGTGTCGGAGCTTCCCGGCGTACCGAGCGCGGTGTGGACCGTCAAGAAGAATATCAACGACGAGTTTGACGCGTACATCGTCGTGTCGTTCGCCAATGCCACGCTCGTGCTTTCGATTGGAGAGACCGTCGAGGAAGTGAGTGACAGCGGGTTTCTCGACACGACTCCTTCGCTCGCTGTGTCCCTGATAGGGGACGATTCTCTCATGCAAGTCCACCCCAACGGAATCAGGCACATCAGGGAAGATGGGCGTATAAACGAGTGGAGAACGCCCGGGAAGAGAACGATCGTCAAAGTTGGCTCCAACAGGCTTCAGGTTGTCATTGCTCTGAGCGGAGGAGAGCTTATATATTTCGAGGTCGACATGACAGGTCAATTGATGGAGATTTCCAAACACGAGATGTCCGGAGATGTCGCTTGCTTGGACATTTCCCCGGTGCCCGAAGGAAGACAGAGATCCCGTTTCTTGGCAGTCGGTTCATACGACAACACGATTCGTATCCTGTCCCTCGACCCCGACGACTGTATGCAGATTCTGAGCATTCAGAGTGTCTCTTCCACTCCGGAATCTCTCCTTTTCCTCGAGGTCCAGGCCTCTGTTGGTGGGGAAGACGGGGCCGATCACCCGGCGAGCCTTTTCCTCAATTCCGGTCTATCGACCGGCGTTCTGTTCAGAACCGTGGTGGATATGGTGACGGGCCAGCTCTCAGATTCCCGGTCGCGCTTCCTGGGACTGAGAGCCCCGAAGCTCTTCTCCATATCCGTGCGAGGCAAGCGTGCGATGCTCTGCTTGTCGAGTCGCCCTTGGCTCGGCTATATCCACCAAGGGCATTTCCTATTGACGCCCTTGTCCTACGAAACTCTCGAGTACGCGGCCTCTTTCTCGTCCGATCAGTGCGCTGAAGGTGTGGTCGCGGTTGCCGGAGATGCTTTGAGGGTCTTCACCATTGAGAGGCTTGGAGAGACCTTCAACGAGACCGTCATTCCTCTCAGGTACACACCAAGGAAGTTCGTGGTTCACCCGAAGAGAAAGCTTCTGGTAATCATCGAGAGCGATCAAGGAGCATTTACGGCGGACGAGCGCGAGGCCGCGAAGAAGGAGTGCTTTGAGGCACCTGGAATGGGAGAGAATGGAAACGGTAGCGCCAACCAGATGGAGAACGGTGGCGAAGACGAGGACGGCGATGACCCGTTATCCGACGAGCATTACGGTTATCCCAAAGCAGAGTCTGATAGATGGGTTTCTTGCATCAGAGTTCTCGACCCAAAGACATCAACTACCACGTGTCTTTTGGAGCTTCAAGAAAACGAAGCTGCGTTCAGCGTTTGTACTGTGAACTTTCACGACAAGGAGTACGGTACTCTTTTGGCGGTCGGTACCGCCAAGGGTCTTCAGTTTTTCCCGAAGAGAAGTTTGATAGCCGGGTTCATCCATATTTATAGGTTCGTAGAGGATGGGAAATCCCTCGAGCTTCTGCATAAGACGCAAGTCGAAGGTGTTCCTCTCTCGTTGTGCCAATTTCAGGGAAGATTGCTGGCTGGAATTGGACCAGTGCTGAGGTTATACGATTTGGGGAAGAAGAGATTGCTTAGAAAATGTGAAAACAAGCTGTTCCCCAATACCATCGTATCAATCCAAACGTACCGCGATAGGATTTACGTAGGCGACATTCAGGAGGTACACTACTCTATTATTTCTTCACTGTTGTCGTATCGATTCCTAAATCCTTAAACCAATTAATTAAAACTGATCTCTTTAGAATTGTAGTAGTGACAGTGTTGTGCATAAAGCCTAAGTATATTATTGCTTGCTTGTATCTTTGCTTCATTCTAGATGAAGCTTTCTTTTTTCTTTCAATAAAATTTCAGTTTCTCTAAAAAAACTGATATAACACGATAAACATACATAAACTAACAAAAAAATCTTTTAAAAAAAAACTTTAATATTCAATAAACATAAATGTAGCTATCTAGGGTAAAATTTGATTTTCTGATGTGATTTTGTCTTATAAATTCTGACAAATATAACGATTTGCAGTCGTTCCACTATTGCAAGTACCGTCGGGACGAGAATCAGCTGTACATATTTGCGGACGACAACGTGCCGAGATGGATAACGGCGTCGTACCACGTGGACTTTGACACGATGGCCGGGGCCGACAAGTTCGGGAACGTCTACTTCGTGCGCTTGCCTCAGGACGTGTCGGACGAGGTGGAGGAAGATCCGACGGGCGGGAAGATCAAGTGGGAGCAAGGGAAGCTCAACGGGGCTCCCAACAAGGTCGAAGAGATCGTTCAGTTCCACGTCGGCGATGTTGTCACTTCCCTCCAGAAGGCTTCTCTCATCCCCGGCGGCGGAGACTCTCTCATCTACGGGACTGTCATGGGAAGTTTGGGCGCTTTGCTCGCCTTCACGTCCCGCGATGATGTCGATTTTTTCTCGCACTTGGAGATGCATATGAGGCAAGAACACCCACCCTTGTGTGGCAGAGATCACATGGCTTATAGATCGGCCTACTTTCCCGTTAAGGTAAATTTTTCGTGTGATTTTCAAACGTCGTTACGTTTCTTAGGTTGTATTGTATTTACAGGCCTTTTGAGTGGTGCTATGGAACTGTTTTTTTTTACTTATTTTGGTACTTGTCGGCACTGGTGAATCTTAAAGGCGTCTTTCGTTTTAGATCGTGGGTAACGGGTTTTGGCTTTTTTTTTTTTTTTTTTTTTTTTTTGCAGGATGTGATTGACGGCGATCTGTGCGAGCAATTCCCGACATTGCCGCTCGATTTGCAGAGAAAAATTGCTGATGAGCTAGATAGGACTCCTGGCGAAATTCTCAAGAAACTCGAAGAGATCCGGAATAAAATAATCTGAGAGGATGATCATCGGGGGAGAGAAAAAAAGGTGGCCTTTCCGTACCAACGTTCCGAATCTTGAATTATCATATTATAAATTCTGAGCATTTATTCAAACTTTCTATGCATATTGGTTTTTGTTTTCAGATTTCTAGTGTGGTTGAAGCTCTCTGGACGTTGCACTTCATAAGTCTTGAAGCAGCTAATGAAGTCTTTGGTGTTGACAGTTTTTTGAGCCGTCCTTGCACACTTCATAATCTGTCGATGTCTTTCAATTCTTGTAATTAGTTATGCCAAGACTTTTCCCTGCTTTCTTCTTCTTCTTTAACATATTGCTGAATAGATTTAGTGATGGTGATTGCATTGAATGATCTGTATCTCTAGTATCGCACTTTATTCAAAGATCGGGAAAATTGTAAAACTCTAGTTATCACTGCGCAACAGAATGATGGCTGTCTTTTTTTTTTTTTTTTGGTTATGGGGTCTTTTTATGTATTTACAAAAAAAAAACCTTAGAGAGAGGTCGCGGAGCTTGGTATCCCTCAACTCTGTTAAATTTTTTTGAGGGAAAATCATCCACTAAGTAAAAGTAGTTTCAATATTTTTAGAGAGGCGTCGCGGGGCTGGAATATCCAGTATTTTTGGATTTATGCACGTTTTTTTTTTTGGGATTTATGCACATTTTTTTTTAGGGATTTATGCACATTTTTATTCTGATATGAATACTGAATGTTACATTCGCCATTAATAGCAATAAGCAGGTAAACTCGGCCAGACATTGATATTTCTATATACCCAATTTTAGGCGTTATGAAGCTGGCTAACTGGTTTGTCCGGTCTTTTCTCGACAAAACATCAGGTGCTATCAAAATTTAATTATAATTCAACTCCTGATGATAAAAAAATAAATTATTTTCTGTTTGGGGGTGTAGTTCTATTTGTTGAAAGTTCTAACCATAAATTTAGTTACATGTAAGTACTTCCGGAGGAAACAGACTATCTTTAAGACTAGCTCCTATTCATGAACCGCAGTTAAAATTTGTATTTGAACTTAACGGTGTAAGTAGTTACGACGTTGCTAAATTGTAACATGTGATATTTTTGCCAAAGAAAAAAAAATGAGTATATAAGTAGTGTTTTGTCTCAATATTGAGTATTTTTGCAGTCATTACACATTTACACCTTTAAAAAAAATGGATTGAAGTAGGAGTAAGAATTCATCGCTCACACTTCACTTTCTTCACTTTATACATTAGACATGTGCTCAATATAAATACATAATTCTAAGTAGGAATGACATGTGCTCAACATCGATGGTTCTAATGTCCGATAATATAATGGTAATAATCTTGAATTAAAAAAAAATCGAAACTCATCAAAGCCACATTTCTTTTGTTGACATAAACAAAGCATCTCATCATCACGTCTGTAGCGAAACCTAAAACTAAGCCATCTCATTTATAGACGCGTTTTCGAACTTTTATCCGAACAATCATTTACAAGGAGGTTTTATGATGTCAACATGCTAAAGTAATTTTTTTTTTATTTTTTTTATTTTTTTTTTATTTTTTTATATAGAAATAAGCTCTATTTAAAACCTAGAATCTAAAAAAAACTCCATTTTTCTTTTATTATTAATGGAATTAATGTGGCATAGACGCTCAATACTCATTCGTTTAAAATTTAACTTCCATGTGTCTTTTGACGGGTGACACTCGAATTTAATGTTTGATATATATGCTGCCTAAAAAATATGAGTACATATGTATATGAATAGAAAAATGTTGGGTATTTATGCCGCTGATAACCTAAAAAACTGCTGCCTAAATTTCTATTTGAGGTGAAGATTGAAATTCGGACCGCAACAATTAACAATATAATATACATGGATTGTTTTAAAGAAATAATACAATATTTTTTTATTTTTTTTTTATTTTTTTTGCTAGCACAAACAACATGGATAGAAACAACACTTCACTTTGATACATTAGACTGCCAATTCAAAATAAACAAATAGGAGAGGCAACAACAAGCATACAATTTAAGGCATTCTTATGTTCCTTATTATTTGGAAAAGGGGTCATTCTCAGCCTTGAGTTCATTTTCCAATCTCGAGTTTCCGAGAGACACTCTCTCATCCAACCAACCAATAATGTCATTAAAAACGACATTTATGTTCTCTGGAGTCTCGCCGTAGAGCAGGCCGTGCCACATTCCTGGGTACAACTTGAATGTCTTATCGGAGCTCGAAGCAACTTCGTGTAACAGCTTGCTAACTGCTTTGTCGGTCACTCGGTCATCCCCTCCATGAAGAACAAAGAATGGCAAAGTGATCTGAGCACATTTAAAAAATAAAAGAGAGATATTAAAATGATACCCTCCTAACATTTTTTTTTTCATCAGAGAGAAAAATGCTAAAATATAATATTTATACACATTTATTTTTTTTAATAATTTTCCTCTCAGTAAGCTAGGAAAAAACAAGAGAATTGAATTAGTGAAGGAAAATTGACAGCAATAATACCATTTGTTTGACAATTACGAAAAATCAACAAAAACTCAAATATTGATATATCTAGTACCAAATCGATCACGAACTGATTGATTCCGTGACACATTTGGTACTAAACGTGTCAATATTTGGATTTTGATTAGTTTTTGGTAAGTGACAAACAATTGATATTATTGCTGTCAATTTCTCATTAGTGAACTATCAAAACCAAATGAGGAGACGGGTTTTAGTCACCACGAAAGTAATAGGCTAAAAAAAAAAATTGAAATAGTGATTTGGGATTTCTTTAACTCAATTTAAGTGAAACTATCAATCTGATACCCCTTAGTTTTTTTTTACTCAAGTTACAATATCTCATTAGTTTGACATAATATCACAAACGTCCGTTAAGTTAACTGCTTATTGCATAAATGTCCCTTATATTTACAGATTCTTACAAAATCATCCTTCAGTCAACATTAATTATATATTTTATTTTTTTATTAAAAAAAATATTTTTTGAAAGAGAAAAATAATCGAAGTCATTATAAAAAAAACTCTACGATTTTAAGAAAAAAAAATCATTTTAAAAGTTTTTCTTACCATGAGTTTTTTTTAAGATATATTCAAACAAAGATATATATATATATATATATATATATATATATATATATATTTAATTAAAACTACTAGAAATATGAGAAGTCACCTAAAAATGATGCTTATATTTTAACACTATATCCATACATTAGAATAATATTAAGTAAATGGTTATATGATGATTTTAAGTAAATTTATTGCAATTAGCTAATTTTCTAATTTTAAAAAAAAAATTATTTAAAAAAAAAAATAGATCACCAAGTCAAATTAAATTAATTAATTAAAACAATTTATTCAATTGGATTACTAGACAACTGACTTAATTGTCTATTATTTGTATTCATAATATTTAATTGCTATGATTCGTAGTCATTAAATTTTATACGAATAATTTGGTATAAGAAAACAAATAAAATTTACAACTTAATTTAAGAAAAAAAAAATTAAGGACCTCTCATTTGATTTCGAAATCGATAAACATGCGAGGAAAAAAAAAAGAGCATATGAAAATTTGACGGGAAAAAAACAATAGAGAGCAACTCTGTGGCACCGCCCACGTTTCACAAAAAAAAAAAAAATAGAGAGCAAAGAATATGTACCTCATGAAGTTGCTTTTCAAGAGCCGTACTGACTCTTAAAAGTTCATAGCCAGTTTTCAATCGAGGTCTGCCCTTGTAGCAATATTTGTTTTCCCTAACCTGTGTATCAATGTATGTTATTTATTATCAGGTTTTTTTTTCAGAAAAATTATTATTAGTCTACTAAAGTCTATAGATAAACGCTTAGGAAAATTGACAGCAATAATATCGATTACTTGTTAATTATAAAAAATCAATCAAAAATCTAATATTGAAATATTTAATACCAAATGTGTCACAAAATCAAACAATTCGTGATTAAATATTTCACAAAATTAATCAATTCGTGACCGATTTGATATTAGATATGTCACTATTTAAATTTTGATTGATTTTTAATAATTGTCAAAGAAATGATATTTTATTGCTCTCAATTTTTCAAACGCTTACAACGGAAATAAAAGTAACTATCAATGCATTTTTTATATTATTTTCTAATTTTAAAAAACTTGACGTGCGTAAGTACAAGATTGAAAGTCAAAGAAAGATAAAATTATTACCACTAATTAATCATTATAAGGTGGCGTGGCCATTTTGTATCCATATAAAAAAGATAACAGAATAATTTTATTTAATTCCATACCTATTGTAGAAGTAAATTTCATTAGAACAAAAAAAAAAAAAAAAACGGGAAAGAAAATATACCGCTTTTCTAACTTCAGGCACTTTAAAGGCGAGATCAATAATATCATTTGAAGGGATTATTTTCCACGTTGGAATAATCTTTGTAAGCTTTGTCAAAACGTTGATCACTAATGGAGATGGCCTCATATCATCTGCAATCTGATAAAGAAAAAATCAAACAGATTAATAATTATTAATCGAAAACAATAAAAATCTGGATATTTTTTAATCAGCGGGATAATTCAATAATTTTATAGATGACGACGACTCAAAGGCTTTTCGGATCTTCTTTGACGCGTAAGTATAAAATATCGAATTTCTCAAGATTTGATTTGGAGATTAATGTGATCGATAAAAATATACAATAATAACATAATATATCGTCAACTAAACGATCTCGAATCGCAACATGTTACAGCTACTAGAAGCACTTTCATTTTTGTTAGTATTAAAAAATTATTTAAGAATTGTGAAAGTTCATAAACTATTCTATAAGTTAGTGGGTATGGTTTTGAGTGCGGTGGCAAATGATGAAGAACTAACTTTTGTAAGCAACTTGGAAACTAGATGGCAAAAAAAAAAAAAAAAAGCATCTTTGCAAACTGTACAAGATGACGAATTAAGTAAACAGCAATGTTTTAATTAATTAACTATTTTATTATTTTTCTAAGACTATTAAATAAAACTGTTGTTATTAAATAATTCTGACCCACATAAAAGAATATACACGTTATAAATTATAATAGGGAAAAAAATCCAAATTACATGTGCAATTTTTGTTTTCTTATTAGAAAATAAGGGGGCATGTATTTCTTGGGGGGGTAAAACTGAGACTTTTCTCATTGCATTGGATGTGAAAACCAAATTAATATTCCATTATCAAGTTGAGAATAAGTAAAACGTCATAATTACATTTAAGTTTGACACCCCCCAAATTTTTATTTTTAAAAGGTCTAGAAATGTTTTCACTATTTTTGTTTTTTCAAGTTTCATTTGGGAAAGATCCAATTTTTATGGAGGACCATATTCAAAACTTGCCAAAAAACCTAGCTAAAGAATGATATCTCGGAAAAGTGTGATTATAAAGGAAAGCATTTTTTTAAAGGGAAATATTTTGGCAAATATAAATAAACAATAAATGTATACCTTGCACATGGGTGCGGCCAAAATAGCACCATCCCAATAGTAAGGCTTTTTCCGGTGAACAAGTAGAGCCATTGCTCCTCCCATTGACTCTCCCAACAAAAACCTCATTTTCCCTTTGTACTCCTTTTTCGCTGCAAATTATATATTAAAAAATGAATCAATAATTGCATAAATAAAAATAATAACATTATGTTAACAATAATTAATAAAAATGGTCACGATCAATGATAACGAATAATTATAACAAAAAAAAAAGGAAAAGTTGGTATCATGACATGACTTCTATTTGACGAGAATTAAAAATAAATAAATAAAATTGGAGGATGAGAACAAAACAAAGGAGTTGGTTTTGGATACGAAAGTCAGACCACAAACGGAAGTGAAGTGATCAGAGCAATCGTTAACGACATCGTCAAAGCTGTTGACGAAGCCTTGAAGACCCGCCGATTTTCCATGCCCTTCGTAATCTATTCCGTACACCGCAAAACCAGCTTTCACTAGTCGAACCGCCGTGCCTATACATATTATTTAAATATATATATTAATAAACAGAAATACTTTTTTATTTTGTTTATGACTACTTACTGTTCATGGTGATGCTACACTCCATTCCATAGCCATGGCAAAGGAAAATCAAAGCTTTTGGGTCTTGGTTTTCCGGTAGCCATTGGCACGTGAAAAGCTTCAAGCCCCGGGGATTCGTTACGTGTCCCTATTATTTTAATATCAAACCATACAAAAAGTTAATAATTTATCGGTAATAATAATCCCGGTGATGAGTTTGTGATATATGTGTATGAGATCTAACCTCTGTGTAGATGGTTTGATCTTTGTTCTGATCCTGAAGGATATTAAGAAAAATAATTAAATATCGTGAATATATATAAACGGTAAATTAATACACGAGAGATATCATAGGGAGAGAGAGAGAAACAAACCATTAAAACTTTGATTGAGATGAGCAGAGAAACAGACTGTTGTGGAACTCGGAATTTAGGAGAAAAGGAAAGAAGTTCACAAGTGCATGTATTTTTATTTTATTTTAAGGTTATTAAGAAAGAGATGAAGAATTTGCGGAGAAAGGCATCGCCTATTTATAATTAGTTTGATTGTTTGGATTGGAGAGGAGATAATTATTGTGTGCACTGTTGTTTGTTGTTATCCTTCTACGGGCTTTCCTCTATTTCGCACTACTTCCTAGTTTCAATTAAATATATTCATAAAACTAATAAATCTACAGGCTTGGTCAAGAGAGGAGGATCGTCCAAGCAATTTGATTTTAAAAAAATCAACATATATTAAAATATAAACCAATAAAATGTTGGCGCATAAGTGTTATTCTAATTATTAACTAATACCTTAAATGTTTTTATTTATAATTTCTCGGAAAACGAAAATGTTTTATTAGGAGATAAGAATAAATTTGGGAAAATGAAACTTGTATACCTTGTGTTTTAGTGAAATGCCGAGTTTAACCTTTGATTTTTAAAAATGTCGAGTTCATACCCCCTGTTGAACTAAAATGACGAAATTATACAATGAAATAGACAACAGTACCACAAATCTTCTTTTTATTGATTTTTTTTCATTGACAGTAACTATAAAATTTATATGTAAACACCAATTATCTTTATTCATTCGCACCATATATGTAATTTATTTAAAAACTAAAAAAAAAATAAACAACAATCTCTTAATCGTGAAAAACACGGAAAGAGGCAAAATGGTAAAAATCGACAGTAAATAGTCATCAAAATCATAGATTCGAACAGAGAATCCAGGACTCAGAGTTGCAATTCGAACAAGGAATAAAGTCATCTCTTGGGAGATATGAATTTTATTATTTAATTTCAATTTAAGGCTATTTTTATTTCAAAATTGAGAATTTGGAAGTTAGGGACTGGTTTGGATTTGATTCGGTTTTTCTTATATAAGAGTTAATATCAATAAAAAGAGATTTGTGACACTGTTAGTCAGAGTATATTTTCGTCATTTTAGTTAAACAGATAGTATGACCTCGACATTTTTGAAAACTAAAAGTTAAATTCGACATTTCATCAAAACACATAGTATATATGTGTTATTTTCCCATTAAATAATAGATATGATTGCCGCAAATGGTAATTATGTGTCTTCATTTTACAGATTTAATAAGGGTAAGTAATGGTACAAATATGAACGAGTGCACTTATTTTGATTGGGTAATGATACCCATCGGATAACAACTGTGAAAATCAAATACCTATTACCCATTATTTCGGCTCACAAATAAAAAACTAAAACAAAAGTAACCACTCAAAAATATAAATATAAATTAATAACGATAAACTTAAAGTTAAAGTACAATTTAAAGTGATGATACTCAAGTAATTAAATATTGGAATTCATGATAGTTACAAAACTAAGAATATAAACGTTTGGAAGGTATCTAATTTAAAAAATAACCAATTTTTTAGTGGGTTGCGTTAGTGAGATAACGGATAAAAGTTTCATGTACCCGTGCCCGTACTTGTACTTGTCCCCGTTTATATGTTAACATATATTACCCGTTTTAAATGTGTATTATTTGGGTGGATAAACGTGTATCGGGTTTTAATATCATTCCTAGGTAATAACTAAGGTGATACATACATGTTGTTCCATAAATTATTGGACAACATTAAGAGGACCTTGACCCGATCATCGTCCTGCTCGACTCATTGCGCCGATCCATATTTTAACGATGATAGCACGGTCATCCTCTTAATTGTTTTACAGAAGAACTCGATAATAATAAAATCTATGTTACACACTTTTAGCCCCTCGTCTGTAAAAGATTCAGAAAATGTAACCAAGTTTGCAAACTAGCAAATAGAAACTAATCCTCGCTATCACGAGTCTCAGTATTTACTATTATTTTGTGCATGCATAAACTTTTTGAGTGAGATCTGAGCTTGAATCTTGCAAAGCATTTTGAATTTTTTTTTTTTCCCTGAAAAAATTAGAAATCGGAGTCAAAAGTTTCTGCCAATGATATTCAATCATTTTCTTGTAGCAAGAATAACTAACCAAAAGCCTAATAATAGAAAATTTTATGAACGGATTTGTGATATTACTGAAATACACACGCGCGCGCACACGCACAATGAAAAATCGGATAAGTCTTAAAAATTTTAATTGGTAGTCTAATTTGAGGATCTCTCCTAAAGAAAATAGAACAAATTTTAAAAATAAAAATAAATGAATACTTTCTTTTAAAAAAAAATTTGTATGAGGTTGTTATTTCATTAATTACAGTTAAGATAAAATACACCACGTATCATAAATAGGTCTTTCTCGGTGTCAAAATGATCATCTCATCGAGATATTTGCATAAATCTCAAATTTCTTAAAAATAGAGGTCTAGATAACGAGTTATTTAAATTTAAAAACTACGATTGTTAACGTTAGTATACTTTAAGAATTGAACTCGTAACTAAATTTCTGGAAAAAAACAAGTGAAATTTCAGATAAGCATATAGATTTTTCCATTAAGGATATCAACAAGGGGCTACAAAAAAAAAAAAAAAAAAAAAAAATCATCTTGAAGGTAAATATCAATTAATAAGAAATAGACTGTCAAACAAAGTACAACTACTCAGCAAAGTTAGAGCATCTTTAATGGTAAGCTAATGTCAAATTAGCTTACCATGCCACATAAGTCATAGTAAAATACAACTTATTTAAACTAAATCATCCACAATGGTAAGCTAATTTCTCCTCTTGCTTAAATTTATCCTACTTGTCAATTGCTATTTTTTTTAATTCAATTTTCACTTGTTAAAACTATAATTTTTTATTATTAAAAGTTATATAATTCAATTTATTAGACCAAATGAAGAACATGTAATTTTTTTAAGAAAATAATTTGAATATATTATACTAACAATATATTAATTATATATATACAAAAAAAAAATTGTGTCAACAAATAATTCACACAAAAAATATTACTAAAATATTGGTAATTAAAAATTTATAAATTTAAGTAAAATAATAAATTTAACAACACATATAATCTTATTATTAAAAAGATGATACAATACTAACCAATATCACCAATAAGAAGAAGAAAAATAACTAACATAATGGCAATATTAGCCCATAGTCACCTCTTGTACACTCCTCCGAAGACTTCAATAATAATAGCATGACAAAATTTAAATAAACAATGAATAGATGTGCTCTCAATAATTTAAATGGGTCTCATTTATTTGGCTTAAGCAAGTAGCTCTATAGAGCTAATTTATCTAGCCAATCACGTAGCCAAATTGCAAAATAATGGTTAAGCAAATAGCTTAACATTTCTCCTAATTGCAAGCAAATCCTTAAAGTTGCTAAGCCAAACACCATTAAAGATGCTCTGAGATAACAATCACACTGTAATTTCGTTTATTATTATTATTATTATTTTTTTTTAAGTGAACTTTCTTTTTTATGGGCATTCAAACAATTAATATTATTGTTATTATATTTTAACCGAGAATTTTGGTTAATAAATATACGTGATCTAAATATTTTACATGGTAAAGTTTTCGTGCTATATCTGGCATTGGATATTAGAATATTTGATTTAATATAACTTATTTATTACAAAATCATGCAATTTCTTATCACGTTGATTAAATTATTGATCACGACTAAAGTCTTCGCTAAGCAACACTGCTCAAAATAAAATCAGCGACGTGTTTTGTAAGTTCAAACTTCAAATGACGAGTGAGTCGATTTGTGATATCGACCATTATACAGATAATCGAGCTAAATTTGTGGTCAGATTTCATTATGACTGGTTAAGTCCTTTTTGTGTGGTAGACAAATTATTTAAAATCGACCTCTAACAATTCTTTGCTATTTTCATGAATTATATGATTATTTTAATACTTTATTCTTAAATTATATAGTTTACCAACAAATTACATTTAGCGCTAGATATAGAAAGAATAACCTTTTAATTTCAATATTTCTACATATTTAAACACATATGCATAACAAATATTTTTCTTATTATCAAAAGGGTTCGTTAAAGATAATATATTGATAAAAGTCAACGAGGCTCAAAACAAAATTCAAAGCTTTGTTTAAAAAAAATATGAAAACTGATCACACAAACATAGTTACAACAAGAAGTGTGAATAATCAATCAACACAAACTATCACCATAAACCTCTACTTTGATCTATTACATAGTATTTTTCTCAAATATCTTCGTTCTAGAGAAATTTAGAACGAGAACCACAGTAAAAAAATTTACTTGAATCTGTTGCAACGTGTTTTTTGGGGCTTTCATTTTTTAAGTCTTTTCGACTGAGATTCACGTCCATAAAAAAATTGCACATGAATTTGAAAAGAATGAATTTCTATTGATCCAAGTCGAGATGTGACTCTAGCGCTCAAATGAGGCATTATGAAAAAAAAACGGACAGAATTCCCTCCTGAACTCATATCGCGATTGCAATGTGCCCTCTCAACTCGAATTTGTTACAAAAATTACTCTGAACTTTTGAAAAATAAGAGATATAGATAAATGAGATTTTATTATTAGTTTTTTTTTTAATATTTAATTTTACTCTTTTATTGTATTCAACTTTGAGAAATACAATTATAACCTCGAAACCGTCTTCACGTGACAAAAACTTTATGAGATAACAGTCAAAATTGATGGAAGGTGCAACGTGCGAAAAAAAAAGAAGTAAAAATTCAATGTAAATTTTGCAACAAATTCGAGTTGAGAGGGCACATGGTAATCGCGACATGAGTTTAGGGGAGAATTCTGTCATTTATTCTAAAAAAAAATAAACAAAACCTAGAAGATGATTTTTAGGGTGAGTGAGGTTTTTCTTCTTTCAATAACAAACATTTATTATTCTTTTCAAAACAGAAATCATTTATTATAGTCAAATATCTATCGGCATTTTTCAGTTAGTGCGACTTGTCATTTGGTAAACACTTTTCTTGCAACGTACGACGTCATTGTGCTATTTTTCGGTGCTCCTATCCTTGTAGATGTAGTTATCTTCTTTATAGTTATAACTATGTCAACGGTGACATACACAATCGCTTGAATTGAGGTCTGCTAGCGTATACCATATTCAATGGCATAAACCATAGCCAAGTCGATTGTTATTAATAAACGTGTTCAATGTCCAATTGATAATAAATCTATAATAAATAATATCCCATATCAAAATTATCTGTTAGATTATCAAAGTTTTTAAAACAATCTTAACCCATCGAATCAAGCATGAGCGAAAGCTTAAATTGATGAACATCGACTAGTGGTATTATAGTCTTCTTAAACCGTATCTCCCTAAACCGTACGTGCTTTCTCAAATGGGAAAGAGAACAATTATCTCCGATACGGCGTATTAGTGATCATAACCGATTTATATAAAGTTCCAATTAGAGTTCTCATAAATTCTAAAAGACTCGATTATTAGGTGTGTGTGCCTATTTTTGACCCATATTTTACATAGTTTAATTGAGCTTCTAAATTAGATCACTTAATTTAGCCAACAAATATAAACAATAATATAACACATGAATAGTGTTTAGCCCACAATATATTATTGTAAATAAACAACGTTAATACCAACAATACAATCTAAACTTCACTAAATAATTCGGAGGAAACTAATTTTTCTGGGTCTTAAGATAGGCATAATTAGCACTACAAAACACTAGAATAAAACTATGATCCAATCACAATAAGAGATAGCCGCGACATACCGATATACAACACTAGATTTTGGTAAATAGCCGATTTAAAGTTAAAATATACAAAATAGCCAAAGTTTCCCTAAGATTAAAAGAATAGTCAAAATGTGCAATAATCAGGTTTCAAAAATAAAATTAATCTTAAGATTAATATTTTTGAAACTGATAAATTACTTATAATAATTGTTAAAAAATTTAATATTGGTGTCAAAAAATATTTGACAACGTAACTTTGACTATTTTGCTGAAAATTTGAAACTTTGGCTATTTTTCTAATCAATTAGTTTCAAATGGTTATTTTTTACAATTTTTCCTTTCAAAAATACAAAATTATAGTGTTGTTCATCTAATTTACCAAAATAGTTCTGTCTAGATAAAGGTTCGAGTGGAAGCTTAAGGATCAAAAGCTTATATAAAGAAACCACTAGCTCATAACGTTAGAGCGAAAGCTATCGACCAAAATTGTAAATATTAGAGAGACAGGTAGTCAATAAAACTACTCAATATACTAGAAAACATGATAATTATTCAAATTTAACTGTTCTATACAAACACTAGACAACTATCACATAAATTACCATAAAATGGATGGTTTGATTTCGCACAAATTACATGAAACTTCATAGTTGAAACAGACCAAGGAGAATGAAATTACTTAATGTGATGTTAGATGGTTGTTCAACTAAGTTGTTGTGACTACTAGCTAAACAACTGATTGATTTGAGCAAGTTACTAAGTTTAGTGATCATTCAAACATATAAACGAAAGCAATAAGAGACACACAAGATTGATAACCATGTTCGGTGAAAATCATCTTCTCAGGAGAATTGATACATCCGGACGAAAAGCAATGCACTAGCAATCGTCAAAGGTATAAGAATATTAAGTTTGACTAATCTCCCCTTCGCAAACACCTATGTCTTTGACACCTTATGTATTCTTTATAACCCAAGCTCCTCTTAGGTTTGAGACTCCCCCTCAGCTTCACCCAATCTTCTCTTGAAGATTAATAACACATCAATATGCAAAACACGTACTCAAACTTAGTACGACGGTACAAAATCTATGAGTTACTCAGAGTTTGTTTTCGATGACGATCTCTAAAATAGATAGATAAACTCAAAGCTATTTGAATTACCAAACAGAAAAGTTAAGTAGCTCAAATAAACCCTAGGTGAATTTTATATGATCGAGTTTCCTAATATCTCGCGAACAACTCATAAGTTGGACTTTCCAAATCCGATCTTGTATACCATGAAAATCATAAACTGAACAAAGTGTTTTGTTGCCCATTTTGTTTCGCGTATGAGGAAAAAGACACAGGTACCCTGCAGCTTAACGCTGCTTGAACAACTTCTTGACGCTTTGACTTGAACAACACTGTTACAGTTTGTTTTACCAAACAAACTATGCCACAAAAGATCAATAATCTCCCCCTTGGTATTTTACTGCCAAAACAAAGAAAGATCACTACGTAGAGTGTTTCAAGTAAAAGAATTCCAGGGATTTACCATATCTAATTAGTTCAAACTTAAAAGCAGTAAAGCAATTGTTTAACTAGCTATTACAAACCCAAAATAAACTTCAATAAAAAATGCTCCCCCTTTTGCCATAAAAAGACAAGTAAATAGAATATATAAGTCTAGATTGAGAGTAAAACATACTTAAAAATACTTAAAAAAAAAGGAAAAGTTACAACTTTTCTTGAGCATGGAAACTTTAGTCTTCATCTTCTTTTTCATTTGGAACTTGAACTTCTTCTTACACTGGGTACTTGATGTCGTGGATGAGGTTGGTGAGAAGCCTTCTTTAGTTGGTGATCAGCGTGAGATCTCGGCTGTCTTGAACTTCACTTCAACTTCAAGCTGCCTAAGAATCTTATCCCTCATGGACGAGGAGTAATGGGATGTACCTGCAGGGACTGAACATTTGGAGTTGGCTACTCCCCCTGTGTTCTTATGCTTCCATGTAAAGATCTTCGGATATGCGTAGATCAACTTGGCATATTTGGATAGATCATTTTGATGCACTGCCAGCAATAAGCTTCGTCCCACCACCAACTCATAAATGAGATATGGAAAACCAATGGGATGATTTAAATTTTCTGAAGGACCATGGCAGCAATCTGGCTGAAGATAATTCTTCCAATGTCAACTCTATGTTGGAATTGATCTAGGGTTAAGCAAAAGTTTAACGCTTCGAGCAAGCGTCGGAATTTAAAAATTTTCTTTTTGACAAGTAAAATGATTTTACCAACCTAGACAAAGAGCAAGTACATGTAAATAAAAACTATTATGAGCATTAAAAATTTACTAACCTTTTTAGAAGCTTGAACGTTGATGAGCCTTCGGAAGGTTGAAAACGTTCGTCTCCTTTCGCAGCACGTCTCTCTTCTTTCCTCGTCAACACGAGCAACCACGATAATTTCTATCACAAGAATCACTCGAGAGAAAAGGAATTAGTGAGTGGGCACTATTAAACACGACGGCTCGAGAACAAGTCTCAAAGTCGAAGAGCTAAAAACGCTAGGTCAAATGAGGACCTAGGTGTCAAAACAAAAACGAAAGAAAACTAGAGAGAGAGAGAGGATAAGTTGGCCAAGTCTAGAGAGAGAAGCTCTCAATCTCTAAAACTTTGGATGATTAAACAATGAGAATGAGGTCTCTATTTATAGGGGATGGATTACCTTCAAAAGGTAGTTTCCTTTTCTCTATAGAATATAACATATTCATGAGCAAACATTATTTCCTCTTTTCTCACCTATATGGACGTCCAACATGAGCCAATTAAGGCTTTGGATTTGTTTCCTCATTTAGTTTGCTCTCTCTTGGCCGAAAATACACTTGCTTCTAGAAGCAAATTTGTTTCCTCTTTTTCTTTTGGCAAGTATCTTTATACATTTAATGCACAAAATAATATCTCTTTCACACCATGGCATGCACGAAATTTAGCCTCTCTTTTCCTTGGGTTGGACGAAAATAAGGCTTCTAGAAGGACCTTCTAGATGTTTCTTCATTTGTTCATGACAACATAAGAAAAGCCCACTAAGAATTTTCAAGTAAAATTCTATGAAATGAAATTAATCCTCAAGGCCCAATTACACTAATATGGCCGAGTAATATTTATTTCATTTGTCATCATATGACAATGTCAAAAAAATTTATTGACATTCATTTCGTCCTATGTCCAAAAAGACAAAATTACCCTTTTGACAATTTTCGTAAAACTTGTCTCGTTCTTGTTTTGATTTAGCTTCTAGTTTAACTATTCCTACTCGATATGATTTGTGACAGTGACCTCATTGATCCAAATGAACAAAGCTTGAGCTAAATACTTTTACTCAAAAGTTCAGAAACATTTTCCAAGTTTAGTTTAATGCCAACTGACTCCACTAAAGAGTTGACACTGAAAATCTCTTGGTTCAAATGAATTTATTTTCTACTCAAGAATTCAACCTAATTGTAATGAGTGGATCCACTGAATATTATCTATGTTTACCCTTCATGAATATCATCAGCTAGTCGGGATTTACAAAATTACCATTTTACCCTTCTAGCTGTTATTTCCTCAACTCTTTTGTCGCTTGTGAATAAGTCAAAAACAATGTATTGACGAGGAGCTAACAAGTCACATTGTTTCATCCAAAAGAGTCAAGACTCAATTTGGACACTAGCCAGTTCATTTATTCACATTCCAAGGAACAAAGCATGAGGTGATATACATTGCATTTCAGCAATCTTGTACATGAATTCCATATCTATGAGAACTTCACAAAGTTACTCATGACATCTTCACAACTTAGTACTTCACCAATAGGTCCTGTTCAGAATCACATAGTGAGTCCGAACTCTGACTTTCTCAAATGAGAATACGTAAGCTGTGAAATGGCATGTCTCATTTTAGGATTAAGGTAAGCACGATGCAATTCATACGTAGTGACTTCGAGACATAAAAGGTTAAATGGTTTGATCTTATCTTGTCTATAGAAGTGCACTGGTCAATTCAGTACCTTCGGAAGATACCTAGAAGAACTATAGAGTCTCCAACTCTCAATGCCCCATAACCAGACATCATAGATTCTCCTAACAATCGTACTAAGGTCAATAGTCCTTTGACCTTTAGATTGCGAATATATCGTTTTAAGAAAACTACGAAGAGTTTGTTCATGCAAATCTACATTTGTCTCTTCGTAACTTGTTAAGTTTGTTTATGGACTAAAGACTAATGTTTTACCATAAAGCTTCAAACAGACAAGGAAGAATGAATGAACGTTTCAACTTTTTATTAAATGAATAAGCAATTACGAGCAAGAGTCTTCGTGAGACTTTATTACATCAAATGTAGAAAATAAAGACTACAACTCTTCTTATGGGCACCATTGACAACACTCTCTCCTTGTTTCCAATGACGTATAGCAGTTGTGTCATAGACTTGGAAAACGTGCCTCTGTGAAGAGAAAGGTACCAATTCTTGATTGTAATCCCATACAATAGTGAGAACTTTGTGGTGAGGTCAGTTGAGGACATGTCTTGCTCAACCCAGCTGGACTTCTCATCTCCAGTAAGACAACGAGCATTCTTATCAAAATCTGTCTCTGGTTCCACAGGTTGTTCAACCATAGAATTGTAGAACTCATTGATCATGTCAGGTGTAATGTACAACTTCTTACCCCTGATGATAAACTCTCCAAACAATGGACTTGATGAGTTCCCAAAGTTCTCAATGAGATTAGCTATCCCTTTTCAAACAACCTGAACAATAAACTTCTTAGAAGAAGTCACGGTAGAGAATAACTTTACCTTTTTTTAGCAAAGACACTAACTTATCTTCATCGATCTTCTTCTCATGGATCAATGATCACTTCAGCACTATTTCCCATTTGTTAGCGTGAGCCTGAGACATGAACCAAACTCCCTTCTTCCATACTCCAGTAGCTTTGGATGTGCTGGTTTCTCCACCCCAAACCAAGTTCTTGTTCTTAGAATGAACATTCTCCTTGGCATGGATTGACTTCATTGCAGGGCACTTCTTCTTTGCAGGGCTCTTCTTCTTGCCTTTTCTCGAGGCAGGTTCAGAAGCTGTTATTTCTATTGCTACTCCCTGCAAGAATGATGCATCTGTTGCTTCTTAAACGGATGTTGTTCCTTCTTTTTCCTGAAGAACTTCTGGTACATCTTCTTGAATAACTTCAGGTTCCTCAGGAATAGAGGCATGATTCTTCTTCTTCTTCTTCTTCTTCTTCTTCTTCTTCCCGATGAGTGGCTCTTGGTCACTCTATGTAGCTTCATCATCATCTGGGACTCTTGGCATCTGTTCAACTTGCTCTCCAACCTTCCTCTTCTTGCTCTTCTTCTTCATAGGCTGAGGCAGAATGGACACCTGTTCGTAAGTGGCAACTTCGTCGATGACGTCTTCTCTGCCAGCATCAGCGGCCTCCTCTTCTTAATGTGACTAAGTTGTTGTGAATACTAGCTGAAAAAATGATTGATTTGAGCAAGATTACTAAGTTTAGTGATCATTAAAAGATATAAACAAAAGTAATAAGAAACACACAAGATTAGCAACCCTGTTCGGTGAAAGGGACTGATATGTCCGGGCGAAAAGCGATGCACTAAAAATCATCAAAGGTATACGAATATTAAGTTTGACTAAGCTCTCATTCGTAAATACCTTCGTCGTTGACACCTTCTGGATTCTTTGCAACCTAAGCTCCTCCTAGGTTTGAGATTCCCTCTCACTTTCACCCAATTTTCTCCCAAAGATTAACAACTCGTCAATATGCAAAACTGTTAGGAATTCTTGCCCACGAGAAGATACTTATGTAAATTCTCGTTGAAATTATTAATAAAATAAAGTTTGACATTTATTATCTATTTGAATTGAAAGCGTTATTTCTTATTTAATGAGATTTATTAAACATTCATTATTCCATAGCCTCCGTATCTAACTGAGTCACGTGCTGGGTACCTGAGTTCGGGCGGTGTGCTAAAACATGGTCGATGACTGATATACGCCTGGAAAACTATATCTAAAGTCATATATGTGGAACACATAGGTGAAGGCTGATCACTATGTGGGAGCATTCTACACTTGTGGTAAGTATACGACCTGGACAGGTCTTGGTGTAGATGTGTCGTTTAAGGACCGTTACGACACACTAACCGAGGCCACTATGATGATCACAGTGAGACTTGATCTAAATCCTGAAGTGATCATGGACACTGGGTTATGTTACTGAGCTCTTTGACTCATTCGCTAAAAGGCTATTCATGCTAATCACAACTTATGTCTTGGGAGTTTTCTCAGAGCATAATTCGAGTGCGAAATGATTTACAGATACGGAATCCAGCCTTCCTGAAAGAAGGTTAATGTTCTCTCACCTAAGGGTTGATTCCAGAACCGATAGATTGCGCGCACTTTCGAAGTAAGTAACGTTCGAAAGAATCTTTCGCTGGGGAAGCAACAATGCTTAGGGCTGATATGTATCAAGAGAAGTATAACGGAAAAATTGACTTCTCTTGACACGGGTTGAACCTGGAGGATCTTGATCACGAACTGACTATATCAGTGGACACTCGTCACGATGAGTAAATATAATTCTAGTATAAAGGAGAGTTCAGTCTTGGCTTACAAGGTGGAGTATTTGACCAAGATTAGACGAATCGATGGACAAAAGAGAAAGGACTATTTCGTCTTTTTCATCGGATTTGTTAAGCTCCTATTACTAGGTCCATAGTCCCCGATTCGGCTCTGATAAAGGCGGATAAGAACTTTCGTATAATAATGTTTATCATTATTAATCTCACTTGCTGTAATTGTGATTGACAGCATTAATTCTGGAAAACGGGTATTCGCAGAATTAAATAAATATTTATGGTAGAATTGTTTATTTATTGTTTGATCAAGTAAATAAACAATTATTAATTATTTGTTTATTGTTGGACCAAGTAAATAAATGATTAATTGGGTTTTAAGCAATTGGGCCTTGCACAAAATATGAAAATCGAATTTAGGAATTTCGGCATAGGAGTTGCGCAAATTCCCCTTGGCCGTGTGTAAACCTGGCCTAACGGTAGCGGGACGGGACGGAATCCCCGCTACCGTTAGGCACAGTAACGGGAGCGGGACTCCCGTTACTGGTAATGGGACGGGACGGGAGTCCCGTTAGTGCGACTAACGGGACCGGGACTCCCGTTAGTCCCGTGAAGGTTTTTTTTTTTTTTTTTTTTTTAATTTCGGCCGTTGGATCAAAGATCCAACGGCAAAAAAAAAAAGAGCTGTTTTAGGGAGTTTATTAACGGGACGGAACTCCCTTTTGCCCAAGTAACGGGACGGAACTCCCGTTTGCCCGTTCATTAATGGGACGGGACTCCCGTTTGCCCAAGTAACGGGAGTCCGGGCTTGGCGGGAGCGGGAGTCGCGGTACCTCCCGCCAAGCCAGGTTTAGCCGTGTGCCTAAAATTCGATTTTCTCAATATTGGTATTTACCAATATTTTCTCTTTAGTTGTTTAAATAAAGGAGAGAGAAAAATATAAGATATTGTCCTATATTTTCTCCTTATTTAAAGGAAAGTATTTAGGAGAATATTTAGGAGAATAATATATTCTCCTTTATTATCTCACTAAATAAATTATTCTCTATTTAAATAAAAGAATAATATCCCATAGATATTGATATGATGGATGAGAGAAAAAGTAGGATTCACTTGTTGAGATCCAAGGGCCTAGATTAAATCCTCTAGTGTGAACACAATAAAAGGAAATAAAATATTCTGGAAGATTCCATGAATATCTCCTTTTTACTACTATAAATAGGGGTTCATGAGAAGGCAAAAATAAGCAATTATTTTAAGCAAATTTTGAGTGAAAATTTCGTGCAACCTAGCCTTCTTGGCCGTGCACTTCTACTTCTCATCCCCTCGGAAATTCGTTTCCATTCTTAGTAAAATAAGAGCGAGATCTCGAAATACCTAGTTTCGTGATCTAGTGAGATAAAGACTGTGCCCACTCATCTTTCTTATTCGTCTCGTAGATTACGTTTCGGAAGACTAAGGTGTCATCACATCGAGCCCTTGAAGTAGAGTCCCTTGTTTGATTGTGTGGAGGCTTGTACGTTCAAGACGAAGACGGATTGTGAAAGCTTTCAGTTCGTGAACCGAAAATCAATGTAAGTACTTGTTTACTCTTGTTTCGGTTGCTTGACTTATATGCTCTCTTATAATAATTAATTAATGTAAATCTAGATCTTGTCATATAATCATTGAATTAATTAGCTCATGATTAGCGTAATTAATTACTTTTCCGCATTTATATGGTTATATGGGGGAATCATCCCCGACAAAAACATGTACTCACACTTAGTACGATCGTGCAAAATCTATGAGTTATTCAGAGTTTGTTATCGATGACGATCTCCAGAATAGAGAGACAAACTCAAAGCTATTGGCTATGTGAATTACCAAACAGAAAAGTGAAGTCGCTCAAATAAACCCTAGGTGAATTTTATATGATCGAGTTTCCTAATATCTCGCGAACAACTCATAAGTTGGACTTTTGAAATCCAATCTTAAATACCATGAAAATCGGAAACTAAACAAAGTGTTTAGTTAGTTTTGACAAACAAACTATGCCATAAAAATCCAACAGAGAAGATGGAAAAATGTACTTATGCACTTAAATTCTTACCTATCATTGGTTACTCTTATGTTTGTTTGGTTTATTTTTTATTTTTTATTTTAAGATAGTTAAGTGTGTTTAGAGAAAGTTCGATCTAAAGTCTTCTCGTACTCAAGCATTTATACTCTTAAGAAAAGTTTACCATTGTTTTACTATTTTTTTTCTTCTTACAATTATTTAATTAATTTTATATAGTTTACGTAATAGTTTTTCGTATCAGCCCCCAACATATTTAATTGTGGAAAAATGATCTTTTTGGTCCCTCAACTTTGTCACCAGTAACAAGTTGGTCTCTGAACAAAAAAAATCTGCAGTTTTACCCTTTCGTCATTGTAATTGTATCATATTTGGTCCTTATGTTACTTATATCGCCAAAATAAACGAAATTTGATCGTGTGTCTATCATGTGTTGGAAAAAATAAAAATTATATTGGTAATAACGTGAATTCGCAACATTCGAATCCATTCGGTAGTGTTTCTGAGGCGGTTTGGCTTTCATGAAGCCGTTGTCGTCACCATCGGTAAGTAATTAATCTCTCTTGAAATGGGTCTCTCTCGAATTAACCTCTCATGTTATAACCAATACAACATTGTTTTTTAACACATGATAAACACACCACGAATCTCTATTTTTGCGATATAAGTAACATAAGGATCAAATATGATACACTTACAATGACGAAGGGGTAAAACTGCAGATTTTTTTGTTCATGGACTAACTTGTGACAAAGTGAGGGGCCAAAAATATCATTTTTCCTTTTATTTTTTCAAATTAACTCCCCTTCAACGAGTGTGATAGAGACTTTTCGTACAAGGCAAGCAAAAAACAAAAAATTCTCAATCAAACTCATCCATAGAGTGCCAAAAACCTAATCTAAAGAAGTCGTCCCTAAACATTCATGAAAAATCCTTATTGCGGGTTGAGATCTTCACGAATTATTGAAGAGCGTGCGTGTCTGTGTTCATGGACAGCAAAATCTTGGCGAAAACAGAATATTCCAGCTAAAAGCTCTAAAAATGTAAATTTACGTTTTAAAGTTGTCGCTTGGTTTGGTTTGGACCTACTTAAATCATAGTCTAAGACTTTATTCCATGAGAAATAATATCCTTGAATTATTAAAGAACGTGCGAATAATAATAATAATAATAATAAGATGATCGTGTGTATGGATGAGGGCCATTAGTTGTCTCAGCCGTCGAAAACCTCATGATGAAGAAATATATGTATATATGCAAATTTCAAAAGAGAAAAAAATGCATTGACTATGAAAATATTGCCAAAGGAAAGGACCCATAAGAAAATAAAACCAAAAGAAACTCTCACGTTGCCATTTCCCAATATGAAAAAGTACTATTTCACTTTTAATACACAATTGACGCGGTGACGTTGACCATCAATATTCGGCCGGTTTTCCACGTGAAATAATAAACTACGTATTAAGCAACTTAGATTGAAATTCTAGTTAAATGAGAACGGGTTATCGAAAAAAAAAAATGAAAACACACACACACATCAAACAAGCTAAGGCAATTTTCCGTTTTAAGCCACTTAGATTAAAATTCTAGTTAAATTTTCCCAAAATAAACAAAATCTAGCCACCCACCTTTCTTGTCTCTTAATCATGCTTTAGCCTATGCTGATTGTACAATGATTCTTCTCTTTGGTCGCTTTGACAATTTGACTCTTTCTCAGTTTCTTCAAAATTGCTCGAATAATAAAACCAATTGTGAAAGTTAATAAAATTAACTTTTGAGAATTCATAGTATGTTGTTAAATAAATTCGAGAGAGAGAGAGAGAGAGAGAGAGAGAGAGAGAGAGAGAGAGAGAGAGAGAGAGAGTTAAATTAGGTTAAAGCTCTTCATCAACAATGTCGTCAAAGATTCTCGTCTTTATAAATAAATCATCGATCGATGACATTATCCCCATGGGCACTAATGCTTAAATTTTGGCCACATTATTTTAAATATTAAATAATTTGTCGGCGATGTTGACCCTAATGAAATCTTCAATGAGAGTATCGTGAAAAGTGCTTGTAAATTAATGCATTAAAATCTTGCATCATTTAATTTCGTTACAACTATCTTCGACAACATTTTTCATCGAGATTCGTTTTTGTGATTATCTTCGGCTTTTTGTTGTCGAATAATGTTATATCATCCTGGTTTAATAACAAAAAATTAATTTATCTTTTCTTCGAAAACTCTCACCAAAGATGCCTTGACTGTAGCGATAGATGTTAGCAACATAGTCGTCAAAGATTGCCTCATCGCTAATACCACTTTGTTTTAGTGAAAGTCTAGAAAATTTACTAGTAAATTCAATGAAAGTTACACATGAGATAAGGAGAGCGAGAAAACGTCGGGAAGACGGCCCAAAATGTGATCAACATATTTTGCGAAGTAGATCCTTGAAGTAAATCTAGAAATCATATTAATTTGAAGAACCAAATGATCAACATATTATAATATTCATTGAATTAATAATAAATTTGTTGTAACTATGTATCTAAGTAATTTACGGTTATGTTCTAAGCGATCATGTGAACTTAATTATGCAAAAGAGGATGAACACTATTGATCTTTTGGAGCACATTGTATAATGGTTCCTCAAAATTAAAGTACCTTGCTTTCGATTGCCGATTTAAAAATTGTTCAACATCCGTTGCATTTTCCGATACCGTATTTAGAAATACAACTAAAAAAATGACTTTTAGAAGCGGCGCACAGTTTTAGAAGCGACATTTTACCATTAGAAGAGACAAGTTGTTTCTAAATAAAAATAAAAAATAAAAACCAGCCCTTTTAGAAGCGACAATCCGCTTCTAAAGTCGCTTCTAAACCCTTCCCGCCATTTCGTGTGAGCTTTTTCCAGTGCCAAATTTTATTTTTTAGAAGTGGCTTTAGAGGCGACATGTCGCTTCTAAAAGTGTCGCTTCTAATTTTTAGAAGCGACTGACCTTTAAAAGCGGACTTTTAGAAGCGACAAAATCGCTTCTAAAGGTCATTTAGAAGCAACTTTTTGGTCTTTAATAACTACTTTTGTCGCTTCTAAATGCCGTTTTTGTAGTACTGAAATCTTCCCTTTTTTTATTTTTATAATACTACCATTATTGAGATCGATATATTTTCTTTTTGCAATTGTGTTTTCATTGGTTCATTTTGTCTTGCACGTGGAACACAAGTCGGAGGATCTAAATGTTCCTCTTCATCTTCCTCTTCTTCGTATTGACTAAGTTGTTGAGTCTCATAATTATTCTCCATTTGAGACTCGTGAAAACAACAGTTTTGGAGCTATTATATTGGTGTGGAATTTTTGAAAAATAGCCATGTTGCAAAATGGGTACTTGTTGTGGAATGTAGATCTAGATTGGAAGTTGAACAATGGGCGGTTGAATATAACAAGATAATTGATCGAAATGCGAAAATCGACTATGGAATGTTAGAGTTGAGTATAACTCTGGATATTGAGTCGGGTCCTACTCGGTATTTTGAAAATGAGTGAAATGTGGATATGGAGGCAGCAAACTCTTAGAAACACTTGTGATTGCATATCTTTCACCAAATATTAATGATTTGATAGCATGGTTTTATGGG
The DNA here is from genome assembly GCF_054948205.1 of Urtica dioica subsp. dioica. Taxonomy (NCBI): domain Eukaryota; kingdom Viridiplantae; phylum Streptophyta; class Magnoliopsida; order Rosales; family Urticaceae; genus Urtica; species Urtica dioica. The sequence continues at coordinate 13,372,300 of NC_142767.1, read as the reverse complement.
GCTTTCACGCTGGTTGGTTGGTTGAAAATTCGAATGTGACAAATAAAAATATATATTTGTGTAGCCTGGTCAATAGTTCAAGTCACACACTCCCATAATCCATTTTATCTTACAAAAATTCACTTCAACTATGAGTGCCGAATAAAAAAAATAATAAACTTATCTAGTTTCTAGAGCTGAAGAGAAATATCCAAATGCATGTCTTATTCTTATCAATAATTCATATTTGTAGCAATAAAATACTTTCGTTCTTCCTGAAGCAGTGAATAATAGCTAGCTATGAGAGACTCTATAAAAGACCACAAATACCTTGTTTCCGTATCGTTAGGAAATGCATTAACATAAATACGGCAATACGAATAGGTAATACAAAAGTGTGTAAACTATAAAAACAAGTCAAAGTGGATTATCCCACACTAGCACTCCCGTGCAATAACTCTATCACAGGCGACCATATAACAAGAATAGCTTCTGGCACACCTGTTACAATTTTTACAACCCAATAACCTATTTGGTCCCACGGTAATGAATAATCTATTACAAAAGATACGGCCAATACAACCAAAACCACAACGGTAGCCCAAGTCAATTCACCAGGTTTTTTTAAAAGCCTCAGTGAGATACACACGAAATACGTGTAGGATCATCATGAGTACCATTATACTTGTTGATCATCGATGAACTGATCGGATTAGCCAACCAAAGTAAGCTTAAGTTATTATATATTGAACAGAAGCAAAAGCATCTGTAACTGCCGTATGATAAGAAAATGTCATAGCAAACCATGTAGCTATACTTGTACTAAAAAACAAGTAACCGTAGTTCCTCCTCGACAATAAAATATGATGACATGAGGAGGAACATATTTACGTTATATTATCATCAACAATTGCCTGGATCTCAAGATATTCTTCGAACCAGTCATAGATTTTATTGAGATAGGTAAACCAAGGTACTCACCTCTGAGAACCGTATATGATAATTTCATCTCGTACGGCTCGAAGATAAAGACCAAAATATAAAATTCTATCGGATATGTGTTTGAAACTTCCTAATTGTACAACCCACTCTTTTTCTGACGATACGAACGAAAAAAATCCGAAATTTATTTATTGTGGGTATAATGCCAACATATCAAGTCGGCTCCTTCATTTATATGTTGAGGCCTCTTAAATCTTCTATAATTTCCATTTTTTTGTAATGAGACTTTACGACGGTTTTCTTTATTATTGATAGGAATTCTCTTGTTAGACCTATGAATGAATTACAACCTCAGGTTCAGGCTTACTGTATTGCTGTACAGGCTTGTTGTACTACGGTACAACCACTATTTTGCTCCTCATCAATGTGGCCGATCCATTTTCTTCCAAAAAAAAAAAGTTGATATTTGAGCTCCAAACTCGCCCGTAATCACCTAAACATATGTAAGCACTCAAATTATAAGATGTTCAATTACAAACGTGATTTTAAGTGATTACAATGAATAATTATTAAAGAATGATCACAAAATGAATAAGAATTATGCACTTTATCATGGGCACATATTGATTAGTTCGGATAAATATGGAATTACTGCCCCACGCCCATTCTCTTTTTTCTCCTTGGTTGATGCTAGTCGGTAAAATTCAAATAATCGATGCAACTTCAACATATCTCCGTCCATTGAATTTTTTTTTTTAAAGAATAGCTTATTCCTCCGTATCTCACTTATGTTTCAAAACTATAGAACTCGATATGCGATATCGGACTCAAACGATTTCATTTCACAAATAATTTCTCATGGATTTATTGGCGCCGTGCTTTTTTCTTGGCAAGAATGAGTTATGATCGAATACGTCTTATTTATCTTGATGAAATGGACGGAATGACTATTAAAATTCCAAAAATATTTATCATTTTCAATATCTTACCAATGGCCTCCCTTGCATTATCGAGCATGAACGGTTTTGTTGCAGAATTGATAGTATTTTTGAAATACTCACTAGCCAAAATATATTTTAATGTCCAAAATCCTAATTACTTTTGTAATGGCAATTGAGATAATATTAACTCCTATTTATTAATTATTTATGTTACGTCAGATTTATAATGGATACAACCTTTTTAATGCCCCAAACTCTTATTTTGTTGATTACGGGCCCCGACAATTGTAAGCCTATCAGTCCATACAGCTGTCCAGGTAACAGTTGAAGATTCTGCAACTACCACAGCCCCTGCTTCTTAAGGGGGAACTTCAAGTTCGGGAGTTACTCGAAATGCTGCTAAGATATTAGTATCATAAGTTTTATATTCAAGAGTGTAATAAGTCCATTTATAATCTTTAACACCAGCTTTAAATCCAACATTTGCTTTAGTTTCCATTTGTGGTGACATAAGTCTCTCCCTACAACTTATGAATTAAAAATTCGCGCTATAACAAAGTCTACTCGACATGAATTAGGACTTGATAAAACATTTTATAGGAATTTGTCAACAAATTATCAAACAATATTATAAACTGATCAGAATGGTTCCTTATTAGACCGCGGTATTTGATTCGCCAAATACATCATTATTGTATACTCTTTCATATGTATAACCCAACCCAATCTTTGTTTTTGAAGTTTATATTGTAAGCTTCTCACATTCATACAGCAACATGAATTAAGAACGAGACATAAATAAGCTCAAAATACTTTCCTCTATGAGGCAAGTCTCCATATATAAAAGAATATACATGTTGAATAACAAATTCTTTTTATTCCCAAACCAAAACAGGAAAACCAAAAAAAAAATAAGAATACAAAGAAGTACACTTAAGAGGGAGATAGATAGATAGATAGAGAGAAGAAGTTACTCGGTAATTACGAATTGGAGTATGAAGAGAAACATGTCAAACATCGGAGAGCTTGAAAGATTCCACGACAGTGTGTAATTTGTCTTTCATCTTCTCCCACCTCCTTTCATTTGCGCCCGTTGTCAAAGTGTAGAAGTTGCCTGCAATTTTTTAAGGCATCCAAGGTGTCAATATATATGGATGTAAATAGCATTTGAGTATAATCAAAAGCTAAGTACCGTTTCCGATAGTGATCACACTGAGAGCATGGCGAGTGTAGTTTGGAGCTTGAGCCACAAACTCGATCGTGTAGTATGCTCTCCCATCAACATCATTCTGGTACAAAATGAAAAAGGTAATTAAGAATCTAATCTTTGTTTGAGGCCTAAAGAAATTAAACTAAACCTCTTTTGCCTCGATTAGCTTCGTTTTCTGGTTCGGAGGAGCGAGAACCTTTCTTATCAAAGTTTCTGCAACCTGCCAGAATTCAGCCACTCGACTCAGACCACTGAAAGAAGAAAACTAAAAACCAAAAAAAAAAAAAATGAAAGGCTGATACGAACCTGCTCAGGTGGTCCGAAATCTCGAATATCTTCCTTGACTGTCGGAAACAGATTTACACTAACGCTTTCCAACGGTTCGATGACATCTTTGAACACCTTATCTTGGCCTTCTATTGAAACTTCCTAAAAAATGAAAAAAAAGACCACTTAGGAGGAAAAGCAAGAGAGATGGATAGTCGAAAGACTGACCTGCCAGCCAAAGGGGTAGAGGAACGAGTACTTGTCTTTGTTATCGGTCACTCCCAAAAATCCCTTCTTGTTTTCTGCACCAACTGAGCCATATCAAGGGTGTGCTCTTAGGATACCAAAATTTTCACACCAGAAAAGAAAAAAGAACAAATTCGGCTAAATAAGCACTTACATGCTATGGAGTTTTGATCGAGCAGCGAAACCCACGAGCCAATTATCCCCGCGGCAATGACGTGGCGTCTCCCGGGTCTATCTGCCGTATATAAACCATAGATTAAAAGAAGAAGAAGAAATAGAAATGCAGAAGAAAACGCCACAGAATCCCAATTCGTTAAAACATGGTTTCAAATTTACAATCTATATCAGTGGGGATTGAGTTCATCAGTAGCTTCATTGAATTGCCATTATCGTGTAATCGGTTGGTTTGGGATCAGATTTTAGAAAAATCAGAATCACAAAGAAGTGCAATGCAATGTAGTGTGAAAAAGGAGGGACCTTCAGAGGAAGAGCAGTCCGGAGATTGAGATGATTGGTGAGCCTTGACTACAACTGAATGTCTTCTTCTTGGGAAAGAAAAAGCCCCGCATTGTTGGTGCTTCTGCAACTAAGAATGGACAATAAAATCAAAGACAAAGAAAAACCAATGGCATTATAAAACGAAATATATATATATATATATATATATATATATATAGAGAGAGAGAGAGAGAGAGAGAGAGAGAGAGAGGGAGAGGAATGAGTTAACATACCTGAGGCAACGAGTTGAGAAAATACTGTGAGCTTTGGACGGAAGCCATGGCCAAGCTTAGATTGTGAAGAGAGAGAGAGAGACTCAGACCTTATCTTTTGGTCTCAAAACTTTATCTGTTTTGGCATCAGTTTATACGTTTGTAATCGTTAGTTGGATTTGAGAGGGACCCGTTTCTGGGTCCCACCTCGAGGAACACCAAACAATATATACATTTTTCCTTTCTTTTCTTTTTAGTTTTTACAAGCTTTTCTATTTAACTTTACCTGATTACAAGTCGGACTTACTTAGCCTTTTAATGATATAACAACAACCGTAATAGCACCCTCATACGGTCATACCCAAGCGGACTTCGTCTTCATAGTACAATTTAAGCTAGAAAATTTTTTAGGGTCTAATCAAATTTGATTCTCGAAAGAAAGCTGAGTACGAAACTCATTTCAACTTAAGCTAAAAAAATTTGAACTTCTTCCTAAATTAATTTTAGACTTCTAAATGCGCTTGTTCAACAATACCTAATATTTTATTCTAGTTTAGAGACCTCTTACACTCTTATAAACAAAACTTTAGAATAAAGCTTCGGACTTAAGAATTAGCCAACTGTTTTTTTTAAGCTTATCACTCTTGATATCTATCAATTACACTAAAAGATCGATACCAAAAAAAAAAAAAAAAAAAAAAAAAAAAAAAAAAAAATTGATTCATATGCGTTGTTTTTTTTTTTTTTTTTTTTTTTTTTTTTTTTTTTTTTATGCAATGCACTCAGTACTATATGGTCCAAATAGTATTTTATGATATTACCCGTGAATATAAGTAACTAGAGTTATTGTAAAATAAATCATTTCATCTGCTTGTTCGTTGAATGAATTTATTCATCAAGTACTATCTATTTTTTTTGTTAGTACTCACAAAAAAAAAAAAGCATCGCTAATTGCTTTTAGCAATTTCGTACATGTTGATATCATAAATCCAGCTAGACTAATAGTAACATCAAATGTCTAGTTATCAAACAATCGTTTATAATCTAGCCAATCAACTGCTAAATTGCCAAGAAATGTCACGATGAATTGTGCTTTTACTTTAAGATTGAAGTAATTATGGAAACACCATTTAGTTATGACATTAAGCCATCGATCATTCAAATGTTTTAAATTAAGCCTTGAAACACCAATGGTTACATAACAGATATATAATATACTATAGAGTCACAACTCTTACGTCACAAGACTTTGTCCCAACCCCCAACAATTGTCACTTGAATTTAAGTGTCCTTTTTTTTGTTTGAGAGAGAGGGCTTTATAAGTAGTCAATGATACAAGATCGGATATTTACAAATATGGGGGGTTGGACAAATATAAGTATCTATTTCTAGAACCACACAAACACACCTCAGAAATAATTAAATGTGGGCATTGTGCCCGCCGGGATTCGATCCCGCGTCCTCCCCTTGGGAGGAGAGTGGTGTTACCACTAGGCCCAATCAAGCTTGGGTTTAACTGTCCTTTTTATTCTCAATATATGAATGTTTCTTTTAAACTAACAGAAGAATAGGTGACTACTATATAAACAGAAACTATTAAAAGTAAGGTTTGATGATAAAATTATCTTTAACTCTTACACGATTAACAAATTGCACTTGATATATCAAATCATGTACTTTAACCAGTGGCGAAGCTAGAATTTATAGCCAAGGGCAAATTTGATTATATTTTTTTTTCTAAATTCTCGAAGAGGTGCGTAAATGTGAAAATATTCAGGAGGGGTAAATGTGAAAATATTATATAGTTTTGGTCAAAAAAATATAAAACTTTGGGGTAAAAGTTGTAAATTTATAAGAGGTGTCTAAGAAAAAAAAAACATATTCAGAAAGAGCAAATATGAAAAAAATTATATTTTGAACTAAAAATATAAAATATTAGGATAAAAAATTTAAAGGTAAAAATTTAATTTTTAAAAGCTCAAGGCTGCCTCCACCCTTGCCTTCAGCTTATCAATTGTTTGAAAATACTCATTATATCCAATATTTATAAGAGATTGACGATTTTATGTACAAATATGTCAAACTATCCTGTTTAACTTATATTTTTCTTTGAAATTCTTCAAAAATATTGAAACTTCAATGTTATCAATTTTTTTCCTACAATTAAATAATAGACATCTCATTAGAAAGTCTTATATCATAATTTGAAAAACTCTTCAGTGTTGGTTGAGGTGTGCTCTAATAGTCGGCCATGGGGTGATTCTCGGGTCGTTTGGCGTGCGTTTCGTGAGACATTCATTCTTGGGTCATGGCTCTTTGGACATTACGTTCTGGGACGTGTGGTCTCGTGGGGCTCGAATTTGTGACTAACTGTTCACTGGTCGGAGAGTGAGCATACTAGCTCAATCAACCCATCAATATTATGAGAATAGCCCAAATTTGAATAAATTAAGTTAATAGTCCAATTAATATTTCACTACCTAAATTACTCTCATATATAAGAGCAAAACTCAATTTTCCCAAAACCTAAACCCAAACTCGTTCTCATCTTCGTCCATTTCACGCCACCGATCCACTTCACGCCGCCGATCCATTTCACGCCGCCGTGTCGTCGCCAATCGTCGTCCATCATCGTTGCTGATCTCTAACGTCGCCGACGAGATCCGCCATAGACGCCGTCAAGATCCACCATAGACGGTGTCGATTCCGTCGAGCTCCGGCGGCGACGATGCTCGGAGAATCGACGGCTCAGATTGACTTGAAAATCGGCGGGGGGAGAGGAATCGGCGGTGGAGAGGAAATTGGCGGCGATGGAGGGGATTGAGGAGAGGCACTTTGTAAATTCGCGAATCGGTTAATTTAATTAACCTACTGGAGTGAGTTAGGTTAATTAATTAACTGATTCGTGAATGATTTGAAATTCACAAAAAATTTACAAAAATCATAACTTAAGTCAATTGATATTCAAAGCATTCAATTAATTAACCTAATTCCGAATTCAATCATTTAGTAAATTAACTTTACTCACAAAAAAATAAGAACCTAAACTAATATTCAACCAATAAGTTAATTAATTAACCTAACTCACTCCAGTAGGTTAATTAAATTAATCTATTCGCGAATTTACCAAGGGCGTTATGGTCTGAGTCGAAAATATGGGCTATTTGTTTAATAAAATGAAACTTGGGCTATTCCCCCAATAAGAATGACAAACTTGGCTAGTTACAACAAATTTTATTTTATAAAATACAAATAATTTCTAACATATTCATGATGAACAATGTATAAAACATAAATGACCAACTATACATACTTCTAATAGATACCATATTCATAAAGAAAAAGTTGCCGAAATACTATTTTTTCTGTAAGATTTCAATTTAAAAAGAAAGAATGGTCCATATTATTTATAGCTTATAGGCTAATCTTTCAGTTATATCTAAAAGATTAACGAATATGTGAATATACCAATTTCAATTGGGAAAATAACACATTTATACCCTGTGTTTTAGTGAAATGTCAAGTTTAACCCTCGGTTTTCAAAAATGTCGAGTTCATACCCTCTGTTTAACTAAAATGACGAAATTATACCCTCTGTTTAACTAAAATGACGAAATTATACACTGAAATAGAAAACAGTGTCACAAATATTCTTTTTATTGATTTTTCATTGACGTTGACTATAATATTTATATATAAACACCAATTATCTTTATTCATTTGCGCTATATATGTAATTTATTTAAAAACTAAAAAATAAACAACAGTCTCTTAATCGTAAAGAACACAGAAAGAGGCAAAGGGGTAAACATCGATAGTTGATAGTCATCAAAATCGCATATTCGAACAGAGAATCCAAGATTTAGAGTTACAATTCGAACACGGAATTAAGTCATTTCTTAGAAAGTATGAGTTTTATTATTTAATTTTAATTTAAGGCTATTTTTATTTCAAAATTGAGAATTTGGAAGTTAGGGTGCTGATTTAGATTTGATTCGGTTTTTCTTATATAAGAGTTAATATCAATGAAAGAGAGATTTGTGACGTTGTTATTCATTTCATGGTATAATTTCGTCATTTTAGTTAAACAGGGGGTATAATTTCGTCATTTTAGTTTAACAGATGGTATGAACTCGACATTTTTGAAAACCGAGGGTTAAACTTGACATTTCACTAAAACACAGGGTATAAATGTGTTATTTTCCCAAAATATGATCGCAAAAGCAAGTCAAACCCAATCTAGCCACACACACATTCATAGACGCACAATAATACACGTCATTCCAACATACGTCAACTTATGTTTCTACTTCAAGAGTTCAGTGTGGAAAGCTCATGAACACACAAAATGGTGGGTCAAAACTCGGGAGACTTGTTTGGCAAACTACCAGACGAGATTCTCCGGCGAGTGATCGCATTTCTTCCACCGGAAACTGCACTCGAAACCAGCTTGGTCTCGACGAGATGGAGAGCCTTGTGGGACTCAGCTTCGGAGCAACAACTATCGTCCCTTCAAGGCATCGCAGACGAAATCGCGGCCTTCGTGGCCAAATTCGACGACTCTGACCCGTTGAGGCGTCCACGGAGGCTCCGACTCCGTTCAGGCGATGCTGACGTGGCGTTGACCTCGCTGGCGCCGAACAACAAGCTCAAAATCCACTTCTCCTTCGACGAAGACGACAAACCAGCTGAGACCACTTTTTTCAGCTGTGAACTCAAGTTCAACGCAAACAGCAATGTTATTCTCTGTCCCTCTGATATTTCCTTTGTCAAGACTCTGCATCTCAAGTCGTTGGGGTCTCTCACTGGAGACTCGGTTTCGTCTCTGGTCCCACGGTTTTCGTTCCTCGAGAGGCTCGAGATCGTCGAGTGCCGAGGCCTGAAATCGCTCCGCGTCGAAGCCGGCTCGAACCTCGCGAGCGTCGTCGTCTTGGACTGCCCGGACTTGGCGTCTCTCAGCCTGAAAACTCCCAAACTCCGGTCATTTCGCTACCGAGGAAAACACCCAAAGATTTGGCCGGAACGCCACTTCAATCTCGACGATGCCATGCTCGATTTCAGGGGAGGCCTCGGAGATTGTGGCCTGGTCAGCGCAGACTTTGATCCCTTTTTGCTGACCGTGAAAAACTCTCGAGTTCTCACGCTGTGTAGCTGGACTTTTGAGGTTTGTTACTGTTTCATCACTGAGTCTGAGTACTCAAATCATACATATATATATGTGTGTGTGTGTAAGAGAGAAAATGTGATGTGGCTGTGCAGACAATGATATGGCCTTCACTCAGTCCTCTGAAAGTGAGTTTCCAGTTCTATAAACTGAAAGAGTTGTGGTGGATCGGTTACTCCGAGGAACGACACAACACCGATTCCTTGGTTCGCTTCGTGAAACTGTGTCCGGCCTTGGAGAGTCTCTTTGTGCCTGTAAGTTTCGTTCTGTTTTATTTCTCTTTGAGTTTGGTATCTTCAAGAGTTTGTTCCTGAGCTTCTCTCTCTCTCTCTCTCTCTCTCTCTCTCTCTCTCTCTCTCTCTCTCAGATTGATGCTAAAAGTTGTGATGGCAAGGGAGATCCGAGTACGTGTTTGGAGAAAGCTGTTAGGGATGTCAAGCATGGGAAGCTTAAAGTGGTCAAAATGGAGGGAGATTATATTGGCCAAGAAGATAAGAGAAGTTCTCTCAGTGGAGTCACTTTTCATTTCAAGTGGAAATCTTGTAATTGAATCACCAACTCCCAAACATGCCCAACTAAGTGCTTAATCTCTGATTTCTGTTTCAGTGACTTGCTCCAAAAATTTGGAAGGCATATCCTCGAGTCAAATAAAAGAAAACTAGTCACAGTTAGTTCCAATTGAGGGACCTCTTTTTAATTTTTTTTCTTCTATTGCAAACACTCAAAAGCTCATATTTCTATTTTATAGTTGTCTTTTTTTTTTAAACAATAATTATATAGTTGAGTCACTTGAAACTAATAAGTCAAAGCCTTTGGATTACTTGATGAACTCGATCTCAAGATATCCATGGTCCCTGCGATGTCTCAAACATAACAAGGTTAGTAGTAGCATGATAAAGTGTCGAGTTAACTTAGTTAACGAGAATAAATAATATCGTATTATTATTAGTCGATACTTTACAAATATAAAATTTAACCGGGAGAAGTGAATATATATTAAAAAAAATAGAAAATAAAAGGGCTATATCAAAATGATTAAATGATAAATAACTTATAATAGAATATGGGCTTCAAGTAGTAATGATGAAGGAAATTGAGCTAAAATTCACCTTTGCAACAACAAGCTTAGGTGGCATGATTTTTTGCCTCATTTGAAAGTCAACGTAATCATAAGTGCGGAATTTTTTTTCATCTTTGTATTAAAAAAAATAATAGATATAGATCAGGGATAAATTTATCGCATTTTCCGCGCGAGATCTCTCTTTCCGCAGGTCCACGATACGGATTCAGATTTATTTCGCAGATGAGTTCATTTTTCGCAAATTTTGCAAATACAGCACAAAATTTCTTAATACTACAATTTTCAAATAAAATTTCTCAAATTCCACAAATATTGCAACTTATTTCTCAAATTTCGCAGATATCTCATATTTTATTTATATTAAATTATTTCTTTATAGAATAATTTGTTATAAATGTTCGAAACTTATCACGGTATACTACGGAAGTTACGTAGTATATCCAAAAATTGAACACGCGGCGCGAAAACGGTAAGTAGTAAGTTGATACGTCCATTTTCTATCATAGTTAACCCATTCTCATCATGGTTGATTCCTCGGGAATGATCTACATGGTTTCACTTGAACACCCATATATTATCTTAAAAAAGGAACACCCATATCAAACGACATGTCAAACTTGTAGCAAATCACGAGCGTAGCACGTGCGCACTATCTATCCACTTTGTTTGAATGAAATGATCACAAGAGATTTCACAAAACTACAAACAAAAAACAAAAACCACTCAAAACCTCAATAATCCACAATGAGAGAGCCTGATATCCATTTCTTTTTCTGGTCAGCCAATCATGGCAGTTTCATCGCTCTCACTGAGTTGGGTTTCCTCTGCTATACATAACAAGGTAATGGTTCATTTCACTGATCTCATTTATACATGTTCAAGCTTAATAAATTAGTCCTCTTATTTTCAGCTGAACGTGTCCCATTTGAATGATTTTGCTCGACCTACTTCGGTAACGATTTCGGGGAACATCGTATGCTCTGCAGAGAGAGTCTCCGATGAAGAAGGTATGATTATTATTTTTTTTTTTAAAGAAAACCTGGGAAACTAGATTAACAAGCTAAACAGTCAAACACGATTAAAAGAGGTAAAAAAGAACCATGTCCGTTCAGACTACCAGTTCATTGAAGCTCAAAGATTTTTTTTTTTTTGGCCAAAGAATGGACTAAAACATTACAATCAATTTGTATTGACGACTGAATTTTTCGAATTTATTAGTAACTAAATTTGTGTGTTTTAGATGACTTATAAGTGATTAGATAAATGTGTATGAAAGGTTAGTATAAGAATCAGTACCCATTACTATACCTATATTAATTTAAGTTAATAACATTGTTTCTCAAATAGAATACAAAACAAACAAAACATTCTTTTATTTATTTTGTATAAAGTTTATGTGAATTCAATTTGAATTTTAGGCCATTGCAAGAGAAGGGCATTACTACTAGGAGTTGGTGCACTAAGCGTGAATCTCATACATGTAAATCCTCTATTTGCCGAAGGTAAATCAACGTTGGTACGTGTTGTTTTAAATAATAGATGCATAAGCTAAAAGAATTTGGAGGCATTGACTTATATATGGTTTTTTTTTATATCATGGTTGAAGAGATACCAAATAACTACCGGTCCTATGTTGACACTGCCGACGGATATTCATATTACTACCCCTCGGATTGGAGGGTAATTCTCTTTTCTTCTCCTTCCTTTTTGGTAAATAGAGGTCATTTATATAGGAAATGGAAATATCTATAACTTCTATAGTTCTATGAGTCAATTTTTTATTCTATATAAAAAAAAAAAGATATTAAAAAATTTCCACATCTAATTATTTTTTGACAACATTGTCACAAAGAAGTGATGATTATAGATAATGTGAAAGATTATTTTTATAGCAAAAAAAAAAAAATGGCTCGTTTTAATCATAGATATTAATTTGGATATCATACTAGTCACTTTATAGCTTATTTTCTTGCGACTAGATACAATTCTTAATTTCCATTGTTTAGGAGTTCGACTTTAGGGCCCATGATTCGGCATTCAAAGACAGATCTATGCAGCTGCACAATGTTAGAGTGAAGTTTTTACCAACACAAAAAAATGATATCCATGAATTGGGTCCAATGCAACAGGTACGTATGGATAATAAATTTAATTGTTTGTGTAACTTTCTTTTATTCTTTCTCTTAAATCTTTTTTTTTTTTTTGGATCTTAGAGCTAAAAAAAACCCTTTTATAAAAGGGTTTGGACACCAATAAAAAAAAGTGGGCTATTCTACATTCTTATTTTTTTTTCAAAATAGACATATATAAGAGTGTTTAGTTACAAACATATAACTAATAGTGACAAAATTGACACTATTAATTACGTGGTTGTCACTAAACACTCTTAAATCTGTCTTTTTTTAAAAGAAAAATAATAATAAAGTAGAATAAGCCACTTATTTCCTCTTAGCTATGTATAAAGTAGAATAAGCCACTTATCTCCAAATAATAAAGTAGAATAAGCCACTTATCCCCAAATATAATAATTTAGGTAACTAATCAAGTTAGACGTTTGAGATTGATATGTAGCACATATTTGGTAAATATTTGATAAATAACCACAAACATAACGTGACATTTCTGATTTGTCTTTTTCTTGAAATTAAATGTTGGGGTATTTACGTCAATCTAAGCGTATAAATACGTGGATGTGATTATTTATCAAATATTTACTAAACGTTGACTAAATAGCAATCTCAAAGTGTAAATATGAATATATAATTAATGGACCCAAATACTTTTGAGTTCAGCAATTATAGTAAAAGTTGTGATATTATCTAATTAACCAACTTCTTTGTTGAACCCAAACAGGTAATTACGGATTTGGTTAAGACTAGATATGCTGCGCCAAATCAATACCCCACCATATTTGGGATGACAGAGGTCTCTCTCTCTCTCTCTCTCTCTCTCTCTCTCTCTCTCTCTCTCTCTCTCTCTCTCTCTCTCTCTCTCTCTCAATGAGATTTTAATGCAGAAAAACGTAGATGGGAAGAACTACTACACCGTGGAGTTTCAACTTACGTCTCCAAGCTTCGCTGTGACTTGCTTTGCGACCATTGCCATTAATAGCGGTTAGTTTAAGCGCATAATTAATGAGCACAAAATGTTGTACATCACTGATTAAGCTTCAAGTATATAATAATTTATTTAAAAACAAACTAAACTGTTGAACAGGGAGATACTATACGCAAATTGTTGTGGCAAATCAAAGGCGTTGGAAAAGATATCGCAGCCAGCTAAAAGTGGTGGCAGACTCTTTCAGGGTTTTCGATATATAATTAATCAATGAATATTATTATTATTAATTGATTGTACTTGTATACATAATAATATTACACAAAGGCCTACCTGATGACCAAGATGTATGTATGTAAATGTGTATGGTTTTAATTATTGTTATAGATTCATGTTAATTTATGCTCAGATCTTGTTTTTCAATATACTGGCCAGTTTTCGGATTGTTGTTTAACTAGCTATTTTTCAAAAACATAAAAAAAAAAAAAAAAAAAATCTATTTTTCAAAAACATAAAAAATAAAAAATAATTTTTTTTAAAAAAAAAAAAAGCTATTTTTCAAAAACATAAAAAATAAATTTTAAAAAAAATCAGCAGTTTATAAGGCAAGTCTAAGAATTCATATTGAAGTTGGTTTTATTGAAATTGTTAATGAATATTTAATTTACACTCCAAAACAGATATTTTATAATTTAAAAGTGCTTCTTGGTGAAGTTTAATTTTTAAGTAAAAATTGTATGAACTAAACAATTACAAACGTCGAGATTGCAATTTCGCCAACATTTCAAATTTGTTTCGAATATAGCCACAAAATTTGATGTGGCAAATTATATTCTTATGGATATTTATATAGTGTTAATTTCTATTCATGGCTCATGTCACACCACAACGAGTCGTTTATTTACTACGTAAACTTGTAGTCAATTTGTTTTCTTTTTATAAACAAAATCATAAACGACTCGACGTTGTGACTATTTTTCGTATAAACACAAAAAACAGTTAGTGACATGACTCGGTTCTAGAAACATCAATGCACACATACATAAAGTTCACAAAGCGTAACTGAAAAGAAGGCCCATAAGGCAGAATAGTTCATATACCAAGTCTTGTCAACATGGAGGCGTTCGCCAATCAACCCGCTAATGTATCTACATATCCTACGCGCACTCCTTACTCGTATCACAAAAATGAGTGAGGCTGAGTAAGTAGAAACAATGCAATGCATATGATGTCGTGATCTTGTTGTTCCTTATCATAACCATTTTCGTTTGATTTCTCATCTCCTTCAATTTTGAAAACTCTTGTGTACACGCGCGCGTAGTACGGTTGTAAGTCTCTACTTTAGTCTCAATCTCGCATCGTGAGGGCGCTCCCACTTGTGACCCTGACTGACCCAACAGACTCACAATAGGCAAGCCCCTCACGTTATATTGCCTGACTCGACGGACTCACGAGAGGCAACCTCATCTCGTAACCCTAACTAACTCGACTGACTCACGAGAGGCAACCTCATCTCGTCACCCAGACTGACTCGAAGAATTCACGAGAGGCAACCTCATCTCGTCACCCTGACTGACTCGAAGAATTCACGAGAGGCAACCTCATCTCGTCATCCTGACTGACTCAACGGACTCACGAGAGGCAACCCCATCTCGTGACCCTGACTAACTCGATGGACTCACGAGAAACAACCCAATCTCGCCTCTTAACAGACTCATGATAGACGACCCCATCTTGTGATCCCGACTGACTCGACAGACTCACGAGAGGCAACTCCATCTCGTGACCCTGACTAACTCCCTGTTTCAAAGAGTCAGAGTGGATCCTCAACTACTTTTAGTCTCATTTTGTAAATCCTTACACGCTCATATGAATGCAATGTGCATGTGACCATCACATAGTAATCTAAATAAATGTAGCGTATAATGCACATAGTGAAATCATTTTTTGCTTACCTGGTATGCGACCAAAAACACACTTCACTTCCAAACTCGGTCTTTCATACAATACTCTTTAGTTACTGTGCTCCTCTCAGTTGCTCCGCGAATCCTCGGCAAGAATCTTCACTACTATGTCCTTCAAGTTCGAATCCTTACTCTTGAATAATTCCAACTAGAGCTTTGCGTCGTAATCCTCGTCATTTCTCTTTCTCTCGAGCATTTCTCGATGTTTTGTTCGCCAATCCCTCTTGCTCATGCTCTTCTCTTATTTCGCTCTATCTCGGTCACTCAATCTCTTTATCACTGCATCTCTCTCTCTCTCTCTCTCTCTCTCTCTCTCTCTCTCTCTCTCTCTCTCTCTCTCTCTCTCTCTCTCTCTCTCTTCGCGCTCTTACCCTATCTCGCTCTCTTCGTTCGTTCTTCTTTTTTGTTCTTCCGTTTGCGTAATCAATCCAGAAAAAGAAGAAACCGAATCTTAGAGATAAGCCCAAGGAAAACATTCAAAAATTACATATATATCCTCCCTTATTTGCTCATTAAGTCCTTCCGTTTTGGACTCTATTAATTTCCACCACAAACAATCTTTTCCTTAAGTCACGCATTGCCATTGAACTATTTTCTTTTTATTCATGTCCCGAGAGATGACAAATATGACCTGAAATCAATTAATTATTTTTTTAAATGAAATCTCCTTCACGTAGAATTTATTTAAGGTCTTTCAAATTTATTTTCACTTTCGTGGCCCTTTACAATTTCTTTCTCGAAAATATTCCAAAACATCGTTTGTTGTCAATGGTGCCCACAAGAAGAGTTGTAGTCTTTATTTTGTACATTTGATGTAATAAAGTCTCACGAAGACTCTTGCTTGTAATTGCTTATTCATTAATAAAAAGTTGAAACGTTCATTCATTCTTCCTTGTCTGTTTGAAGCTTTATGATAAAACACTAGTCTTTAGTCCATAAACAAACTAAACAACTTACGAAGAGACAAATGTAGATTTGCATGAACAAACTCTTCGTAGTTTGCTTAAAACGATATATTCGCAATCTAAGGGTCAAAGGACTATTGACCTCAGTACGATTGTTAGGAGAATCTATGATGTCTGGTTATGGGGCATTGAGAGTTGGAGACTCTATAGTTCTTCTAGGTATCTTCCGAAGGTACTGAATTGACCAGTGCACTTCTATAGACAAAATAAGAACAAACTATTTAACCTTTTATGTCTCGAAGTCACTACGTATGAATTGCATCGTGCTTACCTTAATCCTGAAATGAGACATGCCATTTCACAACTTACGTATTCTCATTTGAGAAAGTTAGAGTTCGGACTCACTATGTGATTATGAACAGGGCCTATTGGTGAAGTACTAAGTTGTGAGAATGTCATGAGTAACTTTGTGAAGTTCTCATAGATATGGAATTCATGTACAAGAATGAACTGGCCAGTGTCCAAATTGAGTCCTGACTCTTTTGGATGAAACAATGTGACTTGTTAGCTCCTCGTCAATACATTGCTTCTAACTTATTCACAAGCGACAAAGGAGTTGAGGAAATAACAACTAGAAGGGTAAAATGGTAATTTCGTAAATCCCGACTAGCTGATGATATTCATGAAGGGTAAACATAGATAATATTCAGTGGATCCGCTCATCATAATTTGGTTGAATTCTTGAGTAGAAAATAAATTCATTTGAACCGAGAGATTTTCAGTGTCAACTCTTTAGTGGAGTCAGTTGACATTAAGCTAAACTTGGAAAAGGTTTGTGAACTTTTGAGTCCAAGTGTTTAGCTCAAGCTTTGTTCATTTGGATCCATGAGGTCACTGTCACGTATCACATCGAGTAGGAATAGTTAAACTAGAAGCTAAGTCAAAACAAGAACGAGACAAGTTTTGTGAAAATTGTCAAAAGGGTATTTTTGTCTTTTTAGACATAGGATGAAATGAATGTCAATAAATTTTTTGACAAGGTCATTTAATGACATGTATCACTCGGCCAATATTAGTCTTATTGGGCCTTGTGGATTAATTTCATTTCATAAGAATTTTATTGAAAATTCTTAATGGGCCTTTTTCATGTTGTCATGAACAAATGGAAAAACTTCTAGAAGGCCTTTCTAGAGACCATTTGGGCGCCTACTACCCAAGAGAAAGAGAGAATATTTTGTGCATAAATGTATCAAGATACTTGCCAAAAGAAAAAGAGGAAACAAATTTGTATATGGATGCACTAGGGAATCCGGCCAAGCTAGAGAAAGGAACAAAATAGGAAACAAATCAAGGCTTCTAGAATGCCTTGTTGGCCGTGTGACGTAAGAGGCTAATGGGCAATATTTGCTCATGAATATGTGATATTCTATAGAAGAGGAAACTACCTTATTGAAGGTGAGACCTCTTCTATAAATAGGAGCCTCATTCTTCACATTTCATTCATCCAAGTTTTAGAGATTTGAGAGACTATCTCTCTAGAACATTGGCCGACTCCTCTCTCTCTCTCTCTAGTCAATTTCGTTTTTGGTTTTGGCATCTAGGTCCACATTTGACGTAGTGTTTTAGCTCTTCGACTCTAAGACTTGTTCTTGAGTCGTAGTGTTTAAAAGTGCTCACACACTAATTCCTTTTTCTCTCGAGTGATTTAGTGATAGAAACTTTCGTGGTTGCTCGAGCTACCGAGGAAGGAAGAGAGACGTGCTGCGAGGGGAGACGAACGTTGCAACCTTTTCCAAAAGCTTCTCAACGTTCAAGCTTCTAAGAAGGTTAGTAATCTTTAATGCTCATATTAGTTTTTATTTACATGTGCTTGCTCTTTGTCTAGGTTAGTAAAAACGTTTTACTAGTTAAAAGAAATTTTTTAAAATTCCGCCGCTTACCGAAGCGTTAAACTTTTTCTTTTAAATCAATTCCAACATCGTTGACCTTAAATATCCTCAAATTTCATTCTCGATTTATTCTCGTCCTTTCGAGAACCTTTATTTGCAACACTTGACTTAAAGATTCGAGATATTACAAATTAACCAAACTTTGGCTATTTATCAAAATTTGAGTTTCTATATGGTTAGTTAGCTTCCAAAAGGAAAAGGGCATATAATGTAGCAGAACCATTTATATTTGGGAAATTGACAACCATAATACCAATTGTTTGTCACTTACCAAAAAAACAACCAAAACTCAAATATTGACACATCTAGTATCAAATCGGTCATGAACTTGGTTGATTTCACGACACATTGATCACGAACTGGTTGCAATTCGTGATCGATTTGATACTAAATGTCAATATTTTAGTTTTAGTTAATTTTTTATAAGTGACAAGCAAATTGGATTATTGCTGTCAATTTCTCTTTATATTTCATTTGTATTTTGCGTTTTGACTTTAATATCTTCCTTAACATTAAAAATACATGTCGCCATGTCGCTAAATCATTGTCAAATGGACCTATGACATTTTATCAATATCAGCATTTTAAAAAATATCAATAATAATGAAGATAAAAAAAAAAAGAGTAGAAGAAATTTATAAGAAGAAATCGCATCCAATATCACACAAAAAATACCAATAATAAATATAAATTTATAAGGTCGCGAGTTACCACATTCTATTGAGATTTCAAGTTTAATGACATGTTTGTTTTTGCTTTCTGTTTGAAGTGTTTTGACCATTCATGTACAAGGAAAAAGAGTTGATTTCGGAGGCTATTCTACGATGGTCTCTCCACTTAGTTGCTCAATACATAAACCGATCGCTCTTAGCTCTCGAAGATGTTATATCAGCTCATGCTCAAAAGAGCACACACATCCTATAGAAACAACATACTCATTCAAGTCTTACAAGACTCTCTAAGTAATTAATTATGTTTATTTTTTTAGATATTGTGTCCACAAAACATACCTAAAAGTATGTTTAGATTACGTTTACTAATTTAATCTTAATTACTTGCATGATCTAACCTAGTTCAGTAAATAAGACTGTTATAAGTTACATATATCATAAATAAATGTTGAGCTAAAGCAAGCCCAAAAATAAATAAATTAAACAATAAAAAGATAATAAGTAAACGTTGACCGGAACCAGAGTCTCGGCATAGAAAGTTGCATAAGTGGAATATGACTGCACGGACGTAATCGGAACCTTCCTCAACTCTTTGGTAAAGAGATTGTACGACATTACGCCCCCGTCATAGCCCTCCATTAACAACTCATCCTCCCTCCAGAATGATATTGGATTTGACACGCCCGGCAAAGCCCCAAGCCTAAAACATTTTGACCAACCACCAGCATCATCACCCTCCATGACCCACATCTCGTAAACGTCCAAGCACGTGAAGAAAATGAGTGAGCCGTCGGAATCAGAAAAGCCCTTTGATCTCGATGTCAAAACAGGTCGATGATGCCAAAACTAACGTCGGACAGGTCGAACCATACCAGAATTTACTCTCCAATATAGATGTGACTGTTAGAATGTGTTTAGCCTAATATAATAGGAGTGAAAAAAAGTGACACATGAGAAAGGGAGAGCAACTTTGTGAACTCCAAAAGTGTATAAATATGGGTCCATATGGTGTATTCTATTCATCCCAAATTAAGAACACTTGTATACTGTAAACACCTCCCTATTGGGTTTATAGTGATTGTGCAGCGGCAAAGTGGATGTAGCTTTTGCATTAAAAGTGAACCACTATAAATTCTTGTGTCGTTTATTTGCTATTTATTTATTTCGTTTTCTGTCTGGGAGTGGGGTTTCGACGAAGAAATCCCAACAAATGGTATCAGAGCTTCTAGGTTTGCAGTTTCTTTAATTTTTTAGTATGCTCTGCGGTTGCGGTTGAGTTCGACCTTCCACATCAGAAAAGAATTATTGAAACGGAGTCCGGCTTGTGGAGGGCGCGACTTGGTCATTAGTTGCGCATAAGAAGTGGCAGAGAAGACGATGGGAGGCAAAGAAGGCACGGTGCACGGGATCGGAAAATTTGTTAGGTCGGACTACGCATTCTGGAGGATTCATATCGAGGATTATCTGTATGGTAGAAAGCTTCATCTACCACTGGGCGAGAGGCCAGAGAAGATAGACGAGGCAAAATAGACTCTCCTCGACAGGCAGGTTCTGGGAGTTGTTCGACTGACGTTGTCGAAGAACGTAGCTCACAACGTGGCAAAGGAGAAGACCACGGCGGGCATGATGAAGGTCCTGTCAGACATGTACGAGAAACCATCGGCAAATAACAAGGTGTTTCCGATGAAGAAGTTATTCCATCTGAAGATGGATGAAGGCGCAGGCGTGGCGGCGCACGTGAACGAATTCAATACGATTGTCAATCAGCTGACATCGGTTGAAATCGAGTTCGATGACAAAGTACGAGCTCTGATCCTGCTCGCTCCCTTACCAAACAGCTGGGAGCCGATGAGGGCCAGTGTTAGCAACTCGGTTGGAAGCGTGAAATTGAAGTTCAACGACGTGCGAGATTTCATCCTCGCCGAAAAGGTGCGGATGATTAGAAACAGTGGACAGCTCGATTGACTCTTGGGTGCTCGACTCAGGAGCGTCTTTCCACACCACTCCCAACAGTGACATCCTGGAGAGCTACGTCGTAGAAAACGACGGGAAGGTCTACGTGGCTGATGGCGAGCCTCTAGACATTGTTGGTGTCGGAGATCAAGCAGGGTGAGAAAACCGGTGCACAAGTTCTCTCCAACTCTCAACTACATCCTCTTGACCGACAAAGGAAATCTGGAATGCTATGAAGAGGCAATACAGGTCGATGCCTCGACCAAGCGGTAGCTCGCCATGAAAAACGAGATGGATTCGCTGATCACGAATCATACTTGGGAGCTTGCGGAGTTACCAACTGGGAAGAAAGCGCTACACAACAAGTGAGTGTACCTGATAAAGGAGGAGAGCAACGGAAGCCAACGGTTCAAGGCGAGGCTGGTTGTGAAAGGTTTCCTGCAGAATGAGAGAATCGATTCTACGGAAATATTTTCTCCGGTCGTCAAGCTCGTGATGATCAAAACCGTGCTAGGTTTGGTTGCCAAGGAGAATCTGCATCTGCAGCAGATGGATGTGAAGACGGCATTTCTTCACGGTGATCTCGACGAGGATATCTACATGAGACAGCCCGAAGGCTTCGAGATGAAGGGAAAAGATGAGCTCGTGTGCAAGCTCCATAAAAGTCTCCACGGGATGAAACAGGCCCAAAGGCAGTGGTACAAGAAGTTCGATAACTTCATGAAGCGAGCGGAGTTAGGCAGATGCGATGCCGACCACTGCTGCTACTTCAAGAGACTTGAAGACTTCTACATGATTCTTCTTCTTTACGTCAATGACATGCTGATCGTAGGTGCCAACCTACATGAGATTGACGAGATGAAGAAGAGATTGTCCAAAGAGTTCACGATGAAAGACCTGGGAGACGCGAATCAGATCCTCGAGATGAGGATAAAGAGTACCAGAGAGGGCATCAAGCTCTCACAGGAGGAGTACGTGAAGAAGGTGCTCGCGCGCTTCAACATGGAGGATGCGAGGTCAGTCAGCACGCCGCTGGCTTGCCACTTCAAACTGTCCAAGGAGCAATCGCCGGTGACAGAGGATGAGTTGGCGTACATGGACAAGATCCCATATGCTTCGGCCATCGGAAGCTTGGTGTACGCAATGGTGTGTACAAGGCCGGACATTGCTCATGCAGTGAGAGTTGTGAGCAGGTTTATGAGTAACCTGAGGAGTGACCACTGGGAGGCTGTGAAATGGATCTTCCGATATCTGAGAGGCAGCTCGAGCTCGGCGTTGGTATTCATGAAGTCCGAGCTGGGACTCCAAGGCTACGTCGATACTGACAATAGGGGTAACGTCGACAGCATGAAGAGCATCTCCGAATATGTCTACATGTTCGGAGGGATGGCTATCTGTTGGGTGTCGATGTTGCAGAAGATTGTTGCCTTGTCGAGCTGCGAGGCGGAATATGTGGCCATCACCGAGGCCACGAATGAGATGATATGGCTGCAGACGTTTCTGTGCGAGCTGGATCAAGACCACGACGGGAGTATGCTATACATTGATAGCCAGAGTGCCATTCAGTTTGCAAAGAACCCGGTGTATCATGCTCGGACGAAGCATATATAGCTACGATACCACTTCATCAGATCGGCATTGAAAGATTGGGTGCTAGCACTCGAGAAGATCGCAGGCAATCAGAATCCAGTTGACATGTTGAAGAAGTCAGTGCCATATGACAATCTGAAGTTGTGCTGGCTTCAGTTGGACTCCTCGCTTGATAAGTTGAGTCACCGCTGCAAAATGAAGACACGTGATGAGATTAGTCTCCAAGTGGGAGATTGTTAGAAGGTGTGGAGCCTAATATCATAGGAGTGAAAAAGTCATACATGGGAAAGGAAGAGCAACTTTGTGAACTCAAGAGTGTATAAATAGGGGTCCATAAGGTGTATTCTATTCATCCCAAAATAAGAAACACTTGTATACTGTAAACACCTCTCTACTGGGTTTATAGTGATTGTGCAGCGGCAGAGTGAATGTAGATTTCGCATTGAAAGTGAACCACTATAAATTCTTGTGTCATTTCTTTGCTATTTATTTATTTTGTTTTCTTTCTGGGAGTGGGGTTTCGACGAAGAAATCCTAACAGTGCCAGTACAAGCGGCCTTTCAGGTACGCCCATCTCCCCGTGATCTCCCAAGTTTTGGCAACTCAGATCTCTTTCCAGCGACCGGTTCGTAGAGTGTACATAGGCCTTGGATACCCCCGGGGCAGAGTCGTGCTGTAACAGCCTGACAAGCTTGTAGTCGTCGATCCGAACCCATAGCGATAGTCAAGGTAATAGCTATGAATAGTCATCGACTCCCGAGAAAGGGGGACCTTTTATGGGAATATCAAAGTCGGGGACGCCCGATGAGGTTTAGACAAACTCGTGCTCTATGAGTGCCGGATTATAGAAGACGACTCGATGCGAGATGTAAGGTGACTAGTCAGCCGAGCAGATGATTCTGTTGCAGTGAAAGCTGATTAGGAGTGAAAGTCGATTAGGGAGACTATATAGCCTCACCCATCTCCAATTAGCATCGGGCAGATTGGAAGATGGATTTCTCTTATCAACGCAATGGAATCGCCAACTGTGAGGAGGGAAAGCACTTGCTTCTTGTCGAGGTCGAAGTCAAAGTCATATTTGTCTAACACCGCGAACGGGTCTCAGCGGGCCACCCTAAGATCAAAGAAGATGGTGCCTTGTTTGCATGGAGTTGAAGGTGATCGTTGATGAACTCATGGTCGGATATTAGAGAGTTTCAAGCCCTGCAAACACTTCTGAATCGGACCACAGACTTCACCGGCAACTTCAACGGTATTTGTTCCTCCACTTCTCGCGGAACATCATAGCCAGTGGATATCCTCTTCCTCTTCATCTCTATGTTTCTTTTTTATTTACAATCAAATTTGCGTATCTATATGAATGGTAGCTGTGAATATTTATAAGGCAATACTCTACTTGTGCTACAGAGCTTAAAGTGTTGTATTTATAAGGAAACACAGAAATCCTAATCCTATTCAAACACGGATTAATATTTAATCTCCATAATCCTACTATAAAATCTCAATGTTATTATATTCAACATTTTTATTTAGAATTTTGAAAGCAAAGATCTGTTATTTGAAGAGATGACAGATGGTGGATCCGGTACAATGTGAACAGACGAGAACAAACGATCGACAAGCTTACCTCCTCAGAACCTAAACCCAATCATTATATTCAACATTTTTATTTAAAATTTTGAAAGCAAAGATCTGTTCATTCAATGCCTGAGGAAAAAAGTAAAATTTAAATCCGTTGTTTATATAAAAATAAAATAAAATAAAATAAAAACTTTAATTTTAAAGATATGATGTCTATATCATAAATTAGAATATTGTGGAATATACATATAACAATGCAACATTGTTAAAAAAAATGAATTAAGTATGCATTTTATATCATATAAATCATAGGCACGTCACTAATATCTATTACAAAAACTCTCTCTCTCTCTCTCTCTCTCTCTCTCTCTCTCTCTCTCTCTCTCTCTCTCTCTCTCTCTATATATATATATATATATATATATATATATATATATATATATATACACAGACCACACACATACAAAATCGTATAACTAAAAAAATGAAAAGCTTTTTTAAATGTTAAATAAGTCACTTATATATTAAAATAAATAGGTCAAATTTATGTATGCCCAATAAACACATCAAAACATAACAGTCACAACCGAGGGTAAGTTACAGATTGAATAAAATGTTTCCTTTATTAAAGTATAACAATTTTCTTTCTATAAAGCTTTGGTCGAGAATATTGAGCGACCAACGAATAACCTCAAAGTCGTGGTGACAAAGAAGCGGAAGGTTTTCCCGCCGCTGAAGAAAATTTCTGGGAAACGCCAGAAAATCGAGGAACCTGATGCGCCTGACTCGTCCGATTTCGATATGAATAAATTCTTCCTGGCGCCGTGCAAATCAGAGAGACCTCACAATGTGAGTTTTTTAACCCTGCATTTGCATTTAAACTGTTGTTCTGATTTTTTGTTGGTATTTTGGTTAGCTTGATGTTTTTTATGACAGCTTCGTAATTTCGTGACAAAAATGAAAAGTTTTGGTGTTATTCTTGATTTTGTGTTTGATAAAACTATTAGTTTGATTTTTACTGTGGATTATGTAGATTTTGTAGAATTTTAGTGAAAAAAAACTGTTAGATTCATGTTTGATGTTTCCTTAAAGATCAATTTGATGTATGGATGCTTTTTGTGACAATGGTTCGTGAAATCGTGAAAAAATGAAAAATTTTGATGTTATTGTGGATTTTGTGTTTGATGAAACTATTAGATTGATTTTAAATGTGGATTATGTGGATTTTGTAGAATTTTAGTGGATAAAAATTGTTAGTTTCATGTTTGTTGTTCATTGACAAATCAATTTGATGCACAGCAATTATTCTTAATAATGTTGTAGGTTTAAAAAATGTGAAAATTTGATTTATTAAGGTTTGTCTCAAATTAGGTTTCCTTAGTTTTGTGCATCGTTCAGGTTGTTAGTTCGTGACATATATTGTTTAGGTGTCAAGTGATTTCGAGACAAAACTGTCACGAACTCAATGGATTTTAAGACAAAACTGTCACAAACTCAATGGGTTTCGTCACAATAATGTCGAGAACTTCATGGGTTTCGTGAAACTTGTGTCACAAAACTCATCAAGTTTTGTGACGATAGTGTCATGTAGTTCATGGGTTTCGTGTCAAAACTGTCACGAAATTCATGGGTATCTTGATAGACATGTCAAGAAGGCGATTGGTTTCTTGACAGTGTTATCACGAAACTCAATGGACATATTTGATGTAAAATAAATAAAACTTGTTTTTCGTGACAATTTTTTTAAAACTCCATGTAAGAAATTAATACTCGTGTTTTTTTGTATTTATGTATTTCGTGACAATGGTTCCTTGGATTTCTAAACTTGGATGGTTGAATTGACTTGGATTTCTAAACTCCATGTTTCTTTTTCTTTCTACCAATACTCCACTGTTTGTTGTTTGTTAACGTATATGTACTCATAATTATTTTTTTGTAACAACACAGTTTATGGTGACAATGTTGTCACGGAGTGAACATAAGAAAATCGTGTGTTTTTTTAGGTTTCAGGTCAATCAGTTTCTGGTGGTAATTTATCACGAAGTGAACATAAGAAAATCAGGTGTGTTTTTAGGTTCCAAGCGAATCAGAATCTGGTGATAATGTTGTCACGAATAGAACATAAGAATTTTGTGAGCATATTGTCACATATTCAACTGGAATTCTTGACAGTATTGTCACTGAATTTTGTGAATTATGGGCATTAATATCACGAATTAATGTAATTAGGTTTTTTTTTTCTTTTCAGCAGCATATGGACGTGATCTTCTACTACTTGAGAAAGAATGATAAGTATGGGAATCTACGAAAGTGGTATACGACAACCAACTCGTACTTTCTAGCAATGCTCATCCGATGCCATGATGCTTGGTTAGAAGAGAATAACAAGGATATGTTTGATTGGATGGCCATTTAGTAGTGTTGGACTACATAACGGCCGAAAAAACTGGTTTTGCAAACACTCAATGGGTGGACGTTAACACTATCTACGTCCACGTCCATGTGTCGGCACACTGGCTACTAGTCGTAATATCGCTGACTAGTAGATTGATGCAGCATAGAATGTCCAATTCACCTCCTTTGATAGACCTTTGAATTGGTTTTTCACGTGTATCAAAAATATGAAACATGCAATAACCATGGTCGAGGAGTAGTGACAAGGTCGAATGAACTTAGATTGTTAGTTGACACCATGTACATGAATTTAGGCAAAGATTTATACGTTGCATCCTCGGTGCCAAACAATGATGATAGTACCGCCTGTTTTAACCTCCATGCCTTTTTGTACGACATGTCCACTCCAAAACCTTGTTTCATGTAGGATATGATGTATTTGGGTTTGCATGGTGAACATGAGGGATCGATGTACCTGTGTTTCATAGTATCGCCTACGAAAGTGGACGTAACCTGAGGATGTTCTCCTTGTCTGAATTGTGTTGCACATGTGTGCTCATAATCATACCTGCAAGAGGTTCTAACAATTTTAATTTCTGCGATACAAAAGTTGTCTTTCGTGACTAATTCTGTCACAGAATTCCTGGATTTCGTGACAATATGGTCATGGTAGACAGATATATTTTCTAGCACCATTGTCACGAAAACAGAGATTATGGTGACAACATTGTCACCACATATCAAAAAGTTAATAATTTTTTGGAAAATATATAGAAACACGTAATAAATTACACCTTACTTCAAATATCTCAGATGTAGTCTTTTTTACTCCAAGAACAGACCACGCTTATGAGTCATCTCGACAAACAACATGGATATACCGTTTGTTAGAAGTCTTCGTCTTGAACATAAAATGTTTGGTGATTGCTAACATGCATAAATGTTTCTTCAAAGTTGCTTTGTTGGCAAACAATCCTCATTTGACTATTCTGATCGGAGAATGAATATCCAACACATTAAGGTCAGGATACATATTTTGGCTATCCATGGAAGGCGTAGGGCATTGACTCGTCTGCCTCATTCTCGAGCAAGGCGTACGGCACGGTCCCAGTGTACCTGAGTGTGGAGGGGTCTACCATGGTGTGCTTGAAGGACTCTGATTTGGGTCAAGAATCTCAGAAGAGCTAGCCTCCTAGATAGGTGACAGCATGTCTGGTTGTGGTGCAGGTTGACCGAAGTTCGGAGTTAAACCAACGACTGCAGATTCGGAAACGGGGGGGGGGGGGGGCTCTGGCTTCAATGGCTCCATATCTACTACCAAACTCAGTTTGGATTTGTCAGGTTTCTCCTTGCGAAGATGCAGGTAACATTTCAAACTTAGATTGAAGTCAATATTTATTGAGGTACCGACCTTTCTGTCTCATAAAAAAACACGGATGACTTGAGTTTTAGGTGTGCGATTGAGCGTGGCATACAACAGATGCATTAACTCGTTATACGTTGCATTTCCCGGTATTAAGATTCCACTCCACAACCAGGACCAGCGTCGTATCATTCATGTTTCACCCATCTATCGCTATGCTTGGCAAATGTATGAATGTCTTTCATAACTTCAAATAGTGCAAATAAACAAAACATATAAAAATTTGTACCAAAGTATAGTAGAAATATTGTCAAGAATTCAGTTTATCGCAAGTATATTGTAACTAAAGTCCTTTGTATCGTGACAGTGTCGTCACTGCATTCCTTGGTTTCGTGACAGTGTTATCATTGTATTCGATGGTTTTGTGACTATGTTGTCACTGCATTATTTAGTTCCGTGATCATATTGTCACAAATTTTATGTCAAGATTACGAGATGAAGTAGTCTTGAAAAGGTTACTCTTGACAACATTGTCACGAAATATGGGATCAGAGTGAAGCTTTCGTGACAATGTTGGTCACAAACGCTGTAAAGAAATGGCTAAATACATCTTCAACTAATAAAAACCTACAAAGTGTTTGAACAACTTACCGGAATAAAGAGCGAAAGAGTGTCAATGTGGGAGCTTGTTGTGTCGGAATAGGTGGTGGGGATCGCGACAGAGGACGGACAGAGGGAGACGGCGGCAAAAAACTTGTGCTTGCCGTGGAAGTGAGACAGAACACTATTGTCACAACGCCCGGGAAGTGAGACAGAACACTGTTTCACATTTTCACGGGACAGCGGCGAAGTGAGAAAGAGACAAGGGATGGCATTGAAGTTAGAGAGAGACGAGGGACGGCCGCAAAGTTGGAGAGAGACGAGGGACGGCCGCAAAGTTGGAGAGACGAAGGAAACAATAGACCGAGAAACGAAGAAAGAGAAAGGAGAGAGAGAGAGAGAGAGTATGTAGGGTTTTTTAGTTTTTCTTTACAAAAAGTAATTAGAAAATCAATAAGGGTATAATGGTAATAACATAAATCAAATTAAATTCAGAGGTCCTATTGCTGATCATTTAAGAAGAAAAAAAAGTCTAAAAAAATCCATTGGCTTTTTTTTACTCCTAGTTTCGTCCAAATCTCTTTTCTTTTTTTTTTTACTTATTTATCATGAAAAGAAAAATAATTCATAGAGCATAGAAAAGAGTGGCTTTTTTATTTTTATATTTAAGGAAATACCGACTTTTTTTTTAAAATCCGATTTGGGATCAAATCTTGCTCACATCAAATATTTTGAAAAGTGCTACATGGTTCGATTTTTTTATTTCATAAATTCGATATTTTTTGATCGGTTTATATTGTTTATACATGTATAGATACCTCGATCTGATGTGTCTACATGACACTAAAATATTGACCTCGACACTCTTACTTCTCTCGTTTTGATTATTTCTTATAATTGTTCTCATGCGAATTAAGAAACACATAATCATCGTCGTCTTTGAGCCAAGATTCTATAAATTTTTATCTCAAAATGTTCTCTAATTTGGCATTGAGCTCCAAAAGCAAAAGCTCCAAATCAACCACTTTATGGGCCATGCTCTGGCTCCAACAAGTATCTAAAACTTTCTAAATTATAGGTTTGTCTAAAACTCTAACCACCCTTGTTATGATAAAAATAAATAAAAAAATAAAACTTGTATAAAATTTTTTGCATATGATCATAAGAAACGTTAAATAACCTAAAAACAGTAAAACTCATAAGAAACGACCAAGTAATAGGAAAATGACAAATATTGACAAAAAAAACAAAAAAAAAAACCACAATATGCCTTTGCTCATTAGTAACCATTTTTATCCCCAAAATTTAAAAAAAAAAAAAAAAAAAAAAAAAAAAAAAAAAAAACGAAAAACTATGTTTGATTTGCAAGATAGAAACAATGTAGACTTAATTTTTGAACTTCTCAAATATCATATTGATAACCAAAAACTTAAATAAACGCAACTAAAACTTCAACCACGACTGTCAATCAAACTCAATTTTTCTTTTTGTGTTGTACAAGCAAAGTTGATACGAAATTTACCAAAATTGTACCGAGTCGCATATGGATTATTTTTTAATTTTTCCTAGTTGTAATTCGGAAAAAAAGATCAAGAGTCTCGAACTACCCAAACAAATGCATATATCAAATAGGTGATTCAAACAAAGCATAGTTTTTAAAATCAGGGTGTTTATGTTGCCCGAAATTATTTTTATCATCGCAATCAGCGGATCAGCGGAAGCAATGCTGTAGTAGGCCCCACAATTTTGTACATTGGGACCCAAACAATTTGCCTACATTTTGCCTACGTTGATGGCGCTGTTGCGCTGTTAAACATCAGTTCTCTTATGTTACAATCCATTCTGATATTCAATGATTGTAATATATTGACTCCAAGGTAATAGCAATCAACGTTGTTGCGCTGTTAAACATTAGTTCTCTTATGTTACAATCCCTTCTGATATTCAATGATTATAATATATTGACTCCAAAGGTAAAAGCGTACGGAGTGAGACTCCAATATACCTACAAGGATTTTGAACACACTACTCAAGAGAGAGGTAAACGACAATTAATAAAACAAATAAATTTATAACTAACTAAGCTACCAAATTTTAAAAAAAATTTGCTAAACAATCAACATTTTGTAAATTTTAGATAAATAGTCATTTCACTGAAGTGGCATCTAGTGGTTGGTTTGGTCCAATTTTGTCCTCATTTTTTCTATAACTGTATTTGAATCCTTAGTCTCAAGTCTCAACTAATAAAAAATAGACATATATATATATATATATATATATATATATATAGAGAGAGAGAGAGAGAGAGAGGGAGAGAGAGAGAGAGATAGATAGAGAGAGAAAGAGAGAGAGAGAAAGAGAGAGAATTTTTATCTAATTAAAAAAAGAACGTGTACCTAATTTTTTTTATTTTTGAAAATACTCGAATGGAATTTAATCTAGTACAAAAAAAATAACAATAAATCCAGGCTCAGCAAATGGGATCAACCAAATATGCAAAAATGAATATCATTAAATCCCTATATATGTACAAAAGTTACAACTCTCCCTCCCCTCCCAATCTCCAAATTACAGTTCTCACACAAATGGTCTAAAATCTTACACATGAATCCGAACTACAGATAGCACAAAGTAAAAAAAAAATAAAAACAAAAACAAAAAACATACATAATTAGCAACTTAATACAACGAAACACCAACACTCCCCTAAATTAATACTCCCACCTCATTTTCAGATTGAGAAAACAAAATCAATATACGATGGAAGAGACAAAGCGCCACATCAGCGATTTGGATGCGATGCGAAGCCCCGTCTCCAAAAGAATAATATGCATATGATTTCCTGACCGAGAAAAGCAAAAAAACCCTGCAACCGATGAACCAATGTCTAAAAGCTAAGATCTTTGAACACTAAAAAGCTATTATCCTCAGACGAGGCGATGCTGACGCAAGCCCTTGCCGAAGTGTGGCTGCATGAGCTGGACGTAGAGGCCGTTCTTGGAGACGAGGGAGTCGTGCGAGCCTTCCTCGACGATGCGTCCGCCGTTGAGGACGACGATGTTGTCGACGTGCCTCATCATCGCGGCCCGGTGGGCTATCAAGATCGTGGTCTTGTTCCCCATGATGAGCGTGTCCAGTGCCTCCTGGACCACCCGGCTCGACTCCGACTCGATCGACGAGCTCGCCTCGTCCAGCAGCAAGATCGGGGCGTTCTTCAGGATCACCCGGGCGATCGCGATCCTCTGCTTCTGCCCCGGGGTAAGGTCCACGCCCCTCATCCCCACGTGGGTGTCGTACCCGTGTGGCAAGCTGCTGATGAAATGGTGCGCGTTTGCGATCCTCGCCGCCTCTTTCATCTCCGCCTCGCTCGCGTTGTGCCGAGCGTATATTATGTTCTCTCTTATCGTCGTCGAGAATATGATGGGCTCTTGCTGTACCAGCCCGAGGTGGTTCCTCAGCCACCGGAGATTGTACAGTTTCAAGTCCCGCCCGTCCAGCATCACCTGCCCCGCCACCGGGTCGTAATACCGCTGGATCAGAGATATTATCGTGCTCTTTCCCGATCCCGAAACGCCGACCACTGCGACGGTCTGTCCTCCGTTCACCTTCAGGCTGAAATTGCTTAGCACCAACACTTCCGGGCGGGTCGGGTAACAGAAGTCGACGTTTTTGAGCTCGAGGCTTCCATAGACGTTGGGTGGCTTCACCGCCGAGTTGTCGTCCGGGTCGATCTTGGGCACACGGTCGATGATTTCAAAGACGGAGATCAGAGAGTTGCGGCGCTTGAGGATGTACGGGGCTAGCCCGAAGGGCTCAACGAGAGCGAAGGTCGCAAAGGAGAAGACCATGTACGCCTTGAGAGCGGTGGAAAGAGAGAGTCCAAGGTTTTTGATGGAGTAGGCGGTGTACCAGAGGAGAACGGCGTTGCTCGCGAAAAGAAGGAACTGCGAGCAGCCAAAAGCAAAGCCGATGACCATTCCTTTGAGGAAACTCTGCTTGAATATTTTCTTCAGCTGCATTCTGTAGAGCTCCATCACCTTGTTGCCGGCACAGAAAGCGACGACTGTGTATATGTTTCTAACGGCGTCCTCGAGAACCAGCGATGCCTTGCGATGCATCTCCTGTATGCCCCTTGAAAACCCAGCCAGCCATAATTTCTGCAAAATGTATAGTCAACGCGTTATCAGACAGATAAAGATTAAAAAAAAACTTGCAATCAACAAAATTAGGGTGATTTCAATCCGCACAGTTTCTCTCATCATCCATCCATTACACCTATTCTCACGTGGAGTAATTAATTTCCAGGAGACTCACAACAGTTAATTCCCTCCTCTCTATTCTTATTTCGTAGTAAGTGAAAAGGATGTAATACAGTGTGAGATACTGTAAACCAGGTTTAAGGTTTACATAAATCAGAACTTCCTCAACTTTTGACTACTAAGTTTTGTAAAGCCGTTCGAAGGTTCACATTAAACTAAACCTGACACAAAGCAATAACCACAAGAATTATGACGATACAGAGATGGACAAGATTTCAAGTTAAGAGGGGTTAAAGCCCCCATAAAAGTTGATCGATACCATGCATGGTGTACACTATAAGAATTGTAGTCCTACTGAACCTAAAGAGCAGAGAGATAGACGCTAGTGATAATACCATTCGTGTGGATCCAAAACAACCAATTTTCCATATAAGGAAGGAATAGTATAAAATACTGACAGAAAACGTGTATCGCCTTGTGCTTGTGTGTGCTTTTGATTAATACCAAGCTAATAGCTGGTGTTTGGATCATGATCTTATACATTGAAGAAACAAGTAGACATAATAATCAGAACCTAAACCCAAGTGTTGGTCAAGCAGTCAAGTCCTTGGACTATTTACCAAAGGGCTAGCAACTGAAATATTGTTGGAAGACCCAAGGACTAAAACCTAGTTAAAAGAAATGAAATAGATAGGAACCTGAGCAATTGCAGAGATGGTTAGGAATGGGAGAGTTGCCAAAGCCACTAGCGCATATCGCCAATCTAGCAGCATCCCAATAAGAACAGCCACAATGACAGCAGCGCTGTCTTGTATAAATATCGAAAGCCGATTGCTGAAAGCAGCACGGACAAACGTGGCATCATTAGCGAGGCGCATGGACAAGGTATCAGCGCTGTTTTCCTCATCATCGAACCATCCAACTTCGTTGCGGAGCATCGCTGTTGCACGATCATCGAAACAGACAAAACAAGGTTATAAGAATCGCTGTCAAGAGGTGATATCGAGAATTAACTCATTTCAAGGGGGTTGTTAAGAAACGAGCCACGCACCTGAGAACATCATTCTACGGACCCTTTCGGTCATCTTCTCTCCCATTATACCAAAGTAGAAATGCTGCAGAAAGTTGGCGACAACCGTCACAATACCCATGCCAGCGATGATCAAGCACCATTTGTCCACTTGCCTTCGCAAGTGGTGCGTTCCTTCCGATCCATAGTACGCTGTCACAATCAACGCGATGACATAAGCGAGAAGAGGATTGAATGAGCCGAAGATGGCGGCACCAATACTTCCCAATACGGCATAAAGCCATTCCGCAAAACTAAGCTCTGCAAGCCTCCAAAACGAGGGAGAGCCCTTCGAGCTATCCTTTGGGGCACTAACGCTCATTGGAGCATCATCGGACTGGCTAAGAGGTCGGCTAAAAGTCTGTGAATGGGATCGTTCATTTTTAGGATCAGATGTTAGCAACGGTGAAACAGGGGATTCGGGGTCTGAACCATTCGATGTTTGCCGTTGCGTAGCATGGACATCGATTTTGGGCAAATGCGGCAATCTCATCTCAAAACTATCCTGCCTCGTGATCGATGGCTCCTTATCTACCGCATCCAACGACTGCCCATTTTCCATTGATTTCTCCACCGGTGGGCTCTTAACTTTTGGTGATTCGTGAGAGTTAAAGGTGCTATCTGTTGTTGACCGGTGTACTCCAGGCACTCTCTGGAGTGATGGTGACTTGAGAAGCTTCGGAGATGAAGATTCTTGATAGCTGTGACTTGTTGAAGAATCTTTTTCAACTTGGAAGGCTGTAGTGTCCTTGTAGTTTCTCATTGGCATTCTGCAATAAGAGCATATCAGGTAATGATTTCTCGGGCATACACAAAGTGTCGATTAAAAAAGTTTTATTAACTGTACCTCCTGGGAAGTTTTGCTGCTTCTTCACTTTTGAGCAGCTCAGCATATAGACCATTGAGGTTCAATAACTCATCATGTGTCCCCATTTCAACAAGTTGACCTTCCTCCATTACAGCTATGTAGTCCGCGTTCCTGATAAGACTGAGTCGGCGAGCTATAATTATTGTTGAGCGTCCCAACATGAGGAGATCCAAAGCCTCTTGCACAACCCTTTCCGCTTCAAAGTCAAGTCCCCCGGTAACCTCGTCGAGCAGAAGAATTGATGGATTTAAAAGCACCGCTCTTGCAATCGAAAGTTTGATTTTTTGCTCTTCTGTCAGAGTCGAACCAGCTCTTCCCACCTGAAACAAAGAAACTTGATAAGGCAAAAGGAAACACTTCCACGAAAGTAGAGTGCAACAACAACAAGCTTTTACCTGTGTCTCGTATCCTTTCCCAAGGGAGCTAATAAATGTATGAGCGTGGGCTATTTTCGCAGCCTCTTCGATTTGATCAAATGTGGCGTCCCGCCCATAAGCAATGTTATCTCTTATACTCAAACTAAGTAATGCAGGATCCTGGGTGACTAGTCCTATCTGGCTTCTAAGCCATTCTTGCTTCATGTTCTTGATATTTTCTCCATCCAAAAGAACTTCCCCTGCAACATGAAATGGAAAAATACCAGATGAGATGGGAAAGCAAATGATCGATTGTCAACAGGTTTCGGCAGAACCTTCAATAATACGCCACAAGTGTGCAATGGAGTCAGAAATTTAGGATGGAATACCTAATGTAGGGTCATAAAACCTCTCCATGAGAGGGATTATACTACTTTTTCCTGATCCATTTCTACCAACAAGTGCTACAGTTTTCTTAGCAGGTACAGTGAGATAAAAGCCACTCAAAATGGGGATCTCAGGGCGAGAAAGATAGCTGAAATATACATTCCGGAACTCGATGTTTCCATGAACAGATGAAAGGCTAGTTCCTTCTTGATTCACTGTAGAAGACGACCGGCTTATCATCTCGTAAAGTCTATACGCAGCGATACGCCCTTGATCAAATGAATAAAAGTTTGTTGCTGCTTGATTCAACCCGCTATATAGATGCAAAAACAAAGACAAGTGAAACAGAATAAATAATACTAGACCCGGAAAATAAAAGTACATAAATAACCATTTTTACCAGTTGATCAATCACTCTTTAAGTTCTGCAATTTAGTTACGCAAACAAAGATGAAATTAGTTTTTTCTTTTAGCAAGAAAATCACTTATGGGTTCTAATTGGTTTAAATTGGTTTTTTTCTTTTAGCAAGATGAAATTTTTTTGGGGTCAGCCCTTTTTAACAATGAATTTTGTACTCCCAGCTTATTAGGATTTTTTTGGCGGCTGTAAAGAGCCTACTTTTGGGTGTAATTTCGGTTTTTCTGAGTCTGTTTTGGGGCGGGTAATGATTTTTTCCCCCTTTGTAAAGCCCGAGTAATATTTGGTTGGTGTTCGTTTTTGCCTTGCTCTCTGGATTCGCGTGCTGGATTGGCATAGGATCTTGGGGCTTGGCTCTCTCGATTCACCTTTTTGTGTAATTTGGCTCTCGCCGTCATTAATACAAGCAGTTCTTGTTTCAAAAAAAAATCATTTCACTTACGCCGAACTAATTCCTAACGCACTAGTTCACAAATAACTACTGATACAAGAAGAATACTCACAGTCCACTTAAAATCACAGCAAACAGGGCTGTAATGATTTCACCGCCATGAGCTTTATTGTGAACCACGAGGAACCGTCCAACCCACAGTTGCAAAGCACATGAACAAATTGCAAGCCCGTACGTAAATCCCAGCCCAAGTCCTTGTACAAGACTAATCAGTATTCCGTATCTCAGAGTCGCCTGTAGTGACGTCGCATAAGAGTATTTGGCAAGTGTTTCATTTGTAAATGCATAAAGTGTTCGAATATATGAGACAGCCTGCACAACCCACATAAAAAAATTCACTCCTCATCAGTAATGCATTGCAATAATCATAAAGTAAACTGGTGGAATCGAATCATCAAACTTCATTTTTTTTATTAGAAAATCTGAATCACAGATGGACTCTAAAATCTCCAGTACTCAAACTGTTCAAACTATCCTAAATGGGAGATGTCATCTTGTTTCTTCCACACTGTTATCATAGATCCTACCATCACTTTCTTTCTGTTTTGTCTTTAAATAACTGAAAGAGAAATCTAACAAATGCAAAAATCACCTGCTCTGCAATGCTAGCTGCTTCGGCATATGCATCTTGAATATTCTCAGCAAGTCTATGGAGAAATATGTTCGATATTCCTCCTGCTGCGACGATAAACGGACCTGTGGCTAATGTTATGAGTGCGATCTCCCAACAGTTGACAAATCCAATAACAAGACCAGCAAAAAATGTAGCCATGTTGTGGACATAATTTCCAACCTGTATTTGTCAAAGGAAAAGTTATATGATGCAAATAAATCAACGAATCTACTCAGAAACTGTAATTCCCAACAAAGGAGCAATACCTTTTCGCTCAAGGCAGATTGAATTAGTAGAACGTCACTCAATACTTGGCTCACAATGTCTCCATTGTTTCCGTAAGTATCAAAAAAACTCATATCCTGGTTAAGTAGCACTTGCACGTATTTCGACCTGATTACAGCAGTTTGCCTCTCTCCAGTCAATATCCAGCAAGAGACCTCTGTTTAGTCAGAATAAGCACGCATCAAGAAGAAGAACAGTAATAGACCCTTAATTTACCATAAATAAGATCCTACTACAATAAATTTACCATACCAATCCAACCAGCACAGAAGACAGCGACAGCAATGTGAACGATGGTCATAACAAGCTGTCAACGAAAAACGACATGCATCAATATAAGATTCAGATTCTTCCATAAAAATATATTCAGATTCTGATCCACTTAAAATTGTACGATAGAAAGCATAAGAATGGAACAAAATCGTATGGACATAACATAAGTTACAACGGAAAAGGGAAACAAAATGCAAACCATTTCTAAATCGGTCAATCCAATATTCAGCTGCAATGTTCAAGAAAATTGACAATTTGGGAAACAAAAATTCAATTTTAGTGTTCAAATGAATTTCAATTTTACAACTTTTGGATCAAAAGATACGCATCCTCGGAGATTTTTAGGAACGTTCAAATTCTGAGAACTAATTCTCTAGTCAAGTATGGCAAAGTATTTCTCAAACGCAAAAACTGCATATTTCTTCCTACAGAAAACCTTGTCCTCACAAAACGACAATCTATCTCATGTCGAATTGACTTCTAAAGTAACTTCGAAAACGTACAATACAACAAGGGAAAGTGGAAGTAGCTCAAACACTGATAAATTATGGACATAATTAAAACAGGAGTATTATTCTCTCTTTCCACGCCAAATATATATAGAGAGCCATGATCTATACATATGACGTAACGAAGTTACAAAACTTTTAAACGCAAAACACGCAAGTGAAACCGTCACGAAAAAAATCTTCACTTGGTTACCCACCTCAAGAACCACAATCACATAATATAGAATAATAACCCACCACAGCCACATTTATTCATCCAAATCCAACAACTAAAGAAAAAAAAAGAGCCGATCACACGCAGAAACGGAATCTAACTCGCAAACAAAAGGTTTGACACTAGAGAATCTTACACAAATCAACTTTCCAACCATCGCCTAAAATACGACAAACACGAGCAGCAGACAACAATAAATGCATAAAAAATAAAAATAAAAAAGTAGCACGAATCGCCAATACCCGACGATCTCGAAGGTAATAGAACAGTAACAGCATTTATTTTATTTATAAAATAAATGAATAAAAAAATCAATGTTAGGAAGTTGTATGCTTCGGGGTGGACTGTGGAATGAACAAAATGAGAGGAGATGAGATGAGTTAGGTTTACTTGGAGGAGCTTTTGGTGGTCTTGGTCTGGCGTGGAGCCGATAGAGAGGACGTGGATGATCTTGGCGAAGTAGTGGAGGTAGACGACGAGGGCGGCGCCGTGGGCGGCGGCGGCGAGGGATCCGAGGAGCATGAGCAGCCAGTCGAGGCGGTCGGCGCAGGCGAACAGCCGCGAGAACGGCACGGCGGCCGGCGGCGGCTCCATCTCCTCCATCTCGTCCGGCTCCTCCTCCACCTCCACCGCCTGCCCCGCCGCCGTCCCCGCCTCCGCGCTCGCGTCCATGTACGGAGACGGGGACTCCGGCGGCTCCGACACCTCCGACACCGGGGTCAGAGGCTGTATGTGCGGCGGCGACCACCCGAACAGCCCTCGCGATATCATCATCTTCGCTTCTCCCGATTCTTGTGTAACCCTAAAACCCCCAAATCAACCGCCGCTAAGCGCTCATCTTCCTTCTCCGCTCCCCAAACTCCGCGGAGACAGCCGAATTTCGCCGGATCTTCTTCTTCTTCTTCTTCTTCTATGTGTTGTTGTTTATATGCACATATACATAGCGTGATAGAGAGAGAGAGAGGACTGTGTTTGCTTGTTCTGGTCTGCTGTGCTCAGAAGCAAAACCCAGGTCGTTTATTGGGTGTTCAGAGCTTCAAAGAAAGGAAGTTCCTTGTCGTCTCTCTCAGGTGGGTGGGGACTGAGTCA
This sequence comes from Urtica dioica subsp. dioica, assembly GCF_054948205.1. Taxonomy (NCBI): domain Eukaryota; kingdom Viridiplantae; phylum Streptophyta; class Magnoliopsida; order Rosales; family Urticaceae; genus Urtica; species Urtica dioica. The sequence continues at coordinate 13,332,942 of NC_142767.1, read as the reverse complement.
AGTAAGGCGGAGAGAGAGAGAGAGAGAGAGAGAGAGAGAGAGAGAGAGTGTTTGAGAGAGGAGAGAGAGTGTGTTGTGTGTGTTTGTGTGGTGAGAAGAGAGAGAAAGAGAAGGATTGACTCACCTGTAGCGAGCAATGACACCTTGGCTTAAACCAAAGTGCTCAGCTTTTATGTTTTTTCGAGTAATTTTTTATTTAGCTCTTTTGTAATTTTGTTTCAAAATTAGTATTTACTTATTACTGATTAATTATAGTTAAATCATGACTAAGCAGAATCTCGAGTCCAAGTGGTACCCTCAGATGCAGTCACAACAACTCACAAGTTTGTACCTCAAAAAAATATTTAAAATATTAGAATATTAAATAAATTTAGACAAGGTAAATAACTCAGACGTTAAAAAATTATTATAATTATATTAAAATTAAGAAAATAACTCGAGAAATTTTAGCTAAACCTGGCAAACGACATGGAAGGAGACCGGAATTCCGGTTCCTTCCAGTCGCCAGAGAGGCGCGGAAGGCTTCCTTCTGATCGGGTTCCCCGGGCGGAAGGAAATGCTCCCGTCGCTGTTGTGGAAGACGATGGAAGCGAATGGAATGACTTCCTTCCAATGATTCCGTCGTTGTCGAAGTTTAAATGTTTTTTTTAATAAAAAATTATGGCCGTTGGATTTGTGCTTGTTGCAAATCCAACGGCCAAATATGAGTCAGACGAAAATGTAATGTTATACAATTGTAATAACCCCTGTTTGGATTTGTATAACATTAAAAAATTGTAACATTGGTATATTTAATTTTTTATTTAGTTTTTAACCCCTCTTTTTCATTCTCCTATTAATATTACCCTCATTCATAACATTTCTTCACACCTCACAATACAATCTTCTCAAACTCTCTTATACTACTCAAAATCATATATAAAATCTTCTCAAATATTTATAGTATATATTTTTCATATGTATTTCTCATAAATATTTTTCATATGTATTTTTCATAAATATTTTTCATAATTATTTTTCATATATAATTTTTCATAAATATTTTTCATATGTATTTGGTATAAGTATTTTTCATATGTAATTTGTATAATTATTTTTCATATGTATTTTTCCTATATAATTTTCAAATATATTTTTAGTATATAGTTTTAATTTGAAAAAAAAATGTATGAATCTCATCGAGCAAGTTCTTCTCGTCGAAGTTCCTCACAAGTAAGTTCTTCAAACACACCGCCCCCGAAGATCCACAACTAACTCACGAGTCTCTCATGAATCAATATCCTCAAAATTGGCTCGGTTTATCGCAATTTTCGAATTACGAAAACACCGAGTATAACCCAACTCAGGTACCATCAACTTCTTACATACCTCTAAGTCACCATCAAACCGAAAGTCAGTTCGATCCAATATCTTCATTTGTTCCGAATAATCCACCACCATATTATCCATATACCTATTATACACAACATCACCATCCACCTCAACCTTATTATCCACAACAACAACCTTATCATTCTCAACACCAACCACAATATCAAGATCCATACCAAGTGTACCAAGAGTAATTACAAAATTATGAAAATCAAATCGACGAGGAGGAGGAGGAGGAGGAACACTCACCACCATCTCGTGGATGATTTCGATTTCGATCTTTCAAGTTTGAACATTGATGATTAGATTTATATTTGTAACTTTGAAGAATTATGAATATAAAAATTAAGGTACTCTTTCCTCTACCGACCCTCGAAAAGGTTTTAAGGAGGTCATTTTCAATACATTATTTTTTATTTATCACTTTTACATTTTAGTCCTTATTTAAAAATACTATATTTTAATCCTTTGAAATTGTATTGATTTTAATTTTTTTTAATGTATGGAAGTAAAAATTTCTAGGTATGGAATGAAAATTTCCGTACCACTACTAGTGGAATTCCGGTCAACACTAGAAGGAATAATTCATTCCAATCAAAACCGTAATTCCGCACCCAGTGATAATGGATTTTCACTTCCTTCCATTTGCCCAAGTTTACATACGTTATACAGAAAGAATTAAATAAAAATGAGATAATATTTTAAATTTAAAATTTAAAATATTATTATTATAATTGTGTCATATATTCAATTTTGCTGATAATACGCATAGCACGTAATATACTATTACGGTAGTATATAACTAACTTTAGCTAGTATCTTATGCGACGTGACTTGTGCCTTATAATATACAAATAAAGTTGTTGATATATATAAGAGTCAAGCGACTATCTAATCTTTTTCAAGTTTGGATTTGAAAAAATAGTTCAAAACTTCAAAATTTAGTCAAACTAGCCCAAAATTTAAAAAATAATAAAAATATATTTATTCTAAATAAAAAAGACGTAAGCCAAATCCTAAATGATCTTCATCCTCTCCGATTCAAATCCTAGCGCCAGAGACGCTCAGCTCCTCGTCACCCTCCGCGAGTTCGATGGCGGAAGATCATCGTTGTCACCGTCGGAGATCAGACGCTCTGGTGCCACGTAGCATAGCATCGCTCTCTCATGCTTGTCGTGCTACTCAGCTTCCGGCTAAACATCTCCGATCCCATCGAGTTATCTTCTCCTCCACTCTTCTTCTTCTTCATTTATTTTGTTTGTGAGTGTTGATGTCGTTTGTGATTGTTGATGCTCGGAAACGACATCAACAGCTACCGCGTGAGATATCCCTATTTTACGCGATATATTAAATCTTAGTTAAATGAGCATTATAATTAACTAGTCATAATAACCACAGTTTACATTAGCCACTTAATTTATTAACCTGCATATATAGACACCAACACCCTTAATGCTATTTTTGGATCAACACTTAAAAACCTCATATGATTTGATCTAAGGTTTAATTTTATGATCGCACGAGATTTAATAGTGGTGAAATATTCTACCTCCTCGTTTTTGTCTCGCAAGAAACTAATTTATAGTTCTTCACAGTGACGGATCCAGAACTTGGAAAGAGGGGGGGCCAAAATTCAGTTTAGGCTGGAAAAAAAAAAAAAAAATTCAAGCCTGAATTTTTTTGTCCGGGGGGGCCCAAGCCACTTGACCCCACCACCTGGGTCCGCCCCTGGTTCTTCATCTATCGTGAAAAGGGAGAAAAGTGAATTAAGAGAAGGGTAGATGGATTTCTCCCGAGACGTGGTCCAACGCTCAACATAAATCCGATAAAATTCAATATATTCTTAAATGATTGAATTTAATATGAAAAAAAAATTAATTATGTGTGTGCTCGTCAGAGATTATTAGAGATCATCAGACCAATCAGACGAATGAGTAAAAACTGAGAACCGAAAAAATTATAAAGATATAGACGAGCATTATTATCTAAAAACGTGACAAAAATGGATAAGTATCAAATTTCATTCAATAATATTTGTTAGGTAAAGAATAAAATTTCACTTCTATATTTATTGCCAAACCAGTACTCACTTCTATATATTATTTTCCAAACAATTACTCATTTTTAAAATTTAACTATATTTAAATGTGATTTAAAAAAAACAAAAAAAAACAATATTTAAATTTGGGAGAATACATATTTGCCATTATTTTTCCCCTTAGGTATCCTGAAATAAACGACCCATTACCCCGTTTACCTTAGGACGACATGTCGTTTGTACGCTGTTCGCGTTCGCGGCTTTAAACCCTTCTCCGTGTTTCCCCTCTCTTTCACTGCTTGTCAAGAAGACTCGGGTCTGAAAAGCCTCGAACCGAAATGGTGTTATCGAACAAGAAGCTGAAGCAGAAGCTCAGAGCCGAAGCGGCCGAGTCGACTCAGCCAACCCAACAGCCTCCCGAATCTCTGAAACCGCTTCTGGACTCGGCGACTCAGAAACACAGACTATCGAAGCGAGAAAAACGCCGTGAAACCCTGCCCTCGAGTGGTGCAGAGAAGAAGGAAAGTGAGCCCGTGACCAACCCGAAGAAGAGGAAGAAGAGAGACGAAAACGATGGGGTTTTGAAAGAGACCCAGGAATCGGATCAGAAGAAGAAAACCCCAAAGAAAAAGAAGAAGAGTAAGAAGAAGAAGAAGACTAGCAAGAATAAGAAGAGCGAAAATGAGGAAAAGAAAGAGTCTGCTGTGGCTGAGAATGAAGAGAAAAAGGCTACGGAGACCAATGTTAAAATTGAAATCAGGTACGTTTTAGTCTGTTTTTATTTTTATTTTTATTATTGGATTGAGAAATGGATTGGAATGAATTTTTCTCAGAACTCGTAATTTATAAGGTTGAGTTTCAGTCTTCAAATTAAGAATGGGTGGTATGCAAATATATTGATACTTCAAATGTTCTCGGAGCTGATTATTTACTTGTTCTCTTCTCTGTCAAATTATTACAGTCAACCAATTGAGAATGGTGCTACGAAAGTCTATGTTGGAGGAATTCCTTATTACTCGACCAAGGATGACATTCGAAGTTATTTCGAAAGCTGTGGCACGATCACGGAAGTCGATTGTATGACGTTCCCAGAGACTGGAAAATTTAGAGGAATCGCCATTATAAGCTTTAAGGTACTAAACCTTTTTTTTTTCTCTATATATTTAACACACTTGATGGTGTTGCTTAGATTTCCTTACACGCTCATATGCACTCGAGTGTGCATTTAAACTAATATACCCGTTTGGAACTCATTACAGACAGAGACCGCAGCGAAACGAGCCCTGGCTCTTGACGGATCCGACATGTAAGAAGAAATGTCGCTTCTCTTGATTTTGAGCGATTTGATTACCGTTCCTCAAGTCAAGACTCAACATTTTCTTTTTTCCTCGATAATTTTTTTAGGGGCGGACTGTTTCTGACGATTCAACCGTTCAAAACAAACCGAGCAACAATCAAAGCACCGGACTTTGCCCCGCGAATCGTGGAGGGCTACAACAGAGTATACGTCGGGAATCTGTCGTGGGACATCACCGAGGATGCGCTGAGGAGCTTCTTCTCGGACTGCAACATATCGTCCATACGCTTCGGGACGAACAAGGACTCGGGCGAGTTTCGGGGCTACGCCCACGTGGACTTCTCCGACGCCCTCTCCTTCACCATGGCTCTGAAGCTCGACCAGAAAATCGTGCTCGGGAGACCCGCCAAGATCAGCTGCGCCGTCCCGATGAAGAAAGCCAAGACCAGTCACGACGACTCAGCAACAATCGAAACCGTGCCGGCGATGGTGATAGAAACGGAAACGGAAAAGGAAAAGGAAATGGAAATGGAAATCGTCGACCCAGCTCCTCTGCTCGGCTCTGTCGAACCCGGATTGGCCTCCGTGAGTACCGGCAAGATCAGGAGAAGGACTTGTTACGTGTGCGGCGAAAAGGGCCACATTTCGTCGGATTGTCCGAAGAGCACATCCGAGCCGGTCGTGGCGGCGGCGCCGGAAGAGCCCAAGGAAGAGATCGTGGAACCAGCTCCGGCGGTCGGGTATAGTGCGAACGCGGGGTCGAGCTCTGTCAGCGCTGGAAAGATGAGACGGAGGACGTGCTACGAGTGTGGCGGGAAGGGTCATCTTTCCTCCGACTGTCCCACAGTGAAAGACGGTAATAAACTATAGGGACGTCTTTATCGATCATGTATGGATTTTTTAGCATATTCAAAAGCGAAAGGGCAGGGAAATTTTGATTTTGATTTTCTATTTTTTTTTTTAAAAGAAAGCTTCCTTGTTCTTTTCTGCTTCACTTGATGATTATTTTAGACAGTTTTGATGATTTTTGTTGTTTATTATTATTTTTATCTGAAATTTCTCTTGGTAGCAATATTGCCAAATAGTCTTTTTTTTTGGGACTTGTATAACAACCTAGCAGAGTCATCTTATAATAATAAATAAAATATGAAAAACTCTCGACACTAGATATGAATTGCATGTAGAGAATTAGCGTGAAATTGAGGGAAGTATTTTTCTGATTATCTGTTAATACATTTAATCGACTAAAATCAACTGAATCAAATGAATAGACGTACACACCATTTCCGTTGTGAAAAAGCCTCGGCTTTAATATCGAACTCTCTGAGTAAGGATTGTAGCCAAGTTGGTTCTGTATATCGACATGAAAGAGCTCGAATCATTATATTTTGTTTTGTTTTACAGGCTAGAAAGCTTGTGTAGATGGCATGATTATTTAACAATGAATAACGAAATAAAGCCTGATAAAAAATGTTATCTACTCTAATTGAGATCATTGACATGTTTGGTTCTATTATTCTGATTGAAATCGTTGAAGATCTGAGATGAGATCGTAGAGAAGGCGCATGTATTGTTAGTCTCTTGTTGTTTGATTATCATTCGCATTCAATCGGGTTAGATCGTGACTTAGGATGCAAGAAACCGGTTCTTGATCGAGCGTGTCATGAAAAGGTGATTTCCACATTTAGAGCTCTTTGGACTACAGGTTTAAATTAAGGGCAAAGCAGGCAATGTCATAATAGAGTATGAGAGACAAGCAAGTAATTTAGTCAATTGGCAATATGTTTTCTTCTATTTGTGGAGCTTTCCAATTCCACGTTGTCCTTGTAGATATTAATCTGTTTTTCTGTTTGCTTGTTTGGAAGTTAGAATGAGAAAAATTGCCTCATGGTTTCACAGGAATCTTTATGTGACGGTTTATATCCGGAAATGTTGTCCCTACTATTTCCATCGCTTTGGTCCGTGTCCATTTTGTCATAGTTGTTATTTTATGTTGGTTGTTTTTGTCATGTCAAAATTGTTGTTCTTTTTATGATGTTAAAAACATCAGCTTATAACATGAGATGTCTGGTTTACACGTCAATGTTGTGTCGTGGATTTTTGCAGAGAGACTTTTTGTTTGATATGCTTGCGCGCTTTTTTTATTGTCCAATGAGCGTTCACCAAGTGCATTGGAAACCCTAGTCAAGGACACTCAATTGGAATGTGTCATATATAAGGTATTTTGCTACACTCATCACCGCCGAAAATCTGTGCCTTAGGTGTGCATTGTACTCTGTGATATTGACAATCATTATTAGAGCTTAGTCACCGAGTTGTTTTGGTGTTGTTCTGATTGTTGTAAAAACACGTAGTGTTATGAACGTTGTTTGAAACACTGGGAGAGTATGTGAGTAGAAAGTGAGGGGAACTCAAACACATGAGGAGCCGGAGTTAGAAATCAGTATGATAGTCTTGAAGTTTAAGAAGCCTGAAAGGTGATCATGGATTATCCAAAGTTGTACTTATTCTACCGTCTAGTCAAGTTCTCTTTCCACTGAGAGTATCATCCTTCCATAAGTAAACACGATTGGCCGAACTGAGTCATCCATTCTTCTTTCTTTACTTACAGTTTATTTATTTTGTATAAACTGCTAAGTTGTTTCATAAATTGCTATAACATCTTTAGAAACATCAAGAAAAATAGTAAATCTGCTTTTTCAATAGTCAATCAGATTACAAGGAGATGATAAAAGTAACAAATAAACCTTATCCCCAGCACACCAACTTTTACTAATTGTTTCCCCAAAAATCTGCTTTCGTGACCGTACTGTTATTATACAGCTATACTTTGAATGGACATTTTTTTTTATTGAAAGAAATAGTCAGTGTATAGCTATAGTATATTACATGAGATTGCAGAGATAGTTTAGTAAAGCCAAGCAAAGGCCTTACTTTTTTATCATTCCCAACCTCTTCTCTAAAGGATTGTCTTTTTGATACACTTCATTTTTCTTTCATTTTCTTTCCTTTTTTTTTCGAAGAACAATGGCAAGTAGAGGAAAAGAGGAGGTCTCAACACCTAAAACCCAGCAAGGCACGAAGGAAAACACAAGGAATCTGGGCTCGTGTCGAAGACAGGATTTAATACCTTTTTGCGGAACGGCCAGCTTGAACATCCTCATTTCATGGTTGTTCCTTTCTCTTCTCCACAACGGCTCTAACCGTCCCCTTTTTGTAAACGTCAAAAGCAGATTAACTTGTCTTAGAGGACAAGGCATCGCCAACAAGTACTCGTGGTCCTCAAAGACTATCAATTAGCGTTTTTTAGTATTTTTTTTTCAAGAGCTACGAAAACGGGTTTGTATGGCATGACTTGTCCGAGGAGGACTTGACAAGTACGACCTCAAAGGATCACCGATCCCCGAGTCTTCCTTTCACATGGGGTCTTCATCATCGCTCTCATCGTCTTTATTCCTGTCCACCATGTTTTACGGGGAATCAAACACCTCGGTGAGGAAGGTGTGAACAAATACTGAGTTCACAAGCCTGTTGAGTGTGCATCTGAAGCCATTGACGTGTATATACGCAGACAGAGGCGATTGCGGTTGATCCAACGGTTAAGATCGTTTATGGATTGGGGAGGATCCTGATGGACATAATCAAATGTGGATCTTGGAGATAACAAAGTGTTTGATAGAGAGTGATATCAAGTTATGGAGTGAATACTCTTGAACTTTACGTATCAGTGAAACTGACAGGAAAAAGAGATAGATCTATTAACTTGGATCTTTAGCCCTTGCGGACTGTTTTAGATGAAGACTGGTTTGATTATTGTGAAGAGTTGTGGTAAATTAAGTAGCGGGTCATGTTTGCTTTGTAGAGCTGGAATTTAAGTATATTAAAAAAAAAGGTCAAGCGGCTATATAGCCCAATAGAACTTAAACTTTTGCAAAATAGCCATAGTTTGTCAACTATAAGCAAACTAGCCTAAGTAAGATTAATCTAGGCTGGATTAAATTTAATCCCAACGAACTATAAAGACAGAATATAAGCTTTATGTAAGCTGGATTAAAATTAATTGAGACAGGATTAAAAGTTATAGTACTCTCAATTGGCTATTTTGTTATACCTAATGAAACTATGGCTATTTTGCAAAAATCATAAATTGGCTACTTCATACCATTTTTCCAAAAAAAATTATTGTTCATCTTCTCGACGAATGCCCTATGGTTCGACAAAAAAGGTACGCGTCACTACACATTAATTACCTATTTTGCTTCAATTTTTATTTATTTATTGGAATATTTTCATTTTCTCAAAATGTTATGATGTCATGAGTATTAAAGTTATCTTCTTTTTTTTCAACTATGGAGATATTATGTTAGACTTGCAACACTAGTGCATGTTGTGAAAGACTATAACACGACGTATTTGATTTCAGACCAAATCGGACTCATTGATAAGTACACATAAAAGCGTTAATGGAGTTCATGTGGGTGCAGATAGAGAAAATGAAAAGGGTACGAAAATATGGAACACAATATAAATTATTTTGTTGTAACATCTACTATTGATTGACAATTTGGACAATCGAGACTAAAAGACTTCAACGAATCTATCACCAATTCTGCATAACTTAATCTGACAAAGATTCTATAAAAGAAATTTATATATGATTATTCCATCTTTCCGAACAACAAGCCAACAAAAAATAAATTTAGCACACAACATCAAACAAACAAAAAAAATACCATATACCATAATGTTAACTATATGGAATTCGAAAAAGGACGTGAAGATGGCTCGATTTTGTGTTGGAATTCGAACGGGTTTCTCAAGTTCTTTTTCTTTCTTCTTCGTTTGAGCGTTTATAGAGGTTTTGTTTCGTTTTGCTAAGAAATAAGGTTATGATAGGGTTTCGAAAAAAATTCTAACCAAGATTAAATAGAAAGTCAAATAGAGAGTTATACATATGTAATAAACAGCGAATGTATAAATGTGTTATTTTTAAAAACAATAAATATACATATAATATTTTGATAAAACCGAAATGATACATATATGATATTTTTCCATTTTATGAAATTTCAACGATAATAAGAAATTATATCAAATAGCTAAATAATTATACTCAATTAAAACTATATGTCAAATTATTTAAATATTAAGAATATTAGAAAAATAGTACAATTTATATCTATACCTCATATAATATGATATATCATATATGTCTTATTTTAATTTGAGCTATTTTTTTTAATTATTAGATTGAATTTAGCTAAAATTTTAATATAGAGAATCTACAATGGCCACATGTCTAACTTTCTAAAAAAAATAGTTCTAATTTTTGTTAGAACTTTCGTATACAAATAGCACTAATTCAAATTTAATCTGCCCCAGTAAGATGGTATATATTACTATTTTAATTATGTGTGGGCACGAAGAGCTTTTCTTTTACTCTGGGTTAAACCCACTAGACTCCAACGCATTATTCTTTATTTATATCTATGCAAACTCAATAAATAATAATTGAAAAATATTGGCAATCTCATGAATAATATAATTGTAAAGAAATAGTCGCAAAAAGTAGATATTTGTGAATGATATTACTCGACTCATTATTATTGCATGCTTTGAAATTACACACAACAATAATATTAAAAGTAAAACTCGATCACAGCTCACCGTAGGGTAAAATAATAAAGCGAAACAATCATTTATGAATAGAAAAAAAATAAAAATAAAAATTATCTTGGCTCTTGCACATGTATACGCATCAACATGTATAGTGTGTTCCTTTTGGCTAACGATCTCTCTTTCTTTTTGTTATTATTATTAACATCTATTTATTCATTACCCTTCTCAATCCGCGTCGGGTTTTAAAATCTGAGGCTTACGGTTGTTTGTGTGCTCTGCTGTGATGTGTCACGCTTTGGGGTTCCTTAAATTTTCCCTGCTTGCTGAGTGGGTCGGTTCTTATTAATATTTATTATTATTATCATTAGTTTGCTCGTCTTGACTCTTGACTCGTTCGAGCTCTCTTGCTTTCGAGCTTCGTAACGAATTCCAATGGGACCCATCAGAGGGTTGAAGAGGAAGAACAAGGATGAGAAGAAGGTTGACCAGAATGTATCGGTCGTTGACGCTTCTCAACTTAAGCCGTTGGATTGGTGGGAAGACTTCTCTCAGAGAATCACAGGTTCTTTTTTTTCTCTTTTTCTTCTCTTGATAATGCCTTTTTTTCACGGCTCACTAGTTTCTGCTCACGTCTGCGTTTCAGTGATTACAATTATGCACGCACATTTTGGTTTTTCGTAGGTATTTCGTGGTGGTTTTCTTGAATTTCAGGACTTGGGTCAATGTTTTCTTTGTTGATTGCAATGATTTCACGTTATCAAAACATCAAATTTATTTTGCATAGCTTTAGGGAAAGAACGAGTCACTGGGTGATGTGTGTGTGTGTGTGTTTGTTAGGATTTCTTTCATGGAATTTTTGTCATTTTTGGTATTATGATCGATTTCCACATTTAGACTTCCTTAGGCTCGCTTTTCAATCAACGGATTGAGAATCAGAGCTTGGACCCAGTTCATGCATTGTTCTCAAAAGTCCTTTTGGTTGCAGTTATCAATTATCAAACACTTGTTTTGGTCTATTCAAATAACAATATAGAAGATATGAACTGAACTGATTTCTTGATGTGTGTTTCTTTCTTCAAACTGTGCAAATCGAAGAGAGTCGTGATCAGAAACAGAAAGGCTCTCGATCATATAGATCTACCGGGCTTTTGAGAGATCTGCATAGGCACAATGCTCAGGAACACAGATAAAAAAAAAAAATTAAGAAACTCTAAATTCGGGAACACAAATATCTCATCGATTTCAATGCACTAGTGATCAATTTAATCTGATCTCCTCTTTCAACCACCGGTGGTCGCGTGTATCCTTTGAAATTGGTAGCCGGGATTCAGATCGGCCCGATTCTAGATTTGAATGCCGAAGAAGAAGTTCAAACAATTTACTCTCTTCTGCCGTATTTACTGCTTAAGAATGTGTTCTAACTCGGATGTTTGGATTTTGAGTGTGGCAGTGCCGGGATGTCCATCGACGAACGGGAACGCGGAAGCATTCGAATCGATGTTCAAAATATCTCGAAAGACGTTCACGTACATATGCTCGCTGGTGAGGGAGGATATGCTGGCGAAGACGGCGCACTGCGTGGACTCGGCGGGGAGGAGCCTGTCGATCTTCGACCAGGTGGCGGTGGCGATCCGGCGGCTGGGCTCCGGCGAGTCCCTCTCCATCGTGGGGGACTCCTTCGGGACGAGCCCGTCGACGGTCTCCCAGCTGACGTGGCGCTTCGTGGAGGCCATGGAGGAGCGCGGGCTCCACCACCTCTCGTGGCCCGCCACCGAGGCCGAGATGGACTCCATCAAGTCCAAGTTCGAGCGCATCCGCGGCCTCCCCAACTGCTGCGGGGCCGTCGACACCACCCACGTCCTCATGACTCTCCCGGCCTCCGACGACGCCGACTCCAAAGTGTGGGTGGACCGCGAGGAGAACAGCAGCATGGTGGTGCAGGCCGTGGTGGACCCGGAGATGAGGTTCCGCGACGTCATCGCCGGCTGGCCCGGCAGCCTCAGCGACGAGGACGTCATGAGAAGCTCCGGGCTCTTCCGCCTCTGCGAGGACGGGAAGAGGCTCAACGGGAAGAAGCTCAGGCTCGGGGACGCCGAGGTCGGAGAGTACATCGTCGGGGACTCGGGCTTCCCGTTGCTTCCGTGGCTGGTGACTCCGTTCCGGCGGCGGGGCGGGGCGGAGCACCGGGCGGAGTTCAACCGGCGGCACTCGGCGACGAGGATGGTGGCGCAGAGGGCGCTGGCGAGGCTCAAGGAGACGTGGCGGATCATACACGGAGTCATGTGGAAGCCGGATCGCCACCGGCTCCCGAGGATCGTGCTTGTATGCTGCCTGCTACACAACATCCTCATCGACATGGACGACGACAGCGGGGCCCCCCTCTTTCTCTCCCGCCACCACGATGCCGCCTACCGCCAGCAGACCTGCGACTCCTCCGCCGCCGCCGCCCAACCCGCCGCCTTGCTCCTCCGCGACGCCCTCTCCCTCCACTTGGCTCACAAGTCTTCCCTCGTGTCCCGAAACGGATCCGTTTGATTTTATCTTGCCCCGCGTTTCTTTTAAAATTGTTTTGAGCGCGAATTTTCTTACGGATTTCCAAGTTATGACTTGAATGAATCCCATATGCATGCAAATTGGTTTATGGTTTGCTCAATTCAGTAGCACAGCGTGATCACAGAGTGAATGAATCCACAGGGGCTTTGACCTTTAGAGAGAGTACTTGGGTATGCAATGAAGAGACGAGAAATCCTTCATGCAGTTAGAAGGAACCGTTGAAAGATATTTGCGTGAATATGGTAAGAGAAGAGTACAACGAGTCAAAAAATTCGGGCAAGACCTTGGACCCTACCATGTTTGTCAAGTTCCACTACCAAACTGAAATGATTTTTTAGTGAGTGTGGCGTAGAGTAGGTGAGAAGTTAAGACATTCCGTGAAGTACATTTTTTTGTTTGGAAGCAAAACAAAATGTGAAGATAAATTAACAAAAAGAAAACGCTAGGTTAACTACACCCATCATAGAGGCCAACACAAATGAAGATTTTCTCAACACAAGCAAACCACATAAGAGTCGACAACAGTTTTCAACATAAATGAATTTCATTCAATTTTCAATCAAAACCACAATTTAACCGGACGAGGGAGGGAAAGAGGCTAAATTCTGACATCGACGAAGCTATCGACCGTATTACACAAACAAACTATAGAGCTCCCAATATTGCCACCAACCATATTGATATTAGTTTGTATATCACACCAAAATGAGAAACCAAAATAAATCCGCATTACAAATCACTTCTTCGTAAAACCAAATACAGCAGTGAGGAAAAAGAAAAACAATCCCATGTCCCATAGGCATTTCAAATTTATAAAAAGAAAAAAGGAGCGAGACCAGATAATAAGGATAATAGATCCACATATGGATTCATTTTCGGGGCTTGGTTCTCAGCTAGCGCGGCTTTGGATCACATCGATACCCACCTCAGATCGGTCGGTGGCTTGCAATTCGACCTGAATTCCGTCCAACTCTCTCTTGAACCTGTCCTTGGAGCTAGCGTAGATCATCTTGTTTCTCACCCTCGACGTGTCGGGCGACCTGTAAATCACGGTAACGAAGCAGAACCGATCAAAGAACTAATGAACACCGGACAAAGAATCCAAACCGAAAAAAGGTTCCACAGTTATACCACGCGATGAAAAAAATCCTGCTCTTGGGGACATTTTCGGCGGTCATGAACTCGTGGTCGTAGATGGCGTATCGGCACTCGTTATCGGGAAGGTGCGCATTGAAGGCAGCGTAGTCTTCGCCAGGCTCCCCGAGCTTCTCCACCGTAACTTGCTTCAGCTTCTCGTCGATTTTGTAGACTATGAAACGGTATGTTCTCTTAGTCTTGAGCTCAAGAAACTTGAGCTTGCAGTCATCGTGCACTGCCATCCCAGACGCTGCATTGGCCTACCAATCCATTCAAATAATTAACAAACAAACAAAGAAAAAAAAAATCCATAAATTGGTTTATGTCATTTCCAGCTAAAGAGACAAGCTTTTTTTTTTCCTCCATGGATAGCAAAGCAGCTTACAAAGATAAAAAGTCCTATATATCAACGTTTTCAATTAAGAACATTTAAATCAATATCAACTTTCTTTTAGGAAAAAATCTATATGGAAATGTGGTCAAACCCTACAAATTTTACTCTTCCACATATGCTGAAAACTGCTTTAGTTCCAGGACAGTTAGAGAAATAAAGAAAGAAAACATGCAAATCACAATCATAGTTTAATCAAACGAATTCAATCTACATCCGATCGAGATCAGGTTCAAACACGACAAAAGTTCATCAAACCAGAGATTTCATTCATCCACAAAGGTCACATCAGCCTAATCAAGCTCTCAAGCCACTAGAGAATCCACAGATTTCGTCGAAATCGGAAGACAAATTTCACAGATCGGACATCAAAACAGTACAGGCAAAACATCAACTGAATCGAACATAAAAAATGAAAAGTAAAAAAAAAAAAAATACGAGGCGATAAAGTGAAGCAGTAGAAAAAATACAGAGCATAAGAGTCAAGAAGAGCTTACCATCTTGTTGAGAGATTATCGGAGGAGAAATAGGAAAAGAAATTCAGACCAAGGCCGAGAAAATCTGAGAGAGAGAGAGAGAGAGGGAGAGAGAGAGAGAGAAAGAGAGATGGAAAAAAACTACGGGATCAGGCTTTTTTATTTTGGTTGACACACAGAGAAGAGAAGGCTTTTGGTTTTGTGAATCTGACGAGCAAAAGCTAATCTGACGGTGACAGGCTGTTAGGACATGGTCGTGAGCTGATAGGATTGCGCCACGTGGATGGTAGTGGGAGAAGATGGTGCCACCGGGGCGTCAAGTGGAGGAGAATGTCTTTGCCTTTTGCTTTTTCAGATTCCTTACGGCCCAACTTTTGCTCCTTCGGCCCAAATCCATTGTTATTAATTCTCAATAAAAAGGTCAAGTCAAAGAATATGGTTCTTCAATAAATTTATATTTATTATTATTCACATTCAGGCACTTTGAAATCAAAATAAAGAGAGAACAACGCTAATATCTTTTAATTATGCTTAAAAACTTATTTTTGTCCTTTATATTTTTAACAATTTATATACATATAATTTTTTTTATTTATGTTATTGAGAATAAATATTATAATAATTGTATCAACAAAAACAAGTGTGTATGTTAATTATAACGATTAGAGTGCGAGTGCCACATAGATTTAGATCGGATAGTATATGAAAATTACAAGAATAGTAGTAGTGTATAATTTTTTAAATAGTGGTTGTTTTATATTTATGAGTATTGTCTCAAACTATAAACACTTATGAGATTATTTTTCTTATAAATAAAACTAGGGCAGTACAAAATCGAACCGAAAATCAGATAAAATCGATATCCAAACCGAACCGAAACCAAAATTTGGAGCTACGTCAGCTAACCAAAATTCGGATTCGGATAACCGATCCGGTTTACAAAACTGGACCAGATATCGGATTTGATTTTGGGAAAATCTGGATATCGGTTATTTAACCAATTTTTTTTAATTAAAATAAATATCTATTAAAAATAAATATATATTACATGTACAGGTAGTTGGAGACGAGTGTCCTTTTGAATTTTATTTTTTTACTATGTTTTAGATTATGTATTGTCATTTTGGAGCTTTATAAGAGTCGTTTTTTCTCTTTTTTTTTGAATTTTTTCAAACCGGATTTGGATTTTAGAAACTGGATATCCATTTTATAAAATTGGATATTAAACTGGATCTGAAATTTTACAAACTGAATAACCGAATTTTAAAAATTGGATACTGGACTGGATACTGGAGTTAAGAAACCAGATAAACGAATTTCGGTTTTAGACTAAATTGGGCCGGATACTGGACCAAGTTTTTAAAAACCGAAAATTCGGATTCGGATACTAAAAATGTCAAAACCGAACCGAACCGATCCAGTTTCACCCCTAAATAAAACTTTAGACATACAAAATTAAAATAGAACCTAAAACAGTAAATAAATTTTAAAAAATGTAAATCCATTATCTATAACATAGATAATAAAAGAGAACTCTTCTCCCCACTTTCATCCACGAGATGACACGTGGTTACCTGTATGGAGGACACGCGGCAATGTTGAAACTAATCTCGTGATAGTGCTGAAACAACCTTCCAACTTCTTCTTGCTTATTATTTTCCTATAAAAAAATTATAATAAAAATCTTTTGACAAGATGGATCAAAGTATCAAACACTCTCTCTCTATTCTATACGTGACAATTGACAAAGAGCTTTCAGTTCTTCTTTCTTTTTTATTTTGCTGAAAAAACATAAAATACATATATCTCTCTCTCACTTTCAAATTCTGACAAATAGCTTCCCCTTCTTCTTCCTTTTTATTTATTTTCCTAAAAAAATTTAAACAAATCAACAAAATTTAAAACAGGCTCTCTCTCTCTCGTGCGTGAGATCGATTCATATTCTGATAAAAAAAATAGATCGATTCATATTCTTTTAAAAAGTAATCAAGTCGAGTGAAGCCGAAAAGCACACAGAGAAAAAAACAAGAGAGAGAGAAGCCGAGTGAGAGAAATAGCGAGAGAGAGAGAGAGAAGTGACTTTTGCCGGAAAGAGGAGGAAGATGATAAAAAAAATTCTGTTTATCTCATCCACGGTGAGGACTCTTGACTTTTTTCTCTTTCCTGCTCAAATTTTAAAGAATAAATATTAGGGTTTGAGTTTTTTTGCTTGGGTTTGTAAACTGCTAACAAAATGCTTGAGACAAAACTATTGGGCCTTGATCGAACACACAGAAAAATCGTACTCTCATTCGCATTTTATCAACATTTTGCCACAGCTCCCAGGTCAGCTTTTTTGTTGTTCAATCTCCTTCAATTCACGGCTCGGGACTGATGTGAGTTTTCCTTACATTTTAATTTTCTTCCTTTTTTGTAACAAACACAGAAGTTGGAAAACTAATAAGTCAAGTACTTCACACCAGAACAAACTATTGAATAGATTCCTAAGAAAAAAGTATAAAACCAAGCATTGGAATGCTGAGTATGAGGTAATAAATATCTCTACCTTTTCGTACAATAAAACAATTGTATATTATTTTTTTATAAAATAGTGACCTTCATTTGTAATACTAATAGAAGTAGAGCACGCAAATTCTCTGATTTGATTTTATTTTTATGATGTCTAACAAATCCGAGTATTCGAATAAGGCTTGTCATCAAACATTTTGTCAGCAAGAAACTATACATGAGTTTAAACATACCTCATAGAAAATGAAACCAACTTCAGTTGTTTGTTTGGTGGAAGGATTAACGCAACGCATCATTTTGTGTTTTGTAAAGTTTATTTAATTTAAATGACTTGTCTAGAGGGTTCACGGAATATGGATGTAGTCGGTTAAGTGTGACAAGGATAATGCATTTGGAAATGTGTTGGGGATATTTGGGTATTGATTTTCTTCTTCTTCTTCTTTCATTATTGATATTTTTTGTGGTAATTCATATTTATTTCAATTTATTGGATCTAATTATTTAGCCACAAAATCACAGATTGTGTATGGTATTACTGTGAAGGAGAGCTTCGTAAATGTGAAGCAGTGGCTTAAGGAGATCGATCGGTCCGCAAACTATGACTATTCACCGGAAATAAGTGCAAAATGGTCGAGAACAAGGTTGTGGACACTGAGATTGCAAAGGTGATTCATTCACTTCTGATGATGACTATATACAATTGAGAGTTTGTTTAATAAT
The DNA here is from genome assembly GCF_054948205.1 of Urtica dioica subsp. dioica. Taxonomy (NCBI): domain Eukaryota; kingdom Viridiplantae; phylum Streptophyta; class Magnoliopsida; order Rosales; family Urticaceae; genus Urtica; species Urtica dioica. The sequence goes on along the minus strand of NC_142767.1, from coordinate 13,314,832 downwards.
TTTAATGTCTTATTCATTCATAACTCATAAAAACTCTATATATATTATAGAGTGTGTTTCATCACGGCCTCCGTGCTATCTAATAATGCATAATAGGTAATTTAGGTGTTCTCTTTAATTTTGTTGTCGATTTAACGGCTAATTCCCGTTCATATTTGTGGTCTTTTGAATTTGTTTAAGAATACTCATTGTTGGATGGGTTTGTTGTCGGTTTAATCAAAATTCTGATTTGTTGAAAGTCGGATTTAAAAAAAAGATAAGAGAGACGATAGAGATTGAGCAATAGTACTATCTCTTCAAATGTCATATTGAATAGGCAAAGATCAATAATTATTTTCTATTGGTCTGATGGTAGTTTTTCTATTTTCCTTTTTTTTTTCTTTTCTGTTTGGTTGAAGAACTTGTTCTTCAGTGGAAGACTCTTCTTGTGGGTTGTGTGGCGGTCTCTGTGGATGCTGCTACTGATTACAATCGTGGCAGAATTGGTGTAGGGATCATGGTGCGCAATAGTGAAGGGAAAGTCGTCTTCTCTCTGATTGATTCCTTGGCGCGTCCTCTTAGTGTGATGGCAGCGGAAGCTAGAGCTATTCTTATTGGTCTTAAGCAGGCTGTGGAGTTGGGACATCAATGCATTGCCATCTAATCTGATGATTCTCAGGTGATATCTTTACTTAAAGGCTAAAAACCAATTATGGCTGACTGTTGTACGATTATCGATGATATCCTCTATGTGTACGATCTTCTCGAGGGTGGTTCTTTTTCTTATTCGCGCGTCTTTGTAACAAGCCTGCACATTGTTTAACAGAAATTGGCTTTGAGGTTCCATCCTCAGGTCCCTTGGTTTGGTTTAATTCCGCCAAATGTTGTTGAGTTTGTGTTGGCTGATATGCATGTTTAATAAAGATGTTATCCTTTACTTGAAAAAAAAATTCAATTAGGAACAAGAGCCACAACTCCTTTTACAGCTTCTTTCTCATTCACCTTCATTTTTTTTTTCAATTTTTTTATGTATCTCAATATGTCATTGACAACTAACTTACAGCTCATCGATCATATAACTACTATTTTTTAATAATAATAACTACGGTCTTTTATCAATAATATTTATAAAGACCTATGCCAAATATGTATGCTAAAATATACATTTGACTCATAATTACTCTTTACCATATTATTAATCAAACGTGCGTAGTGGAAACCTCTATTTTTCTTCTATTTCTTGCCGAAATAATTAAGGGGTTTTGACCCTTTTTTTGTATTTGGGTTGATGAAACTGAGTGGGGTTCTTTTCGATAGTCGATGATTGTGATGTTCTTAGGGTCTTGAATATGATAAGTCTTGATTTTTAAACCCTTCTAATTCATGATGTTGCTCGTGTGTGTTGAATCTAAAATTGGCTCGGGTATTGTTTCTGAAATTGAATACGAGATTTGTTGTTGATTCTTGTATATTGTTGAAATAGAGTATTATCTTGATATTTAGACGTTTTTTGTTTAGCTAATATTAAATTGTTTTGTCTCAGCTTAACTTTTGTATACGGTTTGTGAGTTATGATCGACATTGGTGTTTGGTGGCAGAGAGGTTTCAAGTGAAGAGCAAGGATGTTGAAAAGATCAGTGACTGGGAAAACACCAGCCCCAAAATGGGCGAGATCCCATTCAAACTTGTCAGGGTTCTTCTGCAGGTGAGCTTACTTTAGATGTCCATGGTGACTATACATTTGAACTTTTCTATGGATTATTGACGCGTGTGTGATTTGCTCTCAGGATTTCACTGGAGTCCCTACTGTTGTTGAACTTGCTTGCATGAGGGATGCCATGAACACGCTGGGTCAACAAGGTTAATCCATTGGTGGGCTGAATTCATGTGTTCGCAGAGTTGGTATTGCTGTTTTTTTTACGAAGGTGTCAAACACATGTTTTTAGATTTTTTACTATGAATCTTTTCAATCCAACCCAAACCAAAGTAAAGTTCTCTTATAGAAAAAAGTTGTATGAAAACACAAAGTTGACCGAAGTTCATATTCTTACTACAACGTTAACACTAATTCATGTTCGTATTTCTTAATTAGGCTTCTAATCAAGCGCCTTGAGAGTCTTTTTTTGAGATGTCACACAAGAACAGCTTTCTTGTGTATATCAAAACTCCAAAAAATGATATGCCTAATGTCGTAGGAACAAAGTTTACGGTTGTTTTTGCTGCTGAAGAACCTAGAGAAGCTGGACATTACACTCTGCCCAATATCTTAACATCTCTTGCACTCATTGAACAAGAATCTGAAGATGTTCCAGGTCAGCCAAAAAACACAGAATTGAATGAACATTCCGTTCCAAAATCCGTTGAGAAAGAGTAGGTCATATCTACAACATCCCAACCTGAGGCACTACAAAGTGATGGCCACTCCTCCAAGATCGGTGCTTCTAACCGTGAAGATCTGAACACCAAGCTAAAAAAAAGCCAAAAATCGAAAAAAAAACCCAACTGAGGTGTTACTTTTGTTGAAACCAAACTCTGTAATTCACTCTTTTGATTATAGATATAGAATGTGGACTGCTTTTGAAGTTTTTTTTTATGTTTTATTCGAATATTTCTGTTATCGGTCTATATTTTGTGCGTATGTCAAAAATCGATTGTTGGTTGTATTTGAACAACATTTTGAACTTGAAAATGACAAGTATATAATTATCTTATGTTCATGATAGTTAAACTCTTCATGCCATTTACTTCATAGTTTATCAATTATACATAAGTACAATTATGTTCAATTAATTGGTAAGTGCATAGTTTTGTTCACTGCAAAGCAATCTTGCATTGCCCATCAGAACAAAACCCTCATAATTTATACCTATTAGTTGAATCTCCTAAGAACGATTTTGAATTTCTTCATACTTACTCTTGTTCATTATATGATCATTCGCGCGTAGCGCGCTGCCACTACTAGTACATATTAGAAGTGTGAAAACTTCTAACCAGGCTTAGCCACGTGGCGCTGCCAATCGGCGACACGTGGCGGAGCCTAATTAGAAGTTTTTTTTTTTTTCCCCTTTTGCCTTCCGGTTTGGTTTTTTTTTTTTTCTTTTCTTTTCTTTTCTTTTTTCTTTTGCCTTCCGTTTTTTTTTCAATTTTGATTTTTTTTCAGTTTATTTTTTCCAATTTTGATTTTTTTTCCAACCTAAATATCAATATATTTTGTATATTTTTTTTTTTTGCCTTCCAATTTTATTTTTTTCCCAATTTTGATTTTTTTTTTCATCCCAAATATCAATATATTTTGTGTAATTTTTTTATGTATATTATAATCATAATTATAGATACTATATCAATAACATATATTATCATTTTTTTTCCGATCTTTAATTTTTTTTCCCTCTCTCATCAATATATTTTGTATATATTTTTATTTCAACTTGAATCCTGGTGCCGCCAGGCAGCGACACGTGGAAGCTATTTTTTTTTTTCCTTCCGATTTTGATTTTTTTTTTTACTTTCGATTTTGATTTTTTTTTTTTCGCTTTCCAATTTTGATTTTTTTAAATTTTTTTTATGTATATTATAATCATAATTACTAATACAATAGAGATTTGTAAGTAATTAGACAACTTTAAACATGTGATTTTGGATCTAGCCTATGTTTGACAATTTTTATGGATATAGCCAAATGGCTTATGTGGCAATAATTAAGGTCTGATTTGTCCTTATTTATTAACAAATTCGTCACTTTCTCTCTCCTATTTTTTTCAAATAATTTTTTTTGCATCAAAACTTCAAAAAATCGTATCTTTCTCATACGAACTCGAAATTGAGTGATTTCAGATCCTACAAATTTGTGGCGTCGAGATATTAAAAAATAGACCCATTGTGTTTTATGAAAAATTATATTTAATGCATCATAGTTACGTTTCCATTTATTTTTTTGATAATTTCAAAAATTTCCAGTTATTTCCATATTTAAGGTAGTAACGTGATTTTTTTACATCTATGGTATTAAACATGATTTTTCATTAAACACAATGGATCTATTTTTGAAGATCTCGGCGTCACGAATCCGTAGGATTTGGAATCACTCAATTTCGAGTTCATATGAGATAGATATGGTTTTTTGAAGTTTTTAAGTAAAAAAAAAGTGTAGGAAAAAGTAGGAGAGAGAGAGACTGACGAATTTGTTAATAAATAAGGGTAAATCAGACTTTAATTATTGCCATATAAGTCTGTTGACTATTTCCCTAAAAGTTGTGAAACATAGGCTAAAAACAAATTTCATAGTTTCATTTTGGCTATTTTGCTACACTGCCCCTATATTGTACTATATCAATAACATATATTATCATTTATTTATTTTTTTCCGACCTTTGCTTTATTTTTCCCGCTCTCATCAATATATTTTGTATATATTTTTATTTCAACTTGAATCTTGGTGCCGCCCGGCAGCGACACGTGGAAGCCATTTTTTTTCTTCTGATTTTGATTTTTTTTTTTTTGCTTTCCAATTTTGATTTTTTTTCCTTTCCAAACATCAATATATTTTGTATAATTTTTTTTTATGTATATTATAATCATAATTACTAATACTATATTATACTATATCAATAACATATATTATCATTTATTTTTTTTTCCGACCTTTAATTTTTTTTCCCTCTCTCATCAATATATTTTGTATATATTTTTATTTCAACTTGAATCCTGGTGCCGCCAGGCAGCGACACGTGGAGTCCATTTTTTTTCCTTCCGGTTTTGATTTTTTCCTTTTTTTTTTTACTTCCGATTTTGATTTTTTTTCCCTTCTTTCATCAATATATTTTGTATAATTTTTTTATGTATATTAATTTATTTCCTCCCTCTCTTATCAATATATTTTATATAATTTTTTAATGTATATTATATTTAATACAATTAAAAACTTACACTTACTTTATTTTACTTATTTTTCTTTTTCACTTTTTTTAGTAAAAAAAAATTGTTGACTCGCACATCGCGCGTTTTTTAAACTAATATATATAAAAAAATGAGTGTTTACAAATTGAAAGATGCGTCGTCATGAAACTTTATACACGTTATTATGGATATAAGTATAAAAAACACGCGCAATTTCTACAATGTTTATATAACAAACGTAATTTAAAATTGCGCTATTCTCAATGTCTGATTTCACTAACATGGGAATCAAATTTATTTTAGTTTGAACAAGTTAGTCGCATCATTTGGTTTGAGGATTTTATAATTACAGTATAAATTACATTTGATACTGCGTTTTAAAACTAATCGGAATAATAATGTGTCAAAAGTTTATATCGCGAAAATTAGTTTTTAAATTGTAAAAGATGTGTTTACATATTTTTTTTCTTTTACATTTATTTACTGTTTTGGTTCCTATTTAACTTTGTTTACTGTTTCATTTATTATTAAAATAATTACAAGTAACAATTTATAATTTGAAAGTTAAGTTTGTTTAACATATATTTAAAATAATTGCTATTGTTACACAATATTATTCTTGCAATTTTTCTTTTACGTGCATAACAAAAAACGAAGACAAATTATATAGATATTGGGCCACATCTTATCCTCGGCAACAGTGACGGAAGTTATCGAAAATTTTTGTTCCGCACACTAATTTTCTGCCACCGACAATACCGTTCCAGTGCACGTCGGTAGCGAAAGAGACACTTCCGACAGCCTGTCGGAAGCGAAACAGGCCCACAGAATGCATCATTCTGCTAACTTCCAACTTTTTACTTTTTTATTTATTAATTGATTTTGGGCTGTTGGATCTGAAATCTAATGGTTCAAATTACTTCATCCAATAGTTCGTTGTAGCGAACTGCAATGTTGCCGCGACGAGCTCAGTTTTTTTTTTTTCCGTAGTTAAAATTAAATACAAAATTTAAAAACTATTATTTATTAGGATATAAATGTTAAAGAAAATTACAATGGTTTGACAAATTATTACTATAAATATGAATATCTTTTTAAGTAACGCTAATACTAAGAAAAAATACGAGACATGCTAACAAAACTACAACTAAAAAGACATATAACATTATAATTACAATAAAAGCATATAAGATATTATATAACTTTTTATGAATTGTCACAAAAAAGAATACAATAATCTCATATTCTCTTTCCATTATTATCTCGTTTTGGTTCCTTGCCTATCCTCTGATCATGGACATTGTTGTCTGTTTGTCTCTCTTTATTGATTTTTTATATTTTGTTTATAAAAACTAAAAATTAAACATTAAAAACAATATGCCTGTTTTCTATTCGTTAATCTCTTATACGTAAAGTATATATGTAGTTTAGAGTTTAGACCATTAATCCTAAAATTTTGAACAGAATCAGTAGATAATGCTTAAAATAAAATATATTTGTAGATATTATTATAATCTCCGCCTCAAGTGAATTTATAAACACAATATTTCACGAGAACAAAATAAACTATTTTTTTAGTGATTATTTCTGTAATTAGTCAAAGAAAGTAACAGATGGCCACACCTCTCTTCATTTCTTACTCAGATTCCAGTTGTTAAGATTTAAAAATAATTGTAAACGTAAACCATTATTATTATTATTATTATTATTATTATTTTGTTTTAAATTGCGTCTCAAGTCAATTTGCTCTCTTGTAATGGCAAGCAATTACGACTCACGTTTCTGTTAGTACGTGACATGTATGCACGTACTCAATTATTTGTTGTTGATTTTTTGTTTATTGTTTATAAACCAAAATATATTTTTTCATCACTACTCTTTGGAAAATCATAAGCTAAAAGAAAGTGCTTTAAATTAATAATAGAATTAATGACATTTTTGGCCCCTCGTCTTAGACCTCTTTAACACATTGGTCCCTGATTAAAAAAACTTACAGTCTTGGCCCATTATGATAGTCATTTTTTCACTTTCAGTCCTTCTGTTAGCATTGTTGTTAAAATTGACTGAAAATTCTCACGTGTAAAACAAAAAAAAGGAAATTATCATAATACCCTTACCTATTCTACTTCCTAATTATTGTTAATAGATAAATAAATAAATAAATCTTCTCAATCCCCCACTACAATACCACCACCACCATTAAAATAAATCTTCAGGACCCGGGTCGCCTGGTACGCGTCCAACGCTCGTCGATTCTCCCGAGCGACTCCTCCGCGGCCCGGCCCCACTTCCCGCCCTCTCAGAGCCGCCGATTCCGACCAGACTCTCCTCTTGCCCGACGAGACTCTGCTCAGAATCCTCTCCCGGCTTCCGAGCTCTCAGAGAACCGCGAACTCGCTCGTCTGCAAGAGGTGGCTCGGCCTCTAGGACACACACACAGACACACACACAGACAAAATTGTAACCAATGCCTGAGTATACACAGTAGATTTTTATTTCCGAAAATCAATCAAATCCCGAAACCATATAAGAGCACTTCTTTCGAAATTATCACTCGTTGTAATCTAAGGACTTAAAGCCCTCTTGGTTTATATGTATCGTCGGAATATATGTCCCCGAATTTATGTTTTATGGCTTCATAAACCCTACTCTAATATCCAGAAAACCATTATAACAAGAAAGTATCAATCAGAGGATAATTAACAACAACAACAACAAAAACCTAATAATTGCAAAGAAGAGAAGATTAAAAATTGTATTATTAAAACAGAGAAGGTAACATTTCAACGCGCAGCGATGAGAACCACGAGCGAGTGATTTTAGATTCTCGCTCAAAATGCTTTCCAAAGATGATATCCTATTCCTAACAATGCGAGTGATTTTAGATTCTCACGAAATTCAATTAGTTTTCGAGTTTGAAAATCTTCTTGATGAGGTCAACCACGAGCGACTTACCAGGCTTGATGAAGACGGAGAGACCGAAATCGGTTACCTTGAGCGGCGAATCCTCGGCCTTACTGAGAAGAAGGAAATTCTCCGGCTTGAGGTCTCGGTGCATAACTCCCATGGCGTGACAGCCGTGGACAACGTTGACGATCTGGCGGCAGATCACGGCGGCGGCGCACTCGGAGTAGTGTCCTTTCGCGATGATCCGATCGAAGAGCTCGCCGCCGGCGCAAGGACGGCGAGGGATCCCTGTAGATCTTGATGCCCAAAGGCCGCCACATAAGAACACCGCCAAAAGAAGGCGCCGACAGCACAAGAACGCGTGGGGAGGACGACCTAGAAGTGGGTATCGCCGAACTAGAGGAGGAGTGGCCATCGTCGCGCAGATCTGGAAAACTCGAGAACTCGGTGGTCGCCGGACGATCTCTCTCAGCCTCGGCGGATGCGCGACACAGTCGAGCTCGGTTGACCGTTGATGGCGCGCGTGACTGAAGAAGAAGAAGCAGAAAGAAAGATGAGGAAGGAAAGATAGAGAGAGAGAGAAGAAGATATTTGTTTTTATTTTTATAATTCTTATTTTTATTTATATTTATTTTATTAATTTTAATTGTAATATGATTTATTTTTTAATTTATTATTAAATTACGATTTTGTCATCATTTAAAAGTCACGTGATGCGCACATGATCCATTTTTCATCTGTTTTGACGGTTTTTTTAACAGAAGGGCTGAAAGTGAAAAAATGACTATCATAATAGGTCAAGACTGCAAGTTTTTTTAATCAGGGACCAATGTGTTAAAGAGGTCAAAGACGAGGGGCCAAAAATGTCATTAATTCTTAATAATACCACATACGTATGTATCGAATTTCCAAAAATGCTGCGTAGAACTTGATCAACAGAATTCTATTTACTATATTCGACATTTTACATCTTAAATGGACTAGGTAATATGAATATCCTTTTCTTTCTTGCTAATAATTAATAAAATTACGTGAGGTAGAAATAGAGGAAAGCTATGTGATCATTACGATCGACGTAGAAGTTTTATTTCCTCTCTATAATAAAAATGGATTTTCTCACTCTCGAATAACACTTTTTCAATGACCAAAATGGGAACCAAACAAAGCCCCTTTCCTTCCAAGTTCTTGCCGCGTCTCTTTGGACTCTTGATTTTTTGTCGATTTTATTATCATTAAAAGGTTAAGATAAAATGACACATATATACCTTGTGTTTTAATGAAATGTCGAGTTTAACTTTTTGTTTTAAAAAATATCGAATTTGTATCATCTGTTTAATTAAAATGACAAAATTATACCATAAAATAGATAATAGTGTCACGAATATTCTTTCTATTGACTTTTTATTAATGCTAACTCTCATATAAAGAAATCGAATCAAACCCTAAGCCAGTAACCCAACCCCCAAATTCCAAATTTTCAAATAAAAAATACTCCTAAATCGAAATAGATTACTAAATTTGAATTGCAACTAGTCTTAAATTTGACGCTCGAATAAGTGATTTTGATGACTATTGACTGCAACTTTTATTATTTTCTCTGTCTGTATTCTCCATGATCTAGTTATTGTTTATTTTTTCGTTTTTAAGTAAATTATATATAGGTCACGTAATAATAAGGATAAAATGCATATAAATATTGAGTTAACATCAATAAAAAGTCAATAAAAGGAAGATTTGTGACAATATTATCTATTTTAGAGTATAAATTTGTCATTTTGATCAAATAGAGGGTACAAACTCGACATTTTTAAAACCAAAGGTTAAACTCAACATTTCACTAAAACAATGAGTATATATATGTCATTTTTCCAAAGGTTAATGGCAGCAAAACTATTTAATGTTTACTCAAAATGATACTTATATATTTATTCTGTTGTGTGTCAGTAATAATACCTAATGTTACTTTTAGTTGCGTTGTAGGTACTTCCTCCGTTAAGTTGGATGAAAAAACACGTGCCAACTTCTGATTTGAGGATAAATTATTATATTTTTAATTAGTTCAACATTACATATATATTTTTATAATACAAAAAATAAAAAATAAATCTCTCACCTCATGAATATACAAAAAAAAACTCTTCAAATTAAAAAATTAATTATATCAGTTCATAAAACAAAAACTTTAATAACTATATTTTTTAGAAACTAGTAAAAATTAATTATATTATTTTATTAGACAAATTGTTATCAACTTTTCTTAAAAATATGATTAAAAGTTTATTATGTTATTGAATAATACAAAACATATCAATTATTTATTATAACAATGATAAAATATTTCTTATAATATTTTGTTGCGTTAACGAGGAAAGAGATTTTTTTCTTTTAATTTTTTTATGCATGATACAATGATAAGTGTTTGTTTAGTATTAAAAAGAATTACGAATTTGTGTATATTAACGAGGAGATTTTATTTTATTTTTGATTTTTTGTATTGTAAAATGATATAATTAATGTTGAACTAATTTTAAGTAAAAAAAATATTAATTTTTCATTAAATCAGAAGTTGCTACATGTTTTTCCATCCAATTTAACGGATGAAGTACCTACGGCGCAACCAAAATGTAACATTAGGTATTATTGTCGGGGAAAAAAAAAATGGGTATATAAGTATCATTTTGGATAAATATTATGTATTTTTGCCGCTATTAATCCAATTAAAAAATATAAGATTTTAATTTTAAAAAATTAAGAATTATATGTAATATCACAAAAATCCGTTTAATGGGCTTTTATATTGATAAAATGTGAATTTCATCAATGATAAGAGAACTTATTCTTTTTTTTTTTTTTTTTTTTTTTTTCAGATTATAAGAGCATCTTCAATGGGTGGCAACTTAAATTGCATATGGGTGACATAGATGGCAGTCAAAGTTGTCTACCCATTGAAGTCAATAAAAAAAAGAGTTATTTTGGCAATTCTTTGGCAGAGGCTCACAATTTGGCACGGGTGCCAAATTAATATTTTTTTATTATTTTATAATTCCACCAACTCTCATCCACCTATTTCCATCTACCAACTCTATATGACTTCATTTGCAATCTCACGTTAATTGTTGCATGCAAGAAAAATGTTACACAACAACAATAATTGAAAACAAATGTTAGTCCAAAAAAAAAAAAGAAAAAAAACAAATGTTACACGTTAAAAAAGTAATTGCAAATTTGGACTATGCATTCACTACTTTTATTTGACTTCATCCTGGTTTGTTTTTATTTTTTTATATTTTTAATTATTTTTATATTTCCCAATTTTGTTATTGTATATTCCCAATTTTTTTTGTATGTATTCCAATCTTTTTCATATTTTCAATTTTAGGAAATTTTTATTTGATAAAAATAATTTAAATATTATTGCTATATATATGACACTATGTCTACTTCAATGAAAACCATATTCTCATATTCCTTTTACTCAATTCTCAAATATTTCTCCCTAAAAAAAATCTCTCATATATATTTATTACATTTTGCTCTATTGTTATTATAGTATTCTACACACAAAAAATGGATTCATCAAACTCTCATAATTCCTATGAAAATATGAGTGTAGACAATATCATAATAGCATAATGTACAGAAAAATATGATGAAACATACTACAAAGACGTCATTGTTGGTGGTAGCTCAAGAAGACAACAAAGTACGAGAGCGTACTTGGATAGGTGTCGTGAAGGACACCAACGTTTGTTCGACGATTACTTTTCGGATAACCCGGTGTACACAGAAGATCAATTTCGGAGAAGATTTCGAATGCGTAGACATGTATTCGAACGCATAGTGCATGCCCATGGTGTTTATTCGACGTATTTCCAGATGCAGAGAGACGCAATCGGGAGAAGAGGGCTTTCACCGCTACAGAAGTGCACTGCAGGCTGCAGCTATTCGAATGTTGGCTTATAGAGCTCCAGCAGACTATGTTGATGAATATGTTCGAATTGGTGAAAGTACTGCTATCGAATGTCTTGTCAATTTTGTCTGGGGAGTAAATGAAATTTTTGGTGACCAATATCTGCGAAGGCCCAACGCGGACGATGTTCGTCACTTACTTCAAATGGGGGAGGCACGTGGATTTCCTGTCATATTGGGAAGCATTGATTGTATGCACTGGGAATGGTAGAATTGTCCTGTTGCATGGAAAGGTCAATTCACACGAGGTGATTATGGTACTCCAACGATTATGCTTGAAGCAGTCGCATCAGCAGATCTTTGGATTTGGTATGCATTTTTTGGTGTGCCGGGATCCAATAATGATCTCAATGTGCTGAATCAATCCACATTCTTTACCAACATATTACAAGGGCAAGCTCCACGAGTTCAGTTTACCGTAAATGGCACACAATTATCTAGCAGATGGTATATATCCAGAGAGGGGGCCATTTGTTAAAACTGTCCCATTGCCTCAAGGAGAGAAAAGAAAATTATTTGCGCGACGCCAGGAAACACTACGCAAAGATGTGATTGGTGCGTTAATCACGCGTAAACTCCTATCTCCCGAGCTTAAATCCAACGAGTTCTCAATGATTTTTATTATCTCTAGAGTGTTTTTGATGGATTTTCAGGTCTATATGGGTTCTACCAGTGTTTAGAGTCTCAATATGGAAAAATAAGTCAATCGGAGTCAAAACGGAGCGAAAATGAAGAAAAGAAGCGAAGAAAACATTTTTTCCAACTCCGCGCGCCGCGAGGTCCATTTCGCGCGCTGCGCGGAGTGGGAATTCTGCAGCAAAAGCCACAGAGTCTTACGCGCAAACCGCGCGGAAGCGAAATGAAGGACCGCGCGGCGCGCAGGGGGAAGCGCGCGGCGTGCGGTCAATCTGACAGACTTCGTTTATTTCAATTTTTTTAACGATTCTCAGCCATTGGATGAGATTTGAAGGCTTAGATTGCTCCGAAAACAATCTCATTCAACCTTAAAAAGACAAATCAATTGAGAAGAAGACATGCATGGAGGAGATAATTTAGAATCTATCAAGAACATCTTCTCTTTTCCTTAGTTTTTCATTATTTTCCAGAAAATTTCCAGACGTTCATATTTTGTAGCTCAAATTTGAAGACAAGGATAGAGTTGTTGAGTTCTACTATTGCTACGACTTTAAAACAGTGTTCTATTCTCTATCTCTATCTCTTACTTTTTTAATTCAAGTATGATGTCTTTTGTTTCATTGTTCTTGTGTTCATCTTTGTGTTTGTTTATTGTCATAGTTATTAATATGAACTAGTCTCATGTAGGGCTATGGTGTAGCGGGTTCATTACGATGTAGGATTCACGATATTAGAATTGTTAGGTTGTTGTTTTTCTCATCACTTTTACTTAATCCATAAATATGTTTAATGCTTGTATGAATGTCATGAACTCATGCTTGTTTTATGTTCAACTCTAATGCTTGAGAAAGATTAGGTTGTTGTGTTTTTGTGTGGATTACTAGAATTCATTCCTAGGCTAGATATAGCTAGGTTGTTCTAGACTCGTGAGAATACTCTTGTTTTTATGCTAGCCGTGCTTGTTAGGAGTTGAGATCGAGATATGATATTCCGGTATCGGTTTAGGTTGTTAGGTGCTTGAGAGAGATCTATCAATTCTATTAAAGTGAGTATGAGTAGTGAAAAGTGTGAATCGCAATAGCTTGTTTCTTTTCTTAATTCAGCGAATCCAAGTTGTTTTGTGAACCCGTGAACCATAGTCCTTCCCTTTATCTAATAGAATTTTTGTGCATCTAGTTATTTAATTTTGTGACATGTTAGTTAAATTTTGTGACAACAATCCAATCAACTATATTTATTTCTATATTAGCTTGTGATTATCGGATTCCTTATTTAGCTAATCCTCGAGGGATCGACTCGTTCTTACGATTTATTACTATTGCGACCACGTGCACTTGCGTGTGCGAGAAAATTCGCAACAAGATGTGGAGAGGGCGTTTGGAGTACTTCAATCTCGATTTGCCATTGTCAGAGGACCGGCACGTTTTTGGCAAAGAGATGTTCTTAAAGATATTATGTATGCATGCATTATATTGCACAATATTATTGTTGAGGACGAACAGGATACATATGAAGTAATGCTTAACATTAATTATGATGAAGGTTCCGCCAGCACCACAACGGTTGAAGTATCACACGGACCAGTTCTGATTTTCAAACGATGCTTCAAAAAAATAGAGAAATTCACGACAGAGTCGTGCACCATAATTTGCAAGCGGACTTGGTAAATCATATTTGGTCTCGTTTTGGAGACAATTCTAATTAGAAATTTAAATTTTATATGTTGTCTTTATTTAATAAAAATGTCTAGCATTATTTTAATATGAATAAATTTTTTATGTTTTTTCATGATGCAATTTTCTTATTTATTTTTTAAACTATTATCAATTCTAGGAAATTGTTATTTTTATCCACCATATTTAATTATACATACTACTCCTACCCACCATGTTTAATTTTCTCATATTTCCAAGAAGATATGTTCTCCATATTACACTACTCCAATCCTTTATAAAGGAGCATTCTCCTTTCCATTTACAACTCACAACTCACCATTCTCACCACTCTACTCGTCATTCTCTAATTGCTTGAATGGATTCCCACAATTCTCCCAATTCTCTTACTTCTTCATCTACAAACTTTCAAAATCTCAACTTTCCATATTCTCAGTTCTCACAAAATTCACCAAATTATCTACTTCCAAACTTGATGCACCCAAAATTTCAATTTTCTATGTCTTATTTCCCTTCCATAAATTTTGGATCCCCTCCACAACCCACATCACCATATGTCCACAAAACACCTCCCCCTCAAACACCATCAACACCCGTCTCCGAAAGTCAAACTACACCTATCGCAGAAGGGTTGAAAACCACAGTGATGCAACATGAAGAAGAACCGAGGCATAGAGGAAAACAAAACGTGAAATGGAGCCAAGAAGCAAGCATACTCCTGATAAGCAGATGACTTAATACGTCTAAAGATGCCGTCATTGGGAAAGACCAAACATCAACACGTTTTTGGAATCGGATTGCCAACTACTTCAACAAAGACCGTCCAAGAAAAGAGCCACAGAGATCAGAAAAACAGTGCAAAGATCATTGGACAAAGATGAATCAAAAGGTGGCACATTTTAATGGGTGTTATCAACGAGTACATCAAGCACACTATAGTGGTTGGTCAGATGAACAGATTATTGAGAATGCGCACACAATGTATCGGTCATAAAATAACAATTGTACTTTTACGCTTGACTATTGTTGGAGATTGTTGAAGGACGAGCCTAAATGGAATGCAATTCACCAAATTGAGAAGGTGTAAAGAGAACAAAAATTTCAGAAGCAGGAACTTATAGTTCATCGTCCAATCCAGAAAAGAGTAATGATGAAGTACATGAAGTTCGCCCGACCGGCCAAAAGGCGGCCAAGACAAACAAGATACTAATGCTGCATTCTTAGAAGCTCAAACACGGAAAGCAGCAGTATTGGAGAAATTGGTGGAGATAAGAGGGAAAGAGGAAGAAAATAGTAGGATGAAGCAGTATATGGATTATCTCATTGTTGACACATCGTACATGACTCCAGAGCAAAAGAAGGATTATAAAAGCATTTGTACTTATATTAAGACTAATATATTAAAGTTTTGAATATGATTTTAATTTTAATAAAAAAAAATTATTATTATATGAGTCATTATTTTTTTAATTTTTGTTGTTGTGCAATCTTCTATTTTAATTAATTATATTTAATTTTTAATTTATCATATGAATCTAAATTATAAAAAAATAAGTTGTAAACAATGAAAAAAAAGGTAAATTAATTATGGTGGGCAACTTTTAAAGCAACTTGCATTGGAGTGATTTTGTTAAAAAGTTGTCAATTTAGTGATGTGGAAGAGATATATAATTAAATAATATTGTTTTGATGAGGCGTTAAAGGTGGACAACTCTTTGCATTAGAGATGCTCTAAGGAAATTGGTTGTTAATGATATTTTACTAAGAATAAAAACAAACAATTTACCTGCTAATTGATAGGTTACAATATTTAACTGGAATATTGGAAACGGACAGTTGTCATTACTTTGTTGCTCGTCTTTTTAATTTTTTTTGTTAAACGAGTATATCAGATTTGTGATCTAATATTTTGAAACAAAACATTTGAATTGTTGAAGACGCCGTTCGCCGCAGGTTTGATGAAAAAATTATAAAGAGAGAAGACAAAAAATAGAGAGAACTCCGAATGGGGGGGAAAAGCCTTTTTATATAAAAATAAATAAGAACATATCCTTTTCAAGTCATTGAATTTGCAACGGCGGAATGAAAAAAATTGAGAAAAAAAACGTTTGAAGCTTGGGACAGTCAAAGAAAAAGACAGAAACCCAGAAAGATTAAGAAAAAGGAAAAATAATATGAAACTTGATCATGGTATGAGAAAAAAACGTAGTCTTTGGAAGAACTCAAATCAATTTTTTTGTGTCTAAGCCCATAAATTATACACACAAAAGACAGCGTAAGAAAGAAATCTGAATTGGAGAAAGAGAAAAAAGGAGCGCTGAGCAAAGAAAAACATACGCTGCACATTAATTATGTTTGATTAAAAAAAAAAACATTTGCCACGTGGCAAGCATACAGGCTGACGAAGGATTTCAGCTTTTAAATCCATCAGCCTTTTATTGCAAGTAGATTGTTTAATGTCCCTGCAAAAATCAGAAATATTATTGTGGAGATATTCATTACTGACCATCTGAAGTTCATAATTGTTAGATATTGTATGAAATACATGAAGTGAATTTCTTTACCCTCCCCTCCGCAAATTTCTCTTTTCCATTTGTTTTTTAATAACATACTAAAAGAGAGCAAGAATGAATTACGCTACCAAAGGCATAACTGGGTGATACAGAATGAAGAATTGTGTTTCTCATTTCGCCTGAATATGTATAATTGAGAATTGAGAATTGAGAATGAATAAAAAAACGAAAGTAATATCTTATTTGCAATTCATGAACAACTATTTACTCTAAGAAAAAAAAAACTTGCGTAGAGAGAGACCTAAATTCGATTTGCTCTTTTTATTCAGGCTAAGCTCTTTAAATATGAACAATGGAATTAGATAAAGGTGTTAAAAGGTCCGGTCCGACTCTTTTTTCAAGCTCAAAAAGACCCGATCATTGTTTCATGATAGTTAACCAGATTCCACTATTTCAATATTTTGAACCAGACTTAAAAAACTCATAATAATATATTAATAACCGTTAACCAAATTCCACAATAGTAAAATATTTGAACCACGTATCAATAATTGTTAACAAGTCATCGGTAACTGATAAACTAAATTTGCTTTTGACTTTCTGGAAAAAATAAACATTCCAGTAACTATAAATATCATTTTGAGCACTTTTTGTAAAGGCACCATGGCCAAAACCACTCTTTAACTATTTATTAAAAAATAACATATGTTCAAAATTTGACTTTAAAAACCTTTGTCAAAACCACGGATTGAAATCTCGCGCGAGATGGGGGTATCTCGTGCGAGTTCTCGTTTCTCGCCTAGGTGCGAGAGCGAGATGTTAATAACTCGCAAAGTTGTCCGTTTCTCGCGATATCTGTCAATGTTTCTCGCATTTTGACTTACCCCAATTTTTCGTTCAACTGAATTTAAAAAATGAAAAAAAAACCACCCAAAATCACAGCTTACCATAAGCTTCGGACGAGAAAAAAGCTCTGCAAATCTCTCCTCTTCCATCGCAAGATCTGCTCAAATCTCTCATCTTCCCGTGCGGGACTTCCGTTTTCTTTCGTTTAGCTGTCAAACTTTGCTCAAATCTCGCGCGATTCCCTCTATCCTGCATGGTAACTGTACAGATCTGGGTTTTGATTTTTTTTATTTTATGTAATCTGGTGATCTATTCCTTTCCGTGTGTATGACTTGCTCAAAAATCAAAATATGTGTAAAAGATGGAAACTTTCTTTTTGGTAGTATGAGAAAGAGAAAACATTTGCAGATCTGGTAAAAAAAAAATTAATGAGGAAGATGGAGGTTTTTTTAAAAAAAAAAAAAAAAAAAAAAAAAAAAGAAAAAAAAAGAGGAAGATAGAAACGAGAGGAAGATGCGTGTAGGTTCCGAATTGGAACATAAAAGCAAGTTGTTTCATTTTTTAATGATTTTTTTAAGCAAGTTTAATCATTTTTTAATGACTTTTTTTAACAATGAGAAGTGGAAAGGAAAGGAAACGTGGGTTTTGTTTTTAATATTGAATTGATACCCATTTTTTTTTTATTAATAGCACATACATTATTTAGCAACCAGGATTCATGGCACAGAATTAATACCAAATCAATAACACATTGACTTTTTCACAAATAATAATAATAATAATAAGTGAAATTTGTTGTAACTAGTCAAATTTGTCATTCTTATTGGGGGAATAGCCCAAGTTTCATTTTATTAAGCAAATAGCCCATATTTTCGGCTCAGACCATAACGCCCTTGGTAAATTCGCGAATAGGTTAATTTAATTAACCTACTGGAGTGAGTTAGGTTAATTAATTTACTTATTGATAGAATATTAGTTTACTAAATGATTGAATTCGGAATTAGGTTAATTAATTGAATGCTTTGAATATCAATTGACTTAAGTTATGATTTTTGTAAATTTTTTGTGAATTTCAAATCCTTCACGAATCAGTTAATTAATTAACCTAACTCAATCCAGTAGGTTAATTAAATTAACCGATTCGCGAATTTACAAAGTGCCTCTCCTCAATCCCCTCCATCGCCGCCGATTTCCTCTCCGCCGCCGATTCCTCTCCCCCCGCCGATTTTCTAGTCAATCTGAGCCGTCGATTCTCCGAGCATCGCCGCCGCCGGAGCTCGACGGAATCGACACCGTCTATGGCGGATCTTGACAGCGTCTATGGCGGATCTCGCCGGCGACGTTAGGGATCAGCAACGAGGATGGACGGCGATTGGCGACGACTCGGCGGCGTGAAGTGGATCGGTGGCGTGAAATGAATGAAGATGAGAACGAGTTTAGCTTTAGGTTTTGGGAAAATTGAGTTTTGCTCTTATATATAAGGGTAATTTAGGTAGTGAGATATTAATGAGCTATTCACTTAATTTATTCAAACTTGAGCTATTCTCTTAATATTGGTGGGTTGATTGGGCTAGTATGCTCACTCTCCCTTAGATGTAATTAATAATTAATTTGATCTAAATGTAATTAATGTTTTGATTATTGATTGCTTGTTTGATCTAATTCTTAATTATTCGTTACTGTTACGTTGTTCATTATTGTTATTGTTGATATATTTTTGTTAATTCAGATTTAATAGTTGAAGAATGAGTTCGGATCCGGCCCAAAAATATTGTACGCCCATTGAGGGAAAGACGAACGGTTTCGTGTGCAACTTTTGTGGCCATGAGATGAAAGACGGAGGTGTTACTAGGGTGAAGAATCACCTTGCCGCTACAGATAATCGAAGACGTACGACGGTGTGTGATAAATGTCCTCCAGAAGTAAGGGAGGAGATGAGAGAGTGTTTTTTCGCCGTATCCGATAAGAAGAAGTCCGAAAGTAGTTTTGGAGCATATCTTCGGTCCAAAACCACTAAAGGACTTCGTAAATACGAGTCAGATGAAGAGAACGAGGGCGAAGAGGTCTTAGTCCGATCAACTATGAAAAGAATGAGACAAAGGAAGTAGCTGAGCAATGGAAGGCAGAATGAGATGGTCCCGGTGGATCTTCAGCAAAACCTCGTTTGCAACGATCATCATCTCTGGCTCCATCCTTATACAAATCCCCCAGTTCTCGGCAACAAAGGGTTGATGTGATGTCCATACCAGGATACGCGATGAAACTCAGACGGAACATATGCAAGTTCTTTGTTCACGAGCACATTCCGGCATCTAAGGCAGACTCACATCATTTTCGAAACATGATCCACTCCGCTCAGGAGTTTGGTAAGTGAATTAAAATTTGTTATATTTAATTTCAAATTTATCATATTTAGTTTATTTATTAAGTATTTTGTGTTGCAGGTCCTAACGTTTCGTTGCCGTCTCCGTATGATATCCACAACAAGTATCTTGATGCCGAGGTTGCTCATATGCAAAAATATGTCGATGACCAAAGACCGAACTGGGAGAAATTTGGATGTACGATCTTGTCTGATGGTTGAAGGGCCCCACCAGGCTAAGCATCATAAATATAATGGTGTATTGTGCTGGAACGACGGTGTTCTTGAAGTCGATTGACGCGTCCAACAACATCAAGAGCGGAGACTACATTTATAAGTTGGGAAGCACAATGTTATACAAATCGTGAAGGATAACGGATCTAACTACAAAAAGGCTGGGTAAAAGTTGATGAAGAGGTACAACTTGTATTTGAAATTTGTTATTTTAATTTCAAATTTATCATATTGATTAAGTACTAGGTTTTATAGGTTCAATGTGTATTGGACTCCATGTGCCGCTCATTGCATGGACTTGATGTTTGAAGATATCGGGAAGAGAGGGAACGTTGATGTCGTCGTTAAGGCAGCTAGAATGATATCAAAGTTCATCTACAATCATGGTCAACTATTATTCAATCTAAGAGACATTTCCCCAGGTGAAATTGTGCGTCCTGAGACAACAAGGTTCGCTACGAACTATTTGGCTCTTAGAAGTCTTAGCGAAAAAAGAGCTGCGCTGAAACAAATGTTAACAAGTCAATGGTGGGACGATCACAAGCTAGCTCGTACCCAGACAGGTAAATCTGTTTCGGAGAACGTTTTGTCCCAACGATTTTGGCGCGGAGTTGACGATGTGTGGGGTATCTTTGAACCGATGTACAGTTGTCTACGATTGGTCGACACCGAAGTTCATCCAACCATGAGATTATTATACTACGTATTCCATGAGATGAAAAAAAGATTGGAGAGACTTCACGGAAAAAAATGGGTTGTTGATATTGTCAAGAACAGGTGGACCAACCAACTTTGTCATTCATTACATGAAGCAGGTAACCGTTACATTTAACATTTTTAATGATGTTAACTACTTTAGACGTTATAGTTATTAACAATTATCCGTTTTTTAAATGTAGCTTACTACCTTAATCCAAAGTTACAGTACAACAGAGAGGTTCATATGAATAGTACACACATGGCATCAGTGACAAAGGTCTTTGACGTTTTGCACCCACACGATGATTCATCTAGGCTAGGACACGAGGTATTTATATTCTTGGTATTTATGCACACGTCTTTGATATTAATTTCTAATAATTTATATTTTCAAATATACAGTTGTTAGCATTTCGAGATGCTAAAGGAGACTTTTGTAAAAAAAGTGCGATATCAGCGAGGGGTACTCTAGCAACAAGTAATAATTTCACGTAATAATTTAAGATGGTTTATAGTTCGACTTTTAATGTTGATAATGTGTATGTATTTTAGCAAATTGGTGGGAGCTTTATGGAAATGCTACTCCGACATTGTAAAAATTAGCTATGCGAATCCTTTCCCAAACCGTGTCTTCGTCAGTATGCGAAAGGAATTGGAGCACGTTTTCATTAGTGCATACAAAGCAGCGGAACCGCCTAGCATACAAGAGGTTGGGGAAACTTGTATTTTGCAGTTACAACATGAAGCTGAACATGAGAGATGTGAAGTACAAGTTCGATAATTCAGTGGTGCCTTTAGATCCTTTGGACATCATCGAACGGGCTTTTGAAAGGTCAGGAGCCCAAAATTAAGGAGATGATGAGATGCTTCACTGGATTGATCCTGTTCACCTAGATGACGAAAATCAGAACCCGGATATGCACATTGCTGAAGAGGCTGCAAATCTTGGAGTTGATGTCATCCAAGTTTTGAACGAAAACGTCCGCCCCCTCTCCCTCCCATCGAGAGACTCAAGACGTTTCAAGTTCTTCGGATGATACTGGTCATGCCTCGGATGATAACGCAGGTAAGATTGTTCTCATAATTTAATAAAACAAGTTTTTTATTTTCTAATTCCGTTTTTATTATAATCATAGGAGGTGGTGGTGGTGGTGGTGGTGGTGGTGAAGAACGTGGCGGGCAATACAACAGCGGTGGTGGATACGATCCTCAATTCGGCGGCGGTGATGGATATAGCGTACCACAAACGGACGATGAATACGACCGCATGAATCCAGCCTTTTTTTAGTCAGGATATGGAGGCAATACGTACGGAGGTTTGTCTGATGCAATGTCATTCTCTTCCACTAGCAAAGATATTGATCAATTGTCACAGTTTTTTGGTGGGTTCTCTATTACACCGGAGGACTCAGAATCCTCGCATCCAGTTGAGCCGCATGACGGCTCTTACACTTACCCTGAGTATCCGATGATAGTCCCCGTGCCTGTCTCCGTCATCCCCGTCTCTCCCCCCATTTTAAGGGATTTTTACCAGCCACATGAGCCCCAACCTCGTATTCATTACCGACCAGGTTTTCCAAACTACTCCATTTATGTTGCATTAGATCAGTATAATTTGATCATCACGTGGAGACTTATATGACTACATATGCTCACATGATGACTTGGTACGAGTATTGCCTGATGCAAGACTAACAACCTCATACATTTCAGGGCCCTCGACACTCTACCTACGAGTAGCGACAATGACTGTGAACTCTACTTTTTTGTGTGAGAACTCTCTATTATTTGTATAATTATTCGTTTTCTTTATTTAGTGTGACTTTACTTGAGAACTCTATATTACATGTGTATTGATTTGTACTTTACATAGAATTTCATGTCTGGAATTTTGAAAACTTTATTTTAAAAATTTATATAGATTGTTTCCTAAACTTATACAAAATCATAATTAAAAAGTTGTTCAAATACCCCGCGGAATACCCTTTTTGGCGGTATATCCCACAGAATGCAGTATACCACACGGTACAAGATACCCCGAACGTTCATCAAATACCACGAGATACCACGGTACGAGACGAGATACCCCTAAAAATAAAACTGCGGTATGACCGCGAGATGCGAGATTTTAATCGTTGGCCAAAACTCTTTGCGCATCGTTTTCAAAACAACTAAAACATAAACTTAGTTTAACATAAACTTAGTTTATCATAAACATCTAATACTAAAGATTGTAAAATATTTCGAATTAAAATTTCAAACGAAGAGTCCATACTAAGCGTTTCAAGTTCTATTTTGAAACTAGGTCAGGATCAATGAGTCTGTGCACTGATTTGAAAATAAACAAAAAATATTATGTGTTTGATAATAACATTATTCGATTTAATTTTTAAACATAAGACATGTAAGACTAACGTTTTCAAAAAGAATAAACGCAAAATAATGATTTTCGAAGCAACAACAAGCGTTTTAAATTAGGGGTTCATTAAATCCGAACCAGAAATTCTTTCGATCTAAAAGCTTATTCAAATAAAAAAACACAAACAATGTAGAAATTAATTTGAGAAGACCACTGAGTCACATACCTAACTTCTCAGATGGTTGTGAAAAATTAATCTTTAACGATCATAAACCTCAAGAACAAAGAGGGTAAGATCTATCTATTTGGTGGTTAGGATTTATTTCTATGGGAAGAAAAATAGAATTAGGAATAAATTTAGACTTAAACACACATACACACACTGTATGAAGCGCGCGGGTCTAGACGAAGCAAATAAGAACGAAAATCTGAGACTAACCGGCTTGATTACGAGGGAGAGGCTCTCAATTCGAGGGAAGCGGAGCCGCCTGAGACTGAGACTTCTTGGCTGCAGCTAGAGAGACTCACGGACACACACTCGAGGGGTCGCGCGAGGAAGAGGCCGCGCCGGTTCAGATCGAGTCTGGCTCGAGGGGTCTCCGGGGCTGGTCGTCGGAGGACTGGTCCGAGGCTGAGAGAGAGAGGGTAGTGGTGGCGGTCGGAGGCTGAGAGAGAGAGCGTAGTGGTGGCGGTCGGAGGCTGAGAGAGAGTGGTAGTGGTGGCGGTCGGAGTGGTGGCGGCGACGGGGGTCGGAGAAATTGCATAAGAGTTTCGGAAAGATAGAGAAAATGAGTGTTTTGGTGTTTGGCTGGGGTAGAATGAAAACCGAGCAGCTTTTTATATAGAAATTTGAATTTGGGTGCGACTTTGTCGCACCCAATGACTTGTGTCAGTGATTTCGGGTGCGACAAAGTAGCACCCAATGACATTTGTAAAAAAAAGAGGGAAGTTTGGCCGCGGAAAAATTTAGGTCATTTAGGTGCGACTAAGTCGCACCTAATACTTTGGAGAAAGTATTACGTCGCACCCAAATTCAAAAAAATTCGCGAAAATTTTTCAGCGCTTAATTGATTTTTGGGTCCGACTATTCGCACCTGAAAGTCTTTTTGGTGCGACTTTTAGGTGCGAAAAGTCGCACCCAAAAGTCATCCGCACCGGAAAACTGTATTTGTAGTAGTGATAAAGGGAACGGTGGAGTGGGAGAAAGAGCAGAGTCTGAAAATTATGAAACGAGAGGTTTGAGGCTAGAGAAATTATAACCCTAAAAAGTTAGGTTTTCGGTTTTCCCTTAAAAACAAATATACGTAGACTTTTTGTTATTTTTTTTTCTACGGAAGAAAAAACTACAGGCTTTTTTAAAGGAAACAAATAATATACACACGCAACAAACTAAACAGCTTGTACGTGTAAATATTATAAATCTTATATCAATAAAACAACACAATGCACACATACATGTCCACTAATGTGTATATATATATATATATATATATATATATATATATATATATATATATTTATATATATACTCATATACATATTTACATAACATATACACATTTATTTTGAAACAAAACTTAGTAATATTATTTCTGGTCTATAATATATATATATATATATATTCTAATATTTTGGATTTTAAAATTATTAATAACATTAAACTTCTAATAAGCTAAAAATTATTTTGGGGTTTTATAATCTCCCTTATTAAAAATTCCTTTGTGAAAATTAACAAGAAGGTCGAGAAAGAAAATCATAAAAATTTGACATGTTATGTGCAATTTTGATAAGCCCAAAATCAGCACATGGGCCTCATGGGCCATGAAAAAGACAATATAAAACAAAAACAAAAACCCTAGCTGGGGGGGGGGGGGAGATTCACACGGCAGCCACAGAAAAGAAAAGAAAAGAGAAGAGAAGAAGAAAGAAGAAGAAGAAGAAGGAAAAGAGAGAGAGAGAGAGGGGCTTCTCTTCTCCACTCACGGACTCGCCCGACGAGGACGGCTGAGCCACTGCCGAGCAACGTCGTCGAGCACCGCGAACCTCCGGCGAGCCCCACGAAGCCCTCGTGCCCACGAGCCACGGCGAAGCCTCGGGCCAGCAAGCACCGTGAAGCCTCGGACCGGCAAACCATGCGAAGTCTTGCGCCGGCGAACCACCATAAAGCCCCGTGTCGGTGAACCGCCATGAAGACCAGCGCCACGTCGACTCCCGCCTGGCGAACCAATGCGATGCGAAGCCTTGCACCAGCGAGCCAGGAAGTCCGCGCCGGAGATTGACGGCAAGCCTCTGCGAAGCACGTGACCGGTGTGTCACCGCGAGTCCGAGGCCGCCGAGCCTCCATGAAGTGCGTGACCAGTGTGTCACCGCGAGTGCGAGGTCGAGCCTCCATGAAGTGCGAGTCCGAGGCCATCGAGCCTCCATGAAGTGCGTGGCCGGCGAACCGACACGAGTCTGAGATCGGCGAGCCCTCACGGAGACGTGGTCGGAGAGCACCGTGAAGACGTGGTCGGGGACCACTGCGAAGACCAATCCGGAGAGCCAAGCGAAGACCCGTGCCGGCGAGTACCGCAAGGACGTGGTCGACGAGCACCGCGAAGGCCGGAGATCCACCGTGAGTCCGAGACTGGCGAGCTCCCGCGAAGAATGTGGTCAACCGTAAGCCATCATCGACGAGCTCCGACGAATCACGTGGTCAGCGAACCACCGAGAGCCCGAGACGGAAAGTTACCACCACGATAGTGGATTCCTCTGCCACCAACTCCATGGTCGACGGCGATATCGTCGGCGAAGCGACGAGCCACGAGATAGCGTCCCCGACGGACCACTCGGCGAGGCGACGAGCCACGAGATAGCGTCCCCGACGGACCACTCGACGAGACGACGAGCCATGAGATGGCGTCCCTGACGTAACGTCCTCGACGGACCACTCGACGAGGCGAAGAGCTACGAGATGGCGTCCCCGACGGACCGCTCGACGAGGCGACGAGCCACGAGATAGCGTCCCCGACGGACTACTCGGCGACACATCACGAGACGGACAGGCTAGACGTACTCGGCGAGACGACACGCCACGGGACGGACAGGAAAGACGTACTCGGCGGGGCAACATGCCTCGAAACGGATAGGATAGACGTACTCGGCGGGGCAACATGCCTCGAGACGGACAAGATAGACGTACTCGGCGAGACAACACGCCACGAGACTTACAGGAAAGACGTATTCGGCGGGGTGACATGCCACGAGACGGACATGAAAGACGTACTCGGCCTCGAGACGGATAGGATAGACGTACTCGGCGAGGCAACACGCCACAAGACTTACAGGAAAGACGTATTCGGCGGGGTGACATGCCACGAGACGGACATGAAAGACGTACTCGACGAAGCGCTAAGCCACGAGACGCGGGGGTCTCCGATAGACCACTCGGCGAGGCCACGAGCCACGAGATGGCGGCCCCGACGCACTGCTCGGCGAGATGGATAAGCCTAACACATAAAATATAAACAGGATAGACGTACTCGGCGAGGCGACGTGCCACGTCGTCGGGTCCCATGACCACCCCTTAGGTCTCATGACAAACCATCAAGACAAAATGACACGTCGTCAGGTCCCATGACCACCCCTCAGATCTCATGACAAACCACCAAGACAAAATGCCACATCGTCATGTCCCATGGCCACCCATCCGGTCTTGTGACAAACCATTAAGACAAGTCGAGCTCACCCCTGAGGGGACCTCTCATCCTGGCGTCCAGGCTCGACCTCCAGGCGAGCTCGACCTCAGGCAGGCCCGATCTCCAAGCCAGGCGAGCTCGACCTCCAGGCGAGCTCGACCCCCCAGGCGAGCTCGACCTCCAGGCAGGCTCGACCTCCAGGCGAGCTCGACCTCCAGGCAGGCCCGATCTCCAAGCCAGGCGAGCTCGACCCCTAGGCGAGCTCGACCTCCAGGCGAGCTCGACCTCCAGGCAGGCTCGATCTCCAGGCGAGCTCGACCTCCAGGCAGGCCCGATCTCCAAGCCAGGCGAGCTCGACCCCCCAGGCGAGCTCGACCTCCAGGCAGGCTCGACCTCTAGGCGAGCTCGACCTCCAGGCAGGCCCGATCTCTAAGCCAGGCGAGCTCGACCCTCCAGGCGAGCTCGACCTCCAGGCAGGCTCGATCTCCAGGCGAGCTCGACCTCCAGGCAGGCCCGATCTCCAAGCCAGGCGAGCTCGACCCCCCAGGCGAGCTCGACCTCCAGGCGAGCACGACATCCAGGCATGCCCGATCTCCAAGCCAGGCGAGCTCGACCCCCCAGGGAGCTCGACCCCCAGGCGAGCTCGACCTCCAGGCAGGCCCGATCTCCAAGCAAGGCGAGCTCGACCCCCCAGGCGAGCTCGACCCCCCCAGGCGAGCTCGACCTCTAGGCGAGCTCGACCTCCAGCCAGGCTCGACCCCCCAGGCGAGCTCGACCTCCAGGCGAGCCCGACCTCCAGGCAGGCTCGACCTCCAGGCAGGCTCGATCTCCAGGCCAGGCTCGACCTCCAGCCAGGCTCGCCCTCCAGGCCAGACTCGACCTCCAGGCGAGCTCGACCGATCCCAAAAATTAAGTTCCAACCCAAAAATAAAGAGGCCTCGCCCGAACCTCTATTTCCATTCCGTACCCCTTTACTCCTGTCGTACTCCTGCCCTAACTCTCACCACCTCACTATAAATACCTGAGACAAACACTTATCAAAGGCTGACTTTTTCTCTCTCTAACTAGAATACACAAAATTCTATACTCAAGCTATTTCTCTCTCTAAAAACACATTTGAGACCGAAATCAAGAATAAAGAGAATCAAAGCCACTTCATACACACATTTGCACACAAAAACGAGGAACGATCTTCTTCCATTCTCTCTAGAGTGGGAGAGATAAGTTCACTCTCTCTCAAAACCCGAGGCCCTCGAGCCAAATTATATTCCCTCTACGATCGTGTCCAAGAGCTTGAGAAACCAATTCTCTCGTTCTTCATTCGATAAGAGGAATACCCCATTACTAATCTCACAGATTCGAAGACACGTGGCCAAGTCCGCTCACGTCACGTCACGTCACGGTTGTTTGGTAGTTAACTCAAATTTTTTTTTTCTATTTTATAATTTTTGTAGTTGTACTGAAAAATTATTTTGCAGTTGTTTTCAAAAAGTTGTTTGGTACAGTTTTCATTTTTGTTTTTGAGAAATTGAAAAAACTGAAAAAAGTGTTTGGTACACTTTTCATTTTTTGTTTTTTAAAAAATGAAAAGAGAAGATGAGGAGAACGAGGAGAGAAGAGAAGAATTTTTTTTTTTTTTTTTCCAAAAACACATTTTATTTGTTTTCAGTTTTCTTTACTTTTTTACAAAACAATTTCAAAAATTTTTCCGAAAACACCTTACCAAACACATTTTCCAGTTTTGTTTCCTATTTTCACTTCTTGAAAAGTCAATAACTCTTTTCAAGAGCATAACCAAACATGCCCTAAGTCTCTCGAAAAATTAGGAATATTGAATTATCATGTCTTCTTCCCATTCGCAAGTCAACATTTAAATCTTTCATCTCCAAGACGATGAAATCGATCCTTAGCTCCCGGCCACTAATTATTATCGGTATATTTTTAAGCATTACTCTGATAATAAAACATCACCGGACGATTAGGTCGTTTGGAAAACTTTTCTAGTTTTCTTCATACTATCACATAATTTTCTTTCCAGCTCTAACAAAATAAGGATTGTGTGACACTAGAGTCAAACAATACAAAGCGTCAAAACGGGCTAAAGGAAGTTGACATGCTACTACATTCGAGGTGTTGGTTAGGACATTGCTATAAGTGCAGGCGTAAATGTGACCTTGAGGTGGTGGTGGTGTCTGATTTGTTGGGGTGCTTCTGGTCGGTCTTGAAAAATTTGTGATCCTTCGAGTGCAGTTTGCATGTGACCTTGAGGTGGTGTTTTCTTCGGCGATTTACCCTTCGTTTTTTCCATCTTCAGATTAGGATTTTCTCGAGTTCGATCGTTTCATGTGTCGATACCCATTCCAAATCTCGTCTTTTCCCTCACTTTTATTATTACATTTGTTGAACCATTATTTGATTTACATTATAAGTCATTAGAATTCAAGTTATTAATATATGTTAGATTTTTTTTTTTCCTTTTTTTAATTCCACTCAGACCTAAAATTACCAAGATTACAACATTACCCTCTTGTTGAACAACACGTGATGTCCACGTGAGCATTTTCCGCCAATTTTATCACCAATTGTAACAGAAGGATTGAACGTGAAAATTGGTTAATCAAAAGGGATAAAAACATCTGTTTTTTTTTCGATCGGGATTCGACTTGTTAAAGTGGTTATAGTTGAGAGGTCAAAAATGTCATTTATTAAAAAAAGAATCAATTATTAAGAAAAAAATAAGATTAAACAATAAAAAAAATAAAAAGGAAGAGGTATATAATTTATTCAATTTTGAGCTAGGAAAAAAGTATACTTGTATTAATGACTGGACATCAGGAGACTACACACAAACCGGTGAAGTTAGTTTCATGATAGGAATTGATTGTTCTTTTGCTCCATTCTTTTTTGCAGACTACATAGAAAAAATATAATTAGAAAAAACCAAAAAGATACTCTACTAAAACTACAAGTCTAGTCTTGAAATATGTAAAACATATGTAAAAGATATTAAATTGTGTGGTTAACTAAAAGAGTAATCCATATGACCTTGAACCATTCCATTTCCTTCTTAACCATAAAGTTTGGAAATACATTCCATAACCCACCAATTGTATTATGGTATAATTGTAATTCATTAGTTATTTCTGACGCTCGTCAAATCTAAAAAAAAAAAAAAAAAAAAAAAAAAAAAAAAAAAAAAAAACTCAGAGGGTATTTGTATTCCTCGCAAACTTCTGCCTACATCATTATTAGTTTCAACTTACAAATGTCATGAAAATAATAAAAATGAAAAATGTATCTACTTTATGGATTAAAAATGTGTCTACTTTATTAAAAAAAATGTGTCTACTTTATTATTTTCATGACATTAATAATTTAAAATTTATAATACTTATTTAAAGATGTTTTGAAAAATGAATGTAGATGTTTAAAGATATTTTATTTGGAGAAATAAATTTTTTAGTTAATGTTTGTATTGAAATACTATGTAATTGATTGACTAGTCAGACCACATATATTTTACCGATAAATTCCGGGCCATTGAAAATCATATAGTGTTCGATAAATTCCGATGTGTTCCGATGAATTCCGATGAAATTTATCGGAATTCATCGGAAATTATTAGAAATTAGAGGTTAAATTGGCTAAAAGGACATTTTTGTCCGAAATTGGGTCAAAAGTCTAATTTTGGATATTTTTCAAGTAAGAGGTCTAATCTTGATATTTTCCAATTTTGAGGTCTACAAAATGAAATTTCTCATCTAAAAAGATGATAGCTGTCTTCCATAAAAAAAAAACAAAAAAACAAAAAAAAAACACCATTACAATGATTGTTAACATGATTTTTTAGAATAATTTTTAAAAACCATTAAAACATACCAGTTTTGGTATGTTTGCTGAAGAGTTTAAGCA
Organism: Urtica dioica subsp. dioica; assembly: GCF_054948205.1. Lineage (NCBI taxonomy): Eukaryota > Viridiplantae > Streptophyta > Magnoliopsida > Rosales > Urticaceae > Urtica > Urtica dioica. The sequence goes on along the minus strand of NC_142767.1, from coordinate 13,284,170 downwards.
ATTGAGTTGAAGAGATGGAGTGCAGAGGTTGATACTTAAAATGGGAGATGAAAAAGACATATTTTCTCTTCGTTTTAGCCTATGAGTAAGAATATAAATAAAATTACTAAACCAAATAGAATTATATAGAACACTGAAACATATAACAAAAGAATACCATATAATAAATGTACCAATGATGAATTTATGGAGCTATGAGATGATTCTCCTTCTGAACCACTCCTTGACTTCTCAACCGTCATTCCAGCCTGTTAATTGAAGAAGATACAAATCAATAAAAATAAAAATAAAAAACAATTAATACTGAAACCAAAAAAAATTCTAAGAAACAGACAATACATATTAAAAATTTCTTTGAGTGCAGCAAGTGATTTAGGGGAATAAATTGCATCATAAATCTTTGAAAAAGTTTCCATATGGAATTTGATTCTTGATGAAATTTCACCACTCAAATCTCCATTATCATTTGCAAGGAAAAAAAGTGTGAGTAACAAATTTAATTGCGATGACAAAAACTGTAAGATATGGTATAGAAAAAGAGAAAAAAAGAAAGAAACTTTTAGAAAAAGAGAAAAAAGAAAGAAACTTTTTGTGGGAAATTTACAAATGTATCTGTAGCACCACCTAATGTTCTGACTACGATAAGTAACCATTCACGGCTTTGCCAGATTACTCAGCGGGGTTCTATAGATTTTAAATAAACCAATCTTTTAATTAACAGCATTTCAACAAGTGTTTTTCTATAAATTTTTTTGAACTTGGGGCATGTTTGGTTAAAAATGAAAAGATGAATGGAATGTGAATGAGAATAAGAATCGCAATGAGAATGGAAAGTAAACTTTTTTCTTTTGTTTGGTTTGTTTTTTTAAGATAAAAAACTGAGAATGGAATGACTTTTGCTTGGACAAAAATATCCTCATAATTCATCTTCCTCGTTTGATAATATTCCAAACCCATTTCTTCAACAAAAAACTATTTTAATCAATCAAAATCTGCAACTCAACGAAATCATATTGTTCAACAAAGTAATACATCTAGTAATCCAAAACATCAACTAAAATAAATAGTCCAGTAAATACATCTTATTAAAAATAGGTTTAGGCAGATTTGAAAAAAAAAAAAAAAGTGGGTAAATTCTTTATCTTTTTTTTTTTTTTTCTCTGCAAGTTCTTGTCAAGAGCATCAAAGAAGAAGTGCGTTGTCTCATCCCGATTTTTCGGCCCTGAAAAGGAAGTTAGAAAAAAAAAATTATATATCCCCCACAACTCCCACCTTTCCAAGAAGTTCGCCGGAGAGCATGATCGGAGCAATTTTTCAGTCGCCGGAGTTGTCGATGTTCGGGCCTGAAAAGCAAGTTAGAAAAAAAAAAACCATCACCTCCATCAACTCCCACCTCGCCCAGAAATTCGCCGGGATGTGTGACCGGAATACTTTTCCAGTTGCCGGAGAGTATAACCGGAGTACTTTGCTAGTCAACATGGTATTTTACAAGAGTCGTCAATGAAGTGAAACGAGATTGAAAAGTAGTGTATAGGATGTACTGATTGGGTAATTTGGGAAATATGAATTTTTATTGATGGAATAAGGGATTCCTCCCACTTACTGGGGTAATAGGGATTACATCAAAATGAGTGAATGACCATTTTTACAGAATGACCATTCTCATAAAATTAAGCAAACCAAACAATGCAATGTATTTTTTGTCTTTCCATTCCATTCCATTCCAGCTTGATTCCATCATACCAAACATACCCTTGATTCAATAATAGTTAACCGATTCAACTATTCCAATATTTTGGTCCAGACTTAACAATTGTTAACAAGATATCAAATTAACCAAATTCCATAATACCAAACTTTTTGAACCACATATCAATAAATGTTTAACAAGTTATCGGTATCCATTAATCAGATCTAAATATACAAAAAAAAAAATGCGAATCACATTTAAATAACTGTTGACCACATTTCACCATTAAAAATAAGGAAAAATGGTATGAAGTATGACTTTTGCAAAATAGTCATAGTTTCATTAGGTGTAGCAAAATAGCCAATTGAGAGTACATGTTTTCATTAAATTTAATCTTGGCTCGATTAGTTTTAATTCAGCCTTCATAAAGCTTATATTATGTCTTTATAGTTCGTTGGGATTAAATTTAATCTAGTCTAGATTAATCTTACTTGATCTAGTTTGCTTATAGTTAGCAAACTATGGTTATTTTGCAAAAGCTTAAATTCTATTGGGAAAAATAATTTAGACCAAACTTCATAACTGTTAATAAGATATTAATAACCATTAACTAGATCTAATATACCAAAATTCTAAACCAGATTTCAATACTGTTCAACATACTAATATGTTTGGTGAGTTTTACAGTATATCGATCTGTTTTATTGTTCCTTGACTTTGAATTTAATTCAGAGTTTTGTAACTAACTAGGCCACTTTAAACATGTGATTTTGGATCTAACCTATGTTTGACAATTTTTAGGGATATAGTCAAATGACTTATGTGGCAATAATTAATATTTGATTTGTCCTTGTTTATTAACAAATTCGTCACTTTATCTCTTTTATTTTTTTTTCAAATATATATATATTTTTTTTTGCATAAAAACTTCAAAAATTCGTATCTTTCTCATACGAACTCGAAATTGAGTGATTTCAGATCCTACAAATTCGTGACATCGAGATCTTCAAAAATAGACCCATTGTGTTTGATGAAAAATTATGTTTAATGCATCATAGTTACATTTCCATTTAATTTTTTGATAATTTAAACAATTTACAGTTATTTCCATATTTAAGGTAGTAACGTGATTTTTCTACATCTATGATATTAAACATGATTTTTCATCAAACAAAATGGATCTATTTTTGAAGATCTCGGCGTCACGAATCCGTAGGATTGGAATCACTCAATTTCGAGTTCATGTGAGATAGATATGGTTTTTTGAAGTTTTTATGTTAAAAAAATGTAGGAAAAAAGCCGGAGAGAGAAAATTACGAATTTGTTAATAAATAAGGGTAAATCGGTCCTTAATTATTGCCACATAAATCTGTTGGCTATTTCCCTAAAAGTTTTGAAACGTAGGTTAAAAACAAAATTCATAGTTTCATTTTGGCTATTTTGCTACGATATCCCCTTTAATTCACTTGGTGTGCTTTATTGTTTACCCGTTTCTCAATAATAATTTGTTTATAAGCGATCCGGAACAAACAAAGATGGAGAGGCGAAGAATGTCATCGCACAGTCAAAGGCCTGGTCTTTCCATAACAGATCTTCATTTTGTCGTACTTGTCGAGATCTTTTGAAAACTTCCGATGATGAGTATTGTGATGTGCAAGTCCGTTTGCAAGGCTTGGCATAGTACGATCTCCCATCAAGAATTTTTTAAGACCCACATGTCACAACCAAAGAAAGGTACATCGATTCACTACACTAGTGACGACATATTCTCAAAAAGCCTCTACTTGTTCGAGAACGATGATCTCAGATTCTAGTATTACTTTTGCATATTGCTAGAAACAGGAAATGTCGAAAGTGCCGTGTCAGCAAACTTGTGAAGGCCAGACAAAAGACTCCATTGAGAAACGCCCAAGATTTGCATAGCATCTTCGAAAACAAGAATAATGAGAAAGAGCAAGAACATTTTGTAGTTGAAGACAATAGAATCTAATGAAAAAAAAAATGTAACAAAATTAAGAAATGATTCAATCGAAAAGCTATATCAATTTGAAACAAGGTATATGATTTCTTTAACAACGAAGAAGATGACATAAAAAACTAAATTACAAAACATTAATCCGTGGATACATTTGTTTTCGAGATCACTTATTCTATTAAAATCGGACAAATTGAAAGATCTACAATGCCAACAAAATGATCTACCTTGCCAGATTGATTTATCTTTGGGGAGATATATCAGCGGCAGAGAAGAAGCTCAACCTTACTTCAACTTCGTAGCACAGTCAATTTTAGATGCAAGTTTGGAAATAAACGAAATTAACTAAAAGGGCAAAAGACACAACAAAACAGTTGTTTATGATAACAAAAGCGTTGAGCAGCTACTCTCGAGAAAAATTAAGGAAAACAGCTGCTGAGGGAATTAGAATCTCGTTATCCGTTAAAAATAAATATCTGAATTGTTTATGGCAAAAAGGTATTTTTGTAATTGTTTTTTTGTTTTCAATATTTGGCACATAATATCTGAATTTAGTGTTGTTCCATAAAAATATAGGAAGAGAAAATACGAGGAATTTAATCCAGTGTGGATGCCAAACACAGTAAGTTCGTGAACCGATGTCCACGTATCGTAGACCGTAACGAAAGAAGTCCCACAATCGTCGCTCTCTCATTGGCTAGATTCTTTGATATCTCCCTCTCTTCTCTCTCCTCGCGCTCTCTCTCTCTCTCATCGCCGACCACTTGCCAAGAAAAAGAGAGCTTTTTCCCTGAGGTAAAACCACCATACCTCTCTCTCTCTCTCCGATCTCCGAGGTTTTACCGTTTTCTCTTCTCGGATTTGATTTATTTTTTGGTTGTTACGGATTACCGTTGTGATTCCGTTTTCGTTGCAGAGAAGGATTCGATTTGAGGGGTTTTCGATTCTATTTTTTGAATTTCGCATCAATGGCTGCGCCACCAGCTAGGGCTCGCGCCGATTACGATTACCTCATCAAGCTCCTTCTCATCGGCGATAGTGGTTAGTATTTTAATTTCACTAATTTGTCATGTTTTTGGTTCGGTTGCGATAAAAGTTCTGGGAGAAGAAAACAGGAATTGCGTCTTTCGAGATCTATTGTTGTTTTGCCCTTTCAATTTTTTTTTTTTAATTGATCAGTATAGTGAATCTGATCTGTTTTTCTCTTGTTCAACATTCGCGTGTGTAACTGTGTAGAACGAAATCTGTTTTTGAGATCAAACCGTAGTTTACATATATTTTTTCTTCCTTTTTTTTTTCCAATTTTTATCACGTCAAATGTTTAATAATGGGTTTTACTTAGCGATATCTAACTTGAGATGCTAAGACTCTCTTCTCTTGGTGTGTTTGACTACATGTATTATGTTGTCGCTCTACTTTTGCTAGTTTATGTTTGAAGATTAAATTTGGAACATGTGTTTTGCATTTCCTTGTACTGTTTATAGTGCCAATGAAATAACCAGTTAGGTGTTTTAAAATCAAACAGATTTTTGTTTGTCTCAAGGCACAGTAGTTTGTTTTACCAGTTTGATATAGTCCGTCTCATAGGCTCCGCCGAACTATCTTTTTTTGTTTTCTTGTTCTTATTTTTGTGTTTCAAAACTACTTTCCTTTTTGCTCCTGTTAGAAACAAATTTAGGTTTTATAGAGCTTTTAGGTATGAATTTGTAACACACCAAATCGTCATCATTGGTGTATCTTCTTCGAGCGGCTAATATGTAAGAGATATATTGCAGGTGTTGGTAAAAGTTGTCTGCTTCTGCGTTTCTCAGATGGATCGTTCACCACAAGTTTTATCACCACGATTGGGTTTGTTTATCTGTATCTTGAACTTCTTAACCAGTATTTGATTCGATGATGATAAGTGTGAAAGGCAATTTACATGAAAAATGTTAGTGGGAATTTACTTGCGAAACTATCTCCAAGACCCTTTTTGTTCTTACAACTATCATTGTTTTTATTAGTGGCTCGGTGGCTTAGCTCAATAGTAAATCCCATGAACAACCCAATAGCTCCTTGTGTTCGAGCCGTCTCTTACGTCTTACACTGTACTATCCGAGTAGTGTCACTTATATTATATCCTTAAATATATTATAGTTAGCAAATACCTCCTTGAACTTTGTTTATTTGTTGACTCACGCATTGTTAGCTCCATATATCTTCATTTCGGTGAGATTATTATGGTTCTTCAATACAGTCAATCCGCCTTCTTATGTTTGAGAAAGATTAATTGAGCTGTTTGGAAGGTATGAAAAAGGTAACTTTGTGAGACACCAATGTCTTTTAAAAAAAAATAGAAAGCTATCTTTATCTCCACAGAGATGAAGCTAGGTATACCCAAAATTGTATACTTTTTCGCTCTGGAAAATAAATACTACTTGTATCTGCAGCAGACGAGGGTCGTGTATTTGTTGTGTCTGTTAAATGCATAGCAAAGTTTGGACCTTATGGGCCTTGGTTTAACATATTAGATGCTTATTGCTTCCTGGTTTTCTACAGCATTGATTTCAAGATAAGAACTATTGAGCTTGATGCGAAAAGGATCAAATTGCAAATCTGGGATACGGCTGGCCAGGAGCGCTTCAGGACAATCACAACAGGCATGTACTTGCGATACAGTCGTTTGGACGTTTTAACATTATATATGATTGTTGGTCGAGAATAAGACATTACCTGATCATTCTCGTGTGCATGCAACAAAATAGAATTTATACAATGTGTTCAGGGTAGTCCTTGAAACGTTGTTATTATGCCGGAGAGGAAAAAGTGAGATTCAGATTATTTGGATGGTCATCTATTTGACACTTTGATTAAGATGGTTATTAATGTGGATATAGAAAGTTTGATGACTGGGATGTATTTGCTCATATCGGCTGTTTTCTGCAGCTTACTACCGGGGAGCCATGGGCATTTTGCTGGTCTATGATGTTACCGATGAGTCTTCTTTCAATAGTTAGCTTCTTGTTACTCCTTATCTCATAATATCTACTTCTATTTAATTTTCTCTGTGAAATAATTTTTCTGATTGCACATAATTTCCCGATTTTATGGAACTATCGTCTTGCATGTGGAATACACGTGACCTTGGTGTCTCTCTTGATGGTAGTTCTTATGTTGGATTGGATTGATGGGTGCAGAAAAATGTTTTTTTTTAAAATTATTTATTCTGCTCCTTTTGTGCTCAATTGAAACTGCTATAATCTTCCTAGGAATTGTTTCATTAATGAATCTTCTTGTGCAGACATAAGGAACTGGATCCGCAACATTGAACAACACGCTTCTGACAATGTAAACAAAATCTTGGTTGGGAACAAGGCTGATATGGATGAAAGCAAAAGGGTATGTCTCTAGTATGAAAGTTTTTACTGCTTTATACTTCATTCTTTCTTGCATGAAAGAAGACTGGATATGTATATGTGCCTGTGCAATGCATTCTTTTATTGTTGTGAAGTTATGTTTCCTTTATTACCTAGAGCAACCAGCTAAATTCTAAACTTGGGCCTTTTTTTTTTTTTTTGCTTTCATTTTTATTAAAGGGTAAAATCTTGTGATTTAAACCCACAACTTTTAAAATGTTGGTGTGAATGTTTACCCAAGTCCACCAGTCTGTTTTCTTTCATGTTTTCACTACTTAGGACGTTGGACATGAAATCTTCTTTCAAATGGGTCAGTTAGGTTCAATAAAATACTAATTTCTTTGTATAGGCAGTTCCGACCTCAAAGGGACAAGCGCTTGCTGATGAATATGGTATCAAGTTCTTCGAAACTGTGAGTAACATGTTCTAAGCTTAACCCCTCATGTATACAACTAAATAAAATGTAAGCAAACACATTTTACCACTATGGTCTACAGAGTGCAAAAACAAATATGAATGTGGAAGAAGTTTTCTTTTCCATCGCGAGGGATATTAAGCAACGACTCGCAGAATCTGATTCGAGGGGTCCCGAGGTTTGTCTTTCCCCTCTTCTATTGATATTTTATTGTCTGCAATTTGAAGAAAAAAAAAGTGTTCATTTGTTTCCGTACAAAGTAACAAGCTTGCGCTTGATGTTTCAGCCTCAGACGATTAAGATCAACCAGACCGACCAATCCGGTTCCAGTGGTCAAGCATCGCAGAAGTCCGCTTGCTGTGGCTCTTAAGTGGAGTTTGAAAGGGACCCAAAAAAAAAGGAAAAAGAAAAAAAAAAAGAAAAAAGAAAAAAAGGAAAGAGGGAAACATTTTGAAGTTTACACTGATCCTGGTGTGAAACTAAATTTGATGGGCTTATTACTTTGGTTGTCCCTCTTTTGTATTTTTAAGCTACCAGCCTTAGCGTTATAGGTAGTCATTATTTTTTTTTTCCCGTTACCTGTTGCCATCGTCCAATTTCTAATTGTGGAATTTATGTAACAAGACTGGTTCTTTTTATATGTCATCATTGCCTTTAAGTGTCGTTTACCTCTTTCTTGATGTAGTGTGCTCAAAAATCCTTGTAGGTGTATTGGAGTCTCACTCCGTACACTTTTACCTTGGAGTCAATATTTTACAATTATTAATTATCAGAACGGATTGTAACATAAATACCCTGATTTTAAAATTATGCTTTGTTTGAATCACATATATGATATATGCATTTGTTTGGGTAGTTCGAGACTATTGATTTTTTTTTTTTTCAAATTACACAGGGAAAATTAAAAAATAATCCATCGTTAGTTACGTAACTCAGTGCAATTTGGTAAATTTCGTATCAACTTTGCTTGTACACAGTAGTATAAATAAATCGAGTTTAATTGAAATTAGCCTAGTTGGTAATTTCACACAATCTCCACTTTGGAGGTCCTAGGTTTAATCTCCATTGTCATTATGTCCTTAAAAAAAATTGAAATTCGTGGTTGAAGTTTTAGTTGTGCTTATTTAAGTTTTTGGTTTTCAATATTAGATGAGAAGTCAAAATTAAAGTCTACATTCTTTCTATCTTGCAATTTTTAGTCTTGTGCTCTTTAATTTTGAGAATAGCAATGGTTACAATGAGCAGAGGCATACTTTCCGTTTATCGTCATTTTTCGACTTCTTTGTCGTTTTCGTCGATTTTTGCCATTTTTAACGTTTGAAAATTAGAACAAAATAACTTTCGTTTTGTTAATTTGAAATGGGGCGGTCTACCTTTTCTTGACCCTTAGTTTACCACTAGACCAAATATACGTGATAAGTTATATACAAGTTTTTTTTTTTAAGTGGCACTATTGATCAAGATTATATGATATATTAATAATGCAAAGCGCATGAGGCACTATTGGCTAAAATTACATAGTTTAGAATAAATCTTAAGGGGGCATTCATTTCTGCAGTCCAAGGAGTTCGAATCCAGGACCTCTCTGTCGAGGTATGTGTGAGATTACCACTAGACCAAACTAGCTACTAAGTTTTTTTTTTCTTTTTATAACAAGTGTGGTAAGAGTTCTAGACAAATTGGCAATATAAAAAAATTAATAAAAGAAAGAAAATAATAAATTTATTACATAATATAAATTAAGTTATAAAATATATTATTATCCATAAAAAATAAATTCATTTTCTATAACCTATTTCATTTTTTTTTTCCAATCTCATATAATAATCTTCATAAAAAAAATATCACTTAATGCATGAACTAGACTTAAATATATTTATATGTAGGTAATAAAAAAACACATTGTAATTTGAGATCAAATACTAAAATTTAATATAATAAACAAACTTTAAATGTAGCTAATAAAAAAAAATTATGAATTGACATCAAATATCCTAAATAAAATAAATTAATTATTTAGGTCCAAATAAATATCTCCTTTTATATTTTGACAAATGTTAGTCTTTTTTAACTTCTTATTGTATCTTTTATCTCTATCTAATATTGTCATATCATTCTTTGTTGCATGTTCTTTCTCTAATCATTTACTCTATTACAAAGGTTTTTATTTTATTTTATATAATTAACATAAAATAATATAATTCATATGTAATATTTTCATGTTGATAATATTATGTTTACTTTAATTTATTTTCTTCTGTTTTGCATGTTATTTATCATGTTTTTGTTATACGAATGATAACATAAGTATTTAGTGCTGTTATCATCTGTTAAGTATAAATTTTTATTTATTTATTTACTATTACTTCAATTTACTATAGCTTTAGATATGTAACAATATTGTTAATTTATTTGTTATTCTGTCAAAACAATTTACAACTTATTTTCTTCAAGCACTTATTAATGTAGAAACAAATATAAATTAAAAATACTAAAACGCGCGGAGGGTGTTATATAAACTAGTATATGCATAAAGGAGAGGACAAATTCACTGTTTATTTTACAGTGGAGTGACCAAAATGTCATTTTAAATTATATTGTTCGGACGAAATTGCCTTCTGATTTAAGAAAAATAACATTTCACCATGAATGATAATAAGTAATTCCCTCAACATCTGATGAAGAAAAAAAATAATCAAACAGACTCTTCGTTTTCTATACACATTCATCATATTATGTAAACACTTTTTTATAGAATACTCTTGCAAATTTTGTAAAAAAAAAATATCCTTCTTAAATCTAGATATTTTTAGACACTTTTTCTCCTCCCCCCAAAAAAATCCAATATAAACTATTTCTTTGCCCATAGTTAGCCATTTTGTATTCGTGACTAACAAATATAATTCAATGATAATCTATCTTCATGTTTTCTTCAAACTTGGGTTTCACTTTGAGGTAATAATATTTTGAATTTTTAATAGCTAAATGTTGCATTCTTATATATATATATATATATATATATATATATATATATATATATATATGTGCGCGCGCGCGCGCCCGCGCGCGCATGTCTTTTTTATTTTGTGATATAAAAATAAACTTGACAATAAATATACCAAAAAACATATATCTCTCTCTCTCTCTCTCTCTCTCTCTCTAATAGATAAATACAATAGACAAAATGAATTATTTTTTTTTTACTCTGCAAAACACATTAGGTGCACCGCTTTGATTTATTTTCTTTTTTCAAATGTCAGTCGCTTCTCTATCCTCGACTCTGATCTTCTCCGCTCATGCCACCGAGTCATAGCACCTCTTCGACACTGGAGATGGTGAGAGTTCTTAAGTGGTAGGGTAGTTGATAGTATTCATGGATAATTTCTCATTATTTGATATTGATACTGACTTCTATTTTTGTGGACTCTATATACTACATTTTAACACATTTAAATGTTTTAGGGAAAATAACACATTTAAATGTTTTAGTGAAATGTCGACTTTAACCTTTGGTTTTCAAAAATGTCGAGATCATACATTTTGTTTAACTAAAATAACGAAATTATACCATAAAATGGATAATAGTGTCACAAATCTCCATTTTATTGATATTAACTCTCATATAAGAAAAACATATTCAAATCCAAAACAGTATCTTAACTTTCAAATTTCCAATTTTGAAATAAAAATAACTTTAAATTGACACTAAATAATAAAATTCATATCTCCCAAGAGATGACTTTATTCTGTGTTCGAATTGCAACTCTGAATCATGGGTTCCCTGTTCGAATCTGTAATTTTGATGACTATCAACTGTCGATTTTTACCTTTTTGCCTCTTTTTGCGTTCTTCACGATTAAGAGACTGTTGTTTATTTTTTATTTTTTAAATAAATTATATATATGACGTGAATGAATAAAGATAATTGATGTTTACATATAAATATTATAGTCAACGTTAATGAAAAGTCAATAAAAATAAGATTTGTGGCACTGTTGTCTATTTTAAGGTATAATTTCGTCATTTTAGTTAAACAGATGGTATGATCTCGATATTTTTGAAAACCAAAGGTTAAATTCGAAATTTCACTAAAACACAAGGTATATATGTGTCATTTTCCCTTCAATTTATTTGAAACACGCATTGTATGTTGGATGATATATTTTTTTAATGCATTGTCAATTGAGTGTTTGAATTAATGCAAAAAGAAAAATTGAGAGTTTGAAATGGTTCATTAAATTAAGGGCACTATAGTTTAATAATCAATAAAAATATTCATGTTTTCGAAATAGTCAACGTTTGTAAACTTTTGGAAACATAGTCAAACAGCCTATGTGGCATAAGTGATAGTTAATAAAAATTACTTATATCTTTTTAAATTTGTCACTACTTTCTCTCTCCTACTTTATTTCCTACATTTTTTTTTTCATAACAACTTCAAAAATCCATATCTATCTCATATGAACTCGAAATTGATTGATTTCAAATCCTACGGATTCGTGGCGCAAAGATCTTCAAAAATAGATCCATTGTGTTTGATGAAAAATCATGTTTAACGCATCATGTTTACGTGTGTTTGTACTGAGTTTTTCAGAAATATTCACTAAATTTTCATTTATTTCCAGATGATTTCTGAAAATTTTCAGTTATTTTCATATCTAAGGCAATAACGTGATTTTTCTATATCTATGGCATTAAAAATATTTTTCATCCAACCCAATGGGTCTATTTTTTAAGATCTCGGCGCCACAAATACGTAGGATTTTGAATCACTCAATTTTGAGTTCATATGAGATAGATATGGATTTTTGAAGTTTGGATGAAAAAAAAATGTTTGAAAAAAAGACGGAGAGAGAAACAGACGCATTCAAAAATAAAAGAGAGAGAAAGTGACGAATCTAGAAAAAAAAATCGTTAAATTGATTTAATGACACTTTTAGAATTTTAACTCATTACCCCAACTGCCACCTCATACATTTGACTATTTTCCCATAACTTTCTAAACGTTGGTTAAATCACAAACGTTAATATTAAGATGACTTAGTTAGTTACAAATTTCTTAAATTAATTAACTTAACTTGTAAACATTAAAGCTATATATATTAAGGGGCGACTAAAGAACTAGCCAAAATGACACCCCTATTTTAAAATTATAGCCCAACTATTAATATATTTAGGAAAATAGCCAATTTATGATGACAACATTCCAATATTCCAATTATACCCTTAGGTTAATATTATTAACTATCATAGTAAATAATATCATCCATAACAAAAAAATTAGTAAATCTAATTAACAATAACAAAAACTACAGTAAATCTTATTTGTCGTAACAAGAATAACAGTAAATCTTATTTACCGTAACAAGAACAATAGTAAATCTTATTTACCGTAACAAGAAAACAATAAATATTATTTACCGCAATAAGAACAATAGTAAATCTTATTTATCGTAACAAGAACAAAAGTAAATTTTATTTACCATAACATTTTGTAGTTAATCTAAGAGTAAATACGATTTACTATTTATTTCATATTAACAGTAAATCGTAATAACCATTGAGTAAATCATTCGTTTCTATGGTAAATATAACAGTAAATACGATTTACTAATTATTTCATATTAACAGTAAATCGTATTAATCATTGAGTAAATCATTCGTTTCTACGGTAAATATAACAGTAAATCCGATTTACTACATATTTGTAAATCATTCGTTTCTATGGTAAATATAACAGTAAATACGATTTATTAATTATTTAATATTAACAGTAAATCGTATTAATCATTGAGTAAATCATTCGTTTCTACGGTAAATATAACAGTAAATCCGATTTACTACATATTTGTTAGAAAATTATAGGACAAACACTTTCAACAGAATTACTACAGAGAAAATATGAAATAACAAAATAAAACGCCCCCAAAGCGCCGCCTCTGTAGTACGCCGATGTTATCGCTCTGTACCGCTCCTGCCTCGTCGTGTCCCATATCTGCGCCTTCACCGTCCGACCTTCCACCTGTCAAACCCACACATCTCCTCATCTTATTCATATTAATCAAACCACACCATTTCCATTTCCTAATTTCTAATAAATAACTACACCTCTCCAAATACCATCAATCGCTCAGATCTGGCAGATAATCTTCAAACTTGATTCACATATCACTTCAATCATGAGATTCAACAATTTCCAGATCGGATGGCAAGTAGCAAGTACAAATAGACGTTCATATTTATACATATATATATATATATATATATAGAGAGAGAGGATCAGTGAAAGAGAAGAGACCTGAAGGGTACGAGTGGCAAATCCAACGCCGATGGCGGATTTGATCGAAGGAGCTTGGCGATTTCGGATCGGCTCACCGGAAGTTTCGGAGTCAGAATCGCCGGAGAGGACGACCGAGGCGTCGGAGATAGAGGATCTGACCGTTGTGCAAGATCTCGTCCGCCAATTTCGGCGAGTCTATCGCCGCCGCGAACACGAATTCGAACTCCGATTCTCCGTCGTCGTTTTCATCTCCCGCGCTGTTGTCGTTTCGGCTGTTGAGCCATGGCTGGTCGTCGTCGTCGAAGAGAAAATTGGCGGCGGAGTCGGGGTTTTCTCGGCGGTGCTCGCTGACGACTCTTGCGGCGAGGTTTCCGACGAAAGAGAAGGAATAGGCGTTGGTGGTGAAGCTGGTATAGAGGAAAATCAAGGGACCTGCTTGCATTTTGTTTTTCTTTGGGTCTGAGAACGTATAAAAAGAAGAAGGGTAATTTTGGAATTCAAAATAAAATGGGTCATTCTCTTAATAAAATTGATAGTTGGGCTATTATTTTAATTGCTTCTATTCAAATTGGCTACTTTGTTACAAATCTCATATATTAACTCACTTAAATACATTGAAAAACCCGCTGCAAAGCTCGCCGGGATACGGCTTGTGACATATAAAATGTAAAAACTTATAATAACTTAAAAGAAAAATATAACCAAGAAAGCAACTTGAAAGATACTAATTCCATTTGTTTTAAAAAATAATTAAATAGCCTTGAAGCTTACATGATAAGTTAGGTAAACTATTTTGTACATAAATATACTTTTATTAATTGGATAATAATATTTTATTTCAAAATAAAAAAAATGCAATTAATTTTTATAAGATATGAATAACCATTAAAAAATCATTTATTTTATTTCAATCTTTTTCTCTCTCTTTGAGTCACATTATATATATTTATAGTACAGGCATTCTAGCAAATTAGCCATAAAAATATTATACATTCAATATGGCTAACGTTTTAAATTTTTTAGTTAAGTAGTCATGACATATTACTAACTATAGCCTTTTACCAAAATACCCTAAACTGTTTATTTTTCAGAAATTAACAAAAAGCATGATAATTGCAATCTCACAAATTAAATTACTTTTCTTATATGCGCAATTAATTAATTCTCAAATAAAAAATTAGTTACTCTTAAATAAATAAATATATATATATATATATATATATATATATATATATATATATATATATGAGATGAGCTACACACAATCCTAAAGGAAAAAAAACCCTTGAATCCCATGGAAATTCATCATACTATTTATGTTAATTAACAAAAATTTACTGTGATGGATGAACTATGCAAAATTCAGAAGCAAAGACCTTGGAAAACTATAGAAACTCAACACCTATTAACGTTAAATAACGAATTTGTGCACACAATTCTGAAGAAAAAAATTCGAATACCATAAAAACTCAGTAAATCATTAACGTCAATTAACAAAAATTTACTGTGGATTCATAAGTATAAACCTTGAAAACTATAGACATCCAACCTTGTTAACGTTTATTGAGGAATCTGGAACAACGATAAAAAACACAGACATCGATTATTTCGACAAAGAAAGTGAAAGACTCAAAGAAATCAAACTTTTTTAGGCTCTACAATCTACCAGCACCGACGCCAAACGCACCAACGCTACATTTCGCCCCTTGTGGGCCGACCCTCTTTAATGGCCTAACAAATATCCCAAAATTGTAGATCCTAATCACAACACATAAATGGAAGAGTCGAGTAACATGTGTTTGCTAAAATACATCGAGTTTTTACCCAAACACCAAGCTAATTGGTACGATAACTAGAAGAAGTAAATCTAATATGTGAAAAAGGTAGGTCAAATAAATAAACAAAACATTTGAGAGAACCACATAAGCATAAAACATATATGTTTTTTTTTCTTTTTGGGTAGATGGTTACTCTGATTACGAATCACCAATACCATCGTTACAGCCGTGAGGACCATATCCATGTCCATGACATAATGTACACCGAAATAGTAGTAGATTACGTTTGATTATGAAAGTGGCTTCTCTAACGAGAGAGAATTAAATAACTGTTTGAGAGATCACAAGGAAACAAATATTAGAGTATTAATTAAAATTTAAAACTGTTAATTCAAACAAGTTCGAATATATAATTAATATGGATGAAATCGAGAAATTAATATCTAAATTTACCACCACATCATTAATTTGGCTAGTTAATAAAAATCTATGAAAACGTTAGGTATAATGCAATTTCAACGGTTTATGTAAGTTAGTTTATTACAATTTTTTTTTAAAAGTTTTAGTTGATCAGAGAGTGCAGTTGACTTCGGCTATGGTCAATAGAACTATGGTCAATTGATGAAAATAATTCTTTAGTTAAAAGACAAGTACTTTCCATTTTTTTATATTTAACATTTTAAAATTGAATTGTGTGCAAGTGTTTTACATAAAAAAATGAAATTTTCTAAATGGAGTTGGATTTTGTCCAATCTAATTTTATTATAGGGAGTTATTGAGGGTAAAATGGTAATTTCAATTTTTTTTTTATGTGATCGTGAGTCTTATTCAGTTTACATGTGTCAAAAATTAAAAATGTTAAATATGTATACAATTATTCTTAAGTGCTTTTACACGCATAGTTTTCAAATTAAAACATTTTAACCTTACCGTAGTTCGCTGTAATTGACCACAGTCAATTACACTGCAGTCAACTAAGGAAATGAATTTATAAAAAAAAGAAAAAGAAAAACTAAGGAAATGAATTTTTAATCTAAAAAGCACATAGTTTTTGTATTTATGACATTTTGTACTTAGAAATTGAATTATGTGTACTTAATTAACTAATCGGGTGAAAATAAGCGGAAATTAATCTAGTGTGGATGCCAACACAGTAAGTCCGTGAACCAATGTCCACGTATTGTACGCGGAGAGAAAAAAAGTCCCACAATCGTCGCTCTCTCATTTGCTAGCTTCTGTGATCTCCCTCTCTCTCTCTCATCGCCGACCACTTGCCAAGAAAGAAGAGAGCTTTTTGCCTAAGGTTAACCATCATCTCTCTCTCCCCGATCTCCGAGGTTTTACAGCTTTCTCTTCTGGGATTTGATTTGACATTTTGGTTTTTAGGGATTACAGTTGTGATTCCATTTTCATTGCAGAGAAGGATCCGATTTGAGGGGTTTTCGATTTTATTTTTTGAATTTCGCATCTATGGCTGCGCCACCTGCTAGGGCTCGCGCCGATTACGATTACCTCATCAAGCTCCTTCTCATCGGCGACAGTGGTTAGTATTTAATTTCACTAATTTTTCTTTTTTTAAGGTTCAGTTTCCGATTCGGGAGAAGAAAACAGGAATTGCGCCTTTCGAGATCTAGTGTTGTTTTGCTCTCTCAATCTTGTTTTCTTATTTGTGCTATTTTCAACTGTTATTGAATAAGATCAGTATTGTGAATCTGATCTGTTTTTATTTTGTTCAACATTCGTGTGACTAACTTTGTAGAACGAAAATTGTTATTGAGATGAAACCGTAGTTTATATTTTTTTTCTTCTTTTTTTCCCATTTATATAATGCTTTTGTCAAATTTTTAATAATGGGATTGACTTAGTGATATCCAGCTTCAGACGCAAATACTCTCTTCTCTTGGTGGGTTTTGACTACATGTATTTTGTTGCCGCTCTACTTTTAATAGGTTTACGTTTGAAGATTAGAGTTTGGAACATGGGTTTTGCATTTCCTTGTACTGTTTATAGTGCCAATGAAATAACAAGTTGGGTGTTTAAAAATCCAACCAGATATTTGTTTGTCTCAATGCACATTACTTTGTTTTACCAATTAGATATTCTTCATCTCATAGGCTCCACCGAACTATCTGTTTTTTATTTTTTTATTTTTATATATGCGTATCAAAACTACTGTCCATTTTGCTCCTGTTAGAAACAAATTTAGGTTTATAAGAGCTTTTAGGTATGAATGTGTAACACACCAAGTGGTCATCATTGGTGTAACTTTGAGTCGCTAATATGTAAGAGATATATTGCAGGTGTCGGTAAAAGTTGTCTGCTTCTGCGTTTCTCAGATGGATCGTTCACCACAAGTTTTATCACCACGATTGGGTTTGTTTATTTGTATCTTGAACTTCGTAACCAGTATTTGATTCGATGATAGATAAGTGTGAAAGGCAATTTACATGAAAAATGTTTGTGGGAATTTACTTGCGAAACTATCTCCAAGACCCTTTTTGTTCTTACAACTATCATTGTTTTTATTAGTGGTTTGGTGGCTTGGCTCAATAGTAAATCCCATGAACAACCCAATAGTAACTTGTGTTCGAGCCGTCTCTTACGTCTTACACTGTACTATCCGAGTAGTTACACTTATATTATATCCTTAAATATATTATAGTTAGCAGATACCTCCTTGAACTTTGTTTATTTGTTGACTCACGCATTGTTAGGTCCATATATCTTCATTTCGGTGAGATTATTATGGTTCTTCAATACAGTCAATCTGCCTTAGGTTTGAGAAAGATTAATTGAGCTCTTTGGAAGGTATGGAAAAGGTAACTATGTGAGAGACCAATGTCTTTTAAAAAAATGAAAAATAGAAAGCTATCTTTATCTCCACAGAGATGAAGCTAGGTATACCCAAAATTGTATGCTTTTTCGCTCTGGAAAATAAATACTACTTGTATCTGCAGCAGACGAGGGTTGTGTATTTGTGGTGTCTGTTAAATGCATAGCAAAGTTTGGACCTTATGGGCCTTGGTTTAACATATTAGATGCTTCTCGCTTCCTGGTTTTCTACAGCATTGATTTCAAGATAAGAACTATTGAGCTTGATGCGAAAAGGATCAAATTGCAAATCTGGGATACGGCTGGCCAGGAGCGCTTCAGGACAATCACCACAGGCATGTACTTGCAATACAGTCGTTTGGACGTTTTAACATTTGATATAGTTGTTGGTCGAGAATAAGACATCACCTGATTATTCTCGTGCGCATGCAACGAAATAGAATTTATACAATGTGTTCAGGGTAGTCCTTGAAACGTTGTTATCATGCCAGAGAGGAAAAAAGTGAGATTCAGATTATTTAGATGGTCATCTGGTTGACACTTTGATTAGGATGGTTATTAATGTGGATATAGAAAGTTTGATGACTGGGATGTATTTGCTCATATCGGCTGTTTTCTGCAGCTTACTACCGGGGAGCCATGGGCATTTTGCTGGTCTATGATGTTACCGATGAGTCTTCTTTCAACAGTTAGCTTCTTGTTACTCCTTATCTCATAATACCTACTTCTAATTACTATTCTTAGTGAAACAATTTTTCTGATTGCACATAATTTCCCGATTTTATGGAACTATCGTCTTGCATGTGGAATACACGTGACCTTGTTAGCAGTGTTAGCGTCTATCATGGTGGTAGTTCTTATGTTGGATTGGATCCTTTTGGGCTTAGCTGAAACTGCAATAATCTTTCTAGGAATTGTTCCATTTATGAATCTTCTTGTGCAGACATAAGGAACTGGATCCGCAACATTGAACAGCACGCTTCTGACAATGTAAACAAGATCTTGGTTGGG
Organism: Urtica dioica subsp. dioica; assembly: GCF_054948205.1. Classification (NCBI taxonomy): domain Eukaryota; kingdom Viridiplantae; phylum Streptophyta; class Magnoliopsida; order Rosales; family Urticaceae; genus Urtica; species Urtica dioica. Next base: position 13,264,794 of record NC_142767.1, on the reverse strand, counting down.
AACAAGGCTGATATGGATGAAAGCAAAAGGGTATGTCTCTAGTATGCAAGTTTCTACTGATTTGTACTTCTCATTTTTTTGCATGAAAGAAGACTGGATGTGTATGTCTGGGCAATGGATTCTCTTGTTGTGAAGTTATGTTTCCTTTTGTTACCTAGAGTTAAATCCGTCCATTTACTGTCATGTTTTTCAAGACTTAGCCAGAAACGTCAGACTTGAAATATTCTTTCAAATGGGTCATTCTCTCTGTAAGCATCGGCTAGGCTCAATAAAATACTAATTTCTTTGTGTAGGCGGTTCCGACCTCAAAGGGACAAGCGCTTGCTGATGAATATGGTATCAAGTTCTTCGAAACTGTGAGTAATACGTTCTAAGCTTTACCCCTCATGTATGTTTATGACACAACTAAAGAAAACGTAAGCAACACATATTTCCACTATGGTCTACAGAGTGCAAAAACAAATATGAATGTGGAGGAAGTTTTCTTTTCAATCGCGAGGGATATTAAGCAACGACTCGCAGAATCTGATACGAGGGGTTCTGAGGTATGCACTTTCCCTCTTCTAATGACATTGTATTTTTGTCTGCCATTTGAAAAAATTAAAAAAGAAGTGTTCATTTGCTTCTGTACAAAGTAACAATCTTGCGCTTGATGTTTCAGCCGCAGACGATTAAGATCAACCAACCCGACCAATCTGGTTCCGGTGGTCAAGCATCGCAGAAGTCCGCTTGCTGTGGCTCGTAAGTGGAGTTCGAAAGGGACTGAAAAAAAAGGAAAAAAAGAAAAAGAAAAAGAAAAAAAGAAAGAAAGAGGGAAACATTTTGAAGTTTACACTGATCTTGGTGTAGAACTAAATTTGATGTGCTTATGACTTCCGTTGTCCCTCATCTGTATTTTTAAGCTACCAGCATTAGTGTTAAAGGTAGTCATTTTTTTCCCGTTACCTCGTGTGCCATCGTTCATTTTCTTACTGTGGAATTTATGTAACAACACCGGTTCTCTTTATATCTCATCACTGTCTTTTAAGTGTCGTTTACCTCTCTCTTGATGTAGATAGATTGTCAGGATTGAGCTTTCTATCCAGAAATGCTTTTTAGGGTCAAGTGTGTCAAAAATCCTTGTAGGTGCATTGGAGTCTCACTCCGTACACTTTTACCTTGCAGTCATCAATTTATAATTATTGAATATCGGAATAGACATCCTGATTTTAAAATTATGCTTTGTTTGAATCCCCTATTTGATATGTAGATCGATAATTGATTTTTTTGTCGAATTACAAATAGGAGAAAATAAATGATCCTTCGTTTGTTTCGTAACTTTGTTCAATTTCGCTAAATTTCATATCTAAGTTTGCTTGTACAGCATAAAAACAAATACAAATCGAGCTTGATAGAAAGTCGTGACTGAAGGTTTAGTTTTTGGTTCTCAATATATGAGATCAGTTGTTTAAAATTAACTCTACGTTGTTTCTATCTTGCAAATCAATATCGGTTGTTTTTGTTTAATCTTGGTTCTTACGAGAACTCATCTTATCCTTCTCATATTGGAGGTAAGGATTTTGGGGATAGGAATGCGTACAATATACTTGCCAATCTAGATAGTTTAACCGTGATAGACATATTCAAATTAATACACAAGTTTTTATAATGTTATATGATAGGGAGACCTAACATAGGATCTATTTTTAGAACCCTCTATATATCAATTTTTTTAGGGGATCTATACATCACTTCTAATCCAACTATCCAATAAGAAAATATCCCAAGCGAGGGAACAAAGGATTCCACAAATATCATTGCACACCAATAAACTAAAGTTTCGCCGGCTACTTTCACACTCAAAATTGGAGACTTCGATTGTGATGTAAAATCTTGAACTTGAAGAACATCGAACGTGTGACACAATCAGTTGAACAAGCTCATAAGAAAGCCCATAAGCGCAAATTTGTCTGGACACGTCTCGAAACCAGACCGCACACACCAAGACCGCATAAGGTGCAGATCAAACGAGCTTCTTGCTTAGCCTGAGTGCACGAGACATATTACATAGATCCAACATGCACAATGAGGCGCGCGTAAAGCCATCTGAGTTGGCGCCTCGAAGGGTGGTGGCTGCACCGATCAATCACCACTTATGGCACTCTAGCTATACACTACTCGATGTGCAATCTATGTGTGTGTGGCACACATGATCATCCGCGTGGCGCACCAGGTAGACACTTGATCTTTTTGCGTGATAACCCTCTTCTCTTGCGTTACTCGTAGGGTCTACCCGTTCGCAGGCACGAAGCCAGGTTGAAGTATAGCCCCCCCTCAATTTTTTTTTTGCACTTTTTACCAACTTTTTATTTTATTTTTACAATTTTTTACTCTTAAAATTTACAAATTAGTCCCCCCCGATTTTTTTTTTTACAAATTAACCCCCCCTAAAGTGAAATCTTGGCTTCGTCCCTGCCCGTTCGGGTGGTGTGCCTTGTTCTCGCACTTGATTGCTGGTCCGCCATGTGGCGCACCCCATTCTCGTACTTGATTACTCGTCATTTGAGCACACCATATATTTTCTCCTTTTATTTATTCGAATTTTATTGCTATTAAAAGACATTTTTCTAGACTTTCTCTTAAAGTTAATTATATTTATATTTATAATTATAACTAGTTTTGATAAATTTTATATAAAATTTTTAAATATGTTGATTGTGGAATTTCTGTATCATGTCTTGAAAAAACAAGTAGTTTATAAGAAAGTCAACGTGCAATCTATATCGAGTATACATCATCAGCACGTTATGCTACATTAGTTGACATGTCAACAGGCGGAGTGCGTATTTATTTGTTTATTATTAATATAATATTTTCAATTATTTATTTGTATATTTAATTTTTTTTTTCTTTTCAAGCCAACCACCATTCAAATCAAAACCGACCATTCTGAGCATCGGAACCGGAAGTTATTGGAAATCCCGGTTCCGATGCATTAATTTAGCCTAGCGGAAGTACCGTTTTCGGGTCTAACGGTATAAAAAAAAACTCTTCCAATAATATTTTGGAAATGGAAGAAGACTATAGAAAGGTACGCCTTCTGCTCATTTTCGTTAGTAATTGGTATTGTTATTTTTTTAATTAAAAAAATTATGAACCATTGATATTATTTTCATCTAAGAGTTGATATTATTTTCATTTTCCTTCTTTTTTTAATTATATAATTGTAAGCACGAAATTTCAATAAAGTTAACGAAAATACCACTTTCATTAACTTATGGAAGGCAAAAAATTATCTAACGAAATTACCACTTCCGTTAAACAATGAAAGACATTTTAACGAAAGTGGTATCTCCACTTCCTTCCAATAAAAACGATACCAAATAAAAAAAAATATAAGGAGGAGAAGAAAACAAAGACTCGATTTCATATAATAATCACCGGAAACGGTTAATCAAATTTCAATTACATATCAGATGAAAATAAAAAAGAATAAATTTAATAAAACTACAAATATAGTTATAATTTTTTTAAAACATCCATTAGAGTTTTATAAATATTAAGATAAATTGGGTAATTTTTTTAATACGACAAAAGAAAACTTGGGTAAATTATAAACATAAAGCTAGTCAACGTTTATAAAAATGCTAGAGATTTTTGTCATGAGCATGAATGGTGGGGAACTAACTCACGGCATAAAAACTAAAGTGGGTAAACCATTTTCATTGCTTTACACAATAAGACACTCACTTTTCAGTATAAAAAATAAAACCGTAATACCCATTTTCTTTAGTTTTGTGTATTTATGCCCTCATTTTTAAAAATTTGATAAATTTATACCCTATCTTATGATTGTAAGTGTAATTAATTTTTTTATTCTTAGATCAAGCATGTCTCCGGCCACCCAGCCACGACTAAGTGTGGCTCCGACCACTCGACTACAACCAGGCGTGACTTGATCACCCGATCATGGCCGAGTTGAGAAAAAAAAATCCATGACTAGTCCTTCTACCGAAATTCTGCATAAATAACTCGACATCTTGTTTCCACTCAAGATCACATCAAACTCACAAAAATTAATTAACACTCCACCTCAATTACACAAATATTGAGAATTAGAGAGCATATAAGGAGAAAACCCTCTACGTCCTCGCAATTTAGTGCTTTTTCTTCTTTTTTTCTCAGGTTTTCATGGTAAAATTAGCTTTAGTCCTACCGTTATTTCAAAATCTTATTCATAATCCACAAAAATATCTCATATATTAGCTTTAATCCTGCCGTTGATTTCGAAGTCTTATTCATTGTCCACAAAATATCTCATATATTCTCGGAAAAATGACACTTATACCACGTGTTTGATTGAAATGTCGAGTTTAACATTTGGTTTTCAGAAATGTCGAGTTCATAATCTTTGTTTAACTAAAATAACGAAATTATACTTTGAAATACATAAGAGTGCCACAAATATTCTTTTTATTGATTTTTTTTATTGACTTTCGTTGACGTTGACTATAATATTTATATGTAAACACCAATTATCTTTATTCATTCGCGTCATTTATGTAATTTATTTAAAAACGATAAAACAAACAACAGTCTCTGAATCGTGAAGAACATATAAATAGGCAAGGGGGTAAAAATCGACAATTGATAGTCATCAAAATTACAGATTCGAACAACGAATTCAAGATTCAGAGTTGCAATTCGAACACGGAATGAAGTCATATATTGAGAGATATGAATTTTATTATTTAATTTATTTCAAAATTAGGAATTTGGAAGTTAGGATACTGGTTTGTATTTGATTCGATTTTTTTTTTTCATATAAGAGTTAACATCAATGAAATGAAGATTTGGAATACTGTTATTTATTTCAGGGTATAATTTCGTCATTTTAGTTAAACAGATGGTATGAACTCGACATTTTTCAAAATCAAAAGTTAAACTCGACATTTCACTAAAACACATGGTATATATGTGTTGTTTTTCCTATATTCTTTAGCTTTGATCATCTCTCAAGAAAATGTTTATTATTTTTTTTAAAGTTTGAAGGACTATGTATATATATGTATATTTTAAACCCAAAGTCTTTGAGAAGATTTATTCAAATAGCAAACAAATCATTGGCCAAATAAATTGGTAAATTTGACTCTTATAACATAGTTTCGTATTTTTCTCCAGCTATTGTATTATATATTTATTTTTGGGTTTTATAAAATACTTTTTTGATTTTTTTTCCCATAATTTTCAATGTAAATTAAAGATGTTTTTTTTTTTTTTTTTTTTTTTTTCTTCTATGTTTGTCAAAATTTATTCAATTAAAATTAAAATCTAATTATTCAAATATTAATAAAATAGCTTAATTCATATCTATATCTCACATATTTGACACACATACATATTTTTTTAATTTATACTATTCTTAATTACTGATAAATATTGAAAAAAAACATAATGAAAGATTGAAAGCATTGGAACTAAGGAAATAGTTTAAAACTCATAGCGAAAACTAGCAACGTAGCCATTTTGAAACATGATTTTTGGAATCTAGTCAATATTTGGTAAATTTTGCAATCTAGTCATTTACTGAAATTTACGGATATAAAATACCTAATTTACCATTTTTCTTATACTTACTTGATCAAAACACTAGCCCACGTTTGACCGGTTTGAATTGTATACAGCCAATTCATTTCAGATTTTTTCGCAATTTAATTGGATATTTAGCTAATTTAATAGGAGATTCAGTGATGTAATTAAAAGAGAAAATTTAATGCAATAAATGCACAAAAAATTTACCATAATTAACAGAAATTAACAAATCAGCGGAGATTAACAAAAATTTACAAACATTTACACTGTATTTGCTTACACGGCTATAATTTCAACAATTTAATTTCAGCTTTTTGAATTCATAATATGAGATTCGGTGATGTAACTAAAAGGGAAATGAAATATTTATTTGATTGAATAAGTCAAACAAGATAATGAATACACGTAATTATGATAAAATCCCGTTCAAAATTAGAAAATAAATTTGGAAAACAAAAATACCGTATTAAATGCGTATTAAAGGAAAGAAAAGAAATCGGCTCTACCTGCACATATGTAAATTTACCATAATTAACATAAATTAACAAAGCAACAGAGATTAACAAAAATTTACGAACATTTACACTGTATTTGCTTACACGGCTATAATGTTCATGAAAGAAAAAAACGCTCAATAACCAACTTTGCCAAGTATAGAATTTTTTTTTTAAAATTCGAAATATAAACCGAATATAACAAATTCGGCTACAAAATCAAGTTTCAAAACGTGGGTTAGTATTTTTGAAACCAAATCAAGGCTAATATAGTAAATACCATCTTAGATAAATATGTAACGTCATCAAATTTGGCTAGATTAAAAAATTAAACGAAACGTTGGCTAGATTACAATTGCAACGTTTGATGTGGCTTAGATCGACTAATTTTAGCGATGAAGATGATAGTGAGCTGAGGGATATTTAAATCTAAAAATATACACGTATGTACTGGGTACAAATTTCAATTACGATCTCTTTTGTTTTGCGTAAATAAATGAATTCGAAGTTTATTTTTACTTGTTATATATATATATAAAAAAGTTATTTAACTAAACTAAAATATATCTACAGTTTGAAATTCAAAATTACAACTTTGGTTAAAACTTAAAAGATATTTTAACAAGAAAGAAATCTATGGGTTCCAGAAGATGCGGGGAAAATAAAGGAAGCAAAATAAGCGAAACCCCTAAAAATCAAACAAATCTGTTGTTAGGGTTTTTTACTCGGTCATTCAATTCATCTCATCTCTCTCTGTCTCTCTTCTTCTGTAACCCCTCATCGAATGAATAGTTTTTGAAAAGATCCGATTCTGAGACACACATCCAGAAGAGAAAACTCAATCATGGCTTGGTTGAGAGCTGGGTCGAGCCTCGCGAGGCTCGCCGTGAGAAGAGCCGCGTCGCAGGGCAGATCGCACGCGTCGCGGATCAGACCGGTTGAAACTCAATCCCGGCGCCTCCACGTCACGCCGTCGCGGCCGGCGGCGGCGACAGCGACGGCGCCGGTCCCCCGACCGGTCCCTCTGTCGCGGCTGACCGACAGCTTCCTGGACGGCACGAGCAGCGTTTACCTGGAGGAGCTCCAGAGAGCCTGGGAGGCCGATCCGGCGAGCGTGGACGAGTCGTGGGACAACTTTTTCAGGAACTTCGTCGGAACGGCTTCGACCTCGCCGGGGATCTCCGGGCAGACGATCCAGGAGAGCATGAGGCTGCTCCTCCTGGTGAGGGCGTACCAGGTGAACGGCCACATGAAGGCCAAGCTCGACCCGCTCGGCCTCGAGGAGCGCGTGGCCACCGACGACCTCGACCCGGGGCTGTACGGCTTCTCCGAGGCGGATCTCGACCGCGAGTTCTTCCTGGGCGTGTGGAGCATGGCCGGTTTCCTCTCCGAGAACCGCCCGGTCCAGACCCTCCGCTCCATCCTGACCCGGTTGGAGCAAGCTTACTGTGGAAGCATCGGGTACGAGTACATGCACATCGCGGACCGCGAGAAGTGCAATTGGCTCCGCGACAAGATCGAGACGCCGACGCCCATGCAGTACAACAAGCAGCGGAGGTCCGTGATCCTCGACCGCCTCATCTGGAGCACCCAGTTCGAAGGCTTCCTCGCCGCCAAATGGACCTCCGCGAAGCGCTTCGGGCTCGAGGGCGCCGAGACTCTCATCCCCGGGATGAAGGAGATGTTCGACCGCGCCGCCGACCTCGGCGTCGAGAGCATCGTCATGGGAATGTCCCACCGCGGACGGCTCAACGTCCTCGGGAACGTCGTTCGGAAACCCCTCCGGCAGATCTTCAGCGAGTTCAGCGGCGGGACCAAGCCCGTGGACGAGGTGGGTCTCTACACCGGCACCGGGGACGTCAAGTACCACCTCGGGACCTCCTACGACCGGCCGACGCGCGGCGGGAAGCGGATCCACCTGTCGCTGGTGGCGAACCCCAGCCACCTCGAGGCGGCGGACCCGGTGGTGGTCGGAAAGGCTCGGGCCAAGCAGTACTACTCCGGCGATGCCGACCGGACCAAGAACATGGGGGTTCTGATCCACGGGGACGGGAGCTTCGCGGGGCAAGGGGTGGTCTACGAGACGCTCCACCTCAGCGCGCTCCCGAACTACACCACGGGCGGGACCATCCACCTCGTCGTGAACAACCAGGTGGCGTTCACCACGGACCCCGCGGCGGGGCGGTCTTCCAGGTACTGCACCGACGTGGCCAAGGCGCTCGACATTCCCATCTTCCACGTCAACGGGGACGACATGGAGGCCGTCGTCCACGTCTGCGAGCTCGCCGCTGAGTGGCGCCAGAAGTTCCACTGTGATGTCGTCGTCGACATTGTTTGCTACCGCAGGTTTGGCCACAACGAGATCGACGAGCCCTCTTTCACTCAGCCCAAGATGTACCAGGTTTGCTTCCCTGCTTTCCCGAACGATCTCCCTATTTGCCCTTTTTTTTTGTTTTCAACTATACAGAGTAGCCATTTGAAACTACTACTTGATTAGCAAAATAGCCAAAGTTGTAAGCTTTCAGCAAGATAGTCGCAAACTTACATTGTCATTTGTTTTTATACCGTCGTTACAAATTTTGACGCTGTATATAAAAGCAATTTACCACTTATTGAAGCCAGGTACTTGCACGTACTTTTTGTCAAATTTTGCTATTTCACTAATTATAAACAAACGTAGTCTAATTTGCAGATCAATTATTTGTTGTTGTTGTTGTCTCTGTGGAGTTTTTGGAATTCATGGATTTTGTTTTTGGTTTTCAGGTTATCAGGAACCACCCCTCGGCTCTCACGATCTATCAGAACAAGCTTTTGGAGTTGGGCCAGGTGACGTCCGAGGAGATTAATAGGATACAAGAGAAGGTCAGTTCGATACTGAACGAGGAGTTTTTGGCCAGCAAGGATTACGTTCCTCAAAGACGGGACTGGCTCTCTTCCCATTGGTCTGGATTCAAGTCCCCCGAACAGATTTCGCGTATTCGCAACACTGGGTAACTCTCCATTTCCCTCTCCCTCTCTATCCTCATCGGACCATTTGATTGACCGACCATCGAATTGTGTGCAGCGTAAAGCCGGAGATTTTGAAGAACGTGGGGAAAGCGATAACCACGCTGCCGGAGAGTTTCAAGCTTCATAGAGCGGTGAAGAAGGTTTACGAGCAGCGTGCGCAGATGATCGAGAGCGGCGAGGGCGTCGATTGGGCGCTCGGAGAAGCCCTTGCCTTTGCGACGCTTGTCGTGGAAGGAATTCATGTGAGGCTGAGTGGTCAGGACGTTGAGAGAGGAACGTTCAGTCACCGTCACTCTGTGCTCCACGATCAGGAGAACGGAGACCAGTATTGCCCTCTCGATCACGTTATCATGAATCAGGACGAGGAAATGTTCACAGTCAGCAACAGGTAAAACTGGATATACTGATTCGATTCTTTTATTACCTGTAGTGTATCCGTATTTGTCAGAATTTTATATGACCTGAAAGAAAAGTCATAACGGAGCTGCAAAGCTCGATTAAGACATCAACCAAATCAGTGGATACAATATTTTCCTAGTATTATGACATTGTGTCTTCAAATATGAATTTAGCCTCTAACATTGTATCACTTCTAGTATAAAATGACCCATTTTGTCTCACCGTTTGCAGTTCACTCTCGGAGTTTGGTGTTCTTGGATTTGAATTGGGTTACTCGATGGAAAATCCAAACTCCTTGGTTCTCTGGGAAGCCCAGTTCGGGGATTTCTCCAACGGTGCCCAGGTTATATTTGATCAGTTTTTGAGCAGCGGAGAGGCCAAGTGGCTACGGCAGACTGGGCTTGTTGTCTTGCTTCCTCATGGTTACGATGGTCAAGGCCCCGAACATAGTAGTTCAAGACTCGAGCGTTTTCTTCAGGTAAAATCTGAAACTCCCAAGACAACATTTGTCCTCTTTTTTCAGAATTTTATGTTGAGTCGGCGGTCCCTTGTTTTGTCTCAGAGCTGATTGATCTTGCATCCCTATACCTGACCTCGATTTTGTTGTGCGCTGATATATTTGAAACTAATTGTAAAGAAAAAACAGCAAAAGTTTGAAGTTTTTAGCAAAATAGCCAAAGTTACTTTTTTCTATGTTTTTTTTCACTATGAACAAAATAATAATATTGGCCCATGTATATAAGAAATTTACCACGGTCAAAAAAATTATTGATGCATGGTACTTTGCACATTGTTGAAAGTTTTGGCTATTTCACTGATGCTATTTTGCAATTCCATTGTTTTTTATTTATTTTATTTTTTATTTTTTTACGTCAATTCCATTGATTTCAATTGGCTATGTTGCTAGATCACATTTATCCACTTTTTTTTTTCTTCCTTTCTTCAGATGAGCGATGACCACCCTTTTGTGATTCCTGATATGGACCCAACTCAAAGGAAGCAAATTCAGGAATGCAATTGGCAAGTTGTCAATGTCACTACCCCGGCTAATTACTTCCACGTTCTGCGTCGCCAGGTGAACCAAACTGGCTTTGTTTCTTCTCTTACATCACTTTACGACCTATATTATAAAGCTGTTTTATTTATTTATTATTATTTTTTATTGCAGATTCACAGGGATTTCAGGAAGCCCCTGGTCGTGATGTCCCCTAAAAACCTGCTGCGGCACAAGGAATGCAAATCAAATCTCTCAGAGTTCGATGATGTACAAGGTCACGAGGGTTTCGACAAACAGGGAACGAGGTTCAAGCGCCTCATAAAGGACCAGAACATGCACTCTGACCTCGAGGAGGGAATTAGGCGTCTGGTTCTCTGCTCTGGCAAGGTGCGACGATCTTACTTTACGTATTTGTGTTTTGAGCCGTAAGAAACGGTGTCTCATCGAACTAAGAAGTTCAAATGTGCAGGTTTACTACGAGCTCGACGATGAGCGCAGAAAGAAGGAAGCAAAGGACATTGCGATATGCAGAGTCGAACAGCTTTGCCCATTCCCGTACGACCTCATCCAGCGAGAATTGAAGCGATACCCAAGTATGGAAATTCCATCCCTATTTCACTTTTTTATTTTTATTAATATCCCCCGAGTTTTATTGAAATGCTTCAATCATATCTTGCACTTTAAGTTTATTGCTAAATCAACCTTTTGTTTTATCAACGGTTACAAAAATATCTTTTAATCAACATATTAGTTGACTTTTCCTTATAAATTTACCCGTATGGCAGTTCTCTCGTACATAATTTTTTGGGGTTAATTTTGCTTCCGAACAAATGTTTTATAAATCTTTTTGGTCAACCAAAATGTTTTTAAGAATGAATAAAACATAATTCGAGGGAAGAATTGCCATGGTGTTTAAAATGCGAGAACGTGTGATTGACATCTGAATAAAACACAGAGGATATCAATTATATATTCCCAATAATAATAAACAAGCAACAGTTTCTGTAAAGCCCAACTAAAAAGCAGCTAGTTGCAGATTAAGAAGAGACCATTATGAAAATCTCATGTTCTTTGTCGTGTCCAGATGCGGAGATTGTGTGGTGCCAGGAAGAGCCGATGAACATGGGTGCGAACAATTACATAACTCCGCGTCTCGCCACAGCAATGAAGTCATTGGGAAGAGGGTCCTTTGACGACATTAAGTACGTCGGACGTGCTCCCTCGGCCGCCACCGCCACCGGCTTCTACACCGTCCACGTCAAGGAACAATCCGAGCTCGTCCAGAAAGCTCTGCAACAAGACCCCATTTCGCTTCATTAGACGAAAAATAAATTTAAAGAATACCCTCTTCTCTTCTCTTCTGAAATGGAGAGCTAAAATAAAGATTAAACAAAGAGTTTTTATTTTTATTTTTTACTATTATTTATTTATAAATTTTCATTGCAAAAGGCCCTAAATATTTGGATTTAAGGCTGTTCTTCTGTCTATCAAAATTTTATACAGAGTCACTGTTGTGGTTCATGCACAGTTCGATAACGTCTCGGATTTTAGAGTTTTTGGTGGTTTCTTTATACATTTTTCCTTCCCGCGCAAGTGTTTGGAGAAAGTATAATAATGTAAAAACACGTTTGTGGATGGCGTTTTATTCTCCATTACATATTTTTGTTTTGTTTTTTGTACGGACTCCATTTCATATTCTAATTTTGCAATTGCTTCGCTATTTATGTCACGATTGATTGCTTATGACCATCAACCTAAATATCAAGCAAAACAAACACCAGAGCAAAGATTAGAATATAAATTAATAAAGTAAAAATAACAGTAGAACTTCGACATATAAAGTATAATTTTTTTTTTAATTGTTGATCTTTGACTTATGGACTTATAGCTCGCCCGATCAGATCCTATTCGATAACTAATCGCATTATATTGCTGATGTGGTAGTCAGTGACTCCCTAGTCCCTACAATTACTTATTTTCATTTCAAAAAAATATAAAATTTACTCCTTTTATTTTTATGAACTATCGCAAATGTATTGTTTGTTTAACACTTTATCATAGAGATCTGTAACATAATAGTCAATAATGACATCTTTTAAAATAATAGCTAAATTATTAATTTATTAAGGGAAATAGCCAACATTAATCAAAATCTTAATAATGCTTTTTCCTCAAATTAACATCTTCTTCTACCATTTTTAACAAAGAAGTCTCTGAATCTCACCACGTTCTTGTTCACCGGGACGTTTTCGACGTAGATCTTCCTCGACGAAGCTGATCCGACGGATGAGGGAGGGCCGAGGGAGGCAGATCTAGTTCTTCTCCGGTGAGATCGAGTGAGAAATTTGTTGCTTTTTTTTTTTTTTTTTTTTTTTTTTTTTTTTTTCCGAAGGTCGCAAGTCCAATTCTGCGTATTAATTATGATGATCCTCCTCCGAAAATGATCTCGAGCATCGGCGAGTCCCGCGGTTGGCTGATCTGACCGTTCGAAAGTCGCAAGTCAAGTTTTGCGTATTAATTGTGATATTTAATCCGATTATCTGTGAAGGTTAATCAGATTAACGCCGCGTGGGTTAATATGATTGTTGTTCGGTCCTTTGACGAGTCAGGTCGAGCTCGACGTGAGTTCGGAGTAAGGAGTTCGTGAAGTTTAGAGTTTTGAGCTTCCGTACAATGGAGGAACCGAATCCGGCGGTCTCGATGCTGTCAAGTCTTTGAAGGCCGATAGAGACGATGTCGAAGCTCTGGAGTTACAAATTTCGATTTGACGGAGTTTCTAGGGTTGAGGACGTTGAATACGTTGCTGTAGAAGGGTATAATTGGTATATTGTATTGTTGGATTTGAGTTTGGGCTATTATTTTAAAAGAGGGGCCTAATATGGGCTAGATAACTAGCCCGCCCTTTATCATAGCTCGTCCATTTTTTAGTGTTTATTACATATAGTTGGAGAAAATGATAACTATCTTCATTCTCAAGATGTTCTGATAGCTTCGCGTTTTGATTAGTAGTGAAATTATAATGCTAGTTATGTTTCATAAGGATATTTTCCATTGTTACTTGTGTGTGCGTGAATTGTGATTTCACTAATATATAATTTTTTTTTAAAATTGCACGAAGCTTCCATTAAAATTGGGATAAAATACCCATGAATACATGTGAATAACATCTTAGTACAAGGTATATTGTAGACCTAAATCGTAATGAATCCACACACTAAATACAAGTGTTATGCCGTTATTTTCACATGGTGTAAATAACACCCCGAGAGCAAAAAAACGAAACATCAAGCCCATACACAAGGCCCAAGCCTACAAGCAAATTCACGCGCCAAGCTCCGAGTCAACTCTCATGAAATGTCTTTCAAAAGACTCTCAAAGAATGTTTTCAAGCTAGACTTCTTGACAAATCTTCAAGACAAAACCACAAAAATGACCACCCGGTCGGCCAAATAAAATGACCACCCAGCCGGCCAAAAAAGAAGACCATCCGGCCATCTTCACTCGGCCAAAATCACCCGGTTGTCTTCACTCGGTCAAGATCACCCGGTCATCTTTACTCGGCCAAAATCTCCCAGTTGTCTTCACTCGGTCAAGATCACCCGGTCGTCTTTACTCGGCCAAAATCACCCGGTTGTCTTCACTCGGTCAAGATCACCCGGTCATCTTCACTCGGCCAATATCACCTGGTCATCTTCACCCGGCCAAGACCACCCGATCATCTTCACTCGGCCAAGACCACCCGGTCATCTTCACTCGGCCAAAATCACCCGATTATCTTCACTCGGTCAAGATCACCCGGTCGTCTTCACACGGCCAAGATCACCCGGTCGTCTTCACACGGCCAAGATCACCCGGTCGTCTTCACTCGGCCAAGACCACCCGGCCATCCCCACCACCTAATCAAGTACTTTTCACCAAACTATAAATACCCCATTCATTCACACCACCACTTTCTCTCTCTGGAAAACATAGAGACAAGTACAAATCGTTTACCAAAAACACAATACAACACGACTAATGTTGAGCGTCGGAGAACGCGCCGAGGGAAAACCCTCCGCGTCCCTCTAGATTCACGTTTTCTTGTGGTTAGGTGAAAGTGCATGCAAGGATTCAAACACCCGACGAAGAGCGCGAAGAACGTGGAAGATTCGAAGACCCGGAGACTCGAAGATCCGAAGACCCGGACGCTAGAAGATCCGAAAAACACGAAGAACACAAACACGACGAGAAGAGAAGAACTTCACAAAACTCAACCTACGTGCAGTCATAGGGTCCGGCCCTAGATCGAACCACGGACGGTTCTTAGTGTTAATCCAAAAACGCGATTAACAACAAGTGATCGCTCATCTCGTGGATGCTTCCGACAAATGGAAGAACAAATAACACATTTAAAATCGAGCACACATAAGATCTTTCAAAATACCCGTAATGGTTGATGGAAAAGATCTCTTAGAGAAGTTTCATAAAATGCATTGCATTAAATTTCTCCAATCGAGCCCACTAGTATATAGAATTTAAATGTACTCAACTCAACTTCTCTTAGAGAAATTTCATAAATTGAGAAATTTCATTAAATGCATGCAATATTGCATGAAATTAGGAAAAATTAGCCCGTAAAAAAAATGGAGAATCGATCTTGGTAGGAGTAAAAAAAGGGGTTTAAACTTTTTTTGGACATTTTTTGAAAAAGTCAGAAATAGGACAAATGAATTACAAGAAAAGAAAGGAATTAGATTAAAATTCAAACTTGGCCCACAAAATCGTACTCGGCCCACTTCCCATTTTCTCTTTTCCCTTACCCCTCTATTCGCCACATCATTTCAGTCTTCTTCTTTCCTTTCTTGTTTTCCCCAAATCTTTCTTCTTCTTCACTAGGCAAGAGAGAGAGAGAGAGAGAGAGAGAGAGAGAGAGAGAGAGAGAGAGAGAGAGAGAGAGAGAGATAGGAAAATCAAACTAAAAAACAACTGTCCAACTTCCTTCTCAACTTCCCGTAGTCGATGCATTTGGCTTCGCCGACCCACTCTTGTGTTTCATCTTCTTCACCCTCATTTTTTCGCCGATTCTAGATGAAGACTAAGTCTTGTACACCATCCAAACATCCTCTAAAGCCAAACCCTAACCCTAGAAAGAGGACTCATCCTCAAACACCCACAAAAAATCTGCCAATGACGAATGCATCCCCGCGTCGGATTTCATACATGGGTTCTGACGCCTATGTGTTGGTCGAGAATATTGGTCGACCAACAAAGAACATGAAAACGAGGGCGACGAAGAAGCGGAAGTTTTCTGCGCCGAAGCACACTTCTGGAAAGGTCAGAAAATCGGGGAAGATGAGGCGTTACTCTTCTGATTTAGACATGAATGCCTTTGATCTGGCGCCATGCAAATCAGAGACCTCTAAAAAGGTGAGTTTTTTAACCATGAATTTGTATTTAAGCCGTTGTAGTTCTAGATTTTTGTTTTGCTTATTTTAGTTAGTTTGATAACTATTGTCTATTTTCGTGACAACAATGAAAACTTTTGGTGTTATCGTGGACTTTGTGTTTGATGAAAGCTGTTAGTTTGACTTTAATTGTAAATTTTGTGGATTTTTGTGACAATAAAAAGTGTTAGTTTGATGTGTGATGTTCATTGACAAATAATTTGATGTGCGGCAACGATATCGACGAAGGTATCCATTCAATTTCCACGGAAACTTGGACGCAAAGCCATGTTAAAAAACTCTTGTTTTGGGTAGTTCCTAGACAAGCGTTGTACCACCAAATCATCAAGGATTATCAGTCACTTGGTTTTAAAATCGGGATATTTTGATGGGGCTGGTCCGTCAAATGAGCCTTTGGTAATGGAGATTAGTGGACGACCAAAGAAATTCACAAAAGACCATTTCATATTGATCACATGATTGAGGTTTGATGAGAACTACAGAGATCAGTCACCACCATACGAGAATGTGGTTGAGAAAATGGCTTTATCAAGTCACATTATGCAATGGCGCTTTGGGTGAAAAAAAAGGGATCATTGCTTCCGTCATTGAGACTAGCAAAAGTTGGTCAGATGAGAGGAGAGTGAGACTACTTCTGCTACACTTTCTGTACAACGTCCTCCTTGCGACCGAGAAGAGTGTCAATCTGCCATCCGATAACTACATCAAGATGGTGGACAATCCGGAGGTGTTCGACAACTATCCACGGGGCAACGTAACGTGGGACTTCTTCTTGGAGTCTAAGAAGGGCTTTGTCACCAAGGGGAAAAACCATAAAAGCCAGAAACAACTCTAAAGTCCACTTGTCGAGTTTTTACTCCCGCTCTAGATTTGGAGCTACGAGTGTATCCCTCGATTCGTGATTTATGACTTTGCTAGAATACTTGATGAGCATGCAACTCCATTGATGAGGCAATTGGGTACTAAACCAGGAAAGGTCTACGAGTCCCAGCTCAAAAAAATTCGATTTCAAAAGGTATGATTACATTTGATAAGAACATGCACCTTTAATTAACTTTGAGTCTTATTCTAATTTCATTATTTGTTTTTCCAGATTGAGTTCAATCCCATAGATGGTGAGGTAGAATATGCGTTGACTATGGTGCGAACCTCCAGATCTGAGAAGAAAGGGAAGATAAAAGAATATGGAGGCCCCCTCGTCAAATCATGAGGTAATGGTTTTGTGAATTTGTTCTCATCTATTTTAATTAATTTTGTGACAACAAAATCGCGAATTCCAGTGGTTACGTGACTTTCTTGTCACAAAACTGTTGGATTTCGTGATTTTGAAATCTTACTTTGTTGTAACGAAACCACTTGATTCGGTGAATTTGGTGAAATATTACTTAGTTGAATTTTTTTGTGCAACATAGTCACGAAACCTAGTGGTTACGCGACTTTGTTGTCATGAAACTGCTTGATTTTGTGACTGGTGAAATCTTACTTAGTTGAAATAATTTCGTGACAATAAAGTCACAAAACAGTTGATTTTATGACTTATTCTCACTAATTTTAAATTATGTTGTGAGATGAAAGTCACGAATTCCAGTGGTTACGTGACTTTGTTGTGCGAAGTACACGTTGACGTGTAATCTACAGATCCTTCATTACTGGGCATACGAGGATATCCCAGAGATAGGGATGAGATTTAAGGCAAGCCAAGGTATTCGAGTGCCCATGATGCATTCGTGGTCCAACAATGTGGTCATAATGGGCTAAGACATCGAGGCCGTCCTTAATAAAAAAAACGGTAACTTCTTTTATGTTAACATTTATAAAATTAATGTTAAACTATTTAAAAAAATTAATAATTGTTTTTGGTTTTGTAGGTGGGCTTCTTCATATGCTGAGACCAATGACAGCAGAGAAAGAATTTTTCACTCTCCTCGAGATGTAGACGAGCAAATGTCTATATCTGCTAGACATCGAGGGAGAAGAAGCGACGGAGCCGCGCAATATCAATGAAGAAATAGATCTAGTTACGATTGCCGCGGAGGAGGCCGATGTCCTCGTCGAAGACTTCGACGATGAACATATGTTAGATTGGCAATTTAATTTAAGTTTTAAGTTAGATTTTGAAATTTAATTTAAGTTTCAAGTTAGATTTTTAAATTTAATTTTTAAGTTAGATTTTTAAATTTAATTTTAGTTTTAAGTTTGAAGTTAATTTTAAGAAATTTAAACGTATATACTTAGATTTGTAAAAATTTAATTTAAGTTAGATTTAAATTTCATTTAAGTTTTGTGACAAGTTTTAAGTTCAAAACATGTCTAAAATTGTTGACAAGTTTAGATTTTTTGACAAGTTTATATGTTTATATTTGGTGACTTTTACATGCAGATTCGCATGTGAGAGAGGCTGAACGTCGTCTTAACGGACGTGACGGGCTTGCCTTTGGGTGACGTTCCCACGACCCAAGTTGATGGGTCGCGATGTTGTCGCCGTAGCCCTCCTCCTCATCTTTCTTCTTCTTCTTCTTCTTCTTCTTAGAAGGCGGCGTCTTCATCACCCAAGCCGTCTTCTTCTCAGCGGCTATCTTCGAAAAAGCTGCATGCTTCTTCATCTCAAAGGGCGCCGTCTTCGTCGAAGCGGTCTTCTCAAAGGCCGTTGTCTTCCCCTAGGCCGTCTACTTCGTCTTCGAGTTCGTCGTTCAGACGTTCCAAACAAATAACTTCCGCTCACAAAAGCGCTTAAAAGGAAAAGCGGAGAGGCACAAAAAACTCCAACACGTGTAGAACGGCAAGTGCGACAGAAGACGACACATTGAGACGCATTCACAGATCCGACGAAGCCGAACTACGCAGAAAAGCGGATCCGTCGGTTCAACCCATTGAATGAGTCGAAGGATAAGGATTTTAATCCTTTCGTGAAGTGGATGCGGACGTCGAAGTGGAATGACAAATTCATGGGTTTTGTTTGCCTCAAGAATCGCGAGCTTCACCTGATTTCTTCACGACGTTGTTGGAGTCCACGAAATGGCTAAGCGATTCGATACGTTAATTATTTGTTATGATTAGCATTCTCATTTAATTTAAAGTAAATTATGTTTGTTATTTCGCAGCATATTGACGCCAGTCTGTGAATGCTTCATCGTCGCCAACGACAACTCGACGGATATCGGCAAGACGTCTGAATCATTGATTGTGGGTGGGTCCACCACGTCTACCGCCCATTCATGATGGAAGAAGCGAACAAGAAGAAGGTCATCGAACTGGGGACGAAGGCCGATGCCGTGGAATGAGATATGAGGGCAGTGACTACCCAATGACCGGGTACAGAGACGCCGATGTTTTGCCGTGGACGGGTACTCGCGAGATCTTCTTCATCGTCAACTTCAAGAACCTTCATTGGTTCACATTCCGGCTCGACAGCGAGGAGATGAGCATTACCGTCCTCGATTGCCAAAATGACCTCATGCAGACGACGGGTAGTCACATGGACTTTGACGAGATGATGAAGGTACGTAAAAGTTTATTTATAGTTATTAACTCGTTTATTAACATTTGTAGTTAATAAGATTATTATGTTTATTTATGGTTATTAACATGTTTATTTATGGGTTGTTAAGATGTTTATTTATGCAGAATTGGACTCGAGATCTACCTAGGATTATGGCCATGGGTGGTTTCTTCAGCGACCATCCTAAATCGTATCGGGAGCTGAACGAGGGCGAAATTTTATTCCATCCTCTGACATGGCTAGTCGATCAGACGGGTCCCACAATGTCTTGTAAGGTAAAAAAAGTTTAACAGTTTTTAAGTTTAAAAAATGTTTACATTTTTTTTACAGGTTTTAAGTTCAAAACAAGTTTAGATTTTTTAATAAGTTTTAAGTTCAAACAAGTCTAAAATTTTTGACAAGTTTTATTGACATGTTTAAAATTTTTGACAAGTTATTATACTAACCAAGGATTGACTTCCCGGGGGTTCCGGTCGGGTTCCCCCGAATCGGAGGTTACCGGGACGGGACATGCAGAAACCGTTCCCGTGAACCAAACCCGGTCGAATCCCGGTCGAACCGGACGGGAACCCTCTGGACCGGATCCCGTTTCCCCTTTAAATATTTTGCTCCTCATTTCGCGAAACCCTACTGTCCCGAGCTTGAAATCAGAGGATCCCGTCCCGGCCGAATCCCGTTTCTTCTCTTCGTCATTTGCTCAAATCGCGAATCTCGGTGTTTTTGGTGTGCATCCCGCCGGATCCCTCTCAGTGGATGCCATTTTTATCCAGATCCCGGGGAACCCGAGAGGTATCATCCGAGTTTTTCATTTTTTAGGATTTTTTTCAATTTTTTCTTATGAATTGATGATTATTGTGATGATATTGTTGAATTTTAATTAATTTCGAGATTATTTGATTATTGTTATGATGAAGTTGAATTAAAATATTGATTACAATTAATTTGATGATTATTGTGATGGTTATGTTGATTTTTGTCATATGAATTGATGATTATTGTGATGATATTGTAGAATTGTAATTAATTTCGAGATTATTTGATTATTGTCATGATGATGGTCTTGAAATGTTGAATTAATCTTCATTAGATTATGAATTGATGATTATTGTCATGATTAAGTTGAATTACTTGAAATGTTGATTAAAATAAATTTGATAATTATTGTGATGGTTATATTGAATTGAAATTAATTTGATGATTGTTATGGTGATTTGTGAATATGTGGAATTGAAATGATTATGATTATGAAGTATGACGTCCGACCCGGCATACACGTATTGCGAGCCTGTCGAAGGTTGACCGAATGCAATAAAATGCAAATTTTGCGGGTGCATCATTGACGGTGGTGGAATCACTCGTGTGAAAAATCACTTGGCGAACATAGAGAAGACAAAAAGTGTGAAGATGTGCGACAAGGTTCCTCATGAAGTACATGAGGAAATGCGGGAGTTACTCTACGTACGCTCTCAAAAGAAAAAGGAACGTGAGAGTTTGTGTGAGTCGATGAGAGCTGACCTCCGAAAAAGTTTAGGGGACTCTGACGAAGAAATATATGAAGGTCCCGGTGGATCTTCGGGGTCCTCTGATCCAAGAAGATCGCACTCCGAGATCAAGAGGTTGGCCAAAGCCGTCGACCGATTCTTCATTCACGAGTGACGAGACACTCAAGACACTCCACGTATAATTAATTACTAATTAGTGTGCTTTATATTTTGTCGTACGTGTTGTAATCAAGGTTTGACTTTATGTTGAATTTTATCTTGGTTTGAACTTTGTGTTTTATATTTTGTCGTACGTGTTGTAATCAAAGTAATTTAGTTTTGAAAAATATGAAAACTTTGAAAAAATATGTTTATTTTTGCAAAATAGTTGTCTGAATACCCCTCGAGTTCCTACATTTTTTTCCGGTTTCCTATGCGGTACCGGTTTCCTACCGGTACCGGTTTCCTTTTCTTTGTTTGAATCCCTCTCGGTTTCCTCTCCGGTACGCGGTATCCCCCCAAAATTGGGGTCCCGGTATGGTAACGGTAACTGTAAGGCTATCCTTGATACTAAGTTGTTTGTATTTTTTTTGTAGCGGTGATTGCGGGATGTTTGCAGCGAAGTACGTCGAGCACCTAGTACTGAAAGAATCGTTTGACACACTTCAAGGTGCACATATGAGAACGTTCCGGAAGAAATCGTTTGTAATGGTGGATGTTGTTTTAATTTTTTTGGGTATGTAATAGTAACTTATAATCATATTTGAAGTTAAAAACATGTTTAGATTTTTTTGACAAGTTAGAAGTTCAAAACATGTTTAGATTTTTTTACAAGTTTAAAGTTCAAAACATGTTTGGATTTTTTTGACAAGTTTTAAGTTCAAAACATGTTTAGATTTTTTTGACAAGTTTTAAGTTAAAAATATGTTTGGATTGTTTAACAAGTTTTAAGTTCAAAACATGTTTAGATTTTTTGACAAGTTTTAAGTTCAAAACAAGGTTAGATTTCTTGACATGTTTTAAGTTAAAAACATGTTTGGATTTCTTGACAAATTTTAAGTTCAAAACTTGTTTAGATTTTTTGACAAGTTTTAAGTTAAAAACATGATTATATTTTTTGAGAAGTGCAAAGCATGTCTTCAAAATGAACATGTAAGTCAAATAAACGTTAAACTTTTTAAACCTATAAATTAAAATAACACCATGTCTAAAGTTTTTAAAAATAAGCTATTCGTCTAATCTTTTGAAAATAAATTCAGAAAACAAAAAACATCAAAATTCTAAAAATAACTCCAAGTGCATGTCTTTCTGTTATGTCCCCCCTACCATCACATTTCCCTCATTTTCGGTGGATAACAACATTTTCACATTCAGATGGGTATCGATTGATCCTCCTTCTTCCTTGTTTACTTTTCTTCGGTCGACCAGCTTGGTTCTTTTCAACTGGTTCCGCAACCTTCATGTCTTTTTATCTCATCTGGGACATTCCATTGTTCTTCATTGTCAACTGGATATTTGGTTTCCTTGTACATTTCAATCCACGTCTCCTTCAAATAAAAGTGACTACATAACGAGTACACATCGACGCCTCGATGTCGGGCTGAGGCGATGGAATGCTCGCACGGGATAGTCAGTTGTTGTTGTCAATAGTGCCCACAAGAAGAGTATTAGTGTCTATTTATGTACATTTGGTGTAATATAGTCTCACGAAGACTCTTGCTTGTAACTCCTGAATAATTAATAAAAGTTGAAACGTTCATTCATTCTTCCTTGTCTGTTTGAAGCTTTATGATAATCTATAGTCTTTAGTCCTTAAACAAACCTAACAACATATGAAGAGACAAATGTAGATTTGCATGAACAAACTCTTCATGGTTTGCTTAAAACTGCATATTCACAATCTAAGGATCAAATGATTATTGATCTCAGTATGATTGTTCGGAGAATCTATGATGTCTGGTTATGGGACATTGAGAGTTCGAGATTCTATACTTCTTCTAGGTATCTTCTGAAGGTACTAAATTGACCAGTGCACTTCTAGAGATAGAATAAGAACAAACCATTTAACCTCTTATGTCTCGAAGTCACTACGTATGAATTGCATTATGCTTACCTCAATCCTGAAATGAGACATGTCATTTCATAGCTTACGTATTCTCATTTGAGAAAGTCAGAGTTCGGATTCACTATGTGATTCTGAACAGGACCTATTGGTGAAGTACTAAGTTATGAAGATGTTATGAGTAACTTTGTGAAGATCTCATAGATATGGAATTCATGTACAAGATTGCTGAAATGCAATGTATATCACCTCATACTTTGTTCCTTGGAATGTAAATAAATGAACTAGCCAGTGTCCAAATTGAGTCATGACTCTTTTGGATGAATCAATGTGATTTGTTAGCTCCTCGTCAATACATTGCTTCTAACTTATTCACAAGCGACAAAGGAGTTGAGGAAATAACAGCTAGAAGGGTAAAATGGTATTTTTTCCACTCATCACAATTAAGTTAAATTCTTGAGTAGAAAATAAATTCATTTGAACCGAAAGATTATCAGTGTCAACTCTTTAGTGGAGTCAGTTGACATTAAGCCAAACTTGGAAAAAGTTTGTGAACTTTTGAGTCCAAGTATGTTAACTCAAGCTTTGTTCGTTTGGATCCACGAGGTCACTGTCACAAATCATATCGAGTAGGAATAGTTAAACTAGAAGCTAAGTCAAAACAAGAACTAGACAAGTTTTACAAAAATTGTCTAAAGGGTATTTTTGTCTTTTTGGACATATGACGAAATGAATGTCAATAATTTTTTTTTCACATTGTCATATGATGACAAATGAAACTATATCACACGGCCAAGTTAAAGTTAATTGGACCTTGAGGATTAATTTAATTTCATGGGTTTTTCTTGTGTTGTCATGAACAAATGAAGAAACATCTAGAAGCTCATTCTTGATGCCCCTTGGCCGTCCAAACAAGAGGGAAAGAGAGACCAATTTTGTGCATGATGTATGTAGATTCCTGCCAGAAGAAAAAGAGGAAACAAATTTCCTCTATAAGGAAATAGGGTGGGCGGCATACACAAGGAAAGAGAGAAGCAAAATAAAAGAGGAAACAAATCCAAGGCCTTCTAGAAGGTGATGTTGGCCGTGTGACTTAATAGGATGAAGGGAAATATTTGCTCATGAATATGTGATATTCTATAGAAGAGAAAACTACCTTGTTGAAGGAAATTCCTCATATAAATAGGGCCATCATTCTCATTGTTTTCTCATCCCAAAGTTTTAGAGATTGAGAGCTTCTCTCTCTAGAACCTCTTGGCCGCCCCCACTCCCTCTCTCTCTCTCTAGTTCTTTTCGTTTTTTGTTTCGGCACTTAGGTCTACATTTGGCACTTAGGTCCACATTTGACCTAGTGTTTTAGCTCTTCGACTTGTTCTTGAGTCGTCGTGTTTAAAAGTGCCCAAACACTTATTCCTTCTTACCTCGAGTGATTTATGTAATAGAAACTTTCGTGGTTGCTCGAGTTCCCGAAGAACGAAGAAAGACGAGCTGCGTGGGGAGACGAGCGATTCAACCTCCACAAGCTTCTCAACGATCAAGCTTCATAAAGGCTAGTAGACTTTTAGCGTTTTCCAAGAAAGAAAGCTCTGGCCCATCGATCGAAACGAACTTCTTCGAGATACTTTGTCATCTCGACATCTTTCCGTCTCAACTGTCTAAAATTAGCTTCAAAGACTGTTTTACTAAAGACATAAGCAGCGTCGTACAATTCATAGCGGCAATGATCTGTTTTGAACTTATGTTGGACATTCAATTGTAAATTATGGTAACATGCTCCATGAGGGATACCAGGAAACACAACTTCGACACCATTTATGATGCTAATAGAGAAGAAAGCGTACTTGAATTTGTCACAATCTCACACAAAGTCGGTTAACGTCCCGGGATTCTTTAGCTCCAACATGTATAACCAAGACAGTAACTTTTGATAGGATTGTTTCGGTGTACCTCGCACGTACCCTATAGCTTTCTTTTTGGATCTCCAAGCTTTCGAATACGATATGTTCACACCCCATCTTGTCTTGGCTTCTTCCCTGACGTTATGCGCCGAATACTCCACCACAGAGCTAATGGAGTACTTGTCTCTAAATATGTGACCGATGACCCACAGTGCAGCTCCTCGATGACCCTCTGTTCAAACGACATGCGCACATGAGTGTTTACTCTCGTACGACGTAATCTCTCACATATCAGACCATTGCACGACACCCCTCAGCCTCCATGTGCATTTTTCATCTTTGCATAGAAGACACCATCTCCTTTTCGAAGAAGATTTCACTTCAAATTCGAAATTATGTTTTAAAGCGTACAAGTGGATATGTTTCTTCAATTCCTTCTTGCTCTCAAACTGTTGCCCAATATATATTTCTTCTAAGCTTCTGGTTATTTTCAAAGGTTAGTTAAACAATAAATTATCATATTTCACTTGAAAATTTAAATCTAGATCTTTATTACCTGTAGCAGAATGACTTGGATAATGACTCGGTTCTTCTTTCACAACATCTTCGGCGGTGAACTCGGACGCTTTCCATGAATAAGGCGCGATTGGTGGTCCGATTATCAGAGGCTCACGCGACGGTTGACAGTGACCCGATGGTACTGTAGAATTTTCCCCAAACTCATCATATTCTTCCAGATTAACGAATTCTTTAAATTCTTCACATCTAACATGGTTATCTCCATCATCTCTATCACTATTGTCTTTATCACCTTCGCCAATATGGTGTTCATCACCTTCGTCATTATTGTGTTCATCACATTTGTCACTGTTGTGGTAATCATCTCTATCACGCATGTACACTTCGTCTACGGCACCATTGTACGCGTTATACAAGTCATCATCACAGCCATCATGTTCGTTTTCGATTATAGGATCATTTTGTCTGTCCTCGATAACAAGAGTATTCAGTCTCTTCTGCGGTTCATTGCGAGACACCTCTCCAACTACCACATCTTTGCCTTTACATACTCCTCAATACGCAATGGGCATTATGATCTGTTTCGTGACCAAACTTACACAAAGTGGAAATATATTACGATTTTTATGTTTCATATAATACGAAACGTCATTATCGTCCTTCAAAATAGCAGGAGCCATCGGAATCGTACCCATTGTGTATGGGACTTCGAGTTTTAAGTCGAATGCGAATTTGTCTACATCGAGCTTCTCGTATATCAAATCACTAACTTTGTGTATGTTATCTCTTTCGAAACTGCGAATCCACGTGTATATAAATTGTTGAACCTCCATAAGTGTTCTTCCTTCTCTCAAGTACCGTTAACCATAATAAAAACTGCAAAAAAACAGCAAAAATAGCTTATGTATCGTACAACATAATACAACAATGCATCGTACAACATCGTATAGCATCGTACAGCATTGTACAACATCGTACAAATCATGAATTTTGTTTAAATTTCATCGTACAAAAAATTTAAATCTCATCATGTCATATTGTATACCATCGTACAAAAAAGTAAACAAATAATTGGCTGCGTAGCCATCTAAAACACTAGCAATTTCATTTTAGCCAACTTTTCGTTAGTTTCCCGTAAATAGCCATCTTGCTTACGTGACAGCTTATTAATTGAATTAGTTTTACATTTTTGACCTTACGCTATTTTAAATAGGCAGTTTTTTTTTTAATTTCGAATTAAATATTGAAACCGAATAGGGAAGTTTTCAAATTTGAAATTTGAATTTTGAGCAGATTTTGAAAGTTCTCAGTCCATTAATTGTTATGTATTTGAAAATTTTCAGCGTTGACTTTAGGTAATTAGTTTCTATTTTCGTTGCAATTCATTATGGATAAAATCTGTAAATATATTCTTCATTCATTGATATTACTTTGTCTTCCATAAATTCATAATTTCCAAAAAATTTCGTGCCCAAAATATTTTCAGAATTTTTTTCAGTTTATTTGCACGATTATACTGTAAATATGCTTTGTATTTACAGTGAATATACTGTAAATATGCTTTGTATTTACAATGAATATACTGTAAATAAGCTTCGTATTTACACGAATATACTGTAAATATGATTTCTATTTACACGAACATACTGTAAAAAAAAAAATTGTTCTTCGCGGAGTCCATAAAAAAAAATCAGAGCCTGCGATTGAAATTAAGCCTTCAATTTTAACCAACAAAAATCAATTTAACAACGTCAATTCATCCAAACCCATCAGACCAAACAGGGAGCACGAGAGAAAAAAAATCAACGACAAAGCTTAACCAAGCAAGAACGATACAATCATTATCGAGAAAGCCCCAATTTTATTGCAATTCGGAACCCAAACCCTTGGGTTCAAGAGATTCACGGGAAATACCTTCTCAATTTGATGAATTCCGACAGTCCTCTTTGATTCCAGCCGAACTCCTCGTCAATCTTTTCTCGGCAACTCCCGGCGACTCCCCAATCCGAGCGCGAGCGGGTTTTGGGTCCGCTCATGACGGGGTGTTTGGTGGTGGTCCGGTCGAGCGTTCTCTTCTTCCTTGAGCTCTCACTCCCTCGATCTCTCTCTCTCGGCTCTCTCTCTCTCTCTCTCTCTCTCTCTCTCTCTCTGCTCTCTTTCATCTTTTTTTTTTTTTGAAAAACAATAAATGAGAGCGGTTGCGTGTGAAGTGTGAACGCAGCTATACGGTTTTAATTACCTCCTCGATTTGCGCGAACATTAATGGCGAAATCTTTGAGATTATTATGTGTAAATGCGCTGATACAAAATGGGCGGGAATAACAAAGGGCAGTCTCGTCCTATTTTCGCTGTAAATAAATCCTCATGGCTATTTACCATTAATTAACAAAATGTGGGCTAAAAATAAATTGCTTATTTTCAGGAAGCTATTTAGCTTAATTATCCGTAAACAAATAATTGGCTGCGTAGCCATCCAGATTTTTGACTATGTACTGCAGATCTAATCGATTTTTATCCTTACATTCTATCATATTCAATCAAAAGTTATTTAAAATGACTAAGTAAGTAATCTTACACATGATTCCATGAAAACCACTTAAGTAGAGAGGATTTGAGAGATAGAGAGAAGATTGAAGAGTTAAAATGAATTTTCTTATTAGGGGTTGGTTGAGGTTTATATGGTCAGAGGGGCATTTTTTTGTCCGTTTTGGGTACAAAAGTCCATTTTAGGATATTTTTAAAAATTAGGGTCTAATCTTGATATTTAATCAACTATTAAGCCCACTTAATGAAATTTCTCAAGAAAATTCCCTTCCTCTCTTTAGCTCAAGATCCGAAATCTATTTTTAATGTTTAGAATTTTAATTTTGAAAATCAAGCAGACTAAGTCTTTGGTCTTTTTCACTATGTCGGTCGTAAACTTTTCTTGGGCCACGTCACATTTTTGGGTCATTTTTTAGTAAATTAGATATCGACGGTTGATTTTTCAATGATCAATCGGTTCTCGAACGTAGGTCTTTTGTTGGTCAATCGAAATCTTGATAGTGGGTTAAATCTGGTCTCTATCTTGGTCATTTACGGGTCAATCCGGTCATAGTCTTTTGCGGATCAATCCGATCATAGTCTTTTGCAGGTCAATCCAATCTCGGTCGTGGATCCTTCGCGAGTCAATTGGGTCTCACTAGTGGGTGTTAGCCAGTAAAATGTATTTTCAAGGATCAATTAGGTCTATACTATACATCTTTCGCATGTCAATCGAATCTCGATAGTAGGTCTTTCATAGATAATTAGGTCTTAGTAGTGGGTCAATCTGATGACAACCGTGAGTCTTTCACGGATCAATCAGGTCTCGTTAATGGGTCTTACAGACAGGGTCAACCAGGTCTTGATTGTAGGTCTTTTGAAGGTCAATCAGGTCTCCATCATTGGTATTTGCGTGTTGATCAGATTAAGATCTTGGGTCTCTGCCAGGTAAGTACGGTCGTGATCATTGGTCTTTCGCGATACAATCGGGTCTCTATTGTAAGTCTTTGACAGATCAATCAAGACTCAGTAATGGGTCTTGCAGACTCGGATTTCGATCGTGAGTCTTTCGTCGATATATCAAGTCTCAATCTTAGATTTTTCATTAATCATTCGGATCTCACTTTTAGATATTTGCGGGCCAATCAGGTCGCGGTACTCAATCTTTCATGTATCAGTAAGGTCTCGGTCTAATTCTTCCACGAGTCAATCTATCTCGATCACAAGTGTTTCACGAGTCAATCAAGTCTCATCAATGGGTCTTTCATGAGTTAATCGGAGCTAACTCTTTGGTCTTTCATGATTTGGTAGATTCTTGATGATAACTATTTTCACAGGTCAATCACGTGTCGATCGTGGGCCTTTCTCAGGATAGTCGCATCTTTTATGGGTTAATTAGGTCTCGGTAGTGGATTTTCACTTATCATTTGGCTCTCAAACCTAGGTCTTTCCCAAGTGAATCACAATCTTGGTACGCCTCGTGGGTCATTCGCATGTCAATCCGATCAGTATTTTGCGAACCTCGATGGTGGATTTTTAGCTAGTAAATCATGTTTCGATCAAGTCTTTCGCAAGTCAATTAGGTCTTCATAATAAATCTTTTCCGGTTCAATTGAATCTCAATGATAGGTTTTCCATAGGAAATAAGGTCTCAGTAACGATTTAATCGAGGCACAATTGTGAGTCTTTAGCGGATCAATTTGGTCTCCTTAATGGGTACTTTGAATGGGGCCAATCCAATATCGATTGTAGGGTATTTCGAAGGTCATTTGGGTTTGGGTCTCGATCATTGGTATTATGCATGTTTATCAAGTCAATGTCGAGGGTCAACTACGGTTCAATCCAATCTCGATCATTGGTCTTTCACAAGTCAATCGGGTCCTATTTGTTGGTCTTTGATGAGTCAATCTGATCTCAGTAATTAGTCTTATACATCTTAATCGGATCTCGATCTTGGTTCTGTAACCGATTGATTGGTTCTCGATAGTGGGTGTTTTGTGAGTCCATCATTTCTCAATTATAAGTCATTCACAAGTTGACCGGGGCTTAGTCGTAACCTTTTTTGGATCAATCAGATCTTGGCAGTGGGTTTTCCCATTGGTCAATTAAGTCTCATTGTAGGTCTTTCGTGGATCAATTGGACCAAACTCGTGGGTCTTACAAGGGTCAATTAAGTCTCAAATGTTGGTCTTTCGGGGGAAATTGTTAGAAGTAACATGGGGTTCCATCTCAAAACCAATTGGTAATGAGTGGAGTAACCCATGAACCTTATAAATGGCCCAAGATCGTAACACCCAACCGATGTGGGACTCCTTGATACACCCCCTCACGCACACAGGCTCAGGCACACTTTGTGGCACAGGCACGGGTAGCGTGAAGTAGGCCCCAGGTAGCCCACAACCGAGAATGGGAGGCCCGCTCTGATACCATGTTAGAAGTAACATGGGGTTCCATCTCAAAACCAATTGGTAATGAGTGGAGTAACCCATGAATCTTATAAAGGGCCCAAGATCGTAACACCCAACCGATGTGGGACTCCTTGATAGAAATCAAGTCTAGAGAGTTTGTCTTTTGTGGGTTAATCGGGCCTCGATTTTAGATTTTTGACTCTCTCGAATCTCGCTGTTTGGTCTTTTCGGGTCGCGACAATCGATCTTTCGTGGTTCAGTTACACCTCAGTGTGAGTCTTCCACGTATCAATCGAGTCTCGATCATATAAGTTTCGCGAGTTAATCAGTCTTGGTAATGGGTCTTTCACAAGTTAATCGGACCTAAGACTTTGGTCTTTCACGATTGGATCAATTCTCAATGATTATTATTTTGCGGGTCAATCACGTGTCGGTCGTGTGTCAATTGGGTCTCGATATGGATTTTCACCTGTCAATCGGATCTCGAATGTAGGTCTTTCACATGTCAATCAGAGTCTTGGTAATGGGTTTTTTTTAGTAAATCTGGTCTTTGTCATTGGTCATTTGTCTCGATCAATCTAGTCATTGTCTTTTGCGTGTCAATCTAGTCTCCGTAGTGGGTCTGTAGTAAGTAAATCGTGTTTTGATCGAATCTTTTGCGAGTCAATTGGGTCCTTTATATAATTCACACGTCGATTGGGTCTCGATTGTAGGTCTTTCTCTTGCAACCGGGTCTCAATAATATGTCAATAGGGTCACAATCGGTGAGTCTTTCTTAAATCAATCACATCTCGCTAATGGGTTTTTCGGATAGGGTCAATTCGGTGTTGATTGTACATATTTCAAAAGTCGATCGAGTCTTGATTATCTATCGATCGTTGGTCTCACAATAAAATAAGATCTCAATCATAGGTCTTCGCGAGTCAATTGAGTCTCGATAATGAGTTTTTCACGACTTTATCAAATCAATCAGTCCTCAATAATGGGCCGTTCACATGTCTATCATGTACTAATAGTCGGTTATTTGCGATATAATTGAGTTTTAGTTGTGGCTATTTTTTGGTCAATTGGGTCTTAGTAATGAGTTTTTACGTTAGTTAATCGAATCAAAATCTCGAGTCTTATAGAGGTCAATTCGGTCACCGTTGGTCTTTCGTGAGACATTCTATTTTAGATTCTCGAGAGTCAAATTTATATCGTGGTTCAATTATGTCATAGTAATGGACCTTTTGTGATTCAGTTATCTCCCAATCTAACTCTTCTACGAGTCAATTGGATCGCGTTCGTATGTGTTCCGAGGATCAATCAGGTCTCTGTAATGGGTCTTTCACAAGTTAATCATACATCGGTCTTGGTCTTTCTCCGGTTGATTGATTCTCAATAATAGGTACTGCGCGAGTCAATCGGATATCGGTCGTGGGTCTTTCGTGACAGCTCGCTCGTGTCTTGTTTGGGTTAATTAGGCCTCGGTATTGGATTTTCTCTCTGATCAATTAGCTCTCGAACAAAAGTCTTTCGTGGGTAAATTTGAGTCTTGATAGTGGGTCTTCTCTGAGTAAATCCGATCTCCATCTTTCGTCATTCGCGAGTCAATCCAGTCACACTCTTTTGCGAGTCAATCCGATCTCGGTCATAAGACTTTCGCACATCAATCGGATCTCGAAAGTGGATCTTTATTAAGTAAATCATGTTAGGATCGAGACTCTTCCGCAAGTCAATCAAACCTCGATTTGGGTCTTTCATGAGTATATCGAGTCGCGATAATAGGTCTTTCACAGGTCGATCGAGTCTTGATGTGGGTCATCCGCATGCAACCAGCTCTCAGTAGTGGGTCAATCGGGTCATAATCGTTAGTCTTTTGCGGATCAATCAAGTCTCGTTAATGGGTCTTTGTAATAGGGTCAATCGGGTCACGATCATTGGTGTTTTGCGTGTAAATCGGGTCAAGATCATGAGTCTATAGCGGGGTCGATCGTTGGTATTTTGTGTATTAATCGGGTCAAGATCATTGGGTCTATAGCGGGTCAATCCGGTCTATATCGTTTGTCTTTCGCGAAACAATCAGGTCCTCAACCGTAGGTCTTCGGGGGGTCATATATATTTATACCATTTAAGTAAATGGTACCACTATTATCATAGTCCCTTGAGATAAGCCTGCAAAGAGAAAAATCGAGGTACAAAGATTTTAACACAATGTAAAAGAATTTCCAAATTTTTTGTTTTTATGAAATGGGCAAAGACACACACCTCAATAATCACGGATGATAAGAGCCACCAACTTGATTCCTTCCAATTATTAACCTCAACTTCAGTGATCCCACCATAGCTCAATGGTAAGCACCTCTACACACACCAAATGATTGCGAGTTCGCTCGCAACATGAAAAATTATCGATAACGAATAAAACAGGCAACCATAATGGACTAGTACTAGCTAGCCACATGTTTTACCACACAATATTCCCACATGCAGAGTCTCTACTCATACCTAGTTTAACACACTTGTTATGGCTGAGATTAACTAGTGCCGAAAAAGTCGGAACACCATAAGCTATAAAAGGCTATGTATTTTAACATGTTACAGACCATGAACCCACACAGAATACAGCCAATATTATAGGATGTGTAAAACATAATATAACCAAGTACCTCATTTAGAGTAACTCTCTTCTCAGCAGCAACAACTTTTCTACGAGTCAATTGGGTCGCCTTCGTATGCGTTCCGCGGATCAATCGGGTCTCTATAATAGGCCTTTCACAAGTTATTCATACATCGGTCTTGGTCTTTCTCCGGTTGATTGATTCTCAATAATAGGTATTGCGTGAGTCAATCGGATGTCGATCGTGGGTCTTTCATGGATCATTCAGCTCGCTCGTGTGTTGTATTTGGGTTAATTAGGCCTCGGTTTTGGATTTTCTCTCTGAT
Organism: Urtica dioica subsp. dioica; assembly: GCF_054948205.1. Classification (NCBI taxonomy): domain Eukaryota; kingdom Viridiplantae; phylum Streptophyta; class Magnoliopsida; order Rosales; family Urticaceae; genus Urtica; species Urtica dioica. The sequence goes on along the minus strand of NC_142767.1, from coordinate 13,231,565 downwards.
CAATTAGCTCTCGAACAAAAGTCTTACTCAGGTCAATTTGAGTCTTGATAGAGGGTCTTCTCCGAGTAAATCCGATCTCAATCTTTCGTCATTTGCGAGTCAATCCAGTCACATTCTCTTGCGGGTCAATTCGATCTCGGTCGTAAGACTTTCGCGCGACAATCGGGTCTCGATAGTGGATCTTTAGTAAGTAAATCGTGTTTCGATCGAGACTCTTCCGCAAGTCAATAAAACCTCGATCTCGGGTCTTTCACGAGTATATCGATTCTCGATAATAGGTCTTTCACTATTCGATCGAGTCTTGGTGTAGGTCATCCGCAAGCAACCAGCTCTCAATAGTGGGTCAATCGAGTCACAATTGCGAGTCTTTCACGTATCAATTGGGTCTCGTTAATGGGTCTTTGTAATAGGGTCAATCGGGTCTCGATCGTTGGAATTTTGCGTATTAATCAAGTCAAGATCATGGGTCTATAACGGGTCTCAACCCTAGGACTTTGGCAGGTCATATATATTTATACTGTTAAAGTAAATGGCACCGACTACAATCATTTGTCCCTTGAGATAAGCATGCAAAGAGAAAAATCGAGGTACAAAGATTTTAAACAGTATAGAAGATTTTCCAAATTTTCTTTTTTTATAAAATGGGCAAAGAAACACACCTCAAAAATCACGGATGATACGAACCAGCAACTTGATTCCTTCCAATTAAAACTGTGCTAAATAGGTACCCAAATTAATGGAGACTATGATCCAAAATAGATAAACGAGTCAGGCAAATTTTAACTCCAAGTTGCAACTCGAAAGCTAAAAGATCTTTACAAATAAGAAAATCAACCTTTTCATGAACGCAGACAATGGACAATGCTGCTCCTTAAATATTTCATTGAACTCCTTGGATAATTATAGATGATATCTTGCCTGAACTTCAGATGTTGGAGCCTGTAGATATACATTGATAGACATCTGTTACAAAAATTAACATAATCGTGCGGGTCAATAACCTCACAATCATGAGTCTTTTGCAGCAGCAGCAACTCTTCTACAAGTCAATTGGGTCACGTTAACAGTTCTTCGAAATAGGGTCAATCCGATCTCGGTTGTAAGACTTTCGCGGGTCAATCGCGTCTCTATAGTGGATCTTTAGTAAGTAAATTGTGTTTCGATCGAGACTCTTCCGCGGGTCAATCAAACCTCGATCTCGGGTCTTTCACGAGCATATCGATTCTCGATAGGACTTTCATAGTTCGATCGAGTCTTGATGTGGGTCATCCGCAGGCAACCAGCTCTCAATAGTGGGTAAATCGGGTCACAATCGTGAGTCTTTCGTATATCAATCGGGTCTCGTTAATGGATCTTTGTAATAGGGTCAATCGGGTCTCGATATTTGGAATTTTGCGCATTAATCGAGTCAAGATCGTGAGTCTATTGCGGGTCAATAGTGAGTCTTTCGCAGATCAATCGGGTCTCGTTAACAAGTCTTTGTAATAGGGTCAATCGGGCCTCAATATTTGAAATTTTGCGTATTAATCGGGTCAAGACCGTGGGTCTATTGCGTCACAATCGTGAGTCTTTCGCTGATCAATCGGGTCTCGTTAACGGGTCTTTGTAATAGGGTCAATCGGGTCTCGATATTTGGAATTTTGCGTATTAGTCAGGTCAAGATCGTGAGTCTATTGCGGGTCAATCGTGAGTCTTTCGCAGATCAATCGTGTCTCGTTAACGGGTCTTTGTAATAGGGTCAATCGGGTGTCGATATTTGGAATTTTACATATCAATCGGGTCAAGATCGTGCGTCTATTGCGGGTCAATCGTGAGTCTTTCGCAGATCAATCGTGTATCGTTAACGGGTCTTTGTAATAGGGTCAATCGGGTCTCGATATTTGGAATTTTACGTATCAATCGGGTCAAGATCGTGCGTCTATTGCGGGTCAATCTTGAGTCTTTCGCAGATCAATCGGGTCTCGTTAATGGGTCTTTGTAATACGGTCAATCGGGTCTCGATATTTGGAATTTTGCGTATAATCAGATCAAGATCGTGTCTATTGCGGGTCAATCGCGAGTCTTTCGCAGATCAATCGGGTCTCGTTAACGGGTCTTCGTAATAGGGTCAATCGGGTCTCGATCTTTGGAATTTTGTGTATTAATCGGGTCAAGATCGTGAGTCTATTGCGGGACAATCCAGTCTCGATCGTTTGTCTTTCGCGAAACAATAAGGTCTCAACCGTAGGACTTTGGCGGGTCATATATATTTATACCATTGAAGTAAATGGTACTGACTACAATCATTAGTCTCTTGATATAAGCCTGCAAAAATAAAAACCAAGGTACAAAGATTTTAACCAGTGTAGAAGATTTTCCAAATTTTCTCTTTTATAAAGTGGGCAAAAAAACACACCTTAATATTCACGGATGATACGAGCCAGCAACTTGATTCCTTACAATTAAAAACTTCGCTAGACAGGTACCCAAATTAATGCAGACTATGCTCCAAGATAGATCAACGTGTCAGGCAAATTTTAACTCCAGGTTTTAACTCAAAAGCTAAAAGACATTTACAAATCAGAAAATCAAACCTTTTCATGAACGCCCAACCTCTGTTGAGGAGCTGTTCAGCTACACGGTTCATCAGGGTTTAGCTCCAAAAGGATTGCAGCTGCTAAGACCGGGTTTTGGCAGGTCTGTGGTGTATTTGGAACACTCGGAATAAGTCCATCCTCAAAGACGAGCCTTGGAACCTGAATGCCTTGATCGACAGCTTAAACCATTGTATCGCTCTATGGATCTTTTCTTCTTGTAACGAGTTCAAGTCCTTCTCTTTAGCGGACTTGGCTAGGGATTGGTCTCTAGTTCGCTGTAATTTAAGTTTTCCAGGGCTTTAGTTTTTGTTTCGGGTTCTCTTTCCTAACTTTTGTTCTTGTTCTCCGGCTTTGCCGTGATTTTAATAAAGTCCGCTGTTTCTTTTAAAAAAAATAAAATGGGCAAAAAAACACACCTTAATATTGACGGATGATACGAGCCACCAACTTGATTCTTTCCAATTAAAATCTTCGCTAGAGAGGTACCCACAAATTAATGCAGACTAAGCTCCAAGATGGATAAACATGTCAGACAAATTTTAACTCCAAGCTTAAAGACCTTTACAAATAAGAAAATCAAACCTTTTCATGAACGCGAACAATGGACAATATTGCTCCTTAAATATTTCATTGAGCTCCTTGGATATGGCTCCAATGTTGGTGATTGAAATATTATTAATGATAAATGATATCTTGCCTAAACTTCAAATGTTGGAGCCTGTACATAGAATACATGCAAAAAAAAAATTACATTGATAGACATCTGTTACAAAATATTAACATAATGATTTTCTTTTCAAGTTAAGTAATCCCATGATAGCTCAGTGGTAAGCACCTCTACACACACCAAATGGTTGTGAGTTGCTCGCATCATGAAAAATTATTGATAAATAATAAAACAGGCAACCCATAATGGACTAGTACTAGCTAGTCACATGTTTTGCCACACAATATTACCACATGCAGAGTCTCTACTCATACCTAGTTTAACACACTTGTTATGGCTGAAATTAACTAGTGCCGAAAAAGTCGGAACACCATAAGCTATAAAAGGCTATGTAATGTAACATGTTACAGACCATGAACCCACACAGAATACAGTCAATGTTATAGGATACGTAAAGTGTAATATAACCAAGTACCTCATTTGGAGTTACTCTCTTCTCAGCAGCAGCACCTAAGGTTTTGATGTCCAGATCTGCACCAAATCCTGTTTAACGTTTATGTAAGCAATGTCTCCAAGAAAGATAGAATGCAAGAAGCGGAACAGAGAGAAAATTTTAAAATTTACTCTGCGATGCAGTAATTGAGCAGGACGGACAAAACCAGGGGATGAAGAAGAAAGCATTGAAGAAGCGCTAACGGTACTTGGTGGCTGTATGTAATCAAACTGTTAACCAACGAAAATCCTCTTTAATCTGGGAATTTGAAAAATCTGATAGAGATAAATAAAAATATACATATATATATATATATATATATATATATATATATATATATCCCCACGTGCTCTTGGGATTGTGACCTCTGCCTCAGTCAGATTCAAAACCTCTCTTCCTTACCGCAGAACAAATGCCCTGTGGTTAAAATGAAAAGAGGATTATTGGCTTACTTTTTAAACAGCAGATGCTTCAGAAGTTGATAACTTTGAAGTTTGTCCGACATACAATAAAGGTTGTTTGGTATCCGTTCATAAAGCCACACGAGGTCTAAGGGAATCATCCAAATAGACTTCATGTAACTTAAAACAAGCAAATGAGGTTGATTTAATCAGACTTACAGAAGGCTTCAGACCTGCACAAGATCTCAACACCGACTCAACAAGCTTCTCGATTTCCGACGCGGATCTGATGAACCCCGGTTCAAAAGTTGTATCTAGGATTCTGTTTACATTTTTAGCTACAAAAAACCAATCAGAATTTACTTAAAACAAGAAAGCAAGAAAAATGAAGGGTTTTTAAAGAACGAACCTTGATTAGCTCGATGTGTGTTATGAAAAGACCCCAGGGATGAGGACGGTTGACGATCAGGCACTCCAACAGAAGTCTTGTGATTTGTTCTTGGATGATTTCCTGCAGAAAATTACACATACCCTTTAAATGAAAAGAGAAACCGTAGTTTAGTGACAAGAATTTACCGAGTATAATAATACTAAACTGATTTGACTCAGCAAACAAGTGTAGAAGGAAGAAAGAGTAGTGGGTATGAGTGTTTGGGTAGCGGAGTTGATTAGCAACAGCGTTGAGGGAAAGGTACCGTGTCAAGTTTGAATATCAAAGCCTGGAAGATATCTTAAGCAGCACCGATTAAGAACCAAGCCAGCAAGACTGTTTGGGTGGACAGTCCGTGAGCCATTCAAGCATGAAGCTGACTGAGTTTCTTCCAATTTCAAATGGAAATCAAATGGACACGCACAAAAAGGTATTATTAGACCATAAGGACCAACATGTACATATATATTAAATAAAAGAAATAAGCCGATGTAAAATGCAAGGGAGTTGAGTAAAAGTAATTGTAACTAACGACTACCGCTTCATTTTCAGGGAGGAGAAATTTCTGTTTTATTTCCGCGAGAAACGACAAATTCGGTGGCCAGATCTGTTGGAGAGGAAGGACAACAATGTCGTGACTCCTGATTTTTTTACAAGAGTATTTGAAGCACAAAATAAATCCCACGCTGGAAAATTTCGCATATATTGTGATACTCATCCATGTCGGCTTTCATCTGAAAAAAAAAAAGATCAAAGTAATGTACCGACGAAAAAGAAGAAGCTGAAGAAAGAAAGTTGACTTTTCAAATTCCCGGTTAAAACTGAAAACTCTCCTACCGGCCCTACCGATTTTCTACGGAGAATCGCGCTCTACCAGCCCCGATCACCGCCGCTGAAGCCCCGAAACAAAAAAAATCCGTATACCAGAACCAAAAAAAGTCAAATTTCACCGAAAACTATCCACGAAATAAACAAAGAATTTATTTTCCATAAATACAGAAAATAATTATATCGGCACACATGGGAATGAATTACAATGCTAGTTTTTCTTGAAAACTTATAAGAAAAGGAAACGCTTCGTAATCAAGATACTGACCTTAGAGAGCTCTCGGAACACGGAATCGGCATTCGCATCGCCGAGACTCTGAAACAGGAAACGGATCTGGTTCGCGGTGGTCGATAAAATCAGGTTTTAGTCGTGGCAGTTTTTTTGGCCAATCGACTTAGTAATGGGTTTTTACGTTAGTCAATCGAGTCTTTTGTTGGTCAATCGAATCAAAATCTTGGGTCTTATAGAGGTCAATTAGGTCACAGTAATGAATCTTTTGTGGTTTAGTTACCTCTCAGTCTAACTCTTCTATGAGTCAACAGGACCGCGTATGTGTTTCGCGGATCAATCGAGTCTCAATTGGTCTTTCACAAGTTATTCATACATCCGTCTTGGTCTTTATCCGGTTGATTGATTTTCAATAATAATTATTGCGCGAGTCAATCAGATGTCGATCGTGTGTCTTTCATGCATCATTCAGCTTGCTCGTATGTCTTGTTTGGGTTAATTAGGTCTCGATATTGGATTTTCTCTCTAATCAATTAGCTCTCAAACAAGTCTTTCGCGGGTCAATTTGAATCTTAATAGTGGGTCTTTTCCTAGTATATCTAATCTCCATCTTTGGTCATTTGCAAGTCAATCCAATCACATTCTTTTGCCGGTCAATCCGATCTCAATTGTAAGATTTTCACGCGCCTCTATAGTTGATCTTTGTTAAGTAAATCGCGTTTCAATCGATACTCTTCCGCGGGTCAATCAAACCTCGATCTCGGGTCCTTCACGAGTATATCGATTCTCGATAATAGGTCTTTCACAGTTCGATCGAGTCTTGATGTTGGTCATCCACATGCAACCAACTCTCAATAGTGGGTAAATCGGGTCAATTGGGTCTCGTTAATGGTTCTTTGTAATAGGGTCAATCGTCTCTCAATCATTGGTATTTTGCGTATTAATCAGATCAAGATCATGGGTCTATAGCGGGTCAATCCGGTTTAGATCGTTTGTCTTTCGCGAAACAATAAGATCTCAACCCTTGGACTTTGGTGGGTCATATATATTTATATAATTGTAGTAAATGGTACTGACTACAATCATTTGTCCCTTGAGATAAGCCTGCAAAGAGAAAAATCAAGGTTCAAAGATTTTAACCAGTGTAGAAGATTTTCAAATTTTCTCTTTTCATAAAATGGGCAAAGAAACACACCTCAATAATAACGGATGGTACGAGCCAGCAACTTGATTCCTTTCAATTACGAACTTCACTAGACAGGTACCCAAATTAATAGACTATGCTACAAGATAGATAAACGTTTCAGGCAAATTTTAACTTCAGGTTTTAGCTCAAAAGCTAAAAGACATTTACAAATCAGAAAATCAAACCTCGATCTCGATTATAAGTCTTTCACAGGTCGATCGGGTCTTGATGTGGGTCATCCGCATGCAACCACCTCTCAGTAGTGGGTCAATCGGGTCATAATCGTTAGTCTTTCACAGATCAATTGGGTCTCGTTAACGAGTCTTTGTAATAGGGTCAATCAGGTCTCGATTGTTGGTATTTTGCGTATAAATCTGGTCAAGATCATGGGTCTAAAGCAGGATCGATCGTTGGTATTTTGCGTATTAATCGGGTCAAGATCATGGGTCTATAGTGGGTCAATCCGGTCTACATCGTTAGTCTTTCGCGAACAATCAGGTCCCCAACCGTAGCTCTTGGGCGGGTCATATATATTTATACCATTAAAGTAAATGGTACGACTATAATCATTAGTCCCTTGAGATAAGCCTGCAAAGAGAAAAATCGAGGTACAAAGATTTTATCCACAATGTAGAAGAATTTCCAATTTTTCTGTTTTTATAAATGGGCAAAGAAGCCCACCTCAATAATCGCCGATGATGAGAGCCAACAACTTGTTTCCTTCCAATTATTAACTTCACTAGACAGGTACCCAAATTAATGCAGAGTATGCTCCAAAATAGATAAATGTGTCAGGCAATTTTTAACTACAGGTTTTAGCTCAAAAGCTAAAAGACATTTACAAATCAGAAAATCAAACCATTTCATGAACGCGACCAATCGACAATATTGCTCCTTAAATATTTCATTGAACTCCTTGGATATGGCTACAATGTTGGTGATTGAAATATTATTCATGATAAATGATATCTTGCCTGAGCTTCAGATGTTGAAGCCTGTACATAGAATACATGCACAAAAAAAAAAAAAAACAAATTACATTGATAGACATCAGTTACAAAAATTAACATAATGCTCAGTGGTAAGAACCTCTACACACACGAAATGGTTGTGAGTTCACTCGCATCATGAATAATTATTGATAAATAATGAAATAGGCAACCCATAACTGGACTAGTACTAGCTAGCCACATGTTTTGCCACACAATATTCCCACATGCAGAGTCTCTACTCATACCTAGTTTAACACTCTTGTTATGGCTGAAATTAAATAGTGCCGAAAAAGTCTGAACACCATAAGTTATAAAAGGCTATGTAATCTAACATGTTACAGACCACGAACCCACACAGAATACAGCCAATGTTATAGGATACGTAAAATGTAATGTAACCAAGTACCTCATTTGGAGTTAACTCTCTTCTCAGCAGCAGCAACTCTTCTACGAGTCAATTGGGTCGCGTTAACAGTTCTTCGAAATAGGGTCAATCCGATCTCGGTTGTAAGACTTTCGCGCGTCAATCGCGTCTCTATAGTGGATCTTTAGTAAGTAAATTGTGTTTCGATCGAGACTCTTCCGCGGGTCAATCAAACCTCGATCTCGGGTCTTTCACGAGCATATCGATTCTCGATAGGACTTTCATAGTTCGATCGAGTCTTGATGTGGGTCATCCGCAGGCAACCAGCTCTCAATAGTGGGTCAATCGGGTCACAATCGTGAGTCTTTCGTATATCAATCGGGTCTCGTTAATGGATCTTTGTAATAGGGTCAATCGGGTCTCGATCGTTGGTATTTTGCGTATTAATCAAGTCAAGATCATGGGTCTACAGCGGGTCAATCCGGTCTAGATCATTGTCTTTAGCGAAACAATAAGGTCTCAACCGTAGGACTTTGGCGGGTCATGTATATTTATACCATTGAAGTAAATGGTACTGACTACAATCATTTGTCCCTTGAGATAAGCCTGCAAAGAGAAAAATACAAGTACAAAGATTTTAACCAGTGTAGAAGCTTTTCCAAATTTTCTCTTTTTATAAAATGGGCAAAGAACACACCTCAATAATAACGGATGATACGAGTCAGCAACTTGATTCCTTCCAAGAAAGATAAACCTATCAGTCAAATTATAACTCCTATGTTGGTGATTGAAATATCATTACTGATAAATGATACCTTGCCTGAACTTCAGATCCCACCATAGCTCAGTGGTAAGCACCTCTACACACACGAAATGGTTGTGAGTTCGCTCGCATCATGAATAATTATTGATAAATAATGAAATAGGCAACCCATAATTGGACCGTACTAGCTAGCCACATGTTTTGCCACACAATATTCCCACATGCAGAGTCTCTACTCGTACCTAGTTTAAAACACTTGTTATGGCTGAAATTAAATAGTGCCGAAAAAGTCTGAACACCATAAGTTATAAAAGGCTATGTAATGTACCATGTTACAGACCATGAACCCACACAGAATACAGCCAATGTTATAGGATACGTAAAATGTAATGAAACAAAGTACCTCATTTGGAGTTAACTCTCTTCTCAGCAGCAGCAACTCTTCTACGAGTCAATTGGGTCGCGTTAACAGTTTTTCGAAATAGGGTCAATCCGATCTCGGTCGTAAGACTTTCGCGCGTCAATCGGGTCTCTATAGTGGATCTTAAGTAAGTAAATTGTGTTTCGATCGAGACTCTTCCGCGGGTCAATCAAACCTCGATCTCGGGTCTTTCACTAGCATATCGATTCTCGATAGGAATTTCATAGTTCGATCGAGTCTTGATGTGGGTCATCCACAGGCAACCAGCTCTCAATAGTGGGTCAATCGGGTCACAATCGTGAGTCTTTCGCATATCAATCGGGTCTCTTAAATGGGTCTTTGTAATAGGGTCAATCGGGTCTCGATCGTTGGTATTTTGCATATTAATCAAGTCAAGATCATGGGTCTATAGCGGGTCAATCCGGTCTAGATCGTTGTCTTTCGCGAAACAATAAGGTCTCAACCGTAGGACTTTGGTGGGTCATGTATATTTATATCATTGAAGTAAATGGTACTGACTACAATCATTTGTCCTTTGAGATAAGCCTGCAAAGAGAAAAGTCGAGGTAAAAAGATTTTAACCTGTGTAGAAGATTTTCCAAATTTTCTCTTTTTATAAAATGGGCAAAGAAACACACCTCAATAATAACGGATGATACGAGCCAGCAACTTGATTCCTTCCAAGAAAGATAAACCTATCAGGCAGATTATAACTCCAATGTAGGTGATTGAAACATCATTAATGATAAATGATATCTTGCCTGAACTTCAAATGTTGGAGCCTGTACATAAAATACATGCAAAATAAAATAAAATTACATTGATAGACATCTGTTACAAAATATTAACATAATGATTTTCTTTTCAAGTTAAGTGATCCCATGATAGCTCAGTGGTAAGCACCTCTACACACACCAAATGGTTATGAGTTGCTCGCATCAGGAAAAATTATTGATAAATAATAAAACAGGCAACCCATAATGGACTAGTACTAGCTAGTCACATGTTTTGCCACACAATATTCCCACATGCACAGTCTCTACTCATACCTAGTTTAACACACTTGTTATGGCTGAGATTAACTAGTGCCGAAAAAGTCGGAACACCATAAGCTATAAAAGGCTATGTATTTTAACATGTTACAGACCATGAACCCACACAGAATACAGTCAATGTTATAGGATACGTAAAATGTAATATAACCAAGTACCTCATTTGGAGTTAACTCTCTTCTCACCAGCAGCAACTAAGGTTTTGATGTCCAGATCAGCACCAAATCCTGTTTAACGTTTATGTAAGCAATATCTCCAAGATAAGTACACATTAATGCAGAGTATGCTCCAAGATAGATAAATGTGTCAGGCAAATCATAACTCCAGGTTTCAACTCAAAAGCTAAAAGACATTTACAAATCAGAAAATTAAACCTTTTCATGAACGCGAACAATCGACAATATTGCTCCTTAAATATTTCATTGAACTCCTTGGATATTGGGGATTGAAATATTATTAATGATGAATGATATCTTGCCTGAGCATCACATGTTGAAGCCTGTACATAGAATACATGCACACAAAAAAAAAAATTACATTGATAGACATCAGTTACAAAAAATTAACATAATGCTTTTCTTTTCATATTCAGTGATCCCACCATAGCTCAGTGGTAAGCAATTCTTCTACGAGTCAATTGGGTCGCGTTAACAGTTCTTCGAAATAGGGTCAATCCGATCTCGGTCGTAAGACTTTCGCGCGTCAATTGGGTTTCTACAGTGGATCTTTAGTAAGTGAATTGTGTTTCAATCGAGACTCTTCCGCAGGTCATTCAAAACTCGATCTCGGGTCTTTCACGAGTATATCGATTCTCGATAGGACTTTCATAGTTCGATCGAGTCTTGATGTGGGTCATCCACAGGCAACCAGCTCTCAATAGTGGGTCAATCGGGTCACAATCGTGAGTCTTTCGCATATCAATCGGGTCTCTTTAATGGGTCTTTGTAATAGGGTCAATCGGGTCTCGATCGTTGGTATTTTGCGTATTAATCAAGTCAAGATCATGGGTCTATAGCGGGTCAATCCGGTCTAGATCGTTGTCTTTCGCGAAACAATAAGGTCTCAACCGTAGGACTTTGGCGGGTCATGTATATTTATACCATTGAAGTAAATGGTACTGACTACAATCATTTGTCCCTTGAGATAAGCCTGCAAAGAGAAAAATCGAGGTACAAAGATTTTCACCAGTGTAGAAGATTTTCCAAATTTTCTCTTTTTATAAAATGGGCAAAGAACACACCTCAATAATAACGGATGATACGAGCCAGCAACTTGATTCCTTCCAAGAAAGATAAACCTATCAGGCAAATTATAACTCCTATGTTGGTGATTGAAATATCCTTAATGATAAATGATATCTTGCTTGAACTTCAGATCCCACCATAGCTAAGTGGTAAGCACCTCTATGCACACGAAATGGTTGTGAGTTAGCTCGCATCATGAATAATTATTGATAAATAATGAAATAGGCAACCCATAATTGGACTAGTACTAGTTAGCCACATGTTTTGCCACACAATATTCCCACATGCAGAGTCTCTACTCATACCTAGTTTAACACACATGTTATGGCTGAAATTAACTAGTGCCGAAAAAGTCTGAACACCATTAGTTATAAAAGGCTATGTAATGTAACATGTTACAGAACATGAACCCACACAGAAAACAGTCAAAGTTATACGATACGTAAAATGTAATGTAACCAAGTACCTCATTTGGAGTTATCTCTCTTCTCAGCAGCAGCAACTCTTCTACGAGTCAATCGGGTCGTGTTAACAGTTCTTCGAAATAGGGTCAATCCAATCTCGGTCGTAAGACTTTCGCGCGTCAATCGGGTCTCTATAGTGGATCTTTAGTAAGTGAATTGTGTTTCGATCGAGACTATGCCGCGGGTCAATCAAACCTCGATCTCGGGTCTTTCACGAGTATATCGATTCTCGATAGGACTTTCATAGTTCGATCGAGTCTTGATGTGGGTCATCCACAGGCAACCAGCTCTCAATAGTGGGTCAATCGGGTCACAATCGTGAGTCTTTCGCATATCAATCGGGTCTCTTTAATGGGTCTTTGTAATAGGGTCAATCGGGTCTCGATCGTTGGTATTTTGCGTATTAATCAAGTCAAGATCATGGGTCTCAACCGGTCTAGATCGTTGTCTTTCGCGAAACAATAAGGTCTCAACCGTAGGACTTTGGCGGGTCATGTATATTTATACCATTGAAGTAAATGGTACTGACTACAATCATTTGTCCCTTGAGATAAGCCTGCAAAGAGAAAAGTCGAGGTACAAAGATTTTAACCTGTGTAGAAGATTTTCCAAATTTTCTCTTTTTATAAAATGGGCAAAGAAACACACCTCAATAATAACGGATGATACGAGCCAGCAACTTGATTCCTTCCAAGAAAGATAAACCTATCAGGCAGATTATAACTCCAATGTAGGTGATTGAAACATCATTAATGATAAATGATATCTTGCCTGAACTTCAAATGTTGGAGCCTGTACATAAAATACATGCAAAATAAAATAAAATTACATTGATAGACATCTGTTACAAAATATTAACATAATGATTTTCTTTTCAAGTTAAGTGATCCCATGATAGCTCAGTGGTAAGCACCTCTACACACACCAAATGGTTATGAGTTGCTCGCATCAGGAAAAATTATTGATAAATAATAAAACAGGCAACCCATAATGGACTAGTACTAGCTAGTCACATGTTTTGCCACACAATATTCCCACATGCACAGTCTCTACTCATACCTAGTTTAACACACTTGTTATGGCTGAGATTAACTAGTGCCGAAAAAGTCGGAACACCATAAGCTATAAAAGGCTATGTATTTTAACATGTTACAGACCATGAACCCACACAGAATACAGTCAATGTTATAGGATACGTAAAATGTAATATAACCAAGTACCTCATTTGGAGTTACTCTCTTCTCACCAGCAGCAACTAAGGTTTTGATGTCCAGATCAGCACCAAATCCTGTTTAACGTTTATGTAAGCAATGTCTCCAAGAAAGATAGAATGCAAGAAGCGGAACAGAGAGAAGATTTTTAAAATTTACTCTGCGATGCAGTAATTGAGCAGGACGGACAAAACCAGGGGATGAAGAAGAAAGCATTGAAGAAGCGCTAACGGTACTTGGTGGCTGTATGTAATCAAACTGTTAACCAACGAAAATCCTCTTTAATCTGGGAATTTGAGAAATCTGATAGAGTTAAATAAAAATATACATATATATCCCCACGTGCTCTTGGGATTGTGACCTCTGCCTCAGTCAGATTCAAAGCCTCTCTTCCTTACCGCAGAACAAATGCCCTGTGGTTAAAATGAAAAGAGGATTATTGGCTTACTTTTTAAACAGCAGATGCTTCAGAAGTTGATAACTTTGAAGTTTGTCCGACATACAATAAAGGTTGTTTGGTATCCGTTCATAAAGCCACATGAGGTCTAAGGGAATCATCCAAATAGACTTCATGTAACTTAAAACAAGCAAATGAGGTTGATTTAATCAGACTTACAGAAGGCTTCAGACCTGCACATGATCTCAACACCGACTCAACAAGCTTCTCGATTTCCGACGCGGATCTGATGAACCCCGGTTCAAAAGTTGTATCTAGGATTCTGTTTCATTTTTAGCTACAAAAAAACCAATCAGAATTTACTTAAAACAAGAAAGCAAGAAAAATGAAGGGTGTTTAAAGAACGAACCTTGATTAGCTCGATGTGTGTTATGAAAAGACCCCAGGGATGAGGCCGGTTGAAGATCAGGCACTCCAAAAGAAGTCTTGTGATTTGTTCTTTGATGATTTCCTGCTGAAAATTACACATACCCTTTAAATGCAAAGAGAAACAGCAGTTTAGTGACCAGAATTTACTGAGTATAATAATACTAAACTGATTTGACTCAGCAAACAAGTGTAGAAGGAAGCAAGTAAAATGAAGCGTTTGAGGCTGGTTGACGATCAGGCGCTCCAACAGAACTCTTTTGATTTGTTCTTGGATGATTTCCTGTTTACATTGAAAATTACACTCTTGTGATTTGGCCAGATCTGTTGGAGAGGAAAGACAACAATGTCGTGACTCCTGATATTTTTCCAAGAGTATTTGACGCACAAAATAAGTCCCACGTTGGAACGTGTCGCATATCTTGTGATACTCACCCACATCGGCTTTCATCTAAAAAAAAAAAAAACAATGATCAAAGTAATGTACCGAAGAAAAAGAAGAAGCTGAAGAACGAAAGTGAGAGTATTCAAATTCCCGGTTACAACCGAAAACTCTCCTACCGGCCCTACCGATTTTCCACGGAGAATCGCGCTCTCCACCAGCGCTTTTAGCCCCGATCACCGCCGCTGAAGCCCCAAAACAAAAAAATCCGTATACCAGATCCAAAAAAGTCAAATTTCACCGAAAACTATCCACGACATAAACAAAGAATTTATTTTCCATAAATACAGAAAATGATTATATCGGCACACATGGGAATGAATTACGATGCCAGTTTTCCTTGAAAACTTGTAAGAAAAGGAAACGCTTCGTAATCAAGATTCTGACCTGAGAGAGCTCTCGGAACACGGAATCGGCATTTGCATCGCCGAGACTCTGAAACAGGAAGCGGATCTGGTTCGCGGTGGTCGAAGAGAGTACCGGCATCGTGATGGAAAACCAGAGCGCTAGGGTTTCGACCAGAGATGGGTGGCGCGTGATTTATAGCGTCGGCGAGTGGGAGATTCGAAAGCGATTGGGATTTCAAAATGAAGGACTGAAATATCGCAAATCTCGCGGTCGTTCCATACTTCAAAATTTGAGGGGTATGTTTGGTTATCAACTCAGTTTTTGAGTTTTCAAGAAGTCAAAATAGGAAACAAAACTGGAAAATGTGTTTGAAAAGGTGTTTTCGGAAAAAAAATTTAAAAAATTTTGAAGTTGTTTTGTAAAAAAGTAAAGAAAACTGAAAACACGTAAAAGGTGTTTTTGGAAAAAAATTTCTTCTCTTCTCTCCTCTTTTTCCTCATCTTCTCTTTTCATTTTTTCAAAAACAAAAATAAAAACTGTACCAAACTTTTTTCAGTTTTTTCACTTTCTCAAAAACAAAAATGAAAACTGTACCAAACAGCTTTTTGAAAACAACTGCAAAATAATTTTTCAGTACAACTACAGAAATTAGAAAATAGAAAACAAAATTTTTTTGAGTTAACTACCAAACAACCCCGAGGGTATCTCGTCTCGTACCGTGGTATTCCGCGGTATTTGATGAATGTTCGGGGTATCTCGTACCGTGCGGTAAATCGCATTCCGCGGGATATATCTAAAAAAAAGTATTTCACGGAGTATTTAAACAAGAAATACAATTTGAAAAAATATTTTTTAATTTTCATGCGTACATAGATAAAACATAAATTTAAACAAAAAAGTTTCGCACGGGGTTTTCATTCATAATCATAGTTCATATATATACTAAAACTTAATAATTGTTTTAAAAGGTATTACAAATTAATATATATATATATATATATATATTAGATATATGTATATTAATAAAGTTAATAATACATTTCATATTAGATATATGTATATTTGTTTTGTTTACACATTAATATTTGTGTACAGCTTTTTGGCATATATATATATATATATATATATATATATATATATATATAATTTCGTATGTGGTTTGAGTTTGGCTGTAGAGAAATGTACACGTGAGCCACAGCGAAATTGGAATAAAAAATTGTGAGATAAAAGCAATCAATAACACTACACGCAAAGAGAATACACTTGAATGACATCACATCATTATCCAAGGATGAAACTTGTATCTGACACATTCATTTTGCAGTTTGTGGAGAAAAAAAGTCTCACATCGTTTGTGTAAACTGAGTTATTTTAGTTTTGGGCATTATAAATAAAGAAGGGAACTCTATAGCTTCAAATTGTAAATAGGTCCGCTGAAATAGATGGTCCAAATACCGTTTAAACTTTTTTAACGTGATTATTTTACTTTTTTTTATTTCTTGTCACGAGATTTTGATCAACTCGCACGGACAGCGCGAGAATATGCGAAATTTAACATATTGTTCGAGATATATTATCTCTCTCTCGCGTCACTGCGAGAAACGAGATCTCGCGCGAGATACCCCCATCTCGCGCGAGATTTCAATCCTTGTTCAAAATGTAATGGGTTTCGGAGAATCATTCGAGATCGTTGGGTGAGAAAGGGGTGAGGATAAATAGAAAGATATAAACAATTAGAACTTTTAAATTATAGTCTACCTATGTATTTATTTTAGGGAAATAGCTCATATTTCTCATACTTTCAAAATTGTCATTGGTTTCATAAAATTTTGTTCTTATGTGTTTGTTAATTCCAGATTTTTTCCAGTTATTCATCATCGGATTTGAATCATGGAATCGTTTGCCAAATCGGAGACATGTATTTTGTTTTGAGAAATTTCATTAATTGGATTTAATAAAACATTAAATATCAAGTGTAGACCCTAATGTTTTAAAATATCCGAAAATAGATTTTTGGACCCAAAATGGACAAATATGCCCTTGTGATTAATATTTGAAAACTTTCCCTCTTACTCTCTCTCTCACTCGCTAAACTCATCTCTCTAACTAAAAAAAAATTCTCGTAAGATTCCATGCAATATTCTACGACTCTGTACGATTCAATACGATATACTACGATTGCGTACGATAAACAAGCTTCAATCTCCGGCGGCGGTGATGCTAAGAAATCCCGAGCTCTCAAAACGGCGAAAAAGGTGAGTTTTTCAACTAATTTCTTGTTAAATCTCATCGAAAATAGTCATAATAGGTATTAGCACTTAGGATTTATCTGATTTGTGGTTATTTGAGCTGTTTTTTTTTTATCGGATTTAGAAAGTTATGGTTAAAAATTGGGGGCTGAAATACGATGAGAATCATGCATCGTACGATGTTGTACGATGAAATTCATAGATCTGTACGATGCGATACGATGTGATACGATGGTGTACAATGGGTTAATTTTTTTTAAAAAAAATTGTCGTACGATACCATACGATGTCGTACGATGCCATACAATGTCGTACGATGCTGTACGATGTTGTACAATGCTGTATGATAGTTTTTTTTTAAAAAAAAATTTCCATACGATGATATACGAGTCTGTACGATGCCATACGATGAAATATGATTCTGACCTAATTTTGTCGTTTTTTTAGGACAATTTGAACTACATATACAACGTCTCATTCCCGAGTCGTATCACCTACGGTGGGACGGGGATCATGAAGCTTGTACGAAGGAGATTCGATGAGCTCGGGATAAAAGATCGAATCCTCAAGACTCCGTTCGAGCAATTTTTTTCGGAGAGCGAGCTCGTTTTCTCACCGGTCCTCATACATATTTTGCTTCAGAAGAAGATCGAGGCGACGGTACGGGGGGAGATACATTTTGATATCGGAGGCAAACGAGTAAGATTTGGACGCCTCGAGTACGCACTCATCTCGGGGATGAGTTATGAAGACGGTCCCACTAAAGCCGAACAAGACGAGCGAAACAGCGACCGACTGATCACAGACTACTTGAACGGCGTCTTCGGAAGCAAGTTGAGCGCGTTGATCAACGCGTTCACCATATGTCAGAGCCATGACGACGCGTTCAAGCTCGGGCTGCTCGTATTTGTGTATGGGTATCTTCTGGGACAATCGGCCAACAAAGTCATCGAGGAAAGGTGCCAGAAATTTCTATACATCGTAGAAGACCTCCCCTTCTTCTTCAAGATGCCTTGGGGAAATTTGAGTTGGGTGGAGACGTATTCCAGCCTCTCGGTGAACCTAAGGCATTATCACGAGACGCTGCAGAAGAAGTTGAAGGACAAGCCGGACATGGCACATAAAGAGGCCAAGTACACATTGACGGGTAATCTTCATACCCTTCATTACTGGGCGTACGAGGCTATCCCAGAGATCGGGATGAGGGGATTCGTGTACCCAAGATGCGCTCGTGGTCTAGTAATGTGGTCATCATGGGCAAAGACATCGAGGCCGTCCTGAATAAAAAAACGGTAACTTTTTATTATTTAACGTTTATTAAATGTATTTTACATTATTTTGGAATATTAATAATTGTTTTTGGTTTTGTAGGTGGGTGTTCTTCAAATGCTGAGACCAAGGGCAGCAGAGAGAATTTTTCACTCTCCTCGAGACACAGACGAGCAAATGTGTGTATCCCATAGACGTCGAGGGAGAAGACACGACAGAGCCGCGAGATATCGAAGAAGAAATAGATCGAGTCGCGACTGTTGCAGAAGATGTCATCGTCAGAGACTCCGACGACGAACACGTGTCAGACACTCCCGGTGTTCGTCTTGGTAGTCCGACCACTCCCGCAATGGGATCGAGGCCCACACCGACCACTCCCGCAATGGGATCGAGGCCCACACCGACCCCTCGCGCCGACATTCCCGAGCCCTTTGTCCTAACACGGGAAATGTGGGAAGAAATGCGAGCATCCCAAGAACAACTGATGCAATCACAAGGGATGGTCTTACACGCTCTTAGCACGAGCGGGCGTAGAATCGCGCGCATCAGACAAAGCCAGGTTAGATTTAAATCAAGTTATGTTTAAGTTTAAATTTCATTTTAGAGTTAAGTTTAAATATAATTTAACGTTTTAAAGTTAAGTTTAAATTTCATTTTAGTTTAACTTTAATTTAACGTTTTAGAATCATTATTTGCCCAATATAATATAAACATATTAGAATCATTCATGTACATATTAGAGCTTTTCTTTCAACTACTACGAAAAAATGAGGAACTTCACTCATCTTTGATGCCCCAAAGCAAAGACTGGAGAGCCTCCGTTGTTATGGTTTAGAATCAGAATCATAGTCGGACTCGGAGAATCACTCATCTTTAATTTAACGTTTTAGAGTTAAGCTTAAATTTAATTTAACGTTTTAGAGTTAAGTTTAAATTTCATATTAAATTTAATTTAACGTTTAAGAGTTAAGTTTAAATATAATTTAGCGTTTTAGAGTTTAGGGTTAAATTTATATTTTATTTATAGTTTTTGTGACAAGTTTAAATTTCGTGACATATTTTGTTACTTTGACTTGCAGCTTGATATGTGGAAGAGGCTTAACATTTTGTTCGAGGACCAAACGGGCTTGCCTGGGGGTGAGATTCTCACGACCCAAGCTGATGGTCGTCGTAGATGCCGGACCCCTCCTCCTCCTCCTTCGACGGCTGGTCAAAAGCCGGCGTCTTCATCGCACGAGCTGTCTTCTTCGCATCGCGAGTCGTCGAAGAAGCCGTCTTCTACGCATCGCGAGTCGTCGAAGCGATCGGAGATCAGGCCGATGACTTCGCCGAGGTTGTCGACGTCTTCGTCGAGTCCTCGTAGAGAAGACATTTTGGATAAGCAACGCTGGCTCACAACTCCGCTTAAAAGGAAAAGCGACAAGGCACAACTTACTCCGCCACGTCCAGATCGGCAAGTGCGACAGAAGTCATCGCGTTGGACCGATTTCACTGATCCGACGAGGCTCAAGTATTCAGAAAAGCCGATCCCCAAGTTCAGCCCGTTGAAGGACACGAGGCTAAAGGAGTTTAATAATTTCGTTATGTGGTTGCGGACAAAGAAGTGGGACGGCAAGTTCATGGAGTCTACTCGCCTGAAGACGTGCGACGGAGACACGAATTTCTTCGACACGATATCGACAGAAACCAGATGGCTACATGATTCGGTACGTTATTTATTATATTTTGCATTCCCTATTAATTTAAAATAATGCTATATGTTTATTATGTCTCGGCATATTGATGCTATAATTCACATGATTCGGGCTCGCCAACGAGCTCTCGACGGATATCGGCAAGACGTCCGAATCATGGATTGTCGGTGAGTCCAACACGTGTACGACCAATTCACAAAGGAAGAAGTGAACACCAAGAAGGCCATCGAGCTGGGGGCAGAGCCCGAACCCGTGGATTGGGACATGAGGGCAACTATTACCCCGATGACTAGGTATAGGGACACCGATTTTTTGCCTTAGGATGGTGCTCGCGAGATCCTGTTCGTCGTGAACTTCTAGAACCTTCATTGGTTCACATTTCGGATCGACATCGAGGCCTGGACCATTACCGTCCTCGATTGCCGAAAGGATCTCATGCAGTCATCGAATAATCAAAAAGACTTCACAGAGATGATGGAGGTACGTAAAATGTTATGTTATTCACAATTATTACCCTTATTTGTGGTTAATTAAATTATAAGGGTTACTTAACATTGTTAAAATGTTTATTATTCATACTTGGACTCGAGCATTTGCTAGGATTGTGGTCATAGGTGGTTTCTTCAAGAACCATCCCCACTCTTACCGAGAGAGTGAGCACGGTGAAATTAAGTTCACTAACCCGACGTGGCTCGTCGATCAAAATGTCCCACAGTGTGCATATAGGTAAACATGTTTACATTTTTTGTTATAAGTTATTTAAAAAAAGTTTTTTTAACTAGTTAATTGAACTTTTTTTTAAAAAAGTTATTTTTCAAGTATGTTTGTTTTTTTGACAAGATTTTTTACAAGTTAGTTTTTTTTACAAGTTATTTTTAAAAAGTTTTTTTAACAAGTTTATTGAACTTTTTTTTGACAAGTTTTAAACAAGTTTGTTTTTTACTACTTAATTGAACTTTTTGACAAGGTTTAAACAAGTTTGTTTTTATTGACAGGTTATTTTAGAAGTTTTTTTTTTTTTTTTTTTTTTACAAGTTATGATATTCAACTTTTTTTTTAAAGTTATTTTACAAGTTTGTTTATTTTTTTGACAAGATTTTTTACAAGTTATTTTAAAAAAGTTTTTTTGACTAGTTAATTGAACTTTTTTTGACAAGTTTTAAACAATTTTGTTTTTATTGACAAGTTATTTTAAAAAAGTTATTTTTGACAAGTTTGTTTTTATTTTACAACTTTTTTTAGGCACGTTTTTTGACAAGTTTGACAAATTCTTTTACTTATTTTTGTGTTGTAGTGGTGATTGCGGGATGTTCGCAGTGAAGTATGTCGAGCACATAGTACTGAACGAATCATTTGACACTCTTCAAAGTGTCAATATGAGAACGTTCAGGAAGAAATGGTCCGTGGACTTATTCTACAACCACCTTATCTCGTGATTTTGTATTTTCGGATGTTTTTTGTTTTATCTTTTTGGTTTTGTATGTAATCGTACCTTATAAACATATTATCGAGATGGTTTGTTGACTATTGATTGAATGTGTTTTTATTGTACCTTATAAACATGTTTAGAACTCGAATAAAATAGTAGGCATAATCGCACGATCCATTTGACAACTCAAGTCGTAAAACTCAAACGTTAGAGCCACCGCTACTACTTCCCTTGCAATACAATAATTCATGATGTGACGAGAAGAGAAATAGATAATTAACCGAAACCTTGAAACTTAATGCTTTCCAGAGTTGAATCGAAAAAAGGTCCATGAGACGGATGACACTCCATTAAACAAAATAAACAAGTCACTCAAATAAACGTTAAAGTTTTAAACTTAAAAATAAAAATAACACCATGTCTAAAGTTTTAATCCCTCCAAGTGCATGTTTTTCTGTTATGTCCCCTACCACCATATTTCCCGCATTTTCGCTGGATAATTTTCGCCTTGAGATGGGTATCGATTAATCCTTCTTCTTCCTTGTTTACTTTTCTTTGGTCGACCGGCTTGCTTCCTTGTAACGGGTTCCGAAACTTTCATGTTTTTTTATCTCATCCGGGACATCCCATTGATCTTCATTGCCAACCGGATATATGTCTTCCTTGTACATCTCAATCCATGTCTCCTTCAAATAAAAGTCACTACATAACGAGTACACGTCCACGCTTCGATGTTGGGCTGCTGCGATAGAATGCTCGCACGAGATATTCAATTGTTGTGGTAGTCCGTAAGTGCATGTCTTCGCCATAAGGTCTACATCGAAATCACCTCTTGCGTCTTTGACATGACATTCATATAGACCAAGCCCGTACGCATTGACGAACTGTGCCTTATTATTTAGCTGTGCGAGATCATTTTGCCACGTTGGTGTCAATTTTGTGTTCAACTTGTGCGCTATCTCTCTTAGATGCTTTCAGCAGTTATCCGCTCCGCACTTGGCTACCCAGCGTTTACCGTGGGCACGATAACTGGTACACCAGCTCGTTCGAAAAACCAAGTTTGGAGTGTGAATCGAATAAACTCGAGCAACGTCGTAATGGGAAACGTCCTAGCATTCCTTGTTTTGTTGTTGAAGCTTTCTGCGTTGTTGCTCGTCATTAGGTCGTACCTATATAAAACCAACGACGTTTATATAATCAACGACATTAAAAATTAAGTACAAAATAAGTTCTAGACTGTTACCGTTTTTCAGGAAAGAAAGCTCTGGTCCACCGATCGACACCAACTTCTTCGAGATACTTTGCCATCTCGACATCCTTACGTCTCAACTGTCTAAAATTAACATCTCATTTTCCAGGCGTAAGAAACATCGTAAAGTTCAAAGCGACAATGGTCTGTCTTGAACTTGTGTTGAACATTCAGTTGTAAATGATGGTAACATGCTCCGTGAGGGATACCAGGAAACACAACCTCGACACCATGTATGATGCTAACGTCGCGATCGGATATGAACGCCAAATTAGGTACGTTGTGACGACCCGACTTTTCGGACCGTCTTACTTATCTTACTTTTTAAACTTTAGAAAATTCTTTAGAAAACTTGGAGGAATTTTTTTTTTAAAACACATCGAATCAAGGCGAACTAATATTTTGAAGATCTTAAAAAGAAACAAAGGGATTTAAGAAAAATATGAAGATTGCATATTGAACACTTCATGAGAAGTACTTAACCAAAATTGAAAATACGAACTTAAAACCAAACATAGCAGCAAAAATATTAAAACATAATCCGTAATCTAAATCTCAACCAAATTAGAAAACTCTTTGAAACTTCGAAGTAAATAAAAATAAAAACCTTTAAAAATTATTTCTTAAAACTCGTAGCGGAAGACTTATTTCTTAATAACGAAAACAAAACTTTAAACCTTATTTCTTAATAACTTGTAGGGAAGACTTAATTCGTGAATGGAAACCATGACCCAACCCTCTCACTATCGACGCCGCTAGTCCGCCCTGCTCAGTTCCTTGTAAGATGTTTACCTACAACACAGACGTATATTTTTTTTCGAAGAGATGAGCTTACGCTCAGCGAGAATAATATAAAGCTCACAAAATAAAATAATGCAATGCATGAACCGGTTATTAGTATTTTAAACTAATTGATGACTTGATCTTTCTTTTCTTGTTTCTATCAACTTTTAGTTCGGGGTGCCCCTAGGGTAGTCATACCTATTTCAGTGATCACTTTAGAGACGAAGATATGTGGTTGCAAGGTCCCACACTTCGCTCTATCTTATAAACATATTAGGGCCTCGGCCCGAGAAATTTCCCCATTTGGGCCCGTAAGTCGGCTCGAAAAATTCTCCTTAATACCTCCGTAGCTCGAGGCGGTACGACTCCCTTGCTTATCTTTATCTTTTCACTTTTTTATTTTCGTGACATGCATGAAAGACGTATGACATAAAATATACATGATAACATGACTAGAGATAAAAACATGATATAGGTATTCTAATTTATAACATATCATCACATAACATACCATACCATATCATATCATTCACATAACTTACCATACCATATCATATCATAAACTCATCATATCATAACGTATCATTCATAATTTATCATATCATATCATACCATACATATGTCAACAATCACATAATAACAATAAAAAAAAATTATTAACTCATTCAGATCATATACTTATCGTATTTTATTTTGAACTAATCTGTGTTGCAGTGAGATTATTCTCACCTGGATATCGGAAGTTACGATCGTAGATCGTCGAAGGAAAATGACGCTCAAAACGACTTGGAACCTAATCGAGATAAAAGACTTCTGGGATCAACTTAGGAAAAGGTTCAAGACAAACTTTTGGTTCTGGAAATTTTCAGAAACGACTTTCAAAGTGAAATTACCAAAATACCCTTGGCTATTAGGGTTTCGGTGAAAAACTAAAACTCTGAGAAAACTTTTGTAAAAATTCCAGTACGTATAAAATATAATTTTGATCACTTTTTGTAAAGGAACCACGGTCAAAAACAATTTGTAACTATTTATTAAAAATAAAATAAGATGCAACAATTTGACTAAAAAAAACTTGTAAAAACCAATCTGCGCATCATTTCCAAAATTCTTATACCGTAAAACTTTTTTTTATTGACACTTAAAATAAATTACATATTTAGAAAAACAACACATAGTACTAAACATTGCAAAAACTTTCGAATAAAAATAATTAACGAACAATTCACAATAACTGTCTAAAAAAAAAATTCTAAAATTTGATCAAAACTGTAAAACTGGTACGCGCACTAATCGGACTTTATTCAGAAAATATTTTTTTGTTTGATAAAAATATTATTCAGTTGAACATTTAAACAGAATACATCTAGATCTAACATTTCCAAGAAGAAATAACGCAAAATAATAAATATTAAAACCGTAGTAAGCGTATTAAAACGATTTTGATAGACAGACTACTAAGAACGAAAAGATAAACATCATAGTGGGAATGCCTTTTTTTTTAATCTCGTGGGAATACCTTGATGATAGAGGATCGGAATTTGATTTCTAATTGATTTAGTCTCTGAACGATGATAATTTTTTTTTTTAGAGAGAAAGAGGAGGAAATATGGAGAAGGAGTAAGGGATAAAGGGGAAAGGGAGAGAGAGCTGCAACGGCTCGGAGAAAAAGAAATGCATCTGAAAACGCTGAAGATTTGTATATATCTTAACCCTAATTGGATTTTTTTTTTAACCTACGTTGTTTTTTTTTTTTATTAAAAAAAAACTCTAAGGAATCGGTCATTATTAACCGACTAAAGTTGACGTGATATTCTCTACGCAAAACATCTCTATGTATACAAATACGTGCACACACATTACGTACTTAACGCTAACCAACCAATATATACAGATATGTAAAATTTCAAATTGTGTATAAAATATTCTATACGTATATATCACCCGCACACAATTACTGATTATGTATATATATAATTCTATGTTTTACATACAATATATACTCATAAATATTATTATAAAGGTTACAAAACTTCACTCAAATGTATATATGTGCTTATATACTTAACATATATGTATATATCTCTTACCATATATACGTACCAAATATATATATATATATATATATATATATATATATATATATATATATATAAACAAAGCAATTGAATAACTTTAAATCTCCTATAAAACTCAACAAATAAAATTATTAATATCTTATAATTTGTATGCCAAAAAGTATATTAAAATTCAAAAACACTCTAAAGCACATATAAAAATAAAACTTCAAAATCTACCATATAAATAAATCATTCAATACTACTTTATTTTTAAAAAAAATACTAACGTTATTCGAACACCAATATTTTAGCTTTCTAATTAAGCTTAAAATTTGGGATTTCACAATCTCTCATACTTATTAGAATTTTCGTCCCGAAAATTAACTAAAAAGCCAAGAAGAAACGTAAAAACTCTTACTTGGACATAGTAAAACTCTCTAAAAAGATCGGGATATTGCGATCTCACGTCGTCTTCCCGTTCTCAAGATGGTATAAAAAAAATTCATCACCAAGAGGATGAAATTGAACCTTAACTCCTAACCCCAAATTATTATTGGTACTATTTTTCCGAGGCTGATAATAATAAACATATCATCAGATGATAAAGCCGTGCATAAAGCATAAAACTTTTCTAGTTCTCTCTAGACTATAGCTGATTTTTTTTTCCAACACCAACAAAAAAAAAAGGAGTGAGTAGCACTAGAGTCAAACAATACAAAGACGTCATAACGGACCTGCTACTATATCCGAGGTTCTGGCTAAGGCATCGACATTGGTGTAGACATAGATGCGACCTTGAGGTGACTGTGGTGTCTGAGTTTCTGGTGGTGCTTCTATTCGGCCCTGAAAAATCTGTTGCCCTTCAATTTCAGCTTGAATGAAGTTAAGTCGCCTATTCTGATTGTTTTGCTCAAAGTTCTGCTTCGGACAATCTTTAAGTAAGTGTCTTGGCTGACCGCATTTGTAACACAGTATACAGCCCATCTTACATTCTCCTGGGTGCATCCTCCCACATATGTTGCACTTCGAAAATGACTTATTTTCCATCTTGACTTTGTAATTTGCATTACCACTATTTTCAGGATGGCTCTTCTTCTTCCCGTTTTCATTATCGAGATATTGCATTTTGTCGACTTGGTTGTTGAATAGAGGCTGATCGGACTTCTTATTGTTGCATATTCCTCTACTTTGTGTCTTCTCTTCCTTCCGTGCCTTGATGTACTGGTATCGCTCTTCCTTCACTTGAACCAAATGGTATTCAGCACGCATTGCACGTTCGAGACAGTCCGCAACAGCGCATGGTGAATGACTTCCACTATCGATAGCTAGAGCCAGTTACGGTCGGAACATTCCCATCATCCTTCGAACTCTTTCTGACTCGGTCGGAACCAGGTGAGAGAATAATCTTGCCAGCTGGTTGAACTTTCTCACAGCTTCAGTCACAGTCATCGTGCCTTGCTTTAACTCTGTAAACTCCTTTTGTTGAGTGTTCATCACGCGCATGTTGAAATACTTACTGCTGAACTCCTCGATGAAGTCGTCCAAAGACATAGCGCGTGTGTCTCTTCTAGCTGCTACTGTCTCCCACCAGTATCGTACATCCTTCTTCAGAACAAAAGACGCGCATATGACCTTCTCAATTTCCGAGATATTCATGAAGTTGAAGATCTTCTTCGTCTCTGACATCCACTCATCAGCCACTAAAGGATCAGACGATCCTTCAAAATCTGGAGCTCTCATCCTCCTGAACCTTTCGAAAAGATCATCAGCCACAACAACTTGGCCCATCTGAGGTACGCCTTGAGGAGGTTCTGGTGGTGCTTGTTGATCATCTCCCACATTTCCATTCACTTGGGGGAGGTGGTTCCTCAACTCTTGTATCTCCGCTTCTTGAGCTTCGATACATTGCAATAATGCAGTAACGAGCACCGCAAGATCTGGTTGGGCCGCTGGCTAAGGTCCGGGGGCTAGACCGTTGGGATTCTCTGCTGCTCCCTGTTGTTCGGGAAACGGAGCGGCATGATGAGCATCTTGTATTGGGACATCAGTGGTAACTCTGCCTCTTCCTCTACCCCAGCCTCGTGGCCTACCTCTACCTTGTCCACGAGTAGCTTGAACGTTTTCCATCTAAGTAAAAAAAATACGACTATGATAAATTAAGAAAAAAAATACTAACTTACTTGAGTAAGGGGTAGCCGTGCGATCGAATAGCGAAAGGGGTCATAGGTTCGTTGCTCTGATACCAACTGTGACGACCCGACTTTTCGGACCGTCTTACTTATCTTACTTTTTAAACTTTAGAAAATTCTTTAGAAAACTTGGAGGAATTTTTTTTTTAAAACACATCGAATCAAGGCGAACTAATATTTTGAAGATCTTAAAAAGAAACAAAGGGATTTAAGAAAAATATGAAGATTGCATATTGAACACTTCATGAGAAGTACTTAACCAAAATTGAAAATACGAACTTAAAACCAAACATAGCAGCAAAAATATTAAAACATAATCCGTAATCTAAATCTCAACCAAATTAGAAAACTCTTTGAAACTTCGAAGTAAATAAAAATAAAAACCTTTAAAAATTATTTCTTAAAACTCGTAGCGGAAGACTTATTTCTTAATAACGAAAACAAAACTTTAAACCTTATTTCTTAATAACTTGTAGGGAAGACTTAATTCGTGAATGGAAACCATGACCCAACCCTCTCACTATCGACGCCGCTAGTCCGCCCTGCTCAATTCCTTGTAAGATGTTTACCTACAACACAGACGTATATTTTTTTTCGAAGAGATGAGCTTACGCTCAGCGAGAATAATATAAAGCTCACAAAATAAAATAATGCAATGCATGAACCGGTTATTAGTATTTTAAACTAATTGATGACTTGATCTTTCTTTTCTTGTTTCTATCAACTTTTAGTTCGGGGTGCCCCTAGGGTAGTCATACCTATTTCAGTGATCACTTTAGAGACGAAGATATGTGGTTGCAAGGTCCCACACTTCGCTCTATCTTATAAACATATTAGGGCCTCGGCCCGAGAAATTTCCCCATTTGGGCCCGTAAGTCGGCTCGAAAAATTCTCCTTAATACCTCCGTAGCTCGAGGCGGTACGACTCCCTTGCTTATCTTTATCTTTTCACTTTTTTATTTTCGTGACATGCATGAAAGACGTATGACATAAAATATACATGATAACATGACTAGAGATAAAAACATGATATAGGTATTCTAATTTATAACATATCATCACATAACATACCATACCATATCATATCATTCACATAACTTACCATACCATATCATATCATAAACTCATCATATCATAACGTATCATTCATAATTTATCATATCATATCATACCATACATATGTCAACAATCACATAATAACAATAAAAAAAAATTATTAACTCATTCAGATCATATACTTATCGTATTTTATTTTGAACTAATCTGTGTTGCAGTGAGATTATTCTCACCTGGATATCGGAAGTTACGATCGTAGATCGTCGAAGGAAAATGACGCTCAAAACGACTTGGAACCTAATCGAGATAAAAGACTTCTGGGATCAACTTAGGAAAAGGTTCAAGACAAACTTTTGGTTCTGGAAATTTTCAGAAACGACTTTCAAAGTGAAATTACCAAAATACCCTTGGCTATTAGGGTTTCGGTGAAAAACTAAAACTCTGAGAAAACTTTTGTAAAAATTCCAGTACGTATAAAATATAATTTTGATCACTTTTTGTAAAGGAACCACGGTCAAAAACAATTTGTAACTATTTATTAAAAATAAAATAAGATGCAACAATTTGACTAAAAAAAACTTGTAAAAACCAATCTGCGCATCATTTCCAAAATTCTTATACCGTAAAACTTTTTTTTATTGACACTTAAAATAAATTACATATTTAGAAAAACAACACATAGTACTAAACATTGCAAAAACTTTCGAATAAAAATAATTAACGAACAATTCACAATAACTGTCTAAAAAAAAATTCTAAAATTTGATCAAAACTGTAAAACTGGTACGCGCACTAATCGGACTTTATTCAGAAAATATTTTTTTGTTTGATAAAAATATTATTCAGTTGAACATTTAAACAGAATACATCTAGATCTAACATTTCCAAGAAGAAATAACGCAAAATAATAAATATTAAAACCGTAGTAAGCGTATTAAAACGATTTTGATAGACAGACTACTAAGAACGAAAAGATAAACATCATAGTGGGAATGCCTTTTTTTTTTTAATCTCGTGGGAATACCTTGATGATAGAGGATCGGAATTTGATTTCTAATTGATTTAGTCTCTGAACGATGATAATTTTTTTTTTTTAGAGAGAAAGAGGAGGAAATATGGAGAAGGAGTAAGGGATAAAGGGGAAAGGGAGAGAGAGCTGCAACGGCTCGGAGAAAAAGAAATGCATCTGAAAACGCTGAAGATTTGTATATATCTTAACCCTAATTGGATTTTTTTTTTAACCTACGTTGTTTTTTTTTTATTAAAAAAAAACTCTAAGGAATCGGTCATTATTAACCGACTAAAGTTGACGTGATATTCTCTACGCAAAACATCTCTATGTATACAAATACGTGCACACACATTACGTACTTAACGCTAACCAACCAATATATACAGATATGTAAAATTTCAAATTGTGTATAAAATATTCTATACGTATATATCACCCGCACACAATTACTGATTATGTATATATATAATTCTATGTTTTACATACAATATATACTCATAAATATTATTATAAAGGTTACAAAACTTCACTCAAATGTATATATGTGCTTATATACTTAACATATATGTATATATCTCTTACCATATATACGTACCAAATATATATATATATATATATATATATATATATATATATATATATATATAAACAAAGCAATTGAATAACTTTAAATCTCCTATAAAACTCAACAAATAAAATTATTAATATCTTATAATTTGTATGCCAAAAAGTATATTAAAATTCAAAAACACTCTAAAGCACATATAAAAATAAAACTTCAAAATCTACCATATAAATAAATCATTCAATACTACTTTATTTTTTAAAAAAATACTAACGTTATTCGAACACCAATATTTTAGCTTTCTAATTAAGCTTAAAATTTGGGATTTCACATACGTCTTCACCGATAGCTTCTCGCAATCTTCTCAAAAACCAAATCCGAGAAGCATGACACTCGCTATCTACAACTCCAAATGCAAGTGGATATAATTGTGAATTCGCATCCATTGCAATTGCGCAAAGCAACTGTCCGCCGTATTTTGTCTTCAGAAATGCACCGTCCAATGCTATGACCGGCCGACATGCTTTGAAGCCTCTACGACACGCCCCAATGGAAAAGAAAGCATACTTGAATTTGTCACCATCTTGCACAAAGTCTGTTAACGTCCCAGGATTCTTTTGCTTCAACATGTACAGCCAAGACGGTAACTTCTGGTACGATTGTTCCGGCGTACCCCGCACGTACCCAAAAGCTTTCTCCCTGGATCTCCAAGCTCTCAAATACGATATGTTCACACCCCATCTTGTCTTCACTTCTTCCCTGACATTATGCGCCGAATACTCCGCCATAGAGTTAATTGAGTACTTGTCTTTAAATACGTGACCGATGACCCATGGTGCCGCTCCTCGATGGCCCTCTGTTCGAACAACATGCGCACATGAGTGTTTACCCTCGTACGACATAATCTCCCACATCTCAGACCACTGCACGACACCCCTCAACCTCTATGTGTATCTCTCGTCTTTGCATAGAACATACCATCTCTTTTTCGAAGAAGATTTCACTCTAAATTCGAAATTATGTTTCAACGCGTACATGTGGACATATTTCTTCAGTTCATGCTTGTTTTCAAACTGATGCCCAATATATATTTCTTCTGAGCTACCTGTTAGTTTCAAAGGTTAGTTAAACAATAGGTGGTTTCAGATTATACTTGAATCTCATTTGAATCCACTTAAATTACCTGTAGAAGAATGACTTGGATAATGACTCGGTTCTTCCTTCACAACATCATCGGAGGTGAACTCAGGTGCTTTCCATGAATAAGGAACGATAGGTGATTCGATCATCGGAGGCTCACGCTGACATTGACCCGATGGTTCACAATGACCCGTTGGTACTGTAAACGTTTCCACAAACTCTTCATATTCTTCTGCATTGGCGAATTCTTCAAATTCTTCACCTCTACCATTGTTATCTCCATCATATCTGTCACTATTCTCTTCATCACCTTCACCACCTTCGATTTAATCACCTTCGTATTCATCACCTTCGTCACTATTGTGTCTATCATATTCGTCACTGTTGTGATTACAATCTCTATCACGTCTGTATACTCCGTCACCGTTTTCGGCACCCTTGTACTCGTTAAACAAGTCCTCGTCACAGCCACTGTCTTTGTTTTCGATTATAGGATCATTTTGTTGATCCTCGATAACAAGTGTATTCCGTCTCTTCTTCGGTTGATTGTGAGACACCTTTCCAATTTCCACATCTTTCCCTTTATATACTCCTCGATACGCAATAGGTGCAATGATCTGTTTCGGTACCAAACTTACACAAAGTGGAAATCTATTACGATATTTGTGCTTCATAAAATGCGAAACATCACTATTGTCCTTCAATACGGCAGGTTCCAGCGGAATTGTACCGATTGTGTATGGGACTTAGAGTTTTAAGTCGAACGCGAATCTGTCTAACTCGAACTTCTCGTATAAAAAATCTACTAACTCTGTGTACGTTACTTCTTTCGGAACTACGAATGCAGGCGTATCTGCATTGGTGAAAACCCATTGGTGTCCTTCCTTCTCCCAAGTGTCTAACCATGACAAAAACTGCAAAAAACAGTCAAACTATGCAAAATTAGCTTATCTATCTTACATCATCGTACAACATCGTACATCATCGTATAGCATCGTACAACATCGTACAGAGTTGTATCGTACAGCATCGTACAGAATCGTACAGCATCGTACAGAGCGTAATTTTTTTTCTAAATTTCATCGTACAAAAAAGTTAAATCTCATCCTACCATATCGTATACCATCGTACAAACAAGTTAAAACTCAGATTTTGGACTATGTTTTCAGATCTGATCGATTTTTATTGCTACATTCTATCATATACAATCATAAACTTTGTAAAAATGATTAAGTTAATAATCTTACCCATGATTCTTTTGAAACCCGCTTAAGTAGAGAGGATTTGAGTGTGATTGAAATGATAAAAATGAAGAGTGAGAGATGTATAGGGTTCAGAGGGGTATTTTTGTCCGATTTTGGGTCAAAAATTCATTTTTAGATATTTTTAAACATTAGGGTCTAATCTTGATATTTAATGGATTATGAAGCCCAATTAATGAAATTTCTCTTTGTTTTTTCGAATGGTAAATAATATTTATTATCGAATGGTCCGACAGTAAATATTATTTACCATTAAAATTATCTTAGATTTGCAAGCAGGATATTCGACAACTCATTTGGAATAGATGCTTAGGATCGTCGATTTCGTAGATGTTCTTTTATTGTTCTTATATTATCTGTTCCTCTAGGTTAGTCATTTAATCTTTCTTAGTTTATGTTTGTCTAGTGTAGGTGTTTAGGTTCTTTGATTTCTTAAAACTTCGTTCTTATTTGTTTGTCAATTCCAAATTTTTTCCAATTATTCATCATCAGATTTGAATCA
Organism: Urtica dioica subsp. dioica; assembly: GCF_054948205.1. Lineage (NCBI taxonomy): Eukaryota > Viridiplantae > Streptophyta > Magnoliopsida > Rosales > Urticaceae > Urtica > Urtica dioica. Next base: position 13,198,172 of record NC_142767.1, on the reverse strand, counting down.
TGGAATCGTTCGCCAAATCGGAGACAAGTATTTTACTTTTTCGAATGGTAAATAATATTTACTATCGAATGACCCGACTGTAAATATTATTTACCATTAAAGTTCTAGAGTTTTGGTTATGGTGTTCTATGGGTTAATCGAATTGGAAATATTATTTACCATATTTTATAGTTAATCTAACAGAGAATTGATTGGAGATGCAGGGTAGGGTTTTGATTATGGTGTTCTATGGGTTAATCGAATTGGAAATCATATTTACTTACCATTTTTTCCAATTTTGAGAACGGAGACGCTTCGGGGTTCGGAAAGGGTAAAATCAGAAAATTGGTGATGGAAAATAAGGTCGGACGCAATATCAAAGGATTGAAGGATTCGAAATCGACGGAGAGTTCGGAGGCAATATCGGAGGATTGAAGGATTTGGAGTCGGATGCGAAAATTTTAGTGTGTATTTGATGAGGGGTAAGATATGAATATAATATTATTTGGTAGTGGATTGGGCTAGTTACCTAATTAAGTAATAGTTTGGCTAGAATTTTAAAAGAGGTGGCCAATTTGGGCTAGATACCTCGTTCGAGTTGGATGAGTGAGGGAAATGGGTTTGTAAGTGCTCTGGACTCGATTTGCACTTCTTGAATTGAAGAAAATAATTCGATACTTGCGTTTCTATTTTAGCTTCGGTTGGTTTTTGGAATATTCGAGAGACAGATACGTTGGGAATTTCATCTAGTCCGTGAATGTATTATAGTAAAATAATGCCCATTTTAACTAGTCAAATGCTCTTAACTAGTCAAATGTTCTCGGAGCAAAAACAAAACGACAGAAAACTACCACTAGTAGAAAAATGACTTTTAATGGCGCCTCTTTAATGGCGTTAGTGAAAAAAAACGCCATTAAAAGTAATTATTGTATTTTCGAGATTGTGTTTAAAGCAAAAGACGAATTAGAGAGCGCCACGTCACTTTCGGAAGAGGTACAACAAAAAAATATTCATGGCGTTTAAATTTGAAACGCCATTAAAAAATATAAACCAACTATTGAATGCCATGTGGTTAAAATTATATATGATGACATTTAAAATAAAAACGCCATTAAAAATGTTAAAATTTCGCTGTTGACATGTGGGAATTGAATATATAATAGCGTTCCTTTTTCAAACGCCAATAAAAGATTTATACCAAGCCACGCGGCAGCCACACGGCGTTTTGTGGTTGGGTTAGAGTTGTAATGGCGTGCAGAATTTGAACGCAATTAAAGATATGTTTAATTTATTTTTACAGAACGCACTCCATTAAAAAAAATATCGCACTCTATCATATTCTGAAACACATGCCCAGACCAAGCGACTCCGACTCTCCGCTGCACATCGCCACCGGGTCTTGACGCTGCTTCTCGTCGCGTTGAGGATTTCTTCGAGGCGTTCGTCCCGACGCGATGCGAGTTCCGGTTGGAGCCGATCGAGAGTGGTGCCCATCGCGTGTTAAAGTCCGACGAGTCGATGCGTGGCGCTCGCGAGGTCTTGACGCCGGTAGCATGAGACGAGTGCGGCGAGCACAGATCTGACTCGCGATGGTGCTGCGAACCTCGATCTAGTTTCTTAGATCCCGAGATCTGTTTGGCTGATATGTTCGCTGGAGCGACCTTCCCCACTCCGTGCGTGCATCTGGCGACCGGGTCTGGAGAGGATGGCGGTCGATCTTGCTCGAGATTGGCGATTCGCTCCGTGCGGTTGCCGACTTCGTTGAGCTGCTCCGACGCGTCGTCTTCCACTGGTGTGAACACCATTTTGTTCAGTCGATCGAGCTCCTGCTCCACATTGGTGAGGACGCGATTCTCGGTCACCGATTTGGCTCCGAGTTGTGGTTGCAGAACTTGTGGAGCTCTCAATTCCTCGATTCGCCTTTGGATTCTCGCATCCATTGCTCTAATCACCTCAGCCAGATCTTCAATCGTCATCTCTAATCACCTCGTCGGACTCGTGGTGGTCGCCGAGGGCGTCGCAGGGGTGCGCTCCAGGCGAGATAACGACATCCATTTCGCGGTGGAGCGGCGAAGCTCGTCGATCTCCGCATCGAGACGTGTTTCCATTGCCCGAACAAACTGTATAACTTCTTCATCTGTCATTTTTTTTTCAGGTTACTCTCAATGAAAGCACCAGTGATAGAAAATAGTATCCTTCGAGTCGATACAGAACTCCCAAAAGAAGCACAAATGAACGCTTCATCAGGGAAATCGAAGAGGTTGTCGGTCTCAACGTCTCTGCTCTGTGACTTCTCTTTTCCAAACTCACGCTTAGTTTCTACTTTCTACATTCAGGAGAGCCCGAAATCAAATTGTGGATGCAGTCTTAACGTACCTTCCTCATCTCTACCATGTGCAAGGACGAGAAAATCTATAGAGCTTTCATTCCAAGGACTGGAACGCCAACACAGCTTTCATTCCAATGGCGAAAATTTTATTGAGAAAAGGAAATATAAACTTGATTTTGTATTAAAATATCTCCAACTCTTTGGTAACCAATTTTTTTAAAAAATTAATAAAACTAAATTATATGTAGTATTTACTCGATATCAAAACCACAAAATAATCAAATATGCGATGGAAAAAATTTGAAAAAAACAAGTCAAGTCAACAACAAAAAACTGTATGTATATAATGACAACCAAACCAAACCATAGAGATTTAAGGAATGACAATGACACTAATAAAGAAGAAAAAATAACAATGGTATCTGTTGTGTTTAATCGAAAAGAAAGATTTATCGCTTCTCTTTAAAAAATATCAATAGTATTCGTTGTGTTTAATCGAAAGGCGATGGCGGCACGATCAGAGTCTTCAAGGACAAATGGGTCCCTCGACCCCATCTTTCGGCCCAATCACTGTCCCGACGATGGAGCAAGAAGGCTAGTAAGCTCTCTTGTTCGCGAGAATCGCCAAGGCTGAGATGATAATGAATTAAATAAAATGTGTTGGACGGTTGACCATGCTGCTATTAAAGGCATCCCACTTGGCTTATATCATTCTCTCAACCGAATCATTTGGCACTACGAGAAGTCGAGAGAATACTCAATCCGATCCTCTAGAAGTCAGTCGATATGGTGAAGGTGTTTATGTGGCAGGCAGTGAATGATTATCTCTCGACTTTCGTGGCTTTGGCTAAGCGGGGTGTAGATGTTGGACATCATATTGTACATGTGATAGATCGGAATATGTCGGACATGTGCTCTTTCATTGTTGGAAGACCTGGAATATGTGGAAGAACCCAATCTTCTGGAACCGGCTATCACTGCGCAATACGAGTGATTTACGGGACAGTACGGATCAAGTATAGCAGCATCCTTCTCGAGAGGAGTGTGAGGTTCTCGGCACAATGTATTTTCTCCTTTGGCGACGCCAGAATAAAATCGCACATGAGTTCGAGAGCTCTCATCTGGAGCGCATCCCATCTGCAGCAAGTGAGTGGCTGTTGATGCCGATTTTTGGATCGTTCAACAATCACAAATAATAATATATACTAATTTTTTATATTTATTTTATAAGGGTCTCAAAAGACGTCGTACAAGAAACAATGTAGAAATGGAAAGTTTTAACGAAGGGAAAACAATAATAAACTTTATTATTGTTGAAATTGAATTACAAAGAAGGACGAAGTGGCGAACCCAAGATGGCTCACGACTGTAAATTATACGAATATAAGAAATGGTTGGTTGAGAGTTGGAATTGTAAGCTTGCATGTGCGAAAATCGTCGTCTATTCTTCTATTTGTAGGCGAGTTGGAGTTTCCTTGCCGAAGACACGAGTTCTTTGATCCGCACTCCTTGTCAAGGCTGAAGTCTTCTTTTATCCGGTCTTCACGGCGTGGTTTCTCTTTGACTGACTGATTCTTCTGGCCAGGAGGACGTGGTCGAACTGGAAGACGTGATTGGGCTTGGGCCGATCTGTCGAGATCGAATTGGGCCCAAGATTGATTATGTGGGCCGACCTACAAAATAGATAATGGGCTTTGGCTGACCTGAAGCCCACCTGAGATATTTATTATAAAAGGATTTGTTTTTATCCCCCACAGTGGCTGGCAGAGTTTAAGGCCGTTCACCATCTCCAAGACTAGCCCCAACGCCAGCAGCAACAAGAGAAGGCGAGATGGTTCCGCCGAAACCATGTGAGCTCAAACTCAACAACGATATCTCTCTATTGCAGCTGCGAGTTGGCATGGGTTTTCGTGATGTTGTACGGGACAATGGCAGACAGGTGGTGGGAGATTTTTTTTTCAAGACGGCGACTAACGCCTATGGCCCATTAATCGCAGACTGCGTTGTTATCCGGGAGGGCATGCTTTTTCACGAAAATAACAACATTTGCATCAACATAGTAGGGAGTGACAGCCTGCTGGCTATCTCGGCTATCGATGCGGGGATCAAATGCTCGGCCGATATTGATTCCTTAGTATGAGATGTTCGGCGCCTTTTCACGGAGGTACATTGGGGTTTCTTCTTGTTGCCATTTTCCCTGAGACTGGAATGATGTAGCTCATACTCTAGCCTCTATTTATGTTCGATTTCAAAGTAGCGTATTGTGGTTGAATGAGTGTCCTCCTTGTATTATTGATGTTGTTGGGGCTGATTAGGCCTCAATAGTTTAATGAAAGAGAGCACGTACTCCAGTTTATTAAAGAGTGATATAGCTAAATAGGTAATTTAAAGTTATAAATTTGCAAAATACTCAAAGTTTGTCTTAACTTAGTGAAATAGTCAAAATGTGCAGTAATTTGGTTTCAAAATTTTTTTATCCCCAGATTAATCATTTTGAAAATGATAAATTGTTTATAATAATAATAAAAAAAAATTAATCTTGACTGTCAACAAAATTTTTAAAACATAAATTTGACTACTTTGCTGAATAGTTGAAACTTTGGCTATTTTGCTAATCAATAAGTTTCAAATGCCTATTTTGTACTATTTTTCCTTTATTAAAAAAGAAAAACGACGTAAATGTCTTAAAGCCTATGGGAAGAAAATTGTCTTAATCTTTTATCTGCCTGACAAGTAAATGTGTGATTTTGAGAACTTATATATAAATATGTACTACTATATTATCTGCAACAGGAGGTCGAGACCAAGTATATCGAAATAATTCATAAATTCGTTTATTTTAGATAAGGCAAGACTTTTTTTTTAATCAAAGATAAGGGCAAGACCTTTTTTTTTTTTTTTTTAATCAAAGACAAGGCAAGACTAATCGAGCTGAATAATACTTCTACCATAATTCCTTGACTCATGCCTTAAAAACATATATCACAGTGAATATAAATAACAAATGGAACAGCATATTCAAAAAGACCAAAGCCAAAAGAAAAGCTAGCAAATTATCCTTTGGAAAAAAAAAAGGGGTTATTAAGTTATATAGCTACACGGATATAGTGGATTGAGATATAGCCCACCTTTGGTTAATTTCTTGTAAATAGCCAAGTAAACTTATTAACAAATTAATAAAAGCCTTATTTAACACAACCAAACATATATTTAGGTAGTTAATTGGCTGCCACGTATGCAAGTTGGCTATTTACAAATTATTTACCAAAGGTTGGCTAATTTACAATTCCTATAGTTTAGGTGGCTTACGTAGCCAATTTTTTGAAAAAAAAAAACAAAAAAAAAAGTAATAACAATTACCACGTGTGACAAATGAAAGCAGATACTCCATATTAGAAATCTTCATCGCGCAAATTTACAATGCATCAATAATCAAAGTAAATCTCTTTATACGTCAGCCCTTTTGAAAATTAATCACATCGCATGACAGACACACCTGCAATAAAAATATATTTCCATTGAACCTTTCTCCAAGCAATGACCGTTTCATCCACTTAATTAAGTGTCCATATGCCTTCAAATTTCACAGAGAAACACATAGAATAAGGTAAGATATGAGATTTACTAATCATAGCTTTGATTTTATTTTATACACAAGCAAATAAGAAGTGAATAAAAGAAAATACCTGAATTAAAAAAAAATCATGAAACAAAGATATCACCATCGATGCTGATGTAGGGGACGCATGCTACGTAATTCCAGTACTCTCCGTTCTCTGGCTCACACTTTTTCGCCAGCAAAGGGCATTCGTCTATGCACAAGCGTTGAAGATAGTTTGGAAAATATTTCGCCGGAATCGTCTTCAGATTCCGACAGTTCGTTATCTCTAACTCAGTCAGATATATTCTTACCGACATGTTCTTCAACCCATCACAGTTCCGGATGATAAGACGTTTTAGAGATCTGGCAAGCCCGTCTAATCGAATGTCCTTCAACTCGTCGCAGCCGTCGATAACAAGAGTCTTTAGAGAAACATGAAGCCCATTCTCTAGCAAAATCTGGCAGTTTCGGCAACCTTGAATGGATAAACCTTCGAGAATGGTTGTAAGGTCTTCTCCAGAAACTCTCTGCAACTCGTCACATCCCGAGATGCTCAAATGTTTTAGAGAGATAGACATCACTTGGCCTGGGATTGTTTGTAACTTAGGCAACTTGTTTATGCCAAGTTTTCCCAATGATGTGAGTGTACGAAACTCGTTTTTGTCCAACGTTGTCAGACACGGAAATCCCTAGATTTCAATTACCCTTATAGTTTTCGGAAGTAGCCCTTCCTCCGGAAATGACACGAAGTCTTCGTTGCTGCCTATTATTACAAAGGCTATCAGATTTGGGAGCCGCTCTAAACCCCAATTCTCGCGGGAGGCGATGAATCTTTCGCAATCGAATATTTTGAGCTCTGTCAAGCTGGAGGGAAGACTATCTCCTTGAAAGGATTCGAGTTCCGGAAAATCAATCATTATAAAAAAGCTTCAAAGAGACAAGGAGAATGGTCATTTTCTCAGGCAATGACTTCAATTTTTTGCAATTTCTGATCCGGAGATGAGTGAGATTCGGGGCCAACAATCCTCAATCGGGAACGTGTACGAGACTAGGCCAACAATCCTCCATCGGGAAAGTGTACGAGACTAGAGCATCCCCAGATATGCAAAGATGTTAGAGATAATGCCAAGTTATGTTGTACTTCTTGGAGACACTTGGACATTGATAAGGATTCTAGACTTTCCGAGGCTCCGATTGTGAGTTTCTTGAGCTTGGGAAGGTAGTCCATGGGTAAAGACTGAAAGGCATCACAAGTGTGTACGTTGAGTTCTTCAAGCGACGCGTGAGGACGATCGAACTCGATCTCTAGTCCTTTCCATTCTTGTATGACTAGATATTTAAGAGTGGCGAGAAGAGATCTGATTGGTATTCGTACTTTGGAAGAACAATGAGAAAACTCCATGTATTCACAAGATTCCAAACTGTTGATTGAGGATTCCAACTGCATTATGTCTTTACAAGCGCTTAGAATCAGGACACAGACACGTGGAATTCTTGGAAGATCGAAAGCAAGGTTCTCACAACCCGAAATTCTGAGCTCCGTTAACGATGGAAGGAAGCACGGCAAAACCCCGCTGAGATTTCGACAACCGCATATATGAAGTTCAGTTAACTGAAGAAACGCTTCAGAATCAGATCGAAGCCACATGGCCCAAGCTTTCATGCCACTGAACTTCAGATTCTCGAGGGATCGAAACGGGTTCATAACACAAGAAGAACCACCCCCCTGATAAAACTCGGGACCCACATCAATAATTGCGTCAAAATTCGAAATGTCTAGGGTTTTCAGATATGGAAGTTGCCCTAATGGTGGTAATACAATTCCTACACTTTGAAAGCCTAAGTGAGACTATGCAATCCAATGAGTTGTTGAAACAAGCCAATCAGGAAATCTCACACCTGTATACCCATATATACAAAGCTCTATTAGGATTCTGTCAGGTTTAAGCATCTCAAGTACCTTACTTGCGTGTTGTCTATCATCATTATACGATCATCAATCCATTCAAATGATACCGAATCGAAACTCTTCTTCTGTAACAGCTCCAAATCATCGTCTGGTAATCCGATCTCGATATTCCAACATTTTCTAAATTCTTAAGATAAAGCTTCCCCCGAAGATCCGAAAGTTCTTTCAGCTCTCCAACTTTGTACCATTATATTTCCCGATGATGAAGGTATTCAGTGTCTGAAGCTTCTTTAGTTTACTTAACTGTGTTGGCATCTCCACAAGACTGTCGCAGTCTCGAAGATTGAGGTGTTTCAGATTGACCAGACGATGTGTGTGTTTAGGCAGATTCTTCAGTCTCTTACAAGACTTAAGCTTAAGTGTCTGTAAATTGAAAAGATTGCAAACTGATTCAGGTAACTTGGAAATATTGGTACAAGAGATGTCTAAATAGCGGAGATGCCTTAGTTTTCCAATCGAATCAGGCAAGTGTTTAATGCTATGATACCCAAAGAAGGAAAGAACTCTCAAACGCTCCAACTTCAACAACAAATCAGTCACGATCCTCTTTGATATCAAACGAAAGCAATATTTTCTCTCCACTGATAGAAAAGTTCGCAAGTTGGTTGCTTTAAAAACGTCGCTGAATCTCTCGTAATGATCAACGTCTCTAAAAGTATACCCAAGATGGCGTACCTTTTCCTTTTTAACCTGCTGGCTTTGCATTATTCCATCTTCCAAAAACAGTACTCTGCTGATACTGATTTTGCCAAGTCGTGTATCAAATCATGCATCAGAAAAATGGGGTCCTTGGGATTTGATTTCTGGAAAAATGATCTAGAGACTAAACCATTAAAGTAATCCTCACCCACATCTTCAATTCTTCTGTTTCTATTAGGGCACTCCAAGAGATTCTCAACCATCCACAATAAAATCAATTCCTCTTTTTCGAATTCGTAATCAGAGGGAAATATTGGCTCAAAGCATCGCTTAAGCTGCGAGGGAAGATAATGATAGCTCAACTTCAGAGCTAGAAGAATATCGCTCTCGTCTTCGCTCAAATCCCAAATATCGCTCTCGACTATTTTTCTCCATTCTCTAGCATCAACTGTGGAGCGTATATTCCACCAAGCGTCTTTAAAGCTAATGGCAAACCATCGCATTTCTTTACAATTTCTCGACCGATCCTTTCTAATTCTTCTCCCAGTTGGAATTCTCCCTTGTTATTACCGGATGCTTCCTTTGAAAATAGTTGCCAAGAAGAATCTTCCGAAAATTTGTTCATAAACTGTGTCTGGTCGGATTAAACACATGACGCAACTTTTTCGCTCCGTGTAGTAACGATTATCTTGCTTCCTTGAGCACCACCTTTGAAAGGAAGAAAAAGGACATCCAAACCAGCAGGTTTCTCAAGCCACACATCATCTAAAACAATCAAGAATTTCTTTCCTATCAAGCTCTCTTTCAGTGTAACTTGCAAGGAATTGAGTTCAGTAACATCGAAAGAACGCGAAGTAACTTCTTCGAGAATGGATTTCATCACTCTACAAATGTCGAACTCTTCAGAGACACACACCCAAGACATGACATCAAATTCCTCCTTAACTTCCTCATCATTAAAAGCTATTTACGCAAGGGTAGTTTTCCCGACCCCACCCATGCCCACGATTGAAATCATGCGTGTCTTCTCATAATCACTCTCATCTTTGGACAACACAAATTTAATCACTTCGTCTTTATCATGGTCTCTACCATAAACTTCAGACTCGTCAACGAGAGATGTGGAAGGGAACCTCCAAAAGGTTTGTTCCGGAATATTGACACTCTTTTCTAGCCCAAGAAAATCATTTCGTTCCGCGATATATTCAAGCCTCTTGACAAGATCCTTCACTTTGCTCCTCAGATTCCCGGCTTCAGAACTATGGGACTGTGAAATGAGTTTCTGCATTTTTTTCTTGAAGAGAGTGCGTGTCTTACTCGTCTCAATGCTTGACTCAGTTTGAATCACATCCAACAGATCTTCGGCATCAAAAATAGCATCTTGAAGCATGTCAAGCCACACCACAACGCTCTTGCTCTTTCTTTGTTTCCGCTCGGCGTCTTCAAGCACTGCCATCACAGTACTCAACACATTCTTTAGCTTTCCGACCAGTCGATCTATATCACGGCTCTTTGATTTTCCTTGCAAGTATGGAAGAACTTCTGTAGAATCAATCCTTTCAAACAGAAACTGAAAGGAAGAAGAAAGTAAACATCCGGCGACTGCTTCCAAAGCCATTGATATTTTTCTTTATAGCCCAGAGACCTTACTTTCAGAAAGGCTGAGAGAGAAATTTTACGCATAGTCTGATAACAAGAAGATAAGCTTGTAAACATTTGTCTGATCTCTACTTTCTTTCAGTTTTTTTTTTCTATTAATTTGCGTAAGCTCGTTATTCATTAATGGCTCACCCACTTTTGTCGCGTTCAATCATTCATAATATTTCCACAAGCGTAGACCATACTAGTGTGGACACAACCATTAAAAGAGAACGTTAAATGTTTTCACATTGAATATTTTCAATGATCACTAGTCCTCAATATTTTCCACATCTCTCATATTTAAAGGTGGATAAGACAGTTAAGCGATTCATTTTTTTTTTTTTATCTATTCTAGATGATTAACAGTTAACCGTAACAAAAATTATAGGTTTAACTGATTGACCGTAATTTATCTGAAAAGGTTAATTAATTGTTAAGGTTAACTATGATTAACCACATTAAAATTAGTTGCTTGGTTAAATTTAACCGGTTAAAATGTCCACAATTACCCACGTTCATCGTTGACTTATTATTAGTAATTATAAATCATTTAAAATGTGTTTTCTTTCAAGCTCAAATGCGAGAGCAAAATGAGTGATGGTGAGAACAAAGTTTCATTTCTTGATATGTTATGGAAAAATAATTAATATTTAAGAAATAGTAAACATTGATTAAAAAAATAGTAAACATTGATTAAAAAAAAGTAGTAAACATTGATTAAAAAAAATAGTAAACATTTGCATTAATGATTATAATTATAATTATAAAAAAATAAACATAAATATAAAGAAAATAAATATTTGTTGTTAAAGCAAAATTTAATTCAAGATTCAATTAACGAGAGAGAGAGAGAGAGAGAGAGAGAGAGAGAGAGAGAGAGTCAGCGAGGTTGATAACCTGGGAGTAGGCGAAATATGAGCAACAAACATCAGTACATTGACAGTCAATAGAACCCTTGTCTCAGGCTTCAACAGGAAGAAAAAAAATTAAATACAAGCCGGGCAAAAATGATATAAACAGAAGCCACAGAATCCTAATTTCACAAAAAAATCCTAATTTGGTCCAGACCAAGAACAAGAAATCTAAGCTCTTTTCTTCTCAGATTTTCGAGCAAGGAAGAAGAAGACGTATGACCATACCTTGGTGTGAATAACGGTGAAGCTCTCTCTCTGCTGTGTCCGTGAGAGTAAGGGTAGCGAAGACTTCTTGTCTTAAACGAAAACTCTTGCAACTTGCTCTTAAATCCCTCAATTTGTTTGCCCCTCCTAAATTCCACCGGAACATAACTTTTCTTTTAATTTTATTGGTTGCATATGGGTTCTTCTCATTTATTCATGATACTAGGTTTCGTCACGTGTAAATTATTTGGAATTACTGATCGGTATGTTTATTCAGGTTAAATGCGTTGATGAAATTCTCTTTCAACACGAATAAAAGGAAACTAAATAATGCATTCATCTTGATTGTTTAAAAGAGGATTCTAAATATCAGAGCATGCAAAAGATGCAAGTCGGATGAAAAGGTTTACAAAAAAACAAGTACCTTATAAAAAACTACCATATGAACATAGTTTTGGACAACGTCAAGAGTTTTACAAAAAAAAAAAAAACTACGATAACAACTTGTAATTCAGTACAAAAGATTACTACCTTATAAACATAGATTAAAAGGTTCAAAACCATTTTCAAAATAGTTATTTGAAGCGTGCTGTTTTGTGAGAGGATGCAGAAGATTCATCGTTTTCGTTGTCGGAGGTGTTGTCATGAACTCGGTCTTTCAGTTTGGTGGATTCTGAAATATTTTCAGTATGCTGCCTTTTTTGTCTTTCGTTTCATGAACTCGATCTTCAATTTTGGTGGAGTCAGTAATGTTTTCAATGTGCATCTTATTTTTGTCTTTGGCTTGATGGATAGTATTTATGTCACTAATCTTGAAAACTTGATTCACTGTGTACTGTTGTTGTGTGGATGTAGAAGACGTGTTTGAGTAGTTGACGTAAAATGCTTTTGTGATTGCTTCTTCTGCTTTAAAGATTGTTTCAACATCATTTTTTGTGAACCCTGATGATGAAAAAAAAAAGGTTAAAAAACATATAATAATAGTAATAACAAGTAAATTAAGGTTCCGTTATGTCTATTAAGCTTTGTAATTACATGTTATTAGCCTCAGACATGAATATATTTGTGAGAACTAAAAAGGATCAGAATTTGTACCCGTTCCAAGAGTTTAGATATATTTGTAGCTTTGCAAGAGAAGATTTTTTCAGCGGTGTGTCCAAAAGAGGTTGCGTCCAATGTTTGTGAGGCATCAATTAATTTTAGTTGAATGCGCAACCTGCATGGGTAAGATGGAATCATAAGAGCGTGTATAAATTTTGATTGGATTAGGGAAAAACAATTATGCATAGTACTCACCATGGGATGACTTTGATTTTTTCAACTTTACAAAATTCGCAATTGAAGTATTGATTGTTTGGGAAGCCAACCCTTTTTTTTTGCAATTTGAGCATGTGGTATAGCAAAAGTTTTGCTCTAGTTATGAACTAATGTTGAGGCTTTGATCCAGTAGCTTCTAGATTTGTTCTCCTATTTATGTTTATGGTTGAAGAAAAGAAAATTTAGTTACTATATTTTTTGAAGAAAATTTAACTTTTTCATACCTTCATCGTGATTGTTACAAAATCAGCAAGTGTGAGTAAATCCTCTTCCTTTGGTGGTGGAATTAATTGTGTTGTTGGATTTTTCTTCTGTTTTTTTGCCCATTTTTTCAGAATTGATGCATTTTCCATATTCCTACATTAGAAGTTGAGTATTATGTAGGGTATAGGAGAAAAGACATAATAAAAATGTAATTGTGCACATACCACAAGGCTAGTGTTTTAGCAATAGGAAATTCAGGATTTATATAAATTGTGCTCGAGGCTTGTGTTGCTAAAACAATACCATCTGCAATAATAAAGATATTTTTTTTTATTAAAAAACATCAAATATACAAAATAGTTTTAAAATATTAAGGTAGAATACCTTGATAATTTCTGGCTCTCAGATTTATTCCAGCAATGAGTGGTCTACTTTTAATCATAGCCAAAATTAAACTTGCGTCGTTTGTTGCAAAATTATTCCAGGCGGTCAATTTAATAACTTCGAAACTGTTAAAATATACGTATGTTAGTAAATATAGTAAGAAGGTGCAACATATTGATCTGCGCAAAAAAAAAAAAAAAAAAAACCTTTGATCGATCAACGTTATCTGGCAGAAATCGATATTATTCTTCAACTCTTTTTTTGAGACCCTAATGTTATCTTATAATCTTCCTGGTTAAATATTTATATCATAGCGTGTTTTTTTTCCCTTTTTCTAGGTTCCTTGCCCTTCTGTGTTTGACCCGGCTGAAAAGTACATATCTTTAATTGTTTCGGCATTCAATGAAGAGCTCAGGCTTCCTGGTGTCCTTGAAGAAACAATGAAGTAAGTCACTTTTCGAACACAATACTAACCTGACATTTCCGTATCCATATCTATTGTCTCATTGCTTGTACAATCTCCAGACAGACTGCATGAAATGGGTGTGTAGAAGAGTCAATATTATTACATCTTTGTTTCTATGATAATCCTTGAGGTTTCTCAATGTGGGTGTACAGACAGGAATTAACTAGGCTTTTGAAGAGAGTTGATTTAGTGACTTTATTCTCACTAAGCTGAATTTATTTATTCGTCTTGTAAATCTAATTTTATATTGTTTGTGTACATGCATTGCAGATTCGGATATCTGCCATAGAATTGATATGAAAGATTTTAGATTTGAGTTTTCGGAGTGCAGGAATGAGTTGTCCTCCAAAATACGAGCCATGTTAGACAACTTGAAAGATGTTATGGACAAGCAAGTTAAGCAGAAGAAGTTGAAAGAGAGTTTTGAGACGGATTCTCATAAAAGAACCCTCAGTCAACAACAACAACAACAACCAAATCTCTCTATCAACAACAACCAGATCATTCAAGAAGAGGTGAAGGGGAAAGAAGAAGAAAAAAGAGCCAGTGAACAAGACCAGAATAAGGAAGAACATGTCAAAGAAGACGAGGAAATAAAATAGAAGAGTAGAAGACGTTAGAAGAAGACGAGAACGATGAGAATGTCGAGGAGAAGAAGACACAATAGGACAAGAATGTCGGGAATGTCGAGGAAAAGAAGGCAGAAGATGACGAGAAAAAATGAACAAGTAGTTGAGAACAAGTCGGATGAATTGGATAACAAGGAGTCCAATGAAGCGGGGAGCAAATTAGAAGCTGAAGAGAAAGAAGTGTCGAAATAAGTTGAGAACAAGGAAAACAAAGATGAGAACAAGAAAAAAGAAGATGAGAACAAAGAAGAAGAAGAGAAGAAAGAAGGAGAAAAATGTAAAGAGGAAGATCTAAAGAAGAAAAAAGATGATGGTGAAGATGATGAAGATGGTGACAGAGGTCCTGAAGATGAAGGGCCAAAAGAAGCTAAGAACCAGACTAGAGCTAAAGGCTGTGATGACTAGACTCGAGCCGAAGCTACCCAAGAATCTAAAACACCAAATCCATGACCCGAGGTGGTTGATGAGGTCAGTTCCTCATTGGTGATGATGCGAAGGTTGAATGAGTCATTATGATATCTTCATCACATGAAAAGCCTTCTCGGCTAAGGAGGCTATCAGTGGTTTACACGTCGACACCTATGCCGGCTGTGTTTATGAGGTTCACAAGATCACTTCGGGTACCATTCATCTAACCACTGTCTGACCTAAAGGATGATGCTTCTGAGGGCGACCTGAATGCCATGGCCAAATAGATTAAAGTTGGTCTTAAAAGGTGTTACAAAATTGCGTAAGTATCTATCTATCTCTCTCTATCTTTCTCCATCTTACAATACATTGTTTTTTCCTTTTAAATATAATTCTCATACTTGTTTTTACAGGGTGGAGAAGTACAAGAAAGGCGAAGGGGAATCATGTCCCTCGTTCCACTTTACGGTGGTAGAAATTACATCACAAACCTGGTTTTACACGTTATGGACCCCGATTGAGTGGATAAGTGGAGAGATGCGTCCACAAGACATGGTTTTTTTTGCGCCAAAGATGAAAAACACCGATTTCTCCATTTTTTGTTGTTGTGTGTATGTAAAATAAATAAAAAAAACTTGTTTTTTGTGGTTATGTTTTTTGTGACAATGTTTCTTTGAGTTTCTGAACTCCATGTAAGAAAATAATAATCTTGTGTTTTTAAATTTATGTATTTTGTGACAATGTTTTCTTGAGTTTGCTGAATTGACTTGGATTTCTAAAGTGAATGTAAAATGTGCCCTACTGTTTGTTGTTTATGACTGATATATTTATTCATGGTTCTATTTCGTGACAACACAATAGTTGTTGGTGACAATCTTGTCACGAAACATAAGAAAATTAGGTATGTTTTTTTAGGTTCCAAGACAGTCATGGTCATGAAGTGTCAATAATGTCACGAAATAATGAATTTCTTGAGCACATTGTCACAAATTTCACTGGAATTCTTGACAACATTGTCAATGATTTCTGTGAATTCGGGGCATTAATACCATAAAATAGTGTCACTTCACAGGTTTTAATATGTTTTATTATCTTTTCCGTAACATATGGTCATCGTTTTCTACTACTTCCAAAAGAAGGGAAAGTACGGGAATCTTCGAAATCCATTTATGACAACCAACTCTTATTTTCTACCAATGCTCGGCCGACTCCATGATCCTCGGTTAAAAGAGACAAACAAGGAGAACTTCGATTGGACGAAGCATATTGGCGTGCTGGACTTCATAACAGCCGCAAGAAAAGGGTTTCGCAAACACTTCATGGGTCGAAGTGGATGTTGGAATTGATCTAGGGTTTAAGAAAAAGTTTAACGCTTCGGTAAGCAGCGGAATTTTAAAAATTTTCTTTTGACAAGTAAAACATTTTTACTAACCTAGACAAAGAGCAAGTACACGTAAATAAAAAATATTATGAGCATTAAAAAATTACTAACCTTTTTAGAAGCTTGAACGTTGATGAGCCTTCGGAAGGTTGAAAACGTTCGTCTCCCTCGCAGCACGTCTTTCGTCTTTCCTCGCCAACTCGAGCAACCACGAAAGTTTCTATCACTATAATCATTCGAGAAAAATAGGAATTAGTGTGTGGGCACTTTTAAACACTACGACTCAAGAACAAGTCTCAAAGTCGAAGAGCTAAAAACACTAGGTCAAATGAGGACCTAGGTGCCAAAACAAGAACGAAAAGAACTTAGAGAGAGAAGGAGAGAGGGGCGGCCAAGCTAGAGAGAGAAGCTCTCAATCTCTAAAACTTGGGATGAATAAAATGAGAGGAATGAGGGCTCTATTTATAGGGGAGAGATTACCTTCAATAAGGTAGTTTCCTCTTCTATAGAATATCACATATTCATGAGCAAAATATTGCCCATTTCCCTCTTGAGTCACACGGCCAACAAGGCTTCTAGAAGCCCTTGGATTTGTTTCCTCTTTTGTTCCTCTCTTGGTTGGCCGCCCAAATGAATTCCCTTCTAGAGGAAATTTGTTTCCTCTTTTTCTTTTGGCAAGTATCTTGATACATTGATGCACAAAATTGGTCTCTCTACTCTTGGTTTTGGGCGTGTAAGACTTTCTAGAAGCCTTCTAGATTTTTCTTCATTTGTTCATGACAACATAAGAAAAGCCCATTAAAAATTTTCAAATAAAATTCCATGAAATGAAATTAATCCACAAGGCCCAATTAAATCAATTTTGGCCGAGTGGTCTTAAGTCATCAAATGACCTTGTCAAAAAATTTATTGACATTCATTTCATCCTATGTCCAAAAGGACAAAAATACCCTTTTGACAATTTTCATAAAACTTGTCTCGTTCTTGTTTTGACTTAGCTTCTAGTTTAACTATTCCTACTCGATGTGATTTGTGACAGTGACCTCATGGATCCAAATGAACAAAGCTTGAGCTAACCACTTGGACTCAAAAGTTCACAAACCTTTTCCAAGTTTAGCTTAATGTCATCTGACTCCACTAAAGAGTTGACACTGAAAATCTCTCGGTTCAAATGAATTTATTTTCTACTCAAGAATTCAAATTAATTGTGATGAGTAGATCTACTGAATATTATCTATTTTTACCCTTCATGAATATCATTAGCTAGTCGGGATTTATAAAATTATCATTTTACCCTTCTAGCTGTTATTTCCTCAACTCCTTTGTCGCTTGTGAATAAATAACAATGTATTGACGAGAACCTAACAAGTCACATTGATTCATCCAAAAGAGTCATGACTCAATTTGGACACTTTCCAGTTCATTTATTCACATTCCAAGGAACAAAGCATGAGGTGATATACATTGCATTTCAGCAATCTAGTACATGAATTCCATATCTATGAGAACTTCACAAAGTTACTCATGACATCTTCACAACTTAGTACTTCACCAATAGGCCCTGTTCAGAATCACATAGTGAGTCCGAACTCTGACTTTCTCAAATGAGAATACGTAAGCTGTGAAATGGCATGTCTCATTTCAGGATTAAGGTAAGCACGATGCAATTCATACGTAGTGACTTCGAGACATAAGAGGTTAAATGGTTTGTTCTTATTTTGTCTCTAGAAGTGCACTGGTCAATTCAGTACCTTCGGAAGATACCTAGAAGAACTATAGAGTCTCCAACTCTCAATGCCCTATAACCAGACATCATAGATTCTCCTAACAATCGTATTGAGGTCAATAGTCCTTTGACCCTTAGATTGAATATATCGTTTTAAGCAAACTACGAAGAGTTTGTTCATGCAAATCTACATTTGTCTCTTCGTAAGTTGTTAAGTTTGTTTATGAACTAAAGACTAAGGTTTTATCATAAAGTTTCAAACAGACAAGGAATAATGAATGAACGTTTCAACTTGTTATTAATGAATAAGCAATTACAAGCAAGAGTCTTCGTGAGACTATATTACATCAAATGTACAAAAATAAAGACTACAACTCTTCTTGTAGGCACCATTGACAATAGTGGACACTATTTATGTCCCTGTAAATGTGTCATCACACTGGTTAATAGTCGTAATTTCTCTGTGTCGTAGAATCCAATTATTCACACAGTGTTCATGATCCCATTATGATGATGGCTGATTTTTTGCCGATAGTGCTGTACGCCGTAGGTCTTGCAAATGAAAACTCGGAGCCATTTATAATAATATTTACTGACATGCCATAACAAACCAATGAGTAAGATTTCTTGTCTTATTTTGTGATCATGTTTGTTTGTGTTATATGTTGAAACTAATTTTTATCATTGCAACATGGGAGACTGTGGCATGTTCTAAATGCCGCATAATTTATGATCCATGAGATTTCGCTTTCTAATTTGCATCAAATAGATATAGAAATATATAGAAAGAAAATAACAATAGAGCTGTACAAAGCACGATGCATTAAAGATTGCCAACCATATTCACTCGGATAATGAAAATAGGAAAATCTGTAAAACGGTGTATATAATATATATTAGAATAATTTGTTGTTACCTGTTTCTTTGGAACGGCTTTGTGATTATGGTGTGACCGTGAATTTTCATATTTGTGTGATAAAGTTGTAACAAAGTCATGGTATATGTGAATTTGACAGTTGACCGTAAAACAGTAAAATCATGCATGTAATTTTATAGTTCTTTTAGATGGATGTGTGTAAGTTAAATACAATTCACATGATTTTGTTACTAGGTTCTTTATGTTTCTTGACATTATTTCGTGACCAGGTTTTAACTCTTTCTTGACTTAATTTAATACTTCGTGACCAGGTTTTAACTATTGTTTGATATTATTTCGTGACCATGTTTTAGCATGATAAATAAATAAAACATAAAAATCTAAATCAGAAAATTACAAAGACTCCCATACCAAGAAGGCAAGAACATAAACAAAAAACGCCAGTTGAAGCCAAAAAAACTCGAGTCCAAAGTGATGCAATCTCGCATTCCAAGTCGTTCTTCTTCTTGATCAACCCCGGTATAATTTGCTTGGATCTTTCACACATCTTAGGGGGTCTCCAATGAAAGTAATTGCACCCACACTCATTCTGAGTTCGACGGCATAAGCTCACGAATGAAAAACACTAAAAAAATTATTAGGATAATCGCGTACCTTCTTCTTGATGCAAGTGACAAATCTCATTCCAAGATTTGAAATAGTCCACGACGTCCTCTCAGTAAAAGGGATACAACAATCGCAACATTACCAATTTTTGTCATCTTCAATTGGTTCCTACTTCGATTTAGAGAGGAAAAAACGACTAAGATGAAGAACAATAGATTCAAGATTTAATGGGGGAGAAAAGTTGTGTATGTGCGATTTAAAGAGGAGCAACAGACGAAAATAAGATTTTCAGATGGTGAATATAATTTATTAGTGATGTGTTTGGTAAGGATATTTAATAGCATTAATGTATTGATTTTCGCAATTAATGACGTTTGGTCAACGTATTTACTCAGTCAAAAAGTTTGGTAATTACATTAAATAACAGTTGTTATGTCGTTATTTTTCAAAAGTGAAGATAACACTCTTAAAGAAAACGAAAAGCAAGCGATTCGAAGGATGAGCCGCAAAACTGTTCTGGATGCTGAGTCACAAATGGCTCTGAAGGCAGAGCCTCTAATGGCTTTGGGCCCCAAATGTTCCCACAAGCGACTCTGAAGGCTGATACGCAAAACGGCTCTGGAGGCTGAGCCACAATCTGAAGGCAGAGCCTCTAACGGTTCTGAGCCCCAAACGTTCCCACAAGCGACTATGAAGGCTAAGCCGCAAAACGGCTCTGGAGGCTGAGCCACAAATGGCTCTGAAGGCAGAGCCTCTAACGACTTTGAGCTCTAAACGTTCCCACAAGCGACTCTGAAGGCTGAGCCGCAAAAAGAAAACAACTCTGAAAGCTGAGCCGCAAAACGGCTCTAGAGGCTAAGCCACAAATGGCCCTGAAGGCAGAACCTCTAACGGCTCTGAGCCCCAAACGTTCCCATAAGCGACTCTGAAGGCTGAGCCGCAAAACGGCTCTGGAGGCTAAGCCATAAATGGCTCTGACGGCAGAGCCTCTAACAGCTCTGAGCCCCAAACGTTCCCACAAGCGACTCTGAAGGCTAAGCCGCAAAACGGCTCTAGAGGCAGAGCCTCTAACGGCTCTGAGCCCCTAATGTTCCAACAGTGTGAAACTACCATTTGAGAAAAGCCAAAGTTCAACTCTCCCTATAAATGCCATCCATGATATAGAAGAAAGAAAAAAAAAACCAATTCTAAGAGAAGGAAAATACTACAACCTCTCTCTCTCTCTCTCTCTCTCTCTCTCTCTCTCTCTCTCTCTCTCTTTCTTTCTCTAAAAATTCACTCAACATATACCTGCAAAATAATGCTATAGTTACTCTACATCTCTCACTTTTGATTTAGTAAAACATAAAAGAGGAATGATCTACTTCCTTTCTCTCTAGAATTGAAGAAGAATTATTCTCTCTCTCATACTTCCTTTCACAAACAAAGGCTGAAATTATGCCACATTATATTCCTTCTAAAAAGGTGTCGAAGAACTTGAGAAATCCAATTCTCATGTTCTTCACTTAGTAAGAGGAACATTTCATTATATATCACCCTTTGTGTCTTCTATTTCAGCTAAGGAAAAGGAAGATCACGGCAATTCACAACACCCACGTCGAGTTCCCGAAGGTCTCTACCACAGTTGTAATGCCACGAGATATCCCCGACGCATTACGATCCATTCAGAGCCTAGGAGATTCGATGCTTGCAACCCAATATCGATATACGTCGCAAGTTCGCACCTCGACACGTGTCTCGTGAATGTTGATAAAAAAAACGCATTAACAACAATGTCACAAAATTTTGGACTTTTATAACCACAATGTCAGGAAATTTTGGACTTTCGTGACCATAGTGTCACTAAATTTGGGACTTTCGTGACCGCGGGTTTATAAAATTTTGAACTTTTGTGATCACTTTTGTAATGCTCTGAATATTAATATCATATTACTATTTTGTAAAACTAATTATTAGTATTTAGTCTATTACATATACCTATTTTAAGAGCTTTATTTATTTAATTTTAAAATCTATTAGCATTGTAAAGTATTTTACATGTATTAAGCTTCAATTTATTTATACCCAAATTTTATATATCTATGTATAATGATGTACGTATATAATTACATTCTTCTTATACATATATAAAGTAAATTTAAAGCTGCCATTATTTCCTTTTTTTTTTTGAATAACTGATGCTTCCATTACAGAGCCTCTTGGCTTAAAAAGTTTCTAATACAAACAGGAACATCAGTGACAGAGCAAAACCCACTACAATCCCCACTCGCTACAGACTTACACAAAACATGCGCTACTCTCATCTCTGGGAACCCAGTTAAAAACAACTTTATCAAGACCCGCTTCGGCACACCTGATCTGCTCAAAGAGGGGTGATAAACTCCGATCCGGACAGTCGCGATTCAAGGATAGACTCTCCATAATCTGTTTATTGTCACCCTCCACCACAAGACGCCTAACGTTCATGAACTTAGCTACGAGAACAGCCAGATGCACTCCAATCATCTCAGCCTCCATCGCCGATTTGGCCTCGATCTCGTTCCGCCACATCCAGAGCATGGTACCTCCACTATTTCTTGCAACCATACCCGCCGCAGCTCGTTCGTCCCTGTAAGCTGCATCAACATTGATCTTCACCGATTCCCCGCACAGTGGCTGCCACGCCCGCGCACTTCCGCTAGGGACTTCACAGATCGGGGTTGGACTTTCCTGGGAGATTTCAATTTCCTTGAACCAGTGACGTACTCTTCTGATTTGCTCCTCTTCTGAGATAATCACGTTGGAGAACAACTTTTCATTTCTCCACCTCCAAATAGCATCGATGATAACCGCCGCCCTGGCCAAGAACAAACCCTTCCTCATGCCACTCGATAGCGCCACTTTTTCCCGTTCCAGAAGGCGGTCAAGCCACTCCTTCCCCGAGCAAATCACGCTAGTGTCCCATCGGAGCCCATCAGCAAGCACCATCCACAGCCGCCGAGCATTATGGCACTAAAAAAATAAGTGGTGTATGGATTCCACCTCTCCTTGGCAGAACGCACACGAGTCGTCGCTCAGCCCAAGGATTCGGTGCAATCGAGCGCGTGTAGGAAAACAGTTTTTTCCTAACCTCCAGAGCACGATTCGGAATCGTTCTGGGACTTTTAAATTCCAGATTGCTCTCCATGTGTCTTCTTTCGGATTGAAGGCAGCCCCCGCCACCGCCCAGTAGGCCGATTTTATGCTAAAAGCACTGTTTGGCGCTCCCGTCCATTTTAGCACATCGTCCTTAGGCTGTTTTAGCACCCGCAACTCCCCAATTTTTCTCGCCAAATCAGCCCCCACCACCTCAGTGACTCTGTTAAGGTCCCATCGCCGCGTTCCCGGAACAAACAGCTCCGCGACTGACCTCGGGCCCGACTCCAAGCTGTGCCGACCTCCGGCTTCAGGAATCAAACCGAGTTGCATCCAATTCGCTTCTCTTATAGGAATTCGGCCTCCACTCCCCACCACGAAGCACGAGTTTTGCCGAATCAACTCTCGGGTAGTTAATATATCTCTCCACCCGCTTGAATCCGAAGATTTTTCCTTGTAGCGAAAGAATCCTTGAGCTTCACAATACTTCCGCTTGAGTAACTTTACCCAAAAAAAATTAGACTCCGCCGCCATGTGCCAGCCCAGCTTGCAAAGGAAAGCCGTGTTGATGTCTTCAAATCTTCGGAACCCGAGTCCACCTCTAGACTTGGGTTGACATATTGTATCCCAACTCGCCCACGCCAAATATCGCTCATTCTCGCAACTCCCTGTCCACCAAAACTTCCGGGTGACTTTGTCTAGCTCTTGAAAAAAATATTTCGGCAAGCGGAATGTCGACATAGCATAGGACGGGATGCTTTGAATAACCGACTTAACTAGCGTGGTGCGGCCCGCCTTCGAAATCGACTTCGCCATCCACCCCTCCAGTCGGTCATGGACGCGCTTCTTTAATTTAGCGAAACTTTTTCCTCGATTGCGCCCTAGGAAAAGTGGATTTCCAAGGTAGTAAATCTCCTTATCGCACTCTTGGATACCCAAGAAACCGCTAATATCTCTCTTCCTTCTCTCGGAGCAATTTTTGGAAAACATGAGCCCGAACTTTTGAATGTTAACCCTTTGGCCAGACCACTCCTGATACTTCGAGATGCAACTCCAAATCGCACAGACTTCATCTTGGCGGGCCCGGCAAAATAGGATGGTATCGTCCGCGAACATAAGGTGGGATATGCTCGAAACCGTCCTTCCTATATTAATCTCGTGGAAGCTTCCTCTCGTCTCTTCGCGCAAGAGTAACCTACTCAAGACTTCGGTAACTATGATGAAAAGGTATGGAGATAGAGGATCTCCTTGACGAAGCCCTCTAGACGCCATCCTTTTCTCAAGAGGGCATCCATTAAGGAGAATAGCGAAGGAAGCCGTTGACATACATTGATGAATTATCCCCACCATCTTCTCCGAAACACCAAAACACCGTAGCACTTGGCAAACAAAGCTCCACTCCACTCTATCGTAAGCCTTGCTCATATCAATCTTGATTCCGAGGAGTCCACCTTTCCCTTGCTTCCTCTTCAACGTAGTAACCACTTCCCTAGCCACTATGGTATTCTCGGCAATCCACCTCTCGGGCACAAAAGCGGATTGGAACGGCAAAATCATCTTGTTGAGGTGCCCCCGAAGCCTTGCCGTTATGATCCTTGTCACCACCTTGAAACTGAAATTACAAAGGCTTATGGGCCGAAATTTGTCGAAAGAATCGGCGCCTCCGGTTTTCGGGATAAGCGCCACATGTGCGAAATTCATGGCTTTCAATAATTTTCCGTTAGTGAAAAACTCTTGAACGAAGGCCACCATCGACTCTCCTACTACATCCCAAAAACGCTTGTAGAAATCACCTTGTAACCCATCCGGCCCCGGAGCTTTTGCACCATTCATAGCCCAAACTGTCTTGCGAACTTCATCGGCACTAGGAATCTCCTCCAAACTCGCATTGTCCTCCTCGGTGATCACCAGAGTTATCAAACCTTCCAAATCCAATGGAAAGCTCGGGTTAGAAGAAGTGAACAATTCCGAGTACTTAGCCGTCAGGAACTCCCCGATGTCCTTCCGCGTAGTCAAGACTCTGCCGGCCCCATCGAGAAGCTCTCCAATATGATTCCTCTTGTTACGCACCACAGTGGCCGTATGAAAGAATCTTGTATTGCGGTCTCCATCTTTGAGCCATATCTCGCGCGACTTTTGCCTCCACACCCTTTCTATAGTTCGGTTGAGCTCCATGATCTCCGCTTGAATCTCGGCTTCCTCTACCGTGGTCGCGTCGGTAAGCGGCCGACTTTGAACTTCCACTAATCGCTTCTCACTATTCTTGAGCCGAGCCTTAACTCCGCCCCACCTCCTCGCTTGCCATCCCCGAAGCTCCATCCCCACTCGTCTAGCTTTATTCGCAAGCTTCCGACTATCATATCCCATCACGTCTTTCTTCCAGACCGCTTCCACCGTCTCCCTACAAAAAGGCTCGTTAGCCCAAGCATCATAGAACTGGAAAGGTATCCGGCCCTTAGCCTCGAGCATGAAGCAATCAAGAATAATAGGCGCATGATCCGAACCAACGATAGGCAAATTTCTAACTCCCGCTTTCCCAAACCTACACAACCAATCTCCACTCACTATTACCCTATCTAGTCTTGCTTTTATTCTCTTTTTTGGCCCTCTCCCGTTAGACCACGTAAACTTTCCCCTGGAAGCTCCCAAATCTATTCCCCCTGAGACCCCCAGAAAATTCCTCAAAATGTTTCCCGATCCCCACGTAACCGATCTTCCCCCATCTTTATCACTTCCGGCCAAGACAAGATTAAGATCCCCAACTAGAGCCCACCCCCTACCCGAACTCACCACCAACTTACCTAGACTATCCCAAAAAGGCACCCGATTCCCCACTTTGGGGGGTCCATACACTCCCCATAAATCCCAATCTTTATCCTGAGTATCCCCTCTAACTATACCCCAAATAAAATTTTTCGACTCCTTCCACACATCTAATTTAATTCCCCGACGCCACCACAAACACAGCCCCCCAGACAACCCCACCGAGCCAAAACCCACTCCCTCCCAATACCCCATTTTTTTTCCTAAGGTGTTGCATCTTACCCTTACCCATTTTTGTTTCCAACAGTAACAAAACATCCAGATTATGGTCCCGAATGAGGCTCCGGAGCTCCTCACCCGCCGAGTCCCTATTAAGGCCTCGACAATTCCACGAGAGAACTAACATTTAAACAGTTGGGGGTTTGTTCCATGGCCCGCCTCCTCGGCCACTGAATTTGAGAGGTTTTGTTCCATGGGCTTCAGCTCACCCACGGCACCCGAGTTTGTCACCTTGTTGTTCCCGGTAACCCTGATACCTCCTTGTTTTTTCTTGGACGCTTTAATGAGTTTCCTATTTCCTTGTGACACTTCACTTTTTCCAGGCTGGAAAGCAGCTTTGAAATTTAGTGCCAAACTTGCCAGAGTGCTTCCCTCATCCACGTCCTTAGTTCTAACCACCGAGTCCATGTAGACCTCACATATTTTGGCTGATTTAACCAAGCTTTGACCATCTGGCAGGAGAGTTTTCTTTCTTTTTGTCGTAAAAACCCCATTCTCCTCTTGGCTCCGTAAGTTGTTGATGGGTGTAATTGGCCCAGCCCCTTCCGATTGCCCACTCTCCACCCTTGACCCGTTTCCTGGTCCAAGTATTGGCTCACAAGTAACACCAACCCCTCCAGTTTCTGGCCCACTCTTATTATTCTTTTGGGCCTCTTCTTTGTTAGGCCCATTCTTTTCCCATGGCTTGTCTTCCATTCCCAGCCCTAATTCCACCTCACTCATTTTTCTGCCACTTTCGATCACTTTATCCCCACCCCCACCAGCTTGCTTTCTGACGAAATCCCAGTACAGACAGAGTTAGTGTTTGCACATAGCAGCGCTGGCACGGCGGACAACCTCGTCTCTCCCAGACTGCATCTGTGTAAAATCAGTGGTCCCTTCTTCTCCAAAGCCTCCACGTGTCCCTCAGCGGGCTTCATGCTACTCCTCTTTGGCGCTCCCGATCCCGACGCGCTGTTTTTGCTCGCTTCATCCCCACGCGCTCTGGCCCAACCCGCCGTAGAGAGGAGCGGCGTTTCTGCTTCTGCCGCCTTGACGATAGCAAGCTTGTCAATCGATCCTGTAACTTTCTTCAACTCTCCTCCAGATTCGTTTTGATATCGTTCTGTCTGCTTCTTCTCCACTTCGAAACAAGACTCTAAACGAGACTCACTCCGTAGCCGTGGCCCGTACATGACCACTTTTGGCCCGTGGATTGAGTTCACCATGGTCGTTTCTATCTCCTTGCAATCCCTTTGACCATGGCCTATCTTCCCACATTTATACTAATCTTTCATATTGGAATTGTATCCAGGACATATGACCCTCTCCTCGGTTAAGTAAAAACCCGGCCATCAACGGCTTGGAGACATCGATCTCACATTGCATCCGCAAATAATCTCCCATTCCTCCTCTCCCGCCCCATCCTTGGTGGTACTGAAGAAAATCCCCAATCAGTGGAGCCAGCTCCTTCGCCATTTTTTCCGATTGAAATTTCGGAGGAAGACCATGTCCCTGAACCCAGAATGGACAGAGGTCCATGTTCACCTCCGAAGTCTGAGCTCCGGTGGCCATCTCCTGATAATCATCTGGTTCCCCTTCACCGCCCATGGCCTTTTGTCTAGCCAAACTTCAACTGATTCATATCCCAAAATCTCATTTTGAACATCCCAGGTCGTACCTCTTCGACCGTCCATTCAGCTCTCGACCTCCAGAGTTGTTGAATCACATCTCTGATCAGACCCCTCCGGATCCCTACTGGTTTGTCTGAGCATACCCGAGCCAAGAGGAGGTTGTAGTTCGCATACAACTCAGGGTACTCCTCTTCCTCAGGTAAGGTGAGCACTAACTCCAACGAAAGCATCTTCCTTGTCTGTTCTACCACATCCCCCAACTCGCTCTCCATCATATTACACAACTAGAACTCGAAAGAAACACTCGTATTTCCCTTACCCAAACCCACAGCTCAGAATGACTCCCTCACCAGACTCTCGTGTTTCCCTTACGCAGCCTAACAGCCCAGAAAAAACAATTGCAGCTCCCTAGCCCCTTTCCTCACTCAACTCCTCAGCTCACCTCGAGAAACTACCCCTAGGAACCCACAGGAAACTACCAGCGGGATAAACCCCCCGTTAGACTTACACGCTCTGCCATTATTTCCTTGTACGTACGTATATGTATATACATTTAAATAATAATTTTTAATTAATAATTATCTTTATATGTAAAATTGTGTGTATATCAGTAAAAGTTTTAAAGAGAAACCGACTCTCTTTCCACTTAGAGGATAAGAACAAGGACTATTTACAAGAATACACCTTGAACTCTTGGTCGATTAACAATGTGCACCATCGACTTTGATTTTCCACAAAAAATTACTCTGAACTATCGTTTTTCTTAACTTTTGCCCCTTCCGTCAATATTTAGCAGTTACCATCCATAAGATATACACGTTTTACTCACGCGGTACCTCAGTTGGGGGTATAATGGTATTTTTAACGTACTAATATATTTTATTATTTATTCAATATTTCAAAAAAAAATATTTATTAAATATTTCCTTACTCTTTCTCTCTCTTTCTCTTTCTCGGACTTGGTTCTCTGATCAAACCCTAGACCCTATCGATTATCTTCCCTGAAGATTGAATCTCAATACTCAAATCGAATCAGTCAACAAAAACCTTATATGTTGGTGGTGAATGAAACCTCGCCACTTTCGCGGAGCTCCGACGACGATTTCGCTGCATTGTACGGCAACATCTTTATCAAGCTCCGAAGCGACCACAATTGGGCCCTCAGACCCGCGGTATTTATGGAGAAGCTTCTCGCCGCGTGGAATGTCAATTTCAGGTGAGAGCTCGCTTGCCATTGCGGCGCCGATGCCGCTCAGTTGTCTCTCTCTCTCTCTCTCTCTCTCTCTCTCTCTCTCTCTGTTTTTTATTCGTTTAATGGCTCACAGTCATAAATTGAAATCGGGGATTACAGTTCGATCGAACTGTTGCTCTTCACCTTCCTCTATGTTCAAAGAATCCAGAATCGGCACGATTCGAGCAGGCCCCAGATCCTTCCGCTACTTCTTCTTCTTCGCTCTTTTTTTTATCGTATGTTGTACTTTCGCCGTATTGTCGACACAGCTCAGAGATGGATTCGAATCGTCGAGCTATTTTTTATTTGTAAGCAGTTGAGGCTGAATTCGAGCTGGAGAGAGATCGAATAGTCAGCGATTTGGCTCCGATTCGACCGAGGCGGAGGTGAAGTTTTTTGAGTTGATGCTCTGTTTTACTCTCTTTTTTTTTCATTGTTTTACTCTTTTTTTTAGTTCAATGCTTGATTTATATATTTGGTTGGTGATGTCTATCATTGTATTGTAAATAATAAGAAATTCTACCAGGATTGTCGATGAACAAACAGAATGGAGGTTATGAATGTTTGTGTTGTATGTATTGATTTTTTTTAAAAGCTGTATATATAAATGGGTTTATGTGTGTATTGATTTGTTAGTGTATGTGTCAGGAGAGAGAGAGAGAGAGAGAGAGAGAGAGAGAGAGAGAGAGAGAGAGAGAGAGAGAGAGAGAGAGAGAGAGAGAGAGTTAATATTATATAAAAAAATGAAAATTAATTCAATATACTAAAAATACTATTGTACCCTCAATTGAGGTACCATGTGACTAAAACGTGCGTATCTTATGGATGGTAACTGCTAAATTTTGACGGAAGGGGCAAAAGTAAAAAAAATGATAGTTCGGAGTAATTTTTGTGGAAAATCGAAATTGAGGGTGCACATTGTTAATCGACCAAGAGTTCAAGGGGGATTATTGTAAATAGTCCTAAGAACAAAGATAATAACGTACAGAGAAGCAAACAAAGAAGAAACGCAGAAAAAAAAGGAGTCAAGCGAGAGAAAAGAAAAGAGAAATTTCATTTTGTAAACCTAAAAACTATCAAAATATCAAGACTAGACCCATTAGTTTAATAATATCTGAAATTGGACTTTTGGACACTTTTCGGACAAAAATGCCATTGCAAGTCCATATATGTATATAAAGCATCGGATTTTGAGCACAAATTTTGGGTTTAAAAAACTTGAAAAAATCCGATGAATCTCATCGGAGATCATCGGATTTCATCGGAATCCGAGCTCGATTATCGAAAGTTCTAATCCTAGCGCAACCAATTCGAAAGTGACAAGAATTGTGATGAAGATGATTGAGAGAGAAATATGGGTTATTTGAATATCAGAGGTATTTTTGTCCAAAAAGTGTCCAAAAATCTAATTTAAGATATTATTAAACTAATGGATCTAATGTTACTATTTCCATAGTTTTTAGGTTGAAATTTCTCAAAGAAAATCGGAAAGGAATGAAAGAGCGACTCCAGGGAGAGAGTGAGCGGGTTGTTAAGAAGCAGAGACCAGGAGGGAATGAGAGAGAGAGGGAGAGAACGAAGCAGAAGAAGAAGCGACGGCTTTGTCTTGCCGGAGTCGCGCGTGTGAAGAGACGGCCGAGAGAGACAATTCTTCGCCGGAGTCTTCGTGGGTGAGTGCCTCTTCGTTCTCGTCCTTATCTTCTTCTGGTTTCGATTCGCAAGGTCCATGAACGAATTTGGATTGTGATTTTATGGGGTTTTGAATGAAAAGAAAAAAAAAAACGAAATAAGTTTGGGGCTTTTCTTCATTTCGGTTTTGAACGTGGATTGAGATTCAATAATGATTCTGAAATTTTTTCCGTTTGATGGTGAATTCGATGATGATTATGGGTGTTATGTTAGTCTTCGGATTTCTGAAGATTTTTCCTCGTGTTCACTACTTGGTCCGATTGGGTAATGTGAATCGGGGGTTTTCTCATTTTCCAGGAGTCTTGAGAGATTTGGGGGTTTGCGTGATTCGGGCTTCGATCGGGTCTAACGAAGAAGAGAAAAAAAAATGAGAAGAGGTGGCTGCGAGTCTCGCCAAGTCTGCTCAAGGTGAGTTTCGGGATTTGATGATGAGGTTAATTTTTGTTGATTTTCGCCTCTCTGTGTTGTCCGATTTGGGTGATTGCGCTGAGTTTATTTGGCCGAAAATTTGATATGGAATCTGAAACTGTTGCGAATGTGTGGGCTTGCTGAGTTGTGTCAATAGGATGATTCACGTTGCTGATTTTGTTTTCTCGTGCATCTATTTGGTTTGGGTTTGGCCGAGACTTGTGATTTTGAGTTTTGAAATAAATGGTTTGAATTTCAGATTAGTCTGGATTGTTTGAATTGGAAATTTCTAACGGATTGTTGCTTACATGTTTTGTCTTTAGTTAACCCGAGTTTGTAGATTCCATTGAGAATCTAATATGATTATTATTTATCGGAATAGGATATCGAGTTGGGAGCCGATTAGAGGGTTCACTGAGTAAGTGAACGTTTGGATTCTCGGTGTTAGTGAACGTTCGAGTTCAAAGAGTTGGTGAACGTCTCATTGATGAGTGCTAGACTACTAGCATCGAGGTAGGTTAAATATAACCTTTCTTACTTGGTTTCATGGTTTGGCCAAAACTTATATATTATTTTCGAAATGAAATTTTTTTCAAAATGCCACAATACCCGAGATCAGTTTTAAAATGTGGCATAATTTCAAATCGGGAGATCCGATTGTGAAACTGAAAGGTATTTTTCAGTATTATACTTATATCTCTTATTTGAAAAATATAAATATAATATTTTTTTTATTGGTCTGGGATAGCCGGATCCTTATATACACGAAGCGGAGAATGCATGCGTATATGTGGGTGTGGAGAGTGCACCATTCTGATCAGAGGAATGCCACGAGTTATGTGAGCAGGCGGTGGCAGGCCACCAGCATAAAAATCGCATTTTGCATTTGCATATCTCATCATGCTAGACTCGTACGTGGTTGAAGATCAACACGTGACGATGGATATACTTGTACGCGTATGGAGATCTACACGGGATAAGAATAGTACTATGATATATGAGAATTATAATTTTTGAAAATCTATATTTTTTTTTAAATCGAGCCAAATATTATAACACCTACTGGGCCTCAAGCTCACCCCTAGGTTTCTTTGTTTTTCTTAAATTATCTATATAACCAGGAAAGTGAGAAGAAGTGTTAGGACGACCTCGAGGTTAAGCGTGGTCGAGAGTTTGAAAGTCTTTCGCTGGATAGACTATCAAGTGTTGAAAGTTTGTTTTATTTTTGTTTTCTTTTATCTTTGGAATTGTAAAGTAAATAATTGAGTATGCACCGTGAAATAGTTATGTAAAGTTTATTAGTGTTTATTTTTATTCAATAATCACATCCCATTTCCCCGGGGTGTGAAAACTTTGGTCACAAAACGTGACAACTTTGTCACGAAATAAGACTTATTATTACAATAGAAAAACAAACTCGAATAAACAAACCAAAGCCATTACAGAATAAACACATTGGAACTAGAAAAATCAAAGCCATTAAAAAAACCAACGCTCAACCATCTAGCGTGAACACCAAAGCTATTACAAAAAATCGACCTCAATTTCATGGCACACCGTCACCATACTTCTGACTGGCCGTCGATAATTTTGAGTTTGCGACAAAAACTCTCTCTCGATCTGGGACTTTTACAATAGCTCCTGCTACTTTCAAATCAGCCTCCCATGTCTCGCCAAACAGGCTGGTAGCATAGAGTGAGGATCAATAAAGGACGATGTCCATCCCCACTCGAATGCATTTCCACGCATTCGTTGAATTCAGCCTTGTTGAGTTCATCCTCGTTGCGCTTGTTTTTCTTCTTGGGATTGGGCGATGAAGCAGAGCCCAAGGATTTCCCTTTTGCCGAGTTCGTACTCCATCGTGTCCTCCATCACTGCCACCTCGTGCAACAAACCGCTTCTTTTCGTCGTCGGAGTTTTAGCTTCCATTGTAGATTGAGAGCGTTTCGTGTGTGTGAATGATCGATAGCCAATGTCACCTTTTGTGAGAGCGTTTCAATGGAATAAATAGTATTCTTACCTAATTTTCAAAGTATAATTAATTAAATATGCTTTTAAATATCCATACCTAACGTCATTGACTGAGATTAATTGCTATTAATCGCATTAATTGCTAGTATTTGTATTAGTTGCTATTAAGTATCCTTACCAACTCGGTCACCATCAATAATCATAAATTAATTGCTATTAAATACCATCTTGACGAATATTTTGGACATTTTTGTGACCATAGTGTCACAATATTGTGGACCTTCGTGATTGCAGTTGCACGAAAATTTGGACTTTCGTGACCACAAAGTCACGAACTTTAACACCATCGTGACCACTGTGTCAAAAAATTTTGGACTTTTTTTTGAAAATTTTGGTCACGAAACGTGATAACTTAGTCACGAAACAAGACTGTTGTTATCGCGAATTGAACTGTTTCCATAAAACGAAATAATAAACTGACATAAATTCGGGCAATAAGTCTGATATAAATTCGGGAAATAATAAACGAAATAACAAACATCCATAGCTAAATAAGAATAAAATACAACTTAAATTTGGGACATCAATTCGAAGTCTTAAAAACAAATGAAAATCATGTTCGGGGTTGACTACGACTGGTCGGGATTGTCGCCCAATTATGTCCAACTTCACTACACCGAATATATTTATTCATTCTATTCTCATCCCCTTCTCATTGAGAGGGCATCCTTTTTTTTTCGGTCGTCCGACGCCATAAGCGCAACATGAATTACACATGCACACCAACTTCTCCAATATTCTATGGTATAGTAATTTGAAATGTAATCCTCAACAGGGAAGTTTCGAAACCCACAAGCTGCAGTGTGATGAGGACAAATAAAGTTATCAGTACACATCATCTACTTTTCTTATCTCTCAAATTTACGGCCCACTTTTGTCCTTCTTTGTCAACGACTTCAAACTCGTAAACAAATGATGGATGCACCTATTCTACACCAATTATAATCTCACCAGTGTTCGAAGTGAAACCAACTCGTGCAAAGTCGAAAATGGGGGGCTCTGGCTTCCATCTCTACTACCAAACTCAGTTAAGATTTGTCCGGTTTCTCCTTCTGAAGATGCAAATAACATTTCAAACTTAAGCCTAAGTCAATATTTACTGGGGGTGCCGACTCTTCTGTCTCGTAAGTAACACGAAAGACATGAGTTGTAGGTGAGTAATTGAGCGTGGAATACAACAGCTATATACATGAACTCATCGTACGTTGCATTCACCATTATTAATATTCCCGCTCCACAACCAGGACACACATCGTATCGTTCATATTTCACCTATCTACCGCTATACTTGACGAAGGTATAAGTATCTTTCATCACTGCACATAGTCAAAATAAACATAACATATAATAATGTGTAACAAAGTATAGTAGAAAGCTGTCACAAATTTACTATATCATGACTATATTGTAACTACAGTACTTGGTTTCGTGACAGTGTTGTCATTGCATTCCTTGGTTTTGTGATAGTGTTGTCATTGTACTCCTTGATTTTGTGACCATGTTGTCACTTTATTCTTTAGTTTCGTGACCATGTCACTGCATTCTTTAGTTTTGTGACCACGTGATCACAAATTGTATGTAAAGATTTTGGGACAACATGATCTCGAAAAGGTTACTATTGCCAACATTGTCATGAAATTTGGGGTGAAAGTGAAGATTTCGTGACATAATGGTCACGAACGTTGTAAAAAAAGTGCTAAAAACATCTTCAGCTAACAAAAACCTAATTCTGTTTGAACAACTTATTGGAAGAAATAGCGAAAGAGTGTCAATGTGGGAGATTGCTGTGTCGGAATAGTTGGTATAGGGATCGCGATAGAGGACGGAAAGAGGGGGACGGCTGCAAAAAACTTGGTCTTGCCGTGGAAGTGAGGTGGCACAACACTTGGTCGTGAGTGAGGCGGTGAAGTGAGAGAGAGATAATGAGAAATATCGGAAAGAAAAATGAAGATGAATGAAGAAAGAGAAAGGAAGAGAGAGATATAAGGTAGGGGTTTTTTTTAAAAAAATATTAAAAATAGAAATATCAAAAGTTTAAGTCGACTATTTTCATAATTTTTAGTATTTTTTATTTATTGATTTGTTCTTGCTTATAAGTACGTAAATATTGCTAAATAATAATTCCCGTACAGTATATATTGTTGATAACTCGTACGTATTTTCCGGATAGTTCAATGTGGACCTATCATTATTGGATAACTATCACTACTTTGATGTAGTATTCCATAATTCTATATTAAAGATTGTGGCTCTAAATTTTTCGCGGCATCCTGTATTATTAATTTGCATCACACATCATTAAAAGTTGGTACGAAAGAATCGTATGTTTGCTGTGAGATTCGCATTGTTTTTTTTTCGGCACATATTTTCTTCGCACAGTCGCATAATTATAAATATCCTCGAATATAGATTTTTACGCGTCTTGCCTTTATTTAATTTTTCATCATAAATCAAAACAATGAAATTGCTTTTTTTTATTTATTTATTTATCTAATGATTTATCCAGCACGAACATAAATATCAGTATAAATTAAGAGTAGTCGTCGTATCTTAATCCAAATATAAAAAAGCGTCTATATCTTTTGTTTTGTTTTAAATATTTCGCATTATGGATTATCCACTAATAATCTAGATTCTCAATGACATGACAATGTATTTTACTTGTGGGATTGGAGAGGAAATATCTGTATTTAAAAAAAAGAACACATATCATATATATATACTTTGCTCCGTCGAGTGGATCCAAGCAAGAAATGCTATTCTTGCAAGGTGGGAAACAAAGACGAAGAAAGAAATAAAGATTGTTATTGATTTGATTAAAGTGTCCATCGATCCAATCTGGTCTAAAATCGCATAAGGTAATCCCTAAAATAAACTTATAATTAGCATATATTATAACATAAAGAGCGCTGTTAATTTGCTGGTCAAACTCCACTTAAGAAACAAAAACAGTGCAAACATATAACATTATACCCGAATAAGGACAATATTGAATGTTAGTGCTATATGATGACATGGACATTTTCAATGAAATGACTGACAGATAATATGATATTTTCTCAGACACAAGCGCAACTAGTGATGATCGCAAAACAGTTCATGAGGTTTATGTGTCACTAAATACCATATCATAATGTTGTAATAAAAAAAACCATGTCATGATCAACGTTTTAAATCTACCCGATATCTAGCGATTTCTAGGTGAGATCTAATTTTTTTTACACTATCTAAAATATCTCGCATAGTTTTATAAAATTTTGCGATAAAGTATATGAGATTTTGTAGAAAATCTCATCAAATTTTTAAGAAAATTAAGCGTTGAAAAAATACAAATTGGTAGAAAATCGATTGCATAGGACAATTATTTTCTTCCAAAAATCGATTTTTTTTTCAATACTATTTTTCGTTTATTTGAGAATTTTCAACGAGATTGACCTAAACTACGATATATATATATATATATATATATATAATTATTTTTTAGGGACAATTAATTCAGTAGCTCAATAATTCACCCACATTTTAAAAAATAGTCAAAGTTTCAATTTATTAAGAAAAATAGTCCACTAGACCGAAGTAAATTAAATTAACTGTTTTAGTTAATTTCATTTACTTCGGCTTGATAGACTATTTTCTTAATAAAATAAAACGTTGGCTAAAATCTTAAAAGAAACTAGAGAATTGACTAGTTGCTACAATTCTTCTATTTTTATTTATTTATAAAATATCTATCGATATCTCCGTCGGTATTCGGTAAGTCGATAGTGGTATTTCAAATAACTATAAAATCTCTGTCGATATCTGTTTCGGTAATTGATATCTCAATAAAATTGGACTATCGGTATCTGATCGGTAACGATATTTGATTCTTTGATCATGATAATGAGATATTGACTTGTTGAATTAATAACTCATTATAGTATATATGATAATAATATATTATTACATAAATTATTTACTAATAGATATGAAACTACCATTTATACAAAATTAATTTATAATCACGTTAAATAATAATGATGGATCTTCTCCTTTTATTTTGCAATAAGAGAAATTTGAGAATTTTTTTCTTCAAAATAAGAATATATTTGACTAATTTTATCCATAAATATAGTTAAAGATAAAGTATAATCATATTTTAGGTTTTTCACGACTTAATGTCGATAAAATAAAAGGACATAATTCGTAAAAATAAATTGATTATTTTAACACTAATATAAGTGTGTAAACGTAAACATAATGAAGTAATAAACGGTAAGCACAAAAGAAGATGATTAGGGTATAAACGTGACATTTTGTTCAAGCCGTTGCTAACGTACTAAACTTAGTTAGTTCTCTGTACAGCTTAATTATTATAAAAAAAGGAAAGAAAAGAAGAGAGTCTGACAAATATGGACATTCATCAATTCCAGAAATATAAATAAAGCAAGAGACTTGTATTTCCATTTTACATGCTGCACATTCCATACTAAAAATAAAACTAATTTGGGAAAAGCGATACAGAATCCATAAGTTTTGTCAAGAGACAGAATGGGAAACCTCCTTTAATTTTCAAGTGAAAAAATCTGAAAATTTTCCATCACATACTTGAAAGAAAAATAACAGTCATGTTATTAAACAGAAATTAGCCGGTTTCTATGCCTGATGTGACTTCTCAACACATTGTGCTCAACTTGGGGTGTGAAAAACATGGATTTGCTACAAGGCGTAAAATGATCGATTTCTAAGGAGCTTGAATATCACGATCAATCGTAGAATCCGATAAACGTTATTTTCTAGATAATCACGCAACATAGAAAATTAGAAGAGATTTTCGAGGGATTAAAATATCGTTGGTTCTCGTGGCACCGAAGAAGAAGTCGAATAAATTAACGTCACACGAGTTGAAAATTTGTGTTTCCTTTTTGTCTTTCGTAATGTTTTTAATGTTTTATTCCTTCTAATTGGCATATTCCACTTGCAGGCAAGATCCACTAATGCAATGGAAGTGGTAACTGAATCTGCTTCTTCCTTTTATCAAGCCAAGAGATGCTATGATCAGAAGGCCTAAGAAAAGAAGAAATTCCATGCACCAAAATAAAAATATGTAAAAAGAATATAGTTGTCATTTCAGCAACACAAGCGACAAGAGTTATCGGAAGAATATTGTAATATTTCCCTCTATGATGATCAGATTTAATCTTTCCTTAATGCCCTATATTGCTACAAACACAAAGCTATGTAGGTGCAACGTAAAGATTTGGAGAGAATCCATATCAAATAGTACGATGCTTTATTATTAGTAATATAATGCTGATCAGTAGTGCAATGTTCTCAAGTACTTTGAGAGTTGAATTTACATTTTGTGGTGAGGATGGTTTTATAATATTTAAAGAGGATTGTTTTTCATGGAGACGGAAAGGAAAGGCCATTGGACACAACTTGGAAAAGACTGGAAATGTTGTGAACCACACCGAATGGTTCTGGAATCCAACAAGGAAGTTGAAAAGTAGAGGAAATAAAATAAGAAAATTGAAGTAAAGTTTTTGAATTAAGAGAAGAACTCATGCTTAGTCAAATCTAGTCACCAAAAAAATGAAAGTGAAAATGCAACTTGATAAGAATCTGACGATGGAGAGAATTTGGTGACGCCTTTCTGAATTCACTTTTTATTTCTTTTTTATTATTATAATTACTGTTTTTTTAAGCCATGCATGTACCTGAAAGCCATGAAGCAGAGAAGTAGTCACCAGTATATAAGTGTAATGAGACCTTCTCAATTTGTTCATTGCTCGTTTGAAGTGGAATACGAATAGAAACTAATTAAGAGTTAAGGGGTGACTTGGAGCACAAAAAATGGCGACCGAGTCCATGGTTCAAGGGCTTAAACAAGCGAAGCCGTTCATTTTGGTGATCCTATTGCAGTTCGGCTCCGCGGGGATGAACATAATCATAAAGTTCGCTCTGAACCAAGGAATGAATCAACATGTCTTGGTCGTGTATCGCAACATTATCGCCGCTCTTGTTATCGCTCCTTTCGCTCTTGTCTTGGAAAGGTCTCTCTCTCATTTCTCTCGAAAACTCCTTTTGCGTCTCACTATGATTTTTAGCCAATATCTTTGACTCGGTTTTTGTTTTTTTACAGGAAAACAAGGCCTAAGATGACATATTCCATATTCACCAAGATCTTTGTGCTCGGCTTACTAGAGTAAATTCCCCCTCAAATACTAGAAAAAATTAGTGTAAATATTCGCACAATATTTGATATAACGGCTAAAATTACTCTTGCCTATTTTTGTCAAATTAGGCCGGCGATTGACCAAAACTTGTTTTTCACCGGGATGAAGTTCACGACAGCAACTTTTGGCGCTGCAATGGGAAATATACTTCCGGCTTTTGTGTTTATAATGGCTTGGATTATCGGGTACAACTCAATCCCATCATAACAAATCGATTCATGCCAAATTTTTGTTATAGCACCATGCCGTTGTTTAATTTGCAGGCTAGAGAAGGTTAATATTCGTAGAATCCATAGCCAGGCAAAGATGTTCGGGACTGTAGTGACGCTCGGTGGAGCAATGCTTATGACCATGTTCAAGGGACCGGCTCTGGGTTTGCCGTGGACGAGCCAAAGCAATGATCACGCTCCTTCAAGCCCCGAGAGCAGCCAGATCTCAGCCAAAGGCGCCGCCATGATCGGCTCGGGTTGCGTGTGCTGGGCGAGCTTCATTATACTTCAAGTAAGCCTAGTCATAAATATTTTGACTTGATCACTACCCCAATCACTTCTTACGCATGTTCAGCTTTTCTTCGGCATTGATTTCAGACCATCACGCTGAAAACGTACCCGAGCGAGCTTTCTCTGACAGCGCTGATATGTGCGCTGGGAGCTTGTCAAGGCTCCGTCGTGGCCTTGGCCTTGGAATGGGGCAACCCTGCAGCGTGGGCCGTGCACGTGAACGCCACATTCTTCACCTATCTTTACACCGTTAGCGACTATGACTCCCATATGTCCTCTTTTTAGAAAATATAAACTTATGAAGAAGAGGCCTGACAAAGAATATTATTGATTTGTCAATTCAGGGAATAGTCAGCTCAGGCATTGGATACTATGTCCAAGGATTAGTCATCAGGGATAAAGGGCCGGTTTTTGTGACGGCTTTTAATCCTCTTTGCATGATTATTGTTGCCTTGTTGAGCTCCTTCATACTCTCCGAAATGATGTACATGGGAAGGTAACTTAGTTCTAGTTTGAAAATGCTTTGGCCAAAACGTATTGTCAACAAAAGATATGATTTCAATTTTAAACTAAAGCCGAGTTGAGATAATTATGTACTATATGTTCTAGTCAACTTTCACTTTTAAAAACCTTTTGTTTCGACAAATTGTTGAAACGGATGGTTCAAATATGTTTACCAAACAACAGTTCAGCTGCGGCTTACTTCAAAAATATTGGGAAAATATCAAGAGTATACCTCATGTTTAATCGAAGTGCGAGATTTATCCTTTCCATTTCTAAAAATATCGGACATATTCCTTCAGTTTATTATAAAAGACATATACCTCCCCTAAAAAAATATTATATTACAAATATCACCCTTTTCATTTATTTTTTACAAAAAAAATAATTTAAACTCCCCAAAATACCCTTAATAAAATAATTTTTTTTATTTTCTATTCTATATACAAAAAAATTAAATTAAAAAATTTCTTTATAAAAAGTTAAGGATTTTTTTTATAAAGAGAGATTTTGATTTTTTTAATAAAATTGTAAATAAATATTTATTCTATTAAGGTATTTTGGGGAGTTTAAATTAATTTTTTTTTTTTTTGTAAAAAATAAACGAAAATGGTGATATTTGTAATATAACATTTTGTTAGGGGATGTATATGTCATTTATAGTAAACTGAAGGGATATCTCCGATATTTCTAGAAATCGAAGGGATAAATCTCGCATTTCGATTAAACACGAGGGATACTCTTGATATTTTCCCCAAAATATAAGAGTAGCTTCCGAACAAGAAACCAAATTGACTCTAAATTGATGAGTGATTTTTATATTTATTTAAACACCTTCAAGTTCCAAAACTAAGAGAGGCATACGTGTTTGAATGATTTGTAGGGTTATTGGCGGAGTTGTAATCATTATTGGGTTGTACATGGTTCTCTGGGGCAAGGGCAATGATGAGTCTCCGTCTGAGTCGAGCAAGAAAGTTTTGGCGCCAGAGGATGAGAACACCAACAAAACCGAGCTCATTCCCTTCGATGGGAAAAAAGGAAAAATTGGGGAAGAATCTGTCTGATTACTCTCGACCGCGCTCCAAATGATTGGACTCGTCGCGTTTTTTTTATGCTCTTCGCGTTTGATCCCCTTGGAGCTAATTCCCTTGGTTGGTCCGGCGTCTTACTTGAGTTTATATGTCGCTTTCCTAGAGTTTTAGCCAATTCTATAATAATGTCAAAACTTGAACTTTCCTTGTAGTTTTTGCTTATCTTGAAACATCTTAATTTACATCATGTACTCTATTGAGACCACAGATTAAAATATCGATATCGGTACCAATACCGAAGTTTTGATTTTGTTGATATATCGACTACCGATTGATATATTGATGGGTAGCCAATAACACTACAACAATTACAACATTTACCGACGATTTTTTTCGTCGGTAATAACCCGAGAATCGTCGCTAAATGTATTTAGCGACGATTTTAGCGACGATTATTATCGTCGCTAAATGTCCGTGCCTAAATATATTTAGCGACGATTTATACGTCGCTAAATATTTACCGACGATATTAGCGACGATAATGTCGTCCCTAAATGTCGTGACGAGAAGTTTTTTTTTTCATTTTGAAATAGGTAATTAGCAACGACTTTTTCGTCGCTAATTAGCGCGGGAAAATTTCCCGCGTGAATTAGCCTAATACCTTCTGTGTAATAATAATTAGCGACGACTTTGTCGTCGCTAATTATTATTATTATTATTTTTTATTTTTTTTGTCGTTAATTATTAATTTTTTTACGGTTTTTTGTTTATGCAATTCTAAAATGAAAAATCAAATAAAAACTAAATTATATTATCCAAATCAACAAATATATAAAATCCGGTTACGTACGTTTTCGGTTATCGAAAAATATGTAAATAATAATCTACTATACACAAAATATCTAATAAAACACTAGTCGCGACGTTTGCTTTGTCGTCCCGGCGCTCGTTTTCCCCCTCCTCGACGTGAAACGTTCTTTTGCTGGCGCTGAAACTCTGCAGGCTGCGGCGGAACAACGTGCTGATCAGTAGACTAACTTGGTCCGCTGGGCGTCGTCTGCTGGCTGGCGTCGGGAGTCCTCTGCTGGCCGCCCGTCGGAGTGTGGACGCCGGGCGTCGGAGTGTGGACGCCGGCCGTCGGAGTGTGGACGCCGGCCGTCGGAGTCTGCTGGCTGTGGGATGACGGAGCGTGCTGCGAACTCTGCGGAAATTGAGGCATAAACGAGCTCAGGTTGAGGCCGGGCACCTGACTCTGTATTGCCTCGGTGAACGAGGCGATGGTCGACGTGAACACCTCCTGGGAGATATATCCTGGATGCGACGTCCCAGCCTCCGAACTACCGTAGACTTCGGCGACTTCAGCCGCCATCCGTGCTCCCTGTGGCACCAAACGTCCGACACCGGTCAAGTGATCAGTCCGCGAACCCATAATATCGCGGATCGCCTGCTGCTCTAGGACAGAAATATCAACGTTCGCTCCTTGTTGCTCAGCCTCCGCTCGCAACGTGTTGAACCTATCGACCAGTCGATCCTGATATAATTAACTAGTTAGTATATATTAATCGAAAAATAAGAAAAATAAATGTAAACTTACATAACGTGCGGAGGCTTCAGGAGTCAGCCATTCGGACTTGTCGGACTGATGTTGGCGCTTGTAGTTCGCAAACAAGCTCTCGAAAGCGCCTGTCTCGGCGTTATTCTGCATGTAAACAAAACTTCAAGTGTTAGATAATTTTAACGATTTGATGTATCATATAAACATAAAACTTACGTTCTTCATGCGGTGGGTCGAGAACCCAATCGTCCCCTGTCGAGTCTTCGTCTTCTTCTTCGCGCGATTCGCCTTGTTCTTCGCTTGTATGGCCTGTAATATAAGTAAACGTACACGTAAATAACAAATCGTTTAATAAAAGGGTAAACACATATTTAACGTAAATGATTTAATAACCTTAAACTCATCGCTCGTATATCGTTGTATCAGCGTCTCCCATTCGGTGTCGAGCTTAACGGTCCACGATTTCAGCGACCGCGCCACCTGTACGCTGCTCTTGCAGTCGATGTCGAACCATGACCGCAAGGTATGCCTCCAATCGCGAAGACGAGTCTTCGCGTCTCGAATGATTGCCGCATCGACAATCGCCTTCTTCTTCCCGGTTGCATCACCATCGACTCGAATGTCGTACTTGTCTCGAATCGCTGCTCGGATCTCGGCCTCCTTCGCCGGCCCCACGTTCGCATTCGTCCACCTTGGGACCTTAGGCGAGATCTTGTCTCGGACGACCAACCCGAGTGTGTTCGTGAACGTCGCGAGATCCGGATCCATCTCGCGCTCTGGCTACAAGAACGACTGAAACTCCTCGTTATAAATAACGACTTCCTTCACCCCGGGGCGCCGTGCACGCTCAGATCGAAGCCCGACCGTCGGCCCACGCACGGCCGGTTCGATATCCTCGTCTTCTTCTTCGACGCCATCACGTACGGGCGCCGACTGGCAATAATTCGGGAGACGGGCTAAGAAGTCATCCCCGCCTCCGCTGCCTCCAGCTCCTGTAGCCGCAGCCATCTGAAATTCAAAACAAAATTTATTTAGTTATGCATTCGTAATGATTTAAATCAGTTAATTTAGTAAGTAAATGAAAAACGTTATATACTATCAATCATCGTCGTCTGACAAATCATCTTCTTCTATCAAATCTTCGTCCTCAGTTTCTTCGTCATCGATAAACTCTTCTTCTTCAATATTTTCCAACAAGTTCACTGCGTCGTTGCTCACGGGCTCTGGTATCGCTGACTAATGACGCGTCGACAGTGAATCTACATCTGACGGTTCTACTGACAACTGAACTGAAGACGAAGATTGACCAAGAATGAGGTCAATATCAGGAAGATCCCACACATTTCGATGATTACACTCTTCGACGATTCGCCAATCAGGACCATTCAAGTTATCTTTCAAGTAGAAAACTTGTTTCGCCTGAGTTGCCAAAATAAATGGCTCGTCTTTGTACCATTCTTTTGCCACATACACGCTTGTCAAGTTATTGTCGTTGCGTGTCCTTTTCCTCGGATCTTGGTCACCAAACCAACGACATTGAAATAAGACGACACGACAATTGTTCTGATATGTCAAGACAATGACGTTTTCTACTTGACCGTAAAAGTCGTGACCTCCTTCACTTGGTACACATACCCCGCTATTCTGAGTTGTTCTTCTGCTATCACATTGACGGGAGATAAATTTAACTCCGTTCACTACACAAGACGGATATGTCTGTGGTGCGAAATGTGGTCCCAATGCTAATGCATATAATTCGGAGGATACGGATAATCCGTCTTGGCTCATGCGAAATACCTACATACAACCATTAACGAGTCGGTTAGTTTCGAAGCGAGTTTAATCATATTCTTTGAGTTAATTAGTCAAATACCTTTTCCCAAAACCATTTTGGGAACTCAAGTCGATGCGCTTCTTCAACATCTGGCCGACCTTCTAATTCCATGAGATCTATGTGTTCACTGAAATAAAATTCATGTTCATTTAATACATCACTTCGTATAAATAATTCAAGTTCATTTATTTCACTCATTTACCTCATGAAATCGTCAATTTCGGGACAATTTCGTAAAATGTACCACTCAACGAGCAATCATATATTCTCATCTAAGCGTATCGTGGTCATCTTCCCGTAAGGCCGCCAACTTGATGACTGAAACACCGATAACTCCCGTTCGACACCTTCGAAGTTAGGCGCGATGTCTGTTCGTTGGGGCATGTTGAAACGATTCTCAACGCCTTCTAGATACCTTGAGCAGAATGTCAATGCTTCGTCTACAACATAGGCTTCGGCAATTGAACCCTCTGGTCTAGCTCGATTACGCACAAAGTTCTTGAGCGTTCCAAGGTA
This sequence comes from Urtica dioica subsp. dioica, assembly GCF_054948205.1. Taxonomy (NCBI): domain Eukaryota; kingdom Viridiplantae; phylum Streptophyta; class Magnoliopsida; order Rosales; family Urticaceae; genus Urtica; species Urtica dioica. Next base: position 13,153,615 of record NC_142767.1, on the reverse strand, counting down.
TCTCTCAAATGGATACATCCACCGCATATCAACTGGACCTCCGTTAATTGCCTCCTCCGGTAGATGCATTACCAAATGAACCATGATTGTGAAGAAATCAGGCGGGAAAATTCGTTCCAGCTTACACTATATAAGCTTCACATCCTCCTGCGCCTTCTCAATGTCTGAAATTACCAGCGTTCTAGAGCAAATAAGTCTGAAGAAGTTGCAGAGCTCTATTATGGCATCTCGAATGGTTCGATCCAGAAAAGGACGAATAGCAGGAGCCAATAAGCGCTGCATAATCACGTGACAATTGTGAGACTTCAAACCCGTCAACCTCCCATCTGCGGTAACATTCTTCTTCAAATTCCCCGCAAAACCATCGGGAAATCTGACGGATCTCAAGAACTCAGTAAACCGCTTCCGTTCTGAAGGTGTCAGAGTGTATGACGATGGCGGTTTCATCCATCTATCTCCTTCTTGGTACAAATGAAGCTCGTGCCTTATGTTCCAGTCCGCCAAAGTCAACCGCGCCTTATCTGTGTCTTTCGTCTTCCCCTCGATGTTCAGCAAGGTACCCAGAAGATTGTCGCATACATTTTTTTTTTCTATATGCATTACATCGAGGTTATGCTTCAGCGTAAGACTCGACCAATACGGCAACTCGAAGAAAATACTTTTCTTTGTCCAATTCAGCTCACTCGCATCGCGCTTTCGTTTCTTCCCACCGAAGTCAGGGTGCTTCCCTGGGGTTGCATCTCCCACTAATCGCAATCGTCGAAGTATGTCGCTCGCTAATTTTTTCACTGGTGGTGGTCGTTTCTCATTTCGTACCTTGTACAGTTTGCTCTTCCTCATCGGGTGTAACAACGACAAGAATCGACGATGATCGCAGTAAACAATCTTGTTTCGAGCCTTGAAAGATGGTGTGTCGTTGTTACACGTCGGACAAGCAAGGTACCCTTGACCACTCCATCCCGACAAACTGCTTCTCGCTGGAAAATCATTCACCGTCCATAGAAGTACGGAAAACAACCTGAATAGCTCACCGATCGAACCATCTCTCAACACAACACCGGTTTCCCACAATTCCTTCAGCTCATCAATCAGCGGTTGTAAGAAAACGTCCATGTCTTTTCCCGGCGCACTACGACCTGGTATAAGCAATGTTAACATCAAGTACGATGTTTTCATGCACAACCACGGTGGTAAATTGTACGCAGTCAAGACTACCGGCTACATACTGTACGATAAACTCATGTCACCAAATGGGTTGAAACCATCGGCGACAAGTCCAAGCCGGACGTTCCTCGGTTCTGCCGCAAACATGGGATATTTTCGGTCGATCTCATTCCACGTTGCTCCGTCTGCAGGATGTCGCAGTACACCATCCTCTTTAATGCGTTCATTCTCGTGCCACTGCATCTCTAGAGCTGTGTGCCGACTCGCGTACAGTCGCTTAAGTCGATATTTCAGTGGGAAGTAGCGCAACACTTTATGCGCTACTTTTTTTTCCACCGTCTTTCTTCATCCACCGGCTCTCATTATAAACTGGACGCTCGTCTAGATTGGCGTTGTCCTTCCAAAACAACGCGCAATCGTGTTTGCAGGCGTGAATCGACTTGTAACCCATATCAAATGGATGCAATTTCGCCTTTGCCTCGTAGTGTGACTCTGGAATCGTGTTGCCGATCGGATGAGACTTTTTCAGTACTTTCAGTAGCTGATCAAACGACTTATTCGTCCACTTGTTCATCACTTTCAAATGTATCAATGTGACAACAAAGGAGAGTGACGAATACTCCGTACAACCGGGCCATAATTCTGTGTTCAGGTCGCTGAAAAGGTCATCGAACTGTCCACTCTGGTATTCTGCATTCGGGTCAATACTGTCATCGTCACCGTCTACGTCGTTGTGATCTAAGATATCGTGTACAGCATCAAACATCCCACCTCCTCCTCTGTAATCCGTCTGATACTGCATTACGTCATCTTCTTCCTCCTCGTGAAAGTTCCACCTCGTGTAATTCCTCTTAAATCCTCTGATAAAGAGATGATTCTCTATATCAAGAATTTTTTGCATCAATACATTGTTACATCTCTTACATGGACACTTAACTCGTCCTTCGATGTTTACGTGTTGTCGGGCCATTGTCATGAACTCTGTCATGCCAGCCGCAAACTCAACGCTTAAACGTTGGTCCTCGATTATCCAATTCCTATTTGGATAATGTTGCGATATTTCTCGCGCACGCAAGCGTACGTGTGTCGCCCAAGTAATATAGAATGTAAATTCGAGTATCGTACCCACAGAGACTAGTTACTCTAGCGATTTTCTGAAACTTGATGCTAATTAATTCCAAGTAAGATTAAGAAGATGGTTGTAACAAAAGCAACAATAAAACTAAAGCAAAGAGTTAAATACGAGTTTTGCAAGAAGAAAAGGTAGGGGCCACGATTTCACCGGAACTAACTAGGACGGGGGTTTCGGGCTCGAACAACAAAATCTACTCCTATGGATGCTAATCTCACTCTATCAAAAATATTCACTAGCCTCTCTCGAGTGTTCTAGCAAACCTATGCAATTGATGGATGATTATCCTCTCGGCATCTAATCCTATTAAAACAATCATACGCAGTGAAACAAGAGTTCAAACGATTACATAAATTGCCTAGAGTTTATAACATAGGATCAACTATGATGACATGAACAAAAGCACGATTATTTACTCTCTCTCGAGTAGCTAAACAATCCTAGATAACAGTTCTAATGGTGATCAAGCACTAGAAAGCATAATGAACGATTCATATCAAGCAATCCATAATAATGAAGCAAACAATGATTATCTAACCCTAACAAGCCCCCCAACCATTATCAATCCCGGCTACATCGCAACCCCAAAAGAAACTTAGCCTCTAATGGAATTCATAATCAACGCTAAACAAAACAGAATAATTAAAAGCACTAAAATAAAGATTGAAACCAACACATAATTCATATTAAATAAAATTGATGTTCAACAATAATTTAGAGCAATAAAATAAATAAAAGAAAGGGAAGAAAGAAGAACGATTGAATTCGGAGAAGGAGAACTCGTCGGGTTGTCAATTCCGTTGAAGAACGCCGTTTCCTTTTTCAAAAGCTCTCCAGAACAACCAAACAATAAAAGAGAAACTAAAACAAAAAGGAAGATTCTGTTTTCAAAGCTTAGAGTCTAATATATAGGTCAAGGGGTGATTTTCGGAGCATATTGGGCCTTTGGAATGGCTTAATTCGCTCAAAAACATCAAAAACGGAAAGTAAGTCCGTCAAAACCCGAAGAAGGGCGCGGCGCGCGGTCTTTCTTGCGCGGCGCGCGGCTCCAAATCCAGGTTATGCGCGGAGCGCGCGTAAGACTCTGTGGATTTTCATGTTTTCGTTCCCGGGATGCGCGGCGCGCTACTGCCGAGGCGCGGCGCGCGGTCTCGAAGTTTGCCTTGGCGCGGCGCGCAGGTGTGGGTGCGCGGCGCGCGAGTTCGCCAATTTTTGCTTGTGCTTTTTGACTCTATTTCGACCATTTTATCTCCAAATCCCGTCCTTTTTCCACGAAATTGATTGTAGACGCTCTATTGCTCTTTTGAACCTGAAACTACTCAAAAACCTACTAAAAACCATTAAAATACTTGAGGACTCGTCGGTTTTTGGTTCGGGAAATATGAGTTTTACGCGTGATTAGCGCACCTATCAAATCCCCCCAAACTTAAACCGTTGCTTGTCCTCAAGCAACACAAAAGACTAAACAATAAAATAAACACACCAAAGAAGTTACACTAAAAACGAATGGTGATTACAAAGTTAGCAACAATATCAAGTGTTAGTTACATGCCTCAACCTACAAAAATTTCCGAATCCAAGTCAATCATCACGTGAAACCCAAAAATAATTAGATTGACTAAATGGCCTTTTGCAACACATTCCCGATCAAAATCCCCCGTGTGTGAAATATGTCCCGAAAGAGAGAGAGATCAACTCAATATGTTCGTTCACATCTTCTAATGTCAAATGCTCAAATAATAATGCGATGAATGTGAATCGAACACCATAATGCTTTTCGCCGCTCACTCTCCACTAATGCACGACACTTACCGAGGAAATCAATAGGGCTTTGTCGGCTTGTAATGTTAGGCTAGGGTCAACGGTAGGATATGGTCAAAATGTGGCTAAAACGTCAACCTAGCGACTCAATCTCACCAATTCACCAACTTTCACAAGATATTTCTTACTCACCCATTCCCACGTTCATGGTATAACATTTCCCCTTTCGAGAACGTTTTCTTTCCTAAGCCTTTACTTCCCAATGTTTTCCCCCAAACTTTGACTATGCAACGTCTAGTCTCTACAACTAATGTCACAGAACACCACACCAAAAACTAATACAATTAAATAATAAAACGCAGAAATTAAACACTCTTTTTTTTTAGTCTTTTTTTTTTCTTTTTCTCTTTTTTTTTTTTTTTTTGATAATACAAAACAATAAACATAAAAACGAACAATCACCGGCGTGGTGTCTAATGAGCTATAAAACACATAGAGACTAGTCGAAGAACATGTCACAAAAAATCGAAAGAATTCACTCAAGAGTCGCTAAGTTAACGGGGTTCTTTGTGGGATTTCAAACATTATTGACTCGGCTTTTTCTGACTAAGTATCGAGAAAGGATCAATCGTTCAGCTTTTTCTGAAAGGGTGCTCAAGGAAGTATTACGGGTTGGCTTTTTGGCTCTGATCGGTCCAAATGAAGGCCTATGTCATTTTTCCTAGGTTCGTGTCAGGTCATTTCGCCTCGAGAGGGCTAGAGCGGTTCTTAGTGTTCGTGAGCTAAAAGACATTTAAAGACGTGGTCGAACCTCTAAGGACTACTCAAACCCCGGGACGACGTGTGTGCATAAGTGGGAAAAATCAACCGAAATTGTGTCACTCAAACCACTAGTCAATCACAATGAATCACAAAAAAATTTTAAAATTGACTCGAACTCGGATTTCTTCGAAAAATACATGGTATCATTGGCAAGTAACGAGAGAAAACACTTTAATACTATCACTTATAAGAAATCACCAAACAAAATTAAAAAAATAAAAATTAAATAAAAAACAACCTAATCTAACAGAAATCCCCCACAAAGTAGTTCACCCCCCAAACTTAATCTCTACTAAAAACACGGGAGACAGAACTTACCTCGCGGGGGTGGTAGAACTCCCCTACTCGTCGCCGCCGCGCTCAGGCGGCGGTGAATTTTTTTCTACGCGCTTTTTCTTCCTTCATACCTCTTTGAATGGCTTCGGCCAATGTCCTCGCCATGGCTTGGATGGAGACTTCAGCTTTGCACCCTTGCTCGCACTCTTTGTTGATTTCTCCGGGGGAGCACGTGGCGGAGGTGTGGGTGGTGGAGTGGCGACTTCGTACGTCTCGATGACGTAGATCTCTTCTTTTTTCTTCTTGCGCTTTCGGGTTTTACAGATCCCGAACGTCTCTTCCTCGTTCTTCACGCGCGTCTTTAGCTCGCCTCTTTGCACGTCTATGCGAACACCACAAGTGGCTAGGAAAGCCCTTCCAAAAAGAATGGGGATATCGCGATCCTCGTCCATGTCGATGACGTAGAAATCGGCCGGAAAAGTGAATTTTCCGACTTTCACGAGGAGGTCTTCCACGAAACCGCGCGGGTGCCTTACGGTCCGATCCGCCAATTGGAGAGTGGTGCGCGTGGGCTTTAGTTCACCCACCCCGAGTTTGGTGAAGACGGCCGATGGCATAAGGTTGATGCCCGAACCAAGATCGCACAACGCGTTCTCGATGAAGATGTCTCCAATGGTGCACGGCAATGTGAACTTGCCCAGGTCTTCTAACTTTGGCGGGAGCTCTTGTTTTAGAAGCGCACTACACTCGGCGGAAAGTGCCACCGTGAGCCTTTGCGGGAACGGAAGTGGCGGCTCATATGTATGGACCAGCGGGTGCGGCTTAGGAGCTCTGGTGATCGGAGAAGCCTATTCTTCTTCTTTCTTTGGGCTCTCGGTGGCTGCAACGTGTTGATGAGAAATTGCATTGCAGTGCTCCCTTGGATTCACTTCGGAGGTGCTTGGAAGTGTGCCTTGTGGTCGTGTGTGGATGGCGGTTGCAGTTGCCCCACCTGCGTCTCGAGATTTCGGATCTGAGCCGATTGGTTCGAGAGTGCCGTCTTCGTTTCGTTCATGAAATCGGTGGTGGTATTCACGAAGTCAGTCGTCGACGTGGCCAAATTAGCTACGAGCTCCTCCAGATTGGTCTCGTTCTTGTAAGCTCGCAATGGTGGGGCTTGATATGGCGGTGGTCGGGGCTGATTCTGATGCGGTCGAGGCTGAGCTTGCGGTGCGGGTTGCATCGGCATGTTATTCTGGGGACCGCGCCATCCCCCATTCTGATAGTTGCTCATCGGGCCTTGATTGTAGGGCGGCCGATTGTTGATGAAGCTTGCTTGTTGGCCCTTGTTCCCTTGCGCGCACTCATCGCTAGAATGAGGGTCGGCACACCAGAAGCATGGCTCGGAAGTAGGGGCTTGGATAGCCTGAACTGTAGCTTGCTGCCCGTGGAGCGTTTTGGTGAGGTCGGCCACCTGTGCTGCGAGAGCTTTTATCAATTCCATCTCGGGCGTGACCGGCTCGCGCTTCTGAATTCTTCGCTCGGAAGGACATTGGTCGTTGTTGTATGCGAGCTCCTCGAGGATGGCATGAGCTTCCTCCTCGGTCTTTTGGAAGAAGGATCCTCCCGCGGCGGTGTTGACGAGGGTGCGCGATGAAGGAGAAAGGCCGCCGTAGAAGATTTGCACCATCATCCACCCTTGGATGCCGTGGTTAGGACACTTCCGCTGCAGCTCCTTGAAGCGTCCCCAAGCTTCGAATAAAGACTCACTCTCGAACTGGGAGAACGAATGGATCTCGTTGCGTCTCTTGTGCATCTTCTCGAACGGGAAGAACTTTGAGATGAATTTGACGCGCAGGTCGGCCCACGAGGTGATGGAACCCGGCGGGAGGGAGTTGGGCCACGTCTTGGCTCGGTCCCGCAGTGAGAACGGGAAAAGGCGGAGGCGGATCGCTTCGTCGGAGATGTTGTGGAGCTTGAACGTGTTGCTGATCTCGACGAAGTTGGTGAGATGGTCTTGCGGGTCTTCGGCCGGTGATCCCGAAAATTGGGATTGTTGCACCATATGGATCACGCTGGTCTTGATTTCGAAATTCTGATTACCCGCAAGAACCGGAAGAACAATGGCCGATTGTGTGGCATCGGTCGGCGGCAGCCCGTATTGGAACAGGGTCTTGGGCTCCTCGGCGTTGTTCCTGTTCTCTTTCATTGCTCGTTCCTTTGATTCTTTTCGATTTTTTCTGCAAAATTTTTCGATCTCAGGGTTGATTGGAACGAGAGCTGATGACCCGTCTTTTCGCATACACCTTCAAAAGCACGATAGTGACACAAAAAGTTAGAAAACAAAAATTAAGAAATTAAATAGCAAGAGCAAGTAAATTCAATCGCTATTGTAGACCAGTCCCCGGCAACGGCGCCAAAAAATTGTTGCGATATTTCTCGCGCACGCAAGCGTACGTGTGTCGCCCAAGTAATATAGAATGTAAATTCGAGTATCGTACCCACAGAGACTAGTTACTCTAGCGATTTTCTGAAACTTGATGCTAATTAATTCCAAGTAAGATTAAGAAGATGGTTGTAACAAAAGCAACAATAAAACTAAAGCAAAGAGTTAAATACGAGTTTTGCAAGAAGAGAAGGTAGGGGTCACGATTTCACCGGAACTAACTAGGACGGGGGTTTCGGGCTCGAACAACAAAATCTACTCCTATGGATGCTAATCTCACTCTATCAAAAATATTCACTAGCCTCTCTCGAGTGTTCTAGCAAACCTATGCAATTGACGGATTATTATCCTCTCGGCATCTAATCCTATTAAAACAATCATACGCAGTGAAACAAGAGTTCAAATGATTACAAAAATTGCCTAGAGTTTATAACCTAGGATCAACTATGATGACATGAACAAAAGGAAGATTCTGTTTTCAGAGCTTAGAGTCTAATATATAGGTCAATGGGTGATTTTCGGAGCATATTGGGCCTTTGGAATGGTTTAATTCGCTCAAAAACATCAAAAACGGAAAGTAAGTCCGTCAAAACCCGAAGAAGGGCGCGGCGCGCGGCTCCAAATCCAGGTTATGCGCGGAGCGCGCGTAAGACTCTGTGGATTTTCATGTTTTCGTTCCCGGGATGCGCGGCGCGCTACTGCCGAGGCGCGGCGCGCGGTCTCGAAGTTTGCCTTGGCGCGGCGCGCAGGTGTGGGTGCGCGGCGCGCGAGTTCGCCAATTTTTGCTTGTGCTTTTTGACTCTATTTCGACCATTTTATCTCCAAATCCCGTCCTTTTTCCACGAAATTGATTGTAGACGCTCTATTGCTCTTTTGAACCTGAAACTACTCAAAAACCTACTAAAAACCATTAAAATACTTGAGGACTCGTCGGTTTTTGGTTCGGGAAATATGAGTTTTACGCGTGATTAGCGCACCTATCAAATCCCCCCAAACTTAAACCGTTGCTTGTCCTCAAGCAACACAAAAGACTAAACAATAAAATAAACACACCAAAGAAGTTACACTAAAAACGAATGGTGATTACAAAGTTAGCAACAATATCAAGTGTTAGTTACATGCCTCAACCTACAAAAATTTCCGAATCCAAGTCAATCATCACGTGAAACCCAAAAATAATTAGATTGACTAAATGGCCTTTTGCAACACATTCCCGATCAAAATCCCCCGTGTGTGAAATATGTCCCGAAAGAGAGAGAGATCAACTCAATATGTTCGTTCACATCTTCTAATGTCAAATGCTCAAATAATAATGCGATGAATGTGAATCGAACACCATAATGCTTTTCGCCGCTCACTCTCCACTAATGCACGACACTTACCGAGGAAATCAATAGGGCTTTGTCGGCTTGTAATGTTAGGCTAGGGTCAACGGTAGGATATGGTCAAAATGTGGCTAAAACGTCAACCTAGCGACTCAATCTCACCAATTCACCAACTTTCACAAGATATTTCTTACTCACCCATTCCCACGTTCATGGTATAACATTTCCCCTTTCGAGAACGTTTTCTTTCCTAAGCCTTTACTTCCCAATGTTTTCCCCCAAACTTTGACTATGCAACGTCTAGTCTCTACAACTAATGTCACAGAACACCACACCAAAAACTAATACAATTAAATAATAAAACGCAGAAATTAAACACTCTTTTTTTTAGTCTTTTTTTTTCTTTTTCTCTTTTTTTTTTTTTTTGATAATACAAAACAATAAACATAAAAACGAACAATCACCGGCGTGGTGTCTAATGAGCTATAAAACACATAGAGACTAGTCGAAGAACATGTCACAAAAAATCGAAAGAATTCACTCAAGAGTCGCTAAGTTAACGGGGTTCTTTGTGGGATTTCAAACATTATTGACTCGGCTATTGATTGTAGATGCTCTATTGCTCTTTTGAACCTGAAACTACTCAAAAACCTACTAAAAACCATTAAAATACTTGAGGACTCGTCGGTTTTTGGTTCGGGAAATAGGAGTTTTACGCGTTATTAGCGCACCTATCAGATAACTCATTTTACCTATAGATTGAACATTTCAAAATTTAGTAGTTTTCGGATTTTATTTTTTAATTTTACGATCCTACCGAAATTTCGGCAGAACCTCCCCTATAAACTTAAAAACCCGGCATCAAGCCTTTGACTTTAAAACCTGCATAGAAACATCCTAAAACTAACAATAAATCCAACCTCAGTGGTTCGATTATTAAAATTCATAATCCATATCAACTAATTAATTTCACATTATTAATCATTTGTAACAAGAATTAAATACAATTCCATTTAATTTACATAAACTAACTAATTGTTTATACATGTTTTTACATAATTTTACCTAATATAAATATTTATAACTAATTTAAATATTTATACCTAATATTAAAATTTATAACTAATTTAAATATTTGTGTAAACAAAACTAATTTAAATATTTATAAAATTTATAACAAATATATAATTAATTCTATAAATATAAATATTTATACTAAATTATGTAAATATAACTAATTAATTCATTTACATTTATAACTAATTAATTCATTTATATTTATAACTAATATATAAATAAAGTTATATATATATAAATAACTAATATATTAATTCTATAAATAACTAATATATATATATAAAGTTATAAAAAAAAAAAAACTTACCGTGACAACAGATGACGGCGCGCGCGCGGGAAGCGGGGAAGAGTTGCTGGACCGGGGCGGACGAGGACGAGGACGGCATCGGTGGTGGAGCGGCGACGGCGTCGGCGGCAGAGCGGCGGAGGAGCGGTGGAGCGGCGGAGGAGCTGCAGACAAGAGAGAGAAATCAGGAGAGAGATGTGAGGAGAGAGAGAGAAGTGAGGAGAGAGACTTACCGGGGAGGCACACGGCGTCGACTGCGTCGGCGGCACACGGCGGAGGAGGCACACGGCGGAGGAGGAGAAACCAGAGAGAAAAATGGGGATTTTAGGGTTTGGGAGCGAATGAGGGAACTGGGTCGCGATCTGGTATTTAAAGACATTTAGCGACGATTTAATCGTCGCTAAATGAACTTAAATCACCAAGCATTTAGCGACGATTTATTCGTCGCTAATAGTAAATTTCACATCTTTAGCGACGATTAAATCGTCGCTAAATCATTTCGTTTTAATTAAATGGGAGGGATTTTTCCCTCTTTAAAATTCGTTAAAATTCGAAATCATTTAGCGACGATTAAATCGTCGCTAAATGTTTTCGTTTTAATTAAATTGGAGGGACTTTTCCCTCTTTAGAAGTCGAAATTAATTCTACATTATTAGCGACGATATTATCGTCGCTAAATGAATTCACAAATAATTAGCGACGATAAAATTGTCGCTAATTATTTTCCCGCGAACTTAGCGACGGCAAAAACAAATTAGCGACGATAAATTCGTCGCTAATTATCTTTGCCGCCAAACTTTAATATTTTTGGCACCAAAAAATCAGCGACGATATTATCGTCGCTAAAAGGGTGATTAGCGACGATTAAGTCGTTGCTAATAGTTTCGTCGCTAAAAGTGGTATTTCTTGTAGTGTAACAACTTCAATATCGACTATCGATGGTACCGATGATATATCGACTACCAATCAATACATCGACAAAAATCCTATAACAAAATATAATTAAAAAAAATCCAATATATAAATATATGTCTCAAAATCCAAAATATAAAATAAATTTTTTATTTATTATTATGATAAAATAATTCTCATATGCTATTTATTCAAGACAACAAATAAATTTTTTATTTATTATTATGATAAAATAATTCTCAAATGCTACTTATTCAAGACAACAAATAAATTATTCCTGGACCAAAAATTAAGGCTATGGTATGATATAAAGCTATGCCTGAACCAAAAATATTTGGCCCTCTACAGGCCCGAGCTTTAGTCGGTGCAAAAACCTACACCACCGAGCCCTGCCTTAGCTGAGGCACATGGCCCTATGTGTCGAGGAATGGGCCTTGTCCATGACTTGGTTCAAGCCTCGACTTGGGCTTGTTTTGGATGTTTTTGTGTGACTTTTTTTTTAAAATTTTAAGGGACTGTCCATTTTGTTTTGTATTTAAATAAAAATATTGAAAAATTGTAAAAACAATGAAAAATACCCTAAAACAATGTTTATTTGATTAATATAAAATAGTTACAAAGCTTAATTGCCTCAATAAATCTTTGTCCCTCCTTCATGCTCATCTTAAAACATGTCAGCCGGATCACACTCTTGTGAATTGAGTGACCCGCTTTGACGCCAATTAAAATTACTTCACGTGATTAAGATAGTTGTTCAACTAGCGTGTGGAATAACTTGTTGAACAACTGATTATTTTTAAGAGTTTTTAATCAAGATGATAAACAAAAAAAACAATCAAACATAAAAGCAATAACAACACACAAGAATTGGTAACACTGTTCGGTATAAACAACCTACTCAGGGGGACTGATACATTCAGGTGCAAACAATCCACTATAATCAATCGTCAAAGGAATAGTAATATTAAGTTTGAAAAAACTCTATTTTGCAAACACCATCGTCTTTGACCTCTTTAATGGATGTATATCTGAGCTCGCCTCATATTAGAGATTACCTATCTATGTTTCACCTAATTTTCTCCCGAAGATTATTAAGCACGTTAATGCAAAAACACGCACTTACAAAGTTTCGATCAAGGAATGATCAAGAGACATGCAAGAACCAATAGCTAGGTGTCGATGAAGATCTCCGGTATAGAGAGACCAACTAGAGGAATAAGGAGGCGTGAATTTACCTATAAAAAAGGACCAATGACCTAATTCACTCAGAAGGAGCTTTATACTAGGACATGTCTCAAATCTCTCGCGTATCTAATAAAATCGGAAATCAAATATTCGATAATATATACCAAATATATTTTAAACTGAGAAATATGAAGTTTCCAGTTTTGGTCGCGCGAGAGAACATCGTAGAACAAGTAGCCCGGATTTTGATCATTTTCTTGTAGCTTCACTCGAATAACTTAAACATAAAATTGTTTTTCCAAAGAAACCATGTCATAGAGGAACTAACAATCTCCCCCATTGGTATTTTTGGCAAAACAAAGAGACACTGTGCAGAGTGCTTCGAGAAAAAACTAATAACCAAAACAAGTATCATATTCAAGCAATAATGAAGTAAAGCAATGTTTAGACCTAGCTATTACAACCCAAACAAAAGCACTCAACCAAAAAATACTCCCATTTTTTTTCCATAAAAAGACAAGGCAAGATAATAATGCACTCTAGGTTGAGAGTGAAAAAAACTGAACATACTACAACAAAAAGAAAAGAAGGAATAGAAAAAAGAATACATTCTTCTACGCAGTGGGGTCATCTTCTTCTTGGACTTCATCTTCAGCAGGAACTTCTTCAACCAGGTACTTGATGTCGCGAAGGAGTGTGGTCAGGTTCTATCTTGAAACAGTCAGATTCTTGATCTCTGCAGTCTTCTCCTTGATCTCATACTTGAGCTACCTGATAATTCTATGCCTCATAGCAGAAGAAACATAAGATGTTGAACCTGCACTGGAGGAAGATGGTTGAATATCTCGTTGTACATGCTGAGCAGCAGACACTCCTTCAATGTCGTTGGTCTACTTTCATGTGAACATCTTGGGAACAACATTGAAGATAAGAGGCTCTCCAGACAAGGCACCATCATGCGCCTTCAGCCAAGGATGCCGAGCAGTCACCAACTTATAGATCAAAGAAGAGAAGCCAGTAGGACACTTCCCTTGTGACCAATGTGCATTAATTTGGTCGAAAATGATCTGAACAATGTCAACTCTTCCCTTGTGACCAATGGCATACATAACTTGACCCATAAACTTGCTAACTGCTCTCCTGTGCAGATTTGGAAACCAGTTCTTGATAGCAATGCAAAACAAGCGAGAATACTTGGTGGTCATATATGTACAAGGCGGATTCTGATCTACCCAACAAGTTCACCCCCTTTTTGTTAATACATGAGCAATCTTGTCAAAGTCTTGCTCCCCCTAAAACTCTTCCACAATATTTGTGCCATAGAAGTTATTAATGGTCTCTGGAATGATTGAGACATCACTTCCTTTGACCAAAGAGATCCATAGGCAGCATTAGCAGGATCTCCAAACTTCTCATGCATATTTGTAATCACTTCCCTGACTAATTGAATAGCGTACAGTAGCGAAGAGATTTGCCTCATTAAGCAAATTCACAATCTCAAGGACAGTGTACTTCTCTTCAGGCAGGATCTTATCATGGATGACAGATCTCTTTAGTACAAAATCCCATCTTTCAGCAAACGACTAAGACGCAAACCACAGCCCTCTCTTGTAGAAACATGCACTCTTCTTCTTTGCAGGACTTCTCTTCTTCTGGGAAGGGCCAGCAACTTGTTCAAAAACAGGAACTTGTCCAACCTTCTTCTTCTTCTTCTTATCAGCAACAAATTTGTTCCTGTGAACATGATACTCTCTCTTTCTTCTATGGGGCTCCTAATCACTTTTAGTCTCTTCTTCATCATGAAGAACAATGTCTCTTCCAACAAGATTGTCTTAAGGGGATTTCCTCTTGGCAAAGGTCTTCTTCATGGATGGCTTCTTCTTCAATGCTTCAACATCACTGTGATCTCTGTTGAGAAGATCTGAGAGAGCAAGTTCATGGGAACCTTCTTCAGCACCATACATATGCATAGTACTAACAACATCATAGGCCATAAGGACTGGCACATGGACAATCCCAGAAGGCACATCTCTAACAGAGGCTTGAACTACATTGCTTGGTAAGACTCATGACCACCTTCTTCATGGACAACTTCCTTCGCAGTAGGGGGTACATGAACCTTTTCCAACACATGTTCAGGAAGCTTTTTCAAAGGAGAAGACTTCTTGGACACTTTCTTTTTATTCTTCTTGGTGTAGGTCTTTACTGGAGGAACAACTGCTTCACCAGGGTTTGGATTCGGAATTTCCTCCCCCTGTATTTCATGTACCTGATCGGACACAACATCAACGTCATTTGAACCCATTACAAGTCCAGAGACCAAAGATCCACCAACACCAAGACAACCATCAGGGTTAGGGCATACCTAATTGGGGACAGACTAGATCATTCTTCTTCAGCCATCGCGATCAGAGGACTTTTTTCATTCTCCTGACTTGCAATGTCGGCAATTATGTTCAGAGGAGAATCAAGTGGCTCTAACGACGAACTAACCCCAACAGTACTCTGGCTCTGAATAGGAACAAGGTTTTGAGCGCGTGTAGCCACCATTTTCTTAGATATCGGCAAGGAAACACACGAACTAGAGGAAGATAACTGAGAGATAAATGAGGGTTTTCAGAGAAATTTCTTGAACAAGAGAGAGAAAGTATAAAACAAGGCAATCAGGGTAATGAGATAAATTCTCAAGAAGCATGATCAAAACACGTGTCAACAATCTGACCCTCAATCAAATCAATTGAAGACACACTAACTTAGCAAAAAAAGGTCCAAAATATACCATCGCTTAAAACAAAATTTCCTTAGAAGAAACAATGACAAAAATAACTTCCCCTTAAAACAACATCAATCACAAAAATGATAAATGAAGGCAGAGATTGACGAACATGAAACTGAGGAAATCAATTCTCAACTACACAAAGACCCAATGAGGATTTAAGTGTTTCAAACTGAGCACTATCAAGTGGTTTGGTGAAAATATCAGCCAATTGCTTCTCTGTAGCCACATTCTTCAATCCAATAACCTTATTCATTACCAAATCTCCGATGAAGTGATGTCTAATATCGATATGCTTAGTTCTTGAGTGT
Organism: Urtica dioica subsp. dioica; assembly: GCF_054948205.1. Classification (NCBI taxonomy): domain Eukaryota; kingdom Viridiplantae; phylum Streptophyta; class Magnoliopsida; order Rosales; family Urticaceae; genus Urtica; species Urtica dioica. The sequence continues at coordinate 13,138,163 of NC_142767.1, read as the reverse complement.
TGGATATTATTCTTTGAGATACTAATAGCACTCATGTTATCACAAAACAAAAGTATGACACTTGTTCAACTCCGTACTCCAACAACATCTCCTTCATCCACAACATGTGAGCACAACTACTTCCAACTGCAATGTATTCTACTTCAGCCGTAGAAAGAGATATACTATTTTGTTTGTTGTTGAACCAGGAAACAAGATTGTTACCCAAGAAAAAACGTCTTCCAGATCTGCTCTTTCAATCTTTTGTACTTCCAGCTCAATCTGCATCACAATACCCCATTAAAGTATCACTAGTGTCCTTGGTGTACTAGATCTCATAATCAATTGTGCCGCATTCATACTTGATTATTTTCTTGACATTTTCCAAATGGCTTTCCTTGGGATTCGTTTGATATCGAGGACACACTCCCACATAATAAGAGATATCAAGTCTGCTTGCAGTCAAGTATAAGATACTCCCAATCATACTTCTGTAGAGAGACTCATCAACAGGAGGACCACCATCATCTTTGGTGACCTTGATGTACGTGGCAGCAAAAGTCCTCTTATGAGCTGCTTTCTCAAGATCGAATTACTTCACCAGTCTCTTTGCATACTTGCTCTGAGAGATGAATATACCCTCTGATTTCTACTTGACTTGTGGTCCAAGAAAGTACAACATTTCACCAACCATGCTCATCTTAAACTCTCTTCGTATTTGTTCAACCAACTTCTGTGAACTTGAACCAAATACAATATCGTCAACATAAATTTGAGCAATAATGAAGTCTGACCTGGTGTGTCTGACAAAAAAACGTTTTGTCTACTCATCCTCGAGCATAGCCATGATCGACCAAAAAGACAATCAACCTCACATACCAAGCCCTAGGTGCCTGCTTCAGTCTATACAATGCCTTTTTTTAGCTTGTAGACATAGTCTGGATGATGAGGATCATCAAAGCCCTTGGGTTGAGCAACATAAACTTCTTCAGCGAGGAAGCCATTCAAAAATGCACTCTTGACATCCATTTGGTGAAGCTTGAAATCCAGATGACATGCAAGGGCAAAAAGAAGACAAATGACTTCTAATTGAGCAACAAGGTTGAAGATATCTTCAAAATTCACACCTTCGATTTGAGAATAACCTTGAGCCACAAGTCGAGCTTTATTCTAAGTGATGTTGCCCTTCTCATCGGATTTGTTTTTGAAAATCCACTTTGTGTCGATGAAGTTGGCAACAGTGGGACAGGGTACAAGATCCCAAACATCATTTCGTTCAAGCTCTACAAAGTCTTCCTGCATAGCAACTACACAGTATTAATCAACAATGGCTTCTTTGATGTTTTTATGCTAAATACATGAAATAAAACATGAATGATTTATCATATCTCGATAATTAACAGAAGGCTTATCTCTGGTTCTTCTTTCAGCATCAGAATCACTAATGATTGATGAGATTGGGTGGAAGTGCTTGAAACATGGAAGTGCTTGGAACAATTTGAGAGAGATGCTTCTCATTCAAATCTTGAACAGATTCATCATCAAATGAACCATAAAATTTATCTTGAAGAGTTGCAGAAGTTCCTCCTTGAACAACGTCTTGAGCAACCTGAGGTGCATTAGTTGTGTGAGAAGCTTCTTCATTATCATGAGCTTCGTATTCATCAATGTCTTTGATGGTGACATTTACAGACTCCATTACAGAGTGAATGCGCTTGTTGAAGATCATTTAGGCTTGGCTACTGGTTGAGTAGCCAAGAAAAATTCCTTTATCGCTCTTAGGATAGAGTTTTTGCCTGCGGTCTTTGTCGTTGAGGATATATCACACACTTCCAAAGATATCAAAGTACTTGATTGAAGGTTTCTTATCATTTCACAATTCATAACAGGTCTTAGCAATACCAGTATGAACAGACACCCTGTTTATGATGTAGCAAGTTGTATGAAGAGCTTCAGCCCAGAACTTCATAAGCATCTTCTTTGAGTGGACCATTACCTTATCCATCTCCAAAATAGTTCGATTCTTGCGTTCAACAACTCCATTTTGTTGTGGAGTGATCAGAGAGGATTATTGATGATCAATCCCTTGTGATTCACAGTAGTCAGGGAATGCATTGTTCTCAAACTCCCTTCCATGATCGCTGCGAATGAAGGTTATTCCAGCTCTTTTTTTTTTTTTTCCCTTTTAAGCTTGGTAATTAATGAAGACTTTAACTGCTTCTGATTTTTCTCTGACAAAATCCACCCAAGAGTATCGTGAGAACAAAATCATACTTCTTACCCCCTAAACTTTCTACCTGCATAGGACCCATCAAGTTCATATGGAGAAGTTCACGAGGTCTTCTGATGTTGATGTGATAAGAGCTTTTATGAGCAGTCTTCGTTTGGTTGCCAGCTTGACACTCTCCACAAACAATAATGAGATCTCTTGTGAGTTCAGAGATGCCTCGAACAAGACCACCAACAGTGATTTTTTTCATAGATCTGTAGTTCAGATGTCCCATTTTCATGTGCCACAAGCTCATCTCATCAGACTTGCTGATCATACAAGTTGTTCCAAAAGTAGTTCAACCAACTCCTAGAAGATAACAATTGTTAGAGGAGCTCTTTCCTTCCATGGCACAATCGTGTCCTTTATCAAACACTTGACATCCTTCTCTAGTAAACTCAACGTGATAATACTTGCCACAGAGCTGACTAATGCTCAAGAGATTTCCAATTTGGGTACACCTTTAATATTAAGCGTGCCTTTGCCAACAACTTTCCCTTTTACTCCATCTCCAAAATTCTCAGATTGATTTTTTCTATTTCTCATATCTTAGAGAGAGCTTTCATCACCAGTCATATGCCCTGAACTCCACCGTCAAAGTATCAGCTCCCTTCTTCTAAGTTTCTAGAAGAGCTATAAGCCACTAAGCAGACTTGTTACTTAACTTTCCATTCCTTTCTAGAAGGAGCCCGTTTCTGCAACTTCTTTATCCTAAGATCTGCCAAATACTTGAAGCAACATGGCTTAATATGACCTACTTTGTTGCAGTAGCAGCAAATCTACTTCTTCTTCTGTCTGCCATTTGCATGAGTGAAAACTGCAGGAAACGGGTTAAACTTCTTCTTAGGCTCAGAGTTCCAAAATAACCTTTTCTTCAGCTTTAACAAACTTAGTGGATGTTTGAGATGAATTTCCTTGAAAACCAATACCTCTGCTATTCTCATTTCTTCGGTGAGTAGCTAAGATAGAATCAAGGTTGCTGTAACCAGAGTTGAGCATATCTTTAATTAAAAAAAGGGATTTTTAATGGCAGTTCCGGAAAAATGGACTTCGATCTCAAAAAAACGTATCCATGAATTTTTTTTGTAAAAATAAAGGATATTGGACAACATTCAAAGCTTTTTCATTAGATAAATCTCTTTCTACAAGGAATTTCATAAGTTTATGAGCTTTCATCTATCCATTTAACTGTTGATCATTGACAACATTCATTCGCTCAATGTTTTATGTAGAAAGATTAGCAACCCTATTTTCAAAGATCACTATTCTCGAGTCTTAACCCAGTAATCTTCTGACTTAGTTTCTTATTGTGCTCTTTCACAGCCAGCCACTTTTCATTAAGTAGATAGTAGTTCTTGATTATATCTTCTTCGGTGACTTCATCATCATCATCACTGCTCATTTATTCAGAAAGATGATCAACTAACTTCTAGCTGGTACTGGAGTTTGTGTCTACATTAAAAGCCAAAAGATTAGTACTTTCTTCATCCGGTTTGTTGATGTCAGAGTCACTGCTATCACTCCTGTTAGCAACATACGACTTGTTATTTTTCTTCAAGGTATTTGCACACTCAGCTTGGATATCTCCAAATCATTCAGACTCTCTGCACTGGATTCCCTTAGATTTGTCACGCTTGTCATTATTTTAAGTATCTCCAAACCTAATCTTCCTCTGATAATTTCCATCTCTCCTATTCTAAGAGGTAGGAGTAGATTGTTGCCCTTGCTCTTATCCTCTTCAGTTCATCTTCTTCATAAATCTGCCAAAGTTCTTAGCCAAGAGAGCAATTCGATCAGACACATGTTCTTGATCTTCATTCTCTGCATGGGTTTCAGCCTTCAGAGCCAAACCCTTGTTCTTTTCAAGTTCCTTCACCTTAAGTTTCATCTCAAAAGTCTTGAAGGATCCCAGAAGATCATCAAATTGCATGTTCTCCACATCATGAATCTCCTCAAGAACAACCACCTTAATGTCAAATATGTCTTGAACAGACCTCATCACTTTGCTCACAAGCTTGGGTTCCTTGATAGGTTCTCCCAAAGCAAACGCCTCATAAGAAATATCATTTATTCTAGTATCAAACTCAACAATAGTCTCATCTTCTCTCATATTAAGAGTTTCAAACCTGGTAGTGAGCATTCAGAGACGTTGCGATCTGACCTTCTTAGTACCTTCATGAGCAACAAGAAGAATATCCCATGCATCTTTTGCAATTTCACAGTTGGTAATAAGCTTAAATATGCTCTCATCAAAAGCAGAGAATATGGAATTCATAGTGTTGGAGTTTCCCATAAATTCTTTCTGATGATCGTCTGTCCACTGGTCTTGAGGAAGGTCAGTGACGTTTCCATCCTTATTAGTCGTAGTCGGAGTCTTCCATCCACTCTCAATAAAATTCCAAGATTTATCGTCAGTTGCTTTGAGAAAGGCTTTCATCCTAGCTTTCCAGTAACCATAGTTGTGTCTTCCCAACAGTGGAGGTCGTCCAATACTCTGTCCTTCCTTCATGCTCATCTTAAAAGACATCAGTGGACAAACCGGATCATGCTCTTGTGAATTGAGTGACCTGCTCTGACACCAATTGAAATTACTTCACGTGATTAAGATAGTTGTTCAACTAGCGTGTGGAACAACTTGTTGAACAACTAATTGCTTTTAACATTTTTTAATCAAGATGATAAACAAACAAAACAATCAAGCATAAAGCAACAAGGAACCACAAGAATTGGTAACCATGTTCGGATGCAAACAATCCACTATAATCAATCGTTCAAAGGAGTAGTAATATTCAGTTTGACAAAACTCCCTTTTGCAAACACCGTCGTTTTTGACCTCTTTAATGGATGTAAATCTGAGCTCGCCTCAGATTAGAGACTCTTTCTCTATGTTTAACCCAATCTTCTCTCGAAGATTATCAAACACGTCAATGCAGAAACACGTACTTGCAAAGTTCGTTCAAGGAATGATCATGAAACTTGTAAGAACCAATAGTTAGTTGTCGATGAAGATCTTCGGTGTAAAGAGACTAGCTAGAGGAATAAGGCGGCTTGACTTTACCTAACAAAAAGGACCAATGACCTAATTCACTTAGAATGAGTTTTATACTAGGTCATGTCTCAAATCTCTCTTCTAAGAGAATCGGAAACCAAATATCCGATAATATATACCCAATATATTTTAAATTGAGAAACATGAAGTTTCCAGTTTTGATCGCGCGAGAGAACAACGTCGAACAAGTAGCCCGGGTCTTGAACATCTTCTTGTAACTTCATTCGAACAACTTAAACATAAAATTATTTTTCCAAATAAACCATGCCACGTAAGAACCGACATACTTTATTGATATTGCATCTAACAAACTCTACCATTTCTTGTGTTTTTTCTTGCTTTCGATTCGCCAAAACAGAATCTTATTATTATTATTGTTATTATTATTATTATTATTATTATTATTATTATTATTATTATTATTATTATTGTTGTTGTTGTTGTTGTTGTTGTTGTTGTTGTTGTTGTTGTTGTTGTTGTTGTTGTTGTTGTTGTTGTTATTATTATTATTATTATTATTTGGAACAATAAATAACTCAAAATAGCGAGTTATATGAGAACAATTAATATCTTTTTTGAGCATTTTTTTTATGCTTTAAATTACAAATAATTGGATGCGTAGCCATCTTAAACACTAGCAATTTGGTTTTAGCCAACCTTTCGTTAATTTCTCATAAATAGTCATCTTGCTTACGTGGCAGCTTATTAATTGAATTAGTTTTACATTTTTGCCCTTATTTAATTCGACCGCTATTTTAATTAGGCAGTTTTTTTTTTTTAATTTCGAATCAAATATTGAAACCGAATAGGGAAGTTTTCAAATTTGAAATTTGAATTTTCCAGCAGATTTTGAAAGTTCTCAGCCCATTTATTGTTATGTATTTGGAAGTTTTCAGCGTTGACTTTAGGTAATTAGTTTCTATTTTCGTGGGAATTCATTATGGATAAAATCTGTAAATATATTCTTCATTTATTGATATTATTTTGTCTTCCATATATTCATAATTTCCAGAATTTTCGTGCCCAAAATATTTCCAGAATTTTTTTTCAATTTATTTACACGAATATACTGTAAATATGTTTTGTATTTACAGTGAATATACTGTAAATATGCTTTGTATTTACAATGAATATACTGTAAATATGCTTCGTATTTACACGAATATACAGTAAATATGTTTTCTATTTACACGAACATACTGTAAATATGTTTTCTATTTACACGAACATACACCATTATTGAATAAATAACAACAACACTGTCACTGTAATCCAACATTTATCCCAAGCCAAGCCAACCTAAACCGAAGCTTAAATCAAAATGTGAGCAACAAAAAAAAAAATTGTTCATCGCAGAGTTCATGATTTCGATCGGGACCTTTTGGACGCAGATTACGGAGAGGAGGGCGAAGTGAGAGGCGCCGGAGTTTTTTCCGACGATGAGGCTGTTCTTCGTGGTAGATCGCGGAGAGGAGGACGAAGTGAGAAGCGCCAGAGTTTTTCCCGGCGACGAGATTTTTCTTCGTGGCAGATCGCGGAGAGGAGGACGAAGTGATAAGCGCCGGAGTTTTTCCCGTAGACGAGACTGTTCTTCGTGGCAGATCGCGGAGAGGAGGACGAAGTGAGAGGCGTCGGAGTTTTTTCCGGCGACGAGGCTGTTCTTCATGGCTTCGTAGTCGATCTTCAACGAATCCTTAACTCCGCCGGTACGGCTGGCCAAGCACGAACCTTGATATCCGTTCCCCGCGTGGTGGCCATCGGAGATCTGCACGGCCTGGAGATCTGCGTATGAACAGAGAGAGTTGATGGAAGATTTGATTTTTCTTTTTCTTAGTTTGAAATTTATGGTAATTAATGTCGTTTAATTTCCTTTCTCAAATAGCGCGAACAGTTATTATGACCGAATTAATGTAATTTCAAAATGGGCGGGATATTTTTGAGGTCTGTTTGTTCTTTTAACTTCTTGTTAATTGATGGGTGTGGCTCTATTTACGAAAAATTAACTAAAGATTGACTAAAACCAAAACCTATATAACCGTGTGGCTATATACCTATATAACCCTTAAAATTATATGCCCTTAACAAGTCCACGGAAGAAAAATCTATTTATATAAAAGTTAATTGATGGTATTGTCTAGTTACTTATGGTTATATACGCGGCGCCTAGTATATTCTGTTTTCCACCAATGGAACGTAACTATTCATTGGATAGATAAAAACGATTGTCGACGTGTGCGCTATTATCTGAATGGTTGTCATATATACAATCCATAATATATAGAACGTCACCAAACATACACAGCAATAACAAGTCATTTTATCGATTCTTTTCTTTTATAATTAATTGCCATTATTATATTATTTTATTTCTGAGCCTTTATTTTTCAGCGAGTTAGATATATTTTCTAGAAATAACAAACTATATTTTATGTTAGTTGTTACATCGTCATATCCCACACATCAAATGGTATTGAATCTGGTATCCACTAATATTTTGAGAAAAAGAGATATGAGTCTAATAATGCAGATAACCTTGGCATTTTCTTCTGATACTCAAAGTATGATCATAATCAATACTGTTCATGAGTACGAAAAAATTGAACCTACTAACCCCAATATTAGCATAAGAAAATGTAAAGAGAAGGGAAGGAAAAAGTCGCCTTTATTTGATACTTGATTTCTTTGACTAAGTCCTCCAATTGAAGTGGTACTTTGTGAGGAACACGTAATTAAACAGCTTAAACAAATGATCACATTATATGATCCCACACAATAATTGCAATATTGCTAATATAGGTGGTTTTTGTTTGATACGATCATATCAGGTCAAAGAAATGAATTCAGCTAAGCTATCATAAAAGCTGTCTCTAAATATGTTTCGCCAATAGAAAGATACACGTAGTGTGATTCGTTAAATTTAACGAATAGCATGCCAAGAATTTAAAGTTAAGGAGATGCAAGTGTCAAAGCACAATTACCCAAAAAAAAAACCAGAGGCCAAAGGAGTGACAAAACCTTAATTTAAAATAATTACTTTTTTAAATAATTTTATATTGACATTAGTTTTTATAAGTACAAGTTAATTGTTGTGGACAAATTTTTTGACAACATGATTAGGACTCTTAATAAGCAAACATCACAACCCCAATCCACTTTACTTGGTGGAAACATTTGATTGAGCATGGTTTCTTTATCGCCACTTATAAACAAATCTTGTATTGATATATACATATCATATAAATATATATATATATATATATATATATATATATATATATATATATATATAATGTACACCACAAGCCCGTTTCTAGTAATATATTGGGTAGTCTTTGTAAAAGGGTTCTAAATAAGCTGGAGACGTATATACAAAGTGGAGTTCCTATTCATTCATACATGATTCAAAAGGAGTAGACAAGTTGTAACCAACTTCTAAAATAACTTATGAAATATGGTTTTGAAATGTTATGAAATCCGTTCTACATTTGGAATGTGGAACGTACTTTACAGATACCTTGCACTTCTTTTCACGGCTTACGTAGACTTACATGTTAAGACTGAGAAACAAACTTGATTGTGATGAGGTAAATTGTTCACTGATCACTCCAGGTAGTTAGTGTAAAAATTTCAAGTGAGAAGAACCGATTATTTCTCCAGAAATAGCATTAATAATTTCAAGTAAATTATGTATATATATGTGTGCTCTTTAGTTTTCAAAATATATTGCTATTTTAGTGTTTTATTCTCTTTAATATCTTAGATAGCCACATTAGACGAATAACTTGAAGATAAATTATAAGTTATACATACTAAGTAAGAAGACTTTAACCAATTCGGAAACTAACGTACGTAGACAGTTACGATACTTACACAAGTGGTGTATTAAAGCTAACTAGTGTGGTTTGAGCTTCCACAAATATCATGTATTTGAACGCAACTTGAGATTATTTTTTAATAGTAAGGACTCACGAAGTTTACTGCACCCACTTCTCAAATATAATAATTTAGTTTAAATAATAATAAAAAAGAATAAAAGAGTGCATGCTGACATTTCTATATAAGTGTGTCATCGTCCCTTAACCAAATTAAACCTAGCAAGCTAGAAGAAGAGAGTTAGAAAACAACAACCAAAGAAAAAAAACACACAAAAATGACGAAAACTTGCTTGTTCCAAAAGCTCGAAATGGCGAGACCTTTCCTCGGAATAATTCTGCAGAATTTAGGGTACGCCGGGTTTTCCATAATTTCAAAGTTTGCCATGAACAGAGGGATGAGCCAACACGTCTTGGTCGTGTACCGCCACGTCATCGCCGCCATCATTATGGCTCCCTTTGCCCTTGTGTTCGACAGGTTTCTTATCTCTCCAATATCGATATCGATTCATTTACTTATATGTGTTTTTTTTTAATAATAGTAAACCTAGACTTAATTAATGATATTTTTGCTGGCAGGAAAACAAGGCCTAAGATGACCGCTGGTGTCTTCACCAAGATCATGTTGCTGGCTTTACTCGAGTTAAGATCTTTTTAATTAAGTAACAAATGAGTCCCGGACTATCTATAATAATCCTGGAACAATATTAGCTAACCTATTTGTATTTATTTTTTGTATACTGTCTCAAATTATAACCAGGCCCGTGTTAGACCAGAACTTGTTTTATACCGGGATGAAGTTGACCACGGCGACTTTCTCAGTAGCCATGTGGAATATCGTGCCAGCATTTACGTTTGTGATTGCTTGGATTATCAGGTATATATAGATATAGAGAGAGAAATCATATGCATGGAATTATTTAATCTACTATATGTATAGTACGTACGTATGCATGGAAAATATGTTTGAGTGGTGTGGTGTGGTGGTGATGCGCAGGCTTGAGAAGGTTGATCTGAAAAAGATTCACAGCCAAGCCAAGGTGTTGGGAACGATAGTGACTGTTGGTGGAGCTATGATGATGATAATGGTGAACGGTCCGACCATTAATTTCCCGTGGACGAAAGAGAGCGTTCCCGGCCATACTGACGAAGCTGCTAAAACAAATCCTCATCAGTTTCTCTTGGGCTCTCTCATGATCACAGCAGGCTGTCTCTCGTGGTCTTGTTTTGTCATAGTTCAAGTAAGATATGCTGTACCTGTGTATATATATATATATATATATATATATATATATATATATATATATATATCATAACCATCATAAACCACGTGTCTATTTTTTATTTATTATTTTTTTAATTATAATTATAGATTTGTTCTAAAACCCAAATGATTTTTCATTCTCTATTTTAATATATAATTTATATAAAAAAAAAACAAAAAAACGTTATTTCCTCAATTAATTGTTTTACCATTAACTCTCTCTCTCTCTCTCTCTCTCTCTCTCTCTCTCTCTCTCTCTCTCTCTCTCTCTCTCTCTGTGTTTTGAGTGTGTTGTTATTATATCCATATAATTAAGTTAATGGATGAATACGATCGACGGATCTAGAAAAGCTCACCAAAGGGGCAAATTTGAAAAAACAATTCAGGTGGAGGCTAATTTGAAAAAAAAATCTCAAGTTGGGCTAATTTTAAAACTTTTAGGATGATTTTTTTTTAAAAAGGGCCAAATATATAATTAAAAAATGAGAGGGGTGACGTGAGCCACCTGAACCCCATGTAGATTTGTCATTGGATTTGACTATAAAACATACTTTAAAAGGTTGGTTTATGTCAAAATAACCATTTTTAAAAAATTATCATAGAAATGAGAACACGAATAACAAATTTTCATATGTTTAATGATTTATTATTATTTTTTTTACTTTTTGTAGTCTATTACTCTAAAAGCGTACCCGGCCGAGCTCTCATTGACGGTGTTGATATGTATGATGGGCGCCGTGGAAGGAGCCATCCCCGCCCTAGCCTTGGAATGGGGAAACCCTAAAGCGTGGGCTCTACAATTCGATTCGACCTTATTAGCAATTGTCTACAGTGTAAGAACCAATTAGCGCTTCTCTTAGATATAATTTCATTTGCATAACAAGGGTGCAAAAAATAAAAATAAAAATATATGATCTTTCTTATTTTAGTGGTTTTAAGTAGTTGTATTACTATAAATTCATGCGTTAATTAGACCGATTTCGTATAAATACTATGTCAAATTATAAAATTACCTGAACTTCTATAGCCAACTAAGATATATAATTAGTTATTTTCACAAATTTGGCGAAGTGACGTGAATCTAATGCGGATAATATTTCATTTTGCCGCGCTGCAGGGAATTGTTTGTTCGGGATTTTCGTACTATATTCAAGGGATGGTAATGAAGGAAAGAGGTCCTGTTTTTGTGACTGCTTTTACTCCTCTACAGCTTGTCCTTGTTGCAGTTTTGAGCTCCTTCATTTTATCAGAGACGATGCATTTGGGAATGTATGCCTATCATCTACTATATTATACATAATATTCACACATATAAAATGAACATATATATAACTCTAAAGAAAACTAATAATTAATTTGTTTCTTCAATTATTTCTTAGGCTTATTGGAGCAACAATTATTGTGGTTGGCCTATACATGAATCTGTGGGGGAAGAGTAAAGATCTACTCATCCAATCAGAACCGGTCGACAAAGTGTGTTCACAAACGGCAGATGAGTACGTTGTATCGATGAATGTGGACACAAAGATTTCTAATCAAGAGCTTGTGGACATTGGTGGTAGAAGAGTAACACCACCAGTGAATCATTGTGAATCTGTTTGACTGATCAGATCACGTACATATATTGATCATATATATGTACCTTTATTTTTGCAGTGTTTTTTTTTTTTTTTTTTGTCTTCCCTTTTCAAAAGCTCCTTTCCGAGTTTGTACCAAAAAAAAAATGTTATGGTGCTATGATATCATCGTAAATTTTGTTTTTAATGAAAAATGTTATGGCGGAGTTGGCCTATACCTTTTTTTTTCCCTTCCACGAACATATGTCTAAAGGCTTCTCTCTTTTGGGTGGATGTTTGTTGTCACCTACTACGAATCTAACTACAAAAAAAAAAAAAAAAAAAAAAAAAAAGAGAGAGAGAGAGAAAGAAAAGCCTATTCCATGAAGCTCTTAAAATCATAAATAACTTTCGACTGGTATTATCTACATTTTTTCAAGTGACCAAGAGCTGTAGTGTTTTATGCATGACAATAAATATTATTATTAGCCTTGATGTCGAAAAATAATTTAAAACATTTTCTAAGATGACAGAGTTGGGATATAAATGACGCACGATCTAAACGAGCTGTGATATTCTAAGATGACAATAAGATGACGTTATTTGGAACGATATAAATGTCATAAATTGATAATTTTATTTTTCTCATTCAAAACGCTTATTTGTATATCTATCCACAAACTTTTAGTTATCGTGTATCTTTACCCCTATAAATATCTTTTTCGTCAATAACCTTACTAAATTAAATTCAAAAGCTAGCGTTACAAAAAATAAGTATTTAATCGAAAGTTTGCTGCACGCGACTATGTAACAATAAACTATTTAAAACTTTTTTTTTTCTTTTAAAAACAATGTGACGCAAAATTGTTGCTCGACAAAAGTTTCTGTCGCGCAAATTATTTTCGTTATAGAATGTTTGTCATACAGACTAAGCCTCTACAAGACCCCATCATAGATCATAAGGCTCTGGTTGACGCAAATATTACTCAGTTTCTTTTAAGTCAAAAGTGATAGTCAAAAGTACTTTTAATAAGCTTTTCCATTATTGTGGTTCCATGCCATATTTTCCACAATGGTCATCGAGTTATAGAAATGCTTCAGCTTCGGTCGGTAAGAATAAGATAAAAAAAAAAACATCTCAGTGTCTTGTGAGCCTGTTTTTGTAACCTATGTTTTAGTATCTACCCAACAATACTTTTTCTGCGCCCCCCAACGCAATTTCCACCTTCTCATTTTTCTTCCAAAACAACATATGTATTTTTGTAACGGTGCAGATAAGTAAAATTTTGAAATATATTATAATAGTATATATATTTAATATATTAGTACATGATATATTTTTTTTCAAATTATTATAGTTTTTCTTAACAAAAGGGAAAAGGGAAAAGGGTTTATATTTTAAACGAGGAATATTATTAAATTGAAATCCAGTTTAAAAAAACAGTATGAAATTAAAATTCAGTTGAATGGTTACCCTAAATTAAAATTATAACTTAACTATTCATATATTGAAAATATAGTCTAATTCATATCCAACTTTCTCATATTATGTCGTATATGTTTTGTTTTACTTTAGACTTTTTTAAATGATAGTCAGTCTAAAATTTTAAAATAAAATTCTAAATTTGAATATTATACATGTCTTCAAATTTTATATTATACATAACTAAAATAATATCTAATTTTTTAATGGTTCTTATATTTCTTTTTTTGTTGTTGAAAATTTGGTGAATAACTTTTTTATGTGCTCCACAGACCGCTTGATCACAACGACACCGACGGCGCGTCTTTTTTGTGCCTTCAAAATACTCCAGCCTTTTATATTTCCCATGATAAAACTTTATTTTATATGAAAAATTGTACGTAGTTGATTTTGCCTATCTAGATTCTAGACTTTAAGCATGATCTTGCAATCAATCAATATATATTTGTATTCTAACGAGAGATTTGTTCCCTTTCTGTCATTTCTTATTTTATTCTTCACTTTAACACTTTTCTAATTGAAATATGACTATAGCTTTTTAAATTTGGCAAAGAAAGAACATGTTTACAGTAGATTTAGAATAACCTATTTTTTGTTAATCTATATAATTTATATAATAATTAATTTAATTTAATTACTATATAGTGATAAAATAAAATTATTTAAGAAAATTGTCAGTTTTGAGGATGAAGCTCAGAAAAAGAAGTTTAATCAAAACTAATTTTATAAATTTTTGTTAATTTAATTTACATAATGGTTAATTTAAAAAGCCATTAAAAAAAAAAACACGACTTTATTTTAATTGGGGAGTTAGCCATATAGTTCAAACAGAGATAAGACACGTGAATTACGCTACGAGAGATGTAGATATGAGTTAGACTATATGTTTAATACTTGAATAGTTGTGCTAAAATTATAATCGAGAATAGTCGTTTGGCCATTTAAAATAGTTTTTTTTATAATATTTGTAATTAGTTGTAATAAAAAGGGTTAATTTAGATATAAATACCCAATATTTTGTACTGCAAATATTCCGCTTTTTTCGCCAATATAAATACCGAACATTTTATTTGAGTGCAACCATTAGCAGTAATGTCGTTAACGGACACGTGGAGACTAATTTTTTAAAGAATATGTATATAAGTGTATAATCTCAAAAATATTAGATGTTTATGTCCAAATTCCTCTAAATATAATAATAAATGCGTTTTTTAAACTCGAAACTCAATGTAATTTCGTGAATTGAGTTTGTGATTATTTTGTTAATAGTGATTTTAGGTTTATATCTAGTTAATAATTGATGAACTAATAATGATTATTTTATTAAAAATTCTTTATTTGGTGGAAATATTCTTCATGCATTTGTCGGCCTCCCTCGTTGAAAGTAGCATAGATTTAAGCATGAATGGTATGTACTCTATATCATTGGTTATGATGCGTACGATAATTAGTTATCTCTGAAATTAAAATAAATCACAACTAATCATCATAGTCAACTGCTACAATATTCTAAGTTGCATTATTTTAACCTTTTAATATAATCAACGCATCTCATTCTTTGATATTTGTAACTGAAACTAATCCATCTCATTTTTAGATATTTTTTTTTTAACTTTAATTTGGAAAATCAGTTGTAGGAATATTTGATAATGTCAAAATGACTAAAATAATAAATTTTGAGAAATGGGCTCAATTCCAAACCGAGTATCTAAAAAAATCATTTTTTTATATTATTATTATTATTAGAGGAATTGCAGCATAAATAATCAATATTGTTGAAATATATACTTATTTTTTAAAATTTTAGCCTACGTGTCCTCTATGTTGTTACGTTGTTTTGTTGGCTTTATTTTTTAGTGCAAGTGGTATGGAAAGATGTCGGGTGTTATGTTGTCACTTCTGGTTTGACATCTTTCCTCGTGTGTGCAGACAGTATTTCAGGCAAGTTTCCAGTTTTGACAGATTGCCTCGCTGGTGTCTTATTGCTGAGTTATTGCCTCGCTGCTGTCTTCATTACAAGATATCTGCCTCGCTGGAGCCTTCATTGCAAGATATCTTTCGCTGCTATCTTCATTGCACGAATATTCACTTTGTTGGAGTCTTTACTTTGTGATATTCGCTTGAGGCCGGGTAAGGAAACCCGAGATGCCTTCCAGGATTGTACAGCTGCTATAAAAGCCATGCGCTCTCCCTTAGCAGCCTTGACGCTTTATCAAAATACCTAGAGCTCCTAGACGTGCAAGACCGGCGGATTGGGAGGCTTTGTGTTTTGATAAGAGCGGTGTATTTCCTCAAACACTATTCCACAAAGATTGAGTGTTTGTGAGATTTGGGTTTTGTGTTCTCGTGATTGAAGGTTCACGATCTGCTGAAGACTAAAGGTCATCCGAGCCAGGAGGTTGCTCGAAGGGTGGAATTGAGACGGAGCTCAAATTCAGGGGGAGTCCCTGTCTAGGTGATCACTGGTAGTAATAGTCTCTAGGTTTTATTGATTTGTTGATTGTAATCAGATATAAACCTTGTGTGTACTATTGACTACAAGATAGTGAAAATCCTTTCCACTGGCAGCGTGCCCCCAGATGTAGGTGTGTTTCACCGAACTGGGTAACCATATCGTGTGTTATTTGTTTACTGCTTTTTGTTGTTTATCCATATCTGTGTTCAAGCAAGTTGTCGGACACATTGTCAACACATTGTGTGCGACATCTTGTCTTTGCGACTAATCAGAATTTTCAATTGGTATCAGAGCAGGCACCTTGATCTCTTAGGTGGTTTCCTGTATTTTCTTTCTGATTGCCTACTATGGATAGTTCCCGAGAAGGAGGTTCTGTCAATCGCCCTCCAGTACTCGACGGAACCAACTATGGTTATTGGAAGGCACGCATGACTGCCTTCATGAAGTCCCTTGATAGCAGAACCTGGAAAGCAGTGATACACGGGTGGGAAGCTCCTGTTCAGGCTGATGACAAAGGAGTCCCTATTGGTGCAAAACCGGAAAAAGACTGGACTCCTGCTGAAGAGGAGGCGGCCCTTGGTAACTCACGTGCTCTAAATGCTATATTTAATGGGGTCGATACAAATGTTTTCAGGTTGATAAATACATGCACTAGTGCCCAAGAGGCCTGAGAAATCCTTGCTGTTGCGTATGAGGGTACCACAAAGGTCCGTGAGCAGAAGCTTCAATACCTCACAACCAATTTTGAAGCCCTTACTATGCTTGAGGATGAATCTGTTGCTGAATTCAACATTCGCATCCGAGACCTTGCCAATGAATCCTACTCTCTCGGGAAACCCATGACCGACGAAGATCTTGTTCGGAAAACTCTGAGAGCTTTGAGTCCCAGATTCAAAATGAAGATCACGGCTATTGAAGAAGTCCATGACCTCAAAACCTTGAAGTTTGATGAACTTATGGGATCTCTCATGACATTTGAGCTCTCCTTGCCCAAGACAGAGAAGAAACACAAAGGGGTGGCCCTAAAAGGCTCTATTCATAAACAAAAGGATCAGGTATACTCAGATTCTGATAGTGACATTGACGATACTATAGCTATGCTTGCAAGAAATTATAGCAGGGTCATGAAGAGATTCAACCAGATGAATGGAAAAAATGTCTCACAAGATGTTAAGGACAAGTTTCAACAAAGATTCCAGAAGGATGTCAACCCTCACAGGAACAGTGATAGCGGTGAACGACCTGGCAAAGGCAAAGGCATTCAGTGCCACGAATGTGAAGGTTTCGGACATATTCAAAAGGAGTGTCCTAATTTCCTCAAGAAACAGGAAAAGGGGTACAACGCTACCTTTTCGGATGAAGATAGCGACTCTGATAAGATAAGTAATTTTGTGGCCTTTACTGCTCATGAGTCTACTGATAAATTTGGTGAATGTTCTCAGAAAATTGTTCTAGATGGAGAACTATCTGACGATGCCATGAATGACGCATACAATACCTTGCACACCAAATGGGTTGAGGAGTCTCAGATTCTCGACAAACAGAGTGCTCTTATTCTCACTCTGACTGAAGACAAGGCAAGGCTTCTAGAGACGATTGTGGATCTAAAGAAGGAAGTCAGTCGGCTGAATGGAGAGTTGGATCAGATGACTAAATCAGTCAGGATGCTGAACTCCGGCACCGACAGCCTTGATAAAATTCTCACAGTTGGAAAGCCTGCAAAGAACATGAAGGGGCTTGGGTATACTCACGGTGCTTCCACGTCTCAGACTACTTTTGTCCCTCAAAAGTCTGCTGCCCAGATGCCGCGAAATATGCCTCAGACATCTGTTCGTGACAAGTTCCAGAATCAGCATCAGCAACATCCTTATAGACCAACCAGGTCTCTTGTCAACAGACCTCGTTGGGTCTGCCATCACTGTGGACGTAGGGGTCATATTCAGCCATTTTGTTATCGTCTATATGGGAAGAATCTTCATCGGCATCAATCATCCCATAGGCAAGCTCAACCAAGTCGTTCCCCCTCATCTCGTATGGAATGGAGAGTGAAAAATGAGTCATAACGCGCCAACCTTGCTTACACCTCTCAGCATGCCTTCACTGGTAACGATTGGTACTTTGACAGTGGTTGTTCTCGACACATGACAGGTGACCAAACCTTTTTATCCAACATAAAACCTAACTCTAACTGTCATGTTACTTTTGGTGATGGAGTGAAGGCAAAGATTATTGGAAAAGGTCAACTTAATTATCCTGGTTTGTCTTGCTTAACAGAGGCTTTGTTGGTTGAAGGCCTCACTGTTAATCTTATTAACATTAGCCAACTTTGTGACTTGAGCTTACGTGTTGATTTTACTCGTGATGAGTGTGTTGTGATAAATGAGGAACAGGTTGAGCTTATGAAAGGAACCAGGACTCCGGACGACTGTTACATGTGGTCCCCGGTCAAAGTCTCTCAAGTCACCAAGTGTCTCATGTCCAAGGCAGATGAAGCTAGGATAGGAAAACAGGTTCAGAAGTCGCACAAGATGGTGCAACATCTTACCACTTCACGTGTTCTGGAGCTCCCACACATGGACTTGATGGGTCCTATGCAAACTGAAAGTCTCAATGGAAAAGGGCAAGTGCAAAGAGACAAAGGAGAAAGCATAGAAGGAATAGCTCCTGAATTTTCTGGCCCCATCATCCCACAACAAAATGAGGTTGTTGAAATAAAGAATCGGACTCTTCAGGAAATGGCTCGATTGATGATGCTTGCCAAAGACATCCCTCTACTCTTGAGGGCTGAAGCACTCAACACAGTTTGCCATATTCATAACAGAGTTATCATTCGTTCGGGCACTACTGTAACTCAGTATGAGATATGGAGGGGGAGAAAGAACGTCGAGTACTTCCATGTCTTTGGCTCTGTGTGCTACATCCTTGCTGGTCGGGCTCCTCGTCGTAAGCTTTATTCCAAAAGTGATGAAGGTATCTCTCTTGGGTATTCCAGAAATAGTTGTGCTTATTGTGCCTTTATCAAACGCACCAAGTTTATGATGGAGTCTATAAATGTGGTTGTTAATGACGTTTATGATGATTTTGAAAGTGCTGATGATGAGGATGAAGTTTTATCTAGTAGCACAGATGTCAGGACAGATGTTGGTGACAAAGTGGTCGACATTGTGACTAAAGACGATTATCCTCGAGATAAGTCGTTCCCTGACAAGGAGACTGAAGCTGTGCCGCAAAGATGTGCTCCTTCTACAGTTATTCAGAAAAATCATCATGTTGAAGAGGTCATTGGTGATATTGAAGATGGGATACGTTTTATTGGAAGCCTTTCATATCTCACCACCAGCCGTCTAGATATTGCTTACTGTGTTGGTGTGTGTGCTCTGTATCAAGCTAATCCTAAAGTTAGCCATCTTTCTCGGGCTAAGCGCACTGTAAGGTACATCTCTGGAACTGCTGACTTTGGGCTCTTATATTCCTGTGCTGCTACCTCTACTATTGTGGGATACCGTGACATTGACTGGGTAGGAAGTGCAGTTGATAGAAAAAGCATCTCAGAGTCTGAATATATTGTAGCTGGTAGCAGCAATACTCTACCTTTGTGGTTGAAACAAATGAGTGCTGAGTATGGTGTCGGCCAAGATGTCAAGACATTGTTCTGCAACAACATCAGTGGTATGATTATCTCTAAAAATCAACTAGCTGACATTTTTGCTAAGGGTTTGGATGTTGACAGTCTTGAAGATCTTCGGTCCTCACTTTGGTTATGCGTTATTGATCAATAGCAATTAAAGTTTATCGGGGGAATTTTTGGTCTTAACCTATGTGCTAATCCTTCGTTGATCCTTGTTCGCATTACTATTGTGTTTTTTCTCTCATGGGCCCATGTTTCTGGTTGGCCCATTCGACTGATTTGCCGGGCTAAAATGTCAATTGTTGTCTCTCTGGGCCTAAGAACAATCAAGGCCCTCCTTAAGTCACGACGTCGTTTTACTCCCTACCATGATTTCATTCATGCAGACGGTTACACTCTCGAGAAAGAAAGGGAAGTTTCCACTTGTTCGAACTTTGAAATTTCTCATTTTTCTTCGCTGATCTTGAGCTGTGTTTCGCTTACCCTCATTGACGGTTATCTGTGTGACAGTTTCCTTATTTCTATTTCCAAAATGGTGGGTACAAGAAGCGGGATCAGTACCTCTACTCTCTCTGGAAAAGTCAAAGCCACAATGAGGAAGAAAAATGTCGGGACAAGAAAGCCCGGTGCTGAGAGCAACATGCATGGAGTTAGGGTTCGAGGTCTGAAACCCAGCATACGCGCCGATGGTCAGGCCGGAGGTGCGATCGCTGGGTCATCAGTGCCTCCTGAGAACCTATCTCTCTCTGCCGCCAGACGCGCAATTCTGAAGAAAGCTGCTCTCTCTATCACTGACATCACAGGAGAAGCTAGTTCCAGCAGTTCGTCTGAGGAAGAAAGAAGAAGTGTCGATGCTCCTGATGAAGAAACCCCCTCCGGTGTATCCCCCGTCGAAAGCCCTCACAAGGTTGTGCTAGGTAATCCTGCTGTCTCTGCCTCTCCTATTGATAGGGTTTCGCTGCCTCATCCTCAAGAGCCTACTCCTGAAGATGCCATTGGGGGCATGTTAGGCTTAAGTAAAGATGTTTCGCAAGATGTGCCTACATCTTCTCAGAGGCAAGAAAGAACGTCCGACCCTGTCCAGGATGTTGGAGAGGATATCCTTGCTTCTCTGAAAAAGAAAGTTCAGAAAGATGACGATGTGTGTCTAGCCACTCTTCTCTCAGAGAAGAAAAAGAAGAAAAGAAAGCTGGTGGAAGAAGCTGTTCCCACTACCATCCCGGCTAAAAAGAAGATGAAGAAACCGGTGAAGATAGGCTTGAACAAGAAGAAGCTGAAGGGAAAGTCTGTTGAAGAAACAATGCCAGATGTCCTGAAGGATTTGGAAGAGGAAGAAGATGTTGCCCGTCCTGAAGGGGTGTCTCTCATCTCCAGGAAATCTGTCGGAGGCCAAAAGCTTCCCAAGGATGTCCCCGCCGCTCCTCTGGACAATGTCTCCTTCCATGAGGAAGATCGTGTCAGAAAATGGAGGTATGTCTATCACAGATCTATTTTTCCGGAAAAAGAATTGTCTAAGGAGGCCCTGAAGATTGATGTGATCATGGAACTCTTGTCCGACGCTCAACTTGGGAAAACTGTCTCTGGGATCGGGCCTTATTATCCCAGACTGGTGAAAGAGTGCATTGTGAATCTGTCCTCTGAGATTGACCAGCCTCATCACCCTGAGTTTGGGAAAGTCTATGTTCGTGGCCATTGCTTTGATATATCGTCCACTGCCATCAACGAGTTTCTGGATAGAGGAAAAATTATCACTGCTGATCGGCTTCCTTCCTTGGATGAGGTTGCCAAAGAGCTCACTAACGATGATAAGAAGACTTGGCCCACCAAGGGTTCTCTGCCTTCCTCAGATCTCTCGGCGAAGTATTCTGTTCTGTACAGAATTGGGATTGCGAATTGGGCCCCTTCCTCTCACGGCTCCAGTATCAACTCCGACCTGGCATGCCTCATTTATCAGATTGGTACTCGGGCGTCCTTCGACTTTGGGGAGTTTGTTTTCAGCCACCTGGCGAAGCATGCTAAGTCCTATGCAGTGAAGCTTCATATTGGCTTCCCTTCGCTCCTGTCTGGCTTGTTGGTAGCTCAGAAGAAGGATCTGCTCAGGGCTGACGATGTTGCAGGTAAACCTCCCAGTGAACTCTCTTTCAGTCCTAAGTTGTTTGAAGGGAAACATGCCAGGGATCTTGTCATGCCTTCTGTCGCAACATCTGTCTCGCTTGGTGGTACCATCAAAGTGGCTCCCCTGTCAGAAAGTGCCAAGAGCGATATTCTCAAGGGTTTGATGGAAGAAGTTGCTGCTCTTAAGGAAGTCATTGCTATCTCTTCTCGAAGAAAGACTGCGTGTGAGCGTCTTATCTCTGTCATGACTCTCCCTTCTGCCACGGATGGTGCTTCCACTTCTCAACCAAGTTCCTCTGCGTGTCCTGATGAACAAGAATCAGAAGATGATGTCAGCAGCGATTCTCAAAGTTCTCTTGCCAACGATGTTTCTAATCCCTCTGGTTGATGTTTATTCTGGTCTGTAACATCTAACCTCTTTTTAGACACCTTTATGTTGGTTTCTTCGCATGCTACTGTGTTTCAGACTGATGTTTTCTCTCTGGATGGTTTGTAAGACAGCTCTATCGTACCTTTTCTGTTGAATGATATGCTGCTCTTCTAGTTCTCATTACCTTTACAGGCTGTTTTTCCTCCCTCTGTGTTGGTCGATCCTTGTCTTTGGTATCTTTTTGAGGCAATCAGGGGGAGAGGCGTCATGAGGTCATTTATTTTGACTCTCTTTTTGGTTATGACGATTGTATGAGAACTGGTCCTGGAAGTGCTTGCCTAAAAAAAAAAAAAATAGCCAAAGGGGGAGATTGTTGTTACGTTGTTTTGTTGGCTTTATTTTTTAGTGCAAGTGGTATGGAAAGATGTCGGGTGTTATGTTGTCACTTCTGGTTTGACATCTTTCCTCGTGTGTGCAGACAGTATTTCAGGCAAGTTTCCAGTTTTGACAGATTGCCTCGCTGGTGTCTTATTGCTGAGTTATTGCCTCGCTGCTGTCTTCATTACAAGATATCTGCCTCGCTGGAGCCTTCATTGCAAGATATCATTCGCTGCTATCTTCATTGCACGAATATTCACTTTGTTGGAGTCTTTACTTTGTGATATTCGCTTGAGGCCGGGTAAGGAAATCCGAGATGCCTTCCAGGATTGTACAGCTGCTATAAAAGCCATGCGCTCTCCCTTAGCAGCCTTGACGCTTTATCAAAATACCTAGAGCTCCTAGACGTGCAAGACCGGCGGATTGGGAGGCTTTGTGTTTTGATAAGAGCGGTGTATTTCCTCAAACACTATTCCACAAAGATTGAGTGTTTGTGAGATTTAGGTTTTGTGTTCTCGTGATTGAAGGTTCACGATCTGCTGAAGACTAAAGGTCATCCGAGCCAGGAGGTTGCTCGAAGGGTGGAATTGAGACGGAGCTCAAATTCAGGGGGAGTCCCTGTCTAGGTGATCACTGGTAGTAATAGTCTCTAGGTTTTATTGATTTGTTGATTGTAATCAGATATAAACCTTGTGTGTACTATTGACTACAAGATAGTGAAAATCATTTCCACTGGCAGCGTGCCCCCAGATGTAGGTGTGTTTCACCGAACTGGGTAACCATATCGTGTGTTATTTGTTTACTGCTTTTTGTTGTTTATTCATATCTGTGTTCAAGCAAGTTGTCGGACACATTGTCAACACATTGTGTGCGACATCTTGTCTTTGCGACTAATCAGAATTTTCACTCTACATTGCAACTAACAATGTCACTAAAATTTGTACCGCTGGATATTTATGTCAATGTAAAGAATAAGATATAACTGTATAAAACTCAAAACATTATTTATTATGTCATTGTTAAGTCGAATATAAAACCCTAATAAAAAGCATAGATCATTCTTCATTTCTTTCTACCGGTTGTTATTATTAGACTGCATGTAGTAATGGCCCACTTCTGATATTTATAAATAAAGAAGCAATAAAAAGATGCACGTATATGTTTTTCAAATAAGAAAAGGCGAACATAAAAGCGAAGACGAAAAAGGCTAACATGTAAACATATTATTTATACTTTAATTACTGTAAATTTAACAACACGCATGTCTAACTTTAAAAAGACGTACGTATGTTATTATTATTATTATTATTATTATTATTATTATTATTATTATTATTGTTGTTGTTGTTGTTGTTGTTGTTGTTGTTGTTTGAGCTTGAAGGCGTTGATAATAAGCGGCGAAGTTAAATTATTGAAAAAGAAATAGAACTCACGTAGTACTAGCCAAGGTGAAAACATCGAACTATACATGATCACAATATAAATGTTTTTACGCGGTTTGAACTTTTCAGTAAATCGTCGTATCCATTCTATTTGTAATTACTTTTAATACTAGTAGCTCCCGAACTTGTCGCATGTTCCATTATGATTTTGATTTTGATTTTCCTTTTGTTTTTTTACCTCAAAACTTTTGCTGTAGAAGGTATCATGCCCGGCCCAAACTCTTAGGTGGGTTAGACGAGGGCTTTGAGGCCCAAATTTAGTGGAGAAAATGCCTAAATATTTAAAGAAAAAAGCTTGAACTTTTTAGGGTAAAAAAATGCCTGAAAAGGAAGCTAATGTATTTAAGGCCCAATTTCTATAATATATTTTATATATTTTTAAAATGCTTTTTTTTTTTCATTCTTGCATGAGGTATTGAGGCCACATAATATCTCGGGCAGGTTCTAGTGGTAGTGGTACCTGTACGGTACTGTACCTCTAAGATTTTTGGTGGAGATTTAAAAATAAAAAATAAACATGTGTCAAACTTTAGCTTTTATTTTTTGAAAATCAATAATTACTTCATAAAGCTGTACAACTCCTTTTTAGAGAAAATATCATATTGATTCCCTAAATTTTAGTCAAATTATTAAGTTTATAACTCAAGTTTAAATGATATCACATGTATATCCTTTCCTCTCACCTAAATTTTTATTATATAATTAGCCCATAAAGTATTCTAATGGGTCAAATATGATGTTACAATTGTTGTTGCGATAAATTAAGTTTTTCTCAACATATGGTCTGCAATTTGTGGAGACATCTTAACCACTGTTATCAGATCTCGTGATATCTTTTCTAGTCCGATATTTTGGGAAGTTCCGATTTCACTTAAGAACGTCTCCGCTCAAGATCTGCTTTCGTATATCTTTAATGGTTTTTGGTTTGGAAAACCCTAATTCAACATCTAGTTGTGCCAAACACTATAAAAGAGAAAGTCTGCCATTGATAATTTACTCATTAGTTTTTTTTTATTAAGGGTTCTCGAGCGTGTACTTGGGAATTCCTCACAAGGTTGGTGTGTGTACAGTTCCTTCTCTAAATCTGAAGGTTGGTGTGGGTACAATTCCTACACAAGAACCGACAATGTGCATTGTATCTTAATTGATAACAGTACTTCACTATCCATGTCATGTATGAAGAAAGTTTAAACAAGATGAGCCTCAAAAGAAGTTAATTTGTTGACTCCCCCAACTTACTTATACAGATTCACATGTGATTATATTTAACATCAAGGAACCATATCCTTAGCGATTACCATGGGAGAACACAAGTCAAGATAACAATTTCTAAGTGTGTAGCCACTACGGAGACCAACTCTGCAAGAGCTCGGAGATACAACTTCGGTCAAGTATATTGCCATGAAATTTATAACAGAGCTTGGCATTGGGATGGTCAAAGACAAGCAAGGGACGACAAGAAGAAGTTACGCAAGCTACTTGTAAGAAAGTGAGGATCCACAAGGTCACACCATAGCACGCATCAACAAAGATCTACTTCCAAGAGTGATGAGAAACGGACTCATAGGACGAGGACACAACGTGGAAAAGATTGCTCCAAAGAAAAACCACCACGACCCACGACCTCCACACAGGAGGTCAAAGCTGCCTTCAAAAAAAAAAAAAAAACCACCCCGACCAAAAGTTGCAAGTTGGTAAAAACCAATGTGTTATAAACCAAGGACACCATGAACAAATGTATATTTCTCGCGTGTTTGTGTGTAATTAGGCACGAAGCCACTAAGAAGTTAGAGGGGGTTATAGCCCCACTCAATTTGTTTTTTGCACGTTTTTGAATTTTTTTTATCTTAAAAATTTACAAATAAGCACCCCTCAACTTTTTTTTTTGGCAAATTAGTCTCCCTTAACTTGAATTCCTGGCTTCGTCCATTTGTGTAATGATTAAGGTTTATAAATTATCCATCCAATAAAAAAAAAAAAAAAAAAACTGAGGACGAGGGTTAATTTCATTACTTCGCTCTAAAAGAAAACTCACTTTCAATATATATTGTCAATATTTGTTTTTGAAGGCGATCGCACAGATTGCTGTTGTGTTAAGTAATTGACGAAGGTAGTATTTCGTAAAATCTGTAATTATGTTTAGAGAACAAATGACAAAAGTGTGACATAATAAGAGACAAAAGGGACAAAATACAACTCAGAAAAACAAAATGACGAAGAGTAAGGATTATTTGTCTAAACTTAATTTGCGGACGTTAAACCTTTCATCCCATAATTAATGCCATAGTGCCATTAAAGAAAAATACCAATACGAAATAATAAACAGGCAGAATAGACTTTACTTTCCCAAGAAAACAGTGGAAAGAACGTTCTTGGTATGCAAGGATGCTTTGAGCAGTTTCACTCCCTGCCAATCCATAACAAACAAAAAAACACGAATTAATCTCCATAAATATATGACTATTATAAGATACGTAAAGATAGGTAACAAATGCCTGCCTCGATATTTCCTTCTTATATCATATATATATGGTACAATAAACAACTTGAACCTCCGATATATTTTCAACTCGAAAACAAAACACAACTCAAGAGTAAAAAGAAATAAAAATAAAAAATTAGCAATAATTTCAACTGTTAGCACTGACTGAAAATTCATGAATAATAATAAAAATTTCTATCGAAAACATCGTTCTCATTTGTAATTACAGGGACGGAATAAAAACCTGTATCAAATTTTAATTTTTGAGAAACTGAATGATCAACGCAAAAGTGTTCAAAATAATTTATAGAAAACTCCACGAACCTTCATTTGATTATTTTGTTTAATTCAATATAAAAAGCACTTTAAATATCAAAATAAAACATGCCACACAAACGACGCATGAACGTAACTAATTACGTGAACGTTATAGTATATTTAACACAATACATGAACGTAACTAAAAAATGAACAGCCCAGTTCAAACCGAGACGGGCATTAGTTTACGAGAAACAAAGCGACAGACAAACCTCACTGAGACCAAGCGAGACAGTCTTCTCCTGAAGAGCACCGACCTCCTTGACATTAAACTTATTCAGCATGGTAATACTGGAAATAGTGGACATGGGCTTCACCTCCAAATCATCCATCACCATGTACGTCACCACACCCTTCACAAACCCCTCGCCGCCGTTCTCCGTCGCGTCGGAAACCTTCCCGGGCCCCGCAACAAACGGGAGCTCCATTGCCATGTCGTATTCGCACGTGGGGCACACGGCCGAGGGATAGTCGGAGACGTGGCGGCGACTGCAGCGATGGCCCGTGTGGCACGTGTAGAAGGTGCGGCGCGGCGGCGCGTGGCCGGACTCGAGGCGGAGGAGGGAGGCGGAGGGACCGGAGGGGTTGAGGAGGGAGTTTTTGTCGACGTTGGGTTCGATATAGGCGTCGGAGAGGGAGGCGAAGCTGTCGTAGAGCGTGCCTAGGGTTCCGACCATGCCGGTGCCGCCGGAGAGGAGGCGGATCACGGTGGCCACCGGGAGGGACAGCAGTGTGAAAAGAAAATCGCAGAAGTCCTTCCCGGCCTCAGCGAACAGGACTCTCTGACCCTTTGAGTCTATCAGGAGTTTCACCTGAACCGTTGTTTTCTCGTCAACTGTTTTGGCCATTATTGTTGGTTGTTGTGCTTCAGTACATCATATGTGCATTAATATATATAGATGTGGTAGCCGAGCAGGAATATGAATAGCCGGATAGAATCTGAAAGATCTTATGCCTGTTTGTTTACTCGAATCTGCTGAGTCGTTATAAAAATTTTAAAATTAAACCCTTGAACCATGCAATGTTATTTATTGTGTAGTTGAAAGAAACTGGAACGCCACAATTGGTCGTAAAATAAGTTATATGATAACCTGTTTCGATATCAGAGTAGACAGTATAAAAACGGGACAAGTCCCCATAACTATCATCCAATTCTAATATGTCTATTAGTACACGGCCCACGTAAGTCAATGAATGTACCTTAATATGTTTACTCATGTTGGATCCGAAGCTAAAACCACTTTTAAAAATTGATGTTCATAAAAAATATAGAACAAACAATAAAATTTTATATAATCTAAAAGGGTACACGAATCGATAGAGAGGAGGGAAACATGGAAGGAGGGATTGAAGAAGAGGGAAATGGAAGGAAAAGAAATGGATGGATTGTATCTTTTCCAAAATTTGATTGGTATGTTAAGAGGAAAAATTAAAATTCATCCACTTGTTATTTGGTATAAATAATAAAGAAAAACATGATTATTTTTTATTATACTAATGACATTAATAACTTTTTTATTATATGAGACCAAATTGTGTAATTTATTCAAAAATAATTTAAACAATTTAATATATATATATATATTAATATTTATATGTTATAAAATATGTGAGTAAAATAACTATATTGTCTACATATCAAATATATAACGGTACATAAATAAAAGTATATAACATTAATTAATTTTAAAATTATTTTTAATTTTTACTCATTTTTGTTTCACATCCAAAATAATTTAGAAAATAAATTGTGTATAAAATAATTAGATACTATGAAATTGCATCAATAAATATTATAAATGTAATTTTTATGAATAAAATGCTATGGATTTCTACAATCATTCCAAAATGGAAGGGAAAGTTTTTTGGTGGGTCCCAAAGATACAAATCCATCCCTCCATCGTTTTCAATTTTTTTCCTCTTCCTAACAAACAAAGAAAATACATAATTCATCCCTCCAAATTCCTCCTATATAATTCATCCCTCATTTTTTCCCTCCTACCAAACAAGAGCATCTCCAATGCTAGAGTTGTCAACTTTTGACACATCACCAAAATAATATTATTTAATTATATCTCTATTTCACATCATTAAGTTGACAACTTTTAACAAAATCACTCTAATGCATTAGCTTTAAAAGTTGCCCACCATAATTCTTTTATCATTCTTTTATTGTTTGCAATTTATTTATAATTTAGATTCATATGATAAATTTAAAAATAAATTTAATTAATTAATATAATAGATTGCACAAAAAATAGACTCATATAATAATAATTTTTTTTTATTAAAATAACATAACATTTTTTAGAGGAAATCATAACATTCAAAACTTAAAAAAAATAGTCTTAATATAAGTACACATGTTTTCATGACCCTTCTTTTGCTCTTGAGTCATGTGTGATGTGTCAACAATTAAATAATTCATATACTGCTTCATCATACTATTTTCCTCCTTTATCCTACTATTTTCCTCCTCTTTGGCTCTCATCTCCGCCAATTTCTCCAATGCTGCTGCTTTGCATGCTTGAGCTTCTAAAAATACGGCATTAATATCTTCTTTCTCTTTTGCCTTTTCTTTTCTCTTGGCTGCCTTTTGGCCGGTAGGGCGAACTTCATGTACTTCATCGTTACTCTTTTCTGGATTGGACGATGAACTATAACCTCTTGCTTCTGAAATTTTTGTTCTCTTTACACATTCTCTTTGGTGAATTGCATTCCATTTAGGCTAATCCTTCAACAATCTCCAACAATAATCAAGCGTAAAAGTAGAGTTATTATTTTTTTACCTATACATTTGATGTGCATTCTCCATAATTTGCTCATCTGACCAACCACTATGGCGTGCTTGTTGTACTCGTTTATAACACCCATTAAAACGTGCCATCTTTTGATTCAGCTTTGTCCAATGATCTTTGCATTATTTTTCTGATCTATGTTTCTCTTTTCTTGGACGATCTTTGTTGAAGTAGTTGACAATCCGATTCCAAAAACTTGTTGACATTTGGCGCTCCATAAGCCAAAATTCGAATAGCTGCAGTATACTTCTATAGCGGTGAAAGCCCTCTTCTCCCTATTGCGTCTCTCTGCATCTGGAAATACGTCGAATGAACACCAAGGGCATGCACTATGCGTTCGAATACATGTCTACGCATTCGAAATCTTCTCCAAAATTGATCTTCCGTGTACACCGGTTTATCCGAAAAGTAATCTTCGAACAAACGTTGGTGTCCTTCTTCACGACGCCTATCCAAGTACGCTCTCTTATTTTTTTTTTCTTGAGCTACCACAAAGAATGACATCTTTGTAGTACATTTCATCATATTCGTATGTACATTCTGCTATTATTATATCATCTAAACTCATATTTTCATAGGAATTATAAGAGTTTGACGAATCCATATTTTTGTGTAAAATATTATGATAAAAATATAGTAAAATGTAATGGATATAAGAGATAATTTTAGGGAAAATATATGAGAGAAGATGATAATGTGATTTTATTTCATAGAGATGGTATCATATATATAGTACTAATATATATTATTAAATTGAATAACAATTCCCTAAAATTGGAAATATGAGAAGGGTTGGAAACATACACAAATTTGGGAATATAAAAAAAAAAGATAATTGAAAAGTAAGAAACGATATAAAATTATGTAAAAAAATGGGACTATGGACGTGTAAAGAATTGAATATATATATATATATATATATATAAAAGACGAATGAGGTATAGCATATATAGTTGGGAAGCAGAGAGTTCATACTTTATTTCAATTTTTTTTTATTAAAAAAGTAAAATATTGAATACTTTTTTGTTTTGATCAGAAGTACATCCTTTCAATAAATGTTTTATTGTAAATGTTTTTTTTGTACGTGTACTAGTAGTTGGGAGTACATTACTTAACAAAGAATAAGGCAATTTTCATTAAATGCTTCTTGTACGTGAACTAGTCAATACAATTGAGATTGGAATAAGACAAAATATATAGTTGGTAATTGGGAGTTTTATAATTTTTTTATTAAAAAAATTAAATAATACTAAAGTTTTTCACTTGGCATCGGTGCCAAAATAAGAAACAGTGTCAAATTTACTCTCTTTTTTATACTAACTCCAATGGGTAGGCAACAATAAATGTCATCCATGTCACCTTTTTGCAACTAAAGTTGTCACCCGTTGGATTGGAGATGCTCTAATAAACCTTTTAGGATAGCTAAAATTTAGAAGAACTGAAATTATGATGTTTAATGTTTTATTTTATGGGGAAGGGAAATAGGAAGGTGAAGGAATAGAGAAGGATAACTTTGAAAGAAGCGTGAGTTTGAGAGAACAGGGAAAAAAAGCGTCTTCTCCAATGAGAAGATTAAAACCCCTAATTTGAAACAAATACCTCTTTTTTTTTTCCCCGGCAAAAGTTTCACGACAACAATTCAATAATGAACTGATTCTAACTAACGTGCCTATATATTATATACATTATATATATATATATATATATATATATATATATATATATATATATATGCCATGCCCCGCATGGCATTTATTAACTTATATTTTGTATCTATAACCATTATTGATGATTTGATTGGCATATGTTATAAAAATTAATATAGTGAAAAAGAATATAATATCTCAAAAAAAAGAAAATATAATATAATATGTGTGAAAACTTAAATGTCTTTAAATTATGAGATTTTCACTAAAAATATAGCAAGTTAGAATTAAAATTTAAAATTTATTTGAAGTACAATAATAAAGAGCAGTAAATTCATACAGATAAGAGGTAGGAAATTGATAAATCAAAATGGGAAAAATCCATAAATCTTTTATTAGAGAATATAATGTATACTGATATAGTTATTGTGTAATATATTATCGATTGATAAGTTTATTATTTATGTTTTCAAGAAATATATAAAAGTGTGATCGATTAAGTGAAATGCTGGTTTATAGTTCAAAAATAATTTTGTTTAAATATATTCTCATACGTCTTTTGCTTGCTGGAATAGAAGTGATTTGTGCATAATAATTATAAACAAATGTAAGTATTTAGAAAAACTATAAAGTTACATGTATATAATAATTGAAAACACAGTAGGAGAGTAGAAGTTATTTATACATAACAGTTATAAACAAACATAAGTATTTTAGCAAAACGATAAAGTGTATGTACATAATAATCATAAATATTACAGTAGCTGATTGATGTACTAAAGATAGTACTATAGTACAATAGGAGTGATTTAGGTTTTCAGCATCAAAAAAGGAAGTCTGGTGTCTTAGTTTGATCTATTTTTGTTTCTTATCGGTATGCTCACCAAGTGTATCTGAGAGTAGTGGAAGAGAAATGGATTTTCCAGTTATTAATTGTCTCTTTGTGGATGATATGCTGGATGTGGATACGGTTTGTTGGATTTGGTTTGCTTTCGTTGGAGATGTATTTGAAGGTGTAGGTGCGTTTCTTGCGAAGATGATTATGAAATTTGGTGCATTGGCATATGAGGTTTCTGATTTTGTGGCCTTTAAATATATGCATCTCCTTGTCAATTGATACTCTGATAATTGCACGTATGTGTGCTTCATCGTAATTCTGGAATTCATGGAAATAGTAAGATATTTTTTTTTGTTGATAAACAGGATAAATAATCTAAGATTGTACTATTGTATTGGCAGCTGTGGTTCCAGTAGAGTCATATATATTGATTTGAATTCGTGCTCTGTGATAAATGTTGTCAATGGTGCCCACAAGAAGAGTAGTAGTGTCTATTTATGTACATTTGATGTCATATAGTCTTACGAAGACTCTTGCTTGTAATTGCCTATTCATTAATAAAGTTGAAACGTTCATTCAATCTTCCTTGTTTGAAGTTTTATGATAAAACCTTAGTCTTTTAGTCCATAAACAAACTAAACAACTTACGAAGAGACAAATGTAGATTTGCATGAACAAACTCTTCGTAGTTTGCTTAAAACGATATATTCGCAATCTTAGGGTCAAAGGACTATTGACCTCAGTATGATTGTTAGAAGAATCTATGATGTCTGGTTATGAGGCATTGAGAGTTGGAGACTCTATAGTTCTTCTAGGTATCTTCCGAAGGTACTGAATTGACCAGTGCACTTCTAGAGACAAGATAAGAACAAACCATTTAACCTCTTATGTCTCGAAGTCACTATGTATGAATTGCATCATGCTTACCTTAATCCTGAAATGAGACATGCCATTTCACACCTTAGTATTCTCATTTGAGAAAGTCAAAGTTCGGACTCACTATGTGATTCCGAACAAGGCCTATTGGTGAAGTACTAAGTTGTGAGTCTGTCATGAGTAACTTTGTGAAGTTCTCATAGATATGGAATTCATGTACAAGATTGCTGAAATGCAATGTATGTCACCTCATGCTTTGTTCCTTGGAGTGTGAATAAATGAACTGGCCAGTGTCCAAATTGAGTCCTGACTCTTTTGGATGAAACAATGTGACTTGTTAGCTCCTCGTCAATACATTGTTTCTAACTTATTCACAAGCGACAAATGAGTTGAGGAAATAACAGCTAGAAGGGTAAAATGGTAATTTAGTAAATCCCGACTAGCTGATGACATTCATGAAGGGTAAACATAGATAATATTCAGTGGATCCGCTCATTATAATTAGGTCGAATTATTGAGTAGAAAACAAATTCATTTGAACCGAGAGATTTTCAGTGTCAGCTCTTTAGTGGAGTCAATTGGCATTAAGCTAAACTTGGAAAAGGTTTGTTAACTTTTGAGTCCAAGTGTTTAGCTCAAGCTTTGTTCATTTGGGTCCATGAGGTCACTGTCACGAATCACATCGATAGGAATAGTTAAACTGGAAGCTAAGTCAAAACAAGAACGAAAATAGTCAAAAGGGTATTTTTGTCTTTTGAGACATATGATGAAATGAATGTCAATAAATTTTTTGACAAGTTCATTTGATGACTTAATGTCACTCGGCCATAACTTGATTATTGGGCCTTGTGAATTAATTTCATTTCATAAGAATTTTATTGAAAATTCTTAATGGGCTTTTCTCATGTTGTCATGAACAAATGAATAAGCTTCTAGAAGCTCCTTCTAGATGAGAATAGGCGCCCATAATACCCAAGGAAAGAGAGTTTATTTTGTGCATAAATGTATCAAGATACTTGCCAAAAGAAAAAGAGGAAACAAATTTCCTCCAAGAGGAAAGTGGGAATCGGCCAAGTGAGAGACAAGGCAAGGCCTTGAAATAGGAAACAAATCAAGGCTTCTAGAAGCCTTGTGTTGGCCGAGTGTCTCAAAGGGAAAAAGGGGAAATTGCTCATGAATATGTGATATTCTATAGAAGAGGAAACTACCTTATTGAAGGTGAGACCTCTCCTATAAATAGGAGCCTCATTTCCTCACTTTTCATTCATCCAAGTTTAAGAGATTTGAGAGACTCTATCTCTAGAACTTTGGCCGAAAATCCTCTCTCTCTCTCTCTAGTTTATTTTCGATTTTTTCTTGTCTTGGCACCTAGGTCCTCACTCGACCTAGTGTTTAGCTCTGCGACTTCGAGACTCGTTCTTAAGTCGTAGCGTTTAAAAGTGTCCACTCACTGATTCCTTCTTTTCGAGTGATTTAGTGATAGAAACTTTCGTGGTTGCTCGAGGTGCCGAGGAAAGAAAGAGAGACGTGCTGCGAGGGGAGACGAGCGTTGCGAACTTTCCAAAAGCTTCTTCAAAGTTCAAGCTTCAAGAAAGGTTAGTAAACTCTTAGCTCATATTGATTTTTAATTACATGTACTTGCTTCTTTGTCTAGGTTAGTAAAAACTGTTTTTACTTGAAAATAAATTTTTTAAAATTCCGCCGCTTCCCGAAGCGTTTAATCTTTTTCTTAAACCCTAGATCAATTCCAACAAATGGTATCAGAGCTATGGTCAAAGATTAGCATGTACATGTTTTTAAAATTATGAGCTTGAAAATCGTTTTCGAAAGTTTACTAATTTTGTGACAAGTTAGAATTGTAATCTTAGATTTTTTTTAATTTATTGCTCTTGTCTTTAAATTAAAAAGCATGTTGATTTTCTATGAGTTTGGGATGTTTTTAAAACACATTAGAATCAGTTCTAAAAGTTTTTAATTTTTTATATTGAAAAACGTGTTTTAAAGGTTTGAGAAATTTCGAGTAAAATTTTGTGACTAGTTTTGATATCTTGCTAGTTTCTTGTTTTTACTTGAATCGTTTTATGCATGTTGTTATTTATTTTATTCTATGTTATTACCCTGCTAATAAAACACAAATAAAAGCTTTAAACAACATCTTAAAACGTTCCGTTACACTTGATTCTTTTTCGCACCTAAAAAGGACCAAGCTTTAATTTATTTCTTTTTCTTCGAGCTGGAGTAAACCCGCATTAAAAGTGGCATAACTCTCTGCTGAGAAATCTAAATTTAATTATTCTTGAATCAAATTAAAGCTCTGTCTGTCCTCTGTCCAATGCCACCGGTTTCGGCTCAAAAGGACATCGGAGCCACCAGATATGGCGATTTTACTCCGAGGTGCGCGGCTGTCTGAAACTCTAGTTTTTTAGAAATCCGGATTTTCAAACCCCACTACCATGAGTTATAGAACTCTAATGAGAAAATTTTCTTGAGCAAAAATGTTTTTCATATGATTATAAACATGATGTGTAAGATTAAAATGTTTTGATTTTTGAAAGTTTAATTGAAATTGTTTTTTTTACAAAACTAGTTTGAATTTTGAAAAACCGTTTTCACTTTCAAACTTGAAAATATTTTGTCATCCAAATCAAATAAGTTTTCAAAATGTTTTCAAAACTATATCTATATCACATATGTTCAAAATCTATATGCTCTTGAAATTTTGAGTGGGAGGTCTCCTTGTAGACAAGCCGAAAAATAAAAAGATGTGTAATCTCAAACTTTCAAGTGTTCGAGTGAGTTGAAGTTCACACTTCCCTCACGCACTTTCCCGAAATATAAAATAGGAAAAGATCGAGTATGTACCTTGTGCCTTTATGCACTAATACTGCTCTGAACATGTCGATCTAGGATTCTCTTCTAGTTGTCCGCTCTGTCCCTCTCTAACTAGGAAATCTGTTTCCGAACTTATAAGAGTCGATGAACCAACTCCAAAAACTAAGTGGGAGGGTTATATTCGTTGTTTGTAACCCACGATCCCCAACACTAATGAAAGATGCAATAACGTGGGACTAAGAGCCGCTCTTGCGACCATCACTTAAATGTGAGTACTCCAAGGCGTTATTGCTTCGATCATTGCTCAATGAGCTACGTCCGAGAGTGATGCAATGATGACAAGGCCTCCCCTTGGGGGATTGTTTTTCAAAGCTGATCTTTTGGACTAAGTGGTTGGTTGCACACTTAGGCTCAATCCCTAGTAATCCTCCCTTGAGGCTCTGCGAAAGGATGTGGGTGATCAAACCAATTTAAAAGGTGGCTAGTCAAAATAGATGTATTGACATCTTGGCTTAGCATTAATGATGTGTCATTTACTTATAAAAGGAGATTTTTTGCGGCCTTCTCTTGAGGGAGTAAATTATCGTTTGGTTTATAACAACTTTGGATTTTATAAAAGTCTTAATAAAACTTAAATCCTAAACCAAAGACTAATCATAAACTTGTTTCAACTTATATAGGCAATATGTCTCTCAACCATCTCTCAATCTTTCTTTCCTCGATCAAACTCGAAAACGAAAACTACGTAGATTCGAAACGTAACCTTGACATAATACCTACCGTTAACAAGCACAAATGGGTACTCACCACCCCGTGTCCTCCTCTGACGAATGATGATTCAACTCAAGAGGACAATGACGCCTTAGCGGCCTGGCTTCGATCCGATGAGATTGTGAGGTGCTATATCTTGGCATCTATGAACAATATGCTGAAAAAGCAACATCATGACATCGAGACTGCCGCTGACATGCTCTACAATCTCCTTGAGATGTTTGAAGGGCAAAGGCGTCAAACAAGGCTACAAGCAGTCAGACAGTTTATGAACTGTCATATGCAGGCTAGGACTCCTGTTGGAGACTTCATGATACTGATCATTAGTGTTGTCGGTCGTATTCGGAAAACCCGAGACGCCAAGAAGGCACGTCGCTCAAAGGGTCGATGGTCAGGCCGGAGGTCCTGAAGAGCGGCAGACCTTCAAGCCCTCGCCTAAACTCTTGACTCCTCGAGTCGAGCTTCGCTCCTCGAGTCGAGCCTTGAGTCAATCTCCTCGAGTCGAGCTTCGTTCCTCGAGTCGAGCCTTGAGTCAATCTCCTCGAGTCGAGCTTCGCTCCTCGAGTCAAGCCTTGAATTGTTCCTCGAGTCATTCTCGAGTCACTCCTCGAGTCAAGTCGTTAGTCTCTCTCGTTGAGTTGAGCCTTGCTCCTCGAATCGAGTCACTCTCGTCAAGTGGAAATCTTCATATTTCACGTGGGAAGAATTATATTCGAAGGCCCGCAAGAGCCCGGCAAGACGAGCCGTTCATCACGCGCACAACACGCTACGCCGGCCAGCCGTGCAGCAGACGGCGCGTCGCGCCAGGCAGGCGCGCGCCGCGCCCGAAGACCCGCGCGCCGCGCCCGGTAACCCGCGCGCCGCGCGCCGCGCGTTGTGCGCCGCGCTTTGTGCGCCGCACGCGCCGTGCGCCTCCACTTGATGGCATGCCCGTTCCTAGTCCCACATGGACGAAAAAAGGACCTTCTAAGGCTCCCAAACACCTATATAAACCCCCTCCCATTGAGGGGAAAGCCATCCCATTGAATCCTATTCAATACACAAAATTCTCTTCATCTCCTATCGACACGCTCGATTTCTTACTCTTCTCTGCTTCTCTGGATGCCATATTTGGCCTGAAGTAGACTCTCTTCTCCCTCCCTCGTTCTCAAAGGTTCCGAAGCACTCACGGGGACTTCCCGGACGTCGCTCCCTTTGACCGAACGTTCTCTGGCGCTCAAGCACGCCCCTAGGGTTCTCGCCTAGAGTTACCCTCGCGCGTCTAACACGCTAGACGCGTACGCGATCTCCGAAGTTCTGAGACGCCGCCGAGGACTCCTCGCGCCCCGTCTCCTTCGTCGAGCACGCCTCTCCGCCAAGGCCCCGCGCCTCATACTGCGTCCTACACGCTTGAACTACGTTCTGACCTGATCCCACGCACGGGTACGTAGGCAGCCGACAACCAAGGCACGGTCACTCTTCCTCCTCACCCCCTACCTCTCCCGAGAGGCGGGTTGATCGGAGAAAACCCTAGCTCGAGACTATCGAGTTCCCACTCTTGGCCCGGGTGCGATCACTTGGTCCGGCCTTGGATCGAACCGCCCGAGGTTTTAAATAGTTGTTCATTTTCGTGCGACAACATTTTGGCGCTAGAAGGAGGGGACTTCCCGACCTATTCAGCCCGAAATCCCTTCTATTCATCTTCTTCTTTTCTTCTGCGAACTCAACCTTCTCGAACTTGAGAAACGATGAGTAGCCAACCACCCGTACGTTCTGAGGGCGTGAACAACCCCGAAAACGTCGCTAGGACCAAGAAATACTTCTTGCGCTCCCGAGCGCATGGTGACGAAGAGTCGCTCCACGAAGAGAGCTCGACCCGCTCACCATCTCCATCTCGTGATAGCAGGGACAACCGCATCATGGAGTTAGAGGAGAGTATCCGCCGACTGAAGGCGAGGAACGCAAGGTACCTCAGCCGACTGGCTGCGAAGCAACCTATGCGTGACACCACGACCCCCAACGGGGATCCTGAGAACCTCAACGAGGAAAGCCGCGACCCTGATTACGAGGGTACTGGTGAGTCGGAGGATATCGAGACTTCTCTCACGAAGGACGGGGAACTCCCCGCCGTGTTTGAAGCCGGTCCGTCGAATCCCTTACCCCGAACAGGCGATGCGCCGGCAGCTTCTCAAGAGGGGAATTCCCGACGTTCGGCTCTCGACCGACTAGGTCCGAGGGAGAATGTTGCGGAAAGTCAGGGCGCGCGGAGGGTGCACCGCCGCAAGCAAAGCCGGCGCCTCCGTACGGCCAGCCCTGATCTTAGGGACCACCTCACTGCTCAACGCATTGGGCGTAGCAATGATCTGAGAGAGCGACTAAGCTCTAGACCCAATATCCCGCTGGCAGCCCTAACTAACGGGAACCGCCGCGCAGGACAAGGGTCTAACGAGAGGCTACAGGTGACTCCTCCCGATCAAGGGGTTACTCCAACGACCGGTCTCGATGTGGTCACTATGATCCACAACCTTCGAAATGAGGTACGAGATCTCCGAGAATACGGAATATGTGGAAGTGCCTACGGAGTCGTTGATGAGAACTCATCGCCTTTCACTACTCAGATACTGGCTGAGGTTTGTACGGGGAATTTCAAGCTCCCGAACCTCGCTCCCTATGATGGGAAAGCAGATCCTGCCTACCACATCCAGCACTATGAAACCTGGATGACGATGCAGGGTGTTTCTCCTGGCGCCATGTGCCAAGCTTTCAGTTTGACCCTCGCCGGACTCGGCTTTGAGTGGTTCAAAAACTTAAGACCAGGGAGCATCCACTCATTCAAAGACCTGAAGGACATGTTCCTAGCACGGTTCGCTACGTCTATGGTCCAAAAGAAGACCAAGATGTACCTGTGGTCAATCAGGCAAGAGAGTGGCGAGTCTCTTAGACGATACCTCGCCCGATTCACTGAAGAGTCAAACAAGGTCGACCGCTTTGACGACAGTGACGCCATTGCCGCTATCATAGAAGGCTTGCGCACAAGTGACTTCCTCAAGTCTGTCGTCGGCCGTGTCCCTTCCACCATGGCCGAGTTAATGACTCGAGCTAAGACCTTCATGGGAGTCGAAGACTACCTCGACGGCCGCAAGAGCACTAATCAAAGCTCTCGCCGTCGAGAAGAACCTAGCCGCGAGCAGAACGAACCTCGTAAAAGGCGAAACAAGGGGAACCAGGTTCCTAGCAACCAACCCCCTGTACCTCAGAAACCGCGACTTGCGGAAAACTTCAAAGGGTACTCGTCATTCACGCCGCTGAACACAGCACCGGAAAGGATCTTGGCTCTGGCACGTGACAAGTTCACGCCCTCGACTCCAATGAAGAAGGATCCCGCAACTCGCGATCGATCCAGGTATTGTGAGTTCCATCGGGAATACGGTCATTTGACCTCGGAATGCTACAACCTCAAAAGGCAAATCGAGGCTTTGATCCAACGGGGTGAGCTGAAGGAGTTCGTGTTGCGCATGATTGGCGCTGCGGGCCCCACCACGAACAGACAACAGTCTGGTCAAGGAGGCGGAACAGCCGCTTCTGCCGACCGAACCACGGCTACTGCCAATGCCAACCCACAACTCCACGTGGTAACCACCATACTGGGAGGTCCACAAGATGGAGATTCGGCCCGACAACGGAAGAAATTCCTTAGGGCCGTGTCTCAGGAAGACGCTGCTATGCACGTCAACTTCACATATGAAGAACCTCCGTCCGTGCCTCACGAGACGATGTATTTCACCAATGAAGAGGCCAAGCGAGTTGTGCATCCGCACAATGACGCGATCGTGCTCAAGGCCCAAGTGGCCAATAACTTGGTGAAAAGGGTTCTCATCGATAATGGCAGCGCTGCCGACATAATTTTCAAGTCCACCCTAGAGCGCATGAAGCTCGGGGGGCTACGCCCGACTCCGACCCAAACGCCATTGTTTGGGTTCACTGGAGAAAAAGTTATGACCGAGGGCATCATCGACCTGCCGGTCACCTTTGGGACCCCTGGAGGACTCGAAGCCGTTCACATGGTCCCATTCCTAGTGGTCGATCAGGAGTCGCCTTACAACTTAATCATCGGGCGACCCACGTTGAACCGGCTAAGGGCAATCACTTCCACGTATCACCTACTGGTGAAGTTCCCCACCGAATGAGGAATTGGCATTATGGCGGGAGACCAATCCCAAGCCAGAATATGCTACGTGCAAGGAGTTGATGGCAAGTCCGCGGGAAAAGCGGTCAACACAATCTTCCAACTGGAAGACGATTACCCATGCAACCCAATGGATGCAAGGAAGTTCGGAGAATTTGACCCCCGTGATGAAATCGAAAGACTTAAGGTGGAAACCTCCGATGATCTTGTGCCAATCGTCCTGGACGAATCGAAGCCTGATCAGGTTGTAAAAATCGGCACCCGACTTCCACTCGCCATCAAAACTCAGCTTACCGCCTTCCTTAGGGAGTTCAAGGATGTTTTTGCATGGACTCATGCGGACATGCCCGGAATCGATCCCGAGGTAATAGTGCACCGACTGAACGACGACCCAAAGGTCGCCGAAAAAATGCAGGCTAGACGAACGTTCAACCCAGAACGATACCTGGCCATAAACGAAGAGGTCGAGAAACTCCTCACCGCAAACTTCATTCGAGAGGCTAAATACCCCAAGTGGGTCGCCAATGTGGTAATGGTAAAAAAGCCCAATGGGAAGTGGCGAATTTGTATAGACTACAAAGATCTTAACAAAGCCTGCCCTACGGACTGCTTTCCACTCCCGCGCATCGAACAACTGGTAGACGCCACGGCCGGACATGAACTTCTAAGCTTCATGGACGCCTATTCAGGTTACAACCAAATTCGAATGCACGAGCCCGATTAAATTAAGACGGCCTTTGTCACCGACCGAGGTCTCTACTGTTACAAGGTCATGCCTTTCGGCCTTAAGAACGCGGGAGCAACGTACCAACGCTTGGTAAATCGGATATTCGCCGATTAAATCGGCAAGATGATGGAAGTGTACGTGGACGACATGCTCGTTAAAAGCCTACTGGCAACCAATCACGTACGCGACCTAAGGGAGATGTTCACAATCCTCCGCCGATATAAAATGAAGCTCAACCCCAATAAATGCGTATTCGGGGTTGAATCCGGAAAGTTCCTCGGTTATATCGTCAGCCGACGAGGCATAGAGGCGAACCCGGAAAAAATCAAGTCACTCCTTGAAATGAAGTCGCCAAGACGAGTTAAAGAGGTACAAAGCTTGACCGGTCGGATTGCCGCTCTGACGCGCTTCGTGTCTAAAGCCACCGACAAGTGTCAACCGTTCTTCAAAGCTCTGAAGAAGACGGACGGCTTTGAGTGGACGGACGAATGTGAAAGTGCCTTCCAAGAAATGAAGGCTTACTTTGGGTCCCCACCATTCCTCTCTAAACCAAGAGAGGGCGAGACGCTATACGTGTATCTCGCCGTCTCTGAAAGAGCTGTAAGTGTTGTCCTTGTCCGCGAAGAAAACAAGGTCCAGTGGCCGATCTATTACGTGAGCAAAGCCTTACTCGACGCGGAAACGCGCTATACCGAGATTGAGAAACTTTCTCTGGCTCTCGTAACGGCAGCTAAGAAGCTACGACCGTACTTCCAAGCTCACCCAATTGCGGTGTGAACTGAGCATCCAGTCGGTAAAGCTCTTCAAAAGGGAACATCGACTCGCATGGCGATCTGGTCCCAAGAATTGAGCGAGTACGGGATTGAGTTCCACCCAAGAACGGCTATAAAGGGGCAGGCCTTAGCCGACTTCTTGGCAGAATTCTCCTACGCTCCCGATATGGGAAGAGCGGAAGCCGACCTTAGCGACGATACGCTAACTCGGAAAAGGAAGGTAGACCCAACGGGTCCCATCTGGGAGTTATACGTAGACGGAGCATCTAATGCTCGGGGGGCTAGCGCCGGAATAATCCTGATTAATCCCGACGGAGAAAAGCTGCGATACGCCCTTCACTACGGCTTCCAAGCCTCCAACAATGAAGCTGAATACGAAGCGCTCATTGTAGGGATAGAGCTGGCACAGAAACTCGGCTCCCATAACCTACGAATACACTGCGACTCGCAGTTGATCGTAAACCAGGTTAGAGGAGATTACACCGCCAAGGAACCCAACATGATCGCGTACCTGGCTAAGACAAACTCCAAACTCGATACCTTCTCTTGGTTTGAGATTCACCAAATCCCGAGAGAACAAAATTCGGAGGCTGACGCGCTTGCTCGCCTCGGATTTGGCATCGACGAAGACGGATTGGGGACCGTACCCATTGAATCTCTCCCACGACCATCCGTCTCCCGAGACGAAGTCGGGACCATAGAGATGGCATCTCAGCCTACTTGGATGGACTCAATTGTCGAGTTTTTGCGAAGAGGGGAACTCCCCGAAGACCGCAAGGAAGCCGATAAACTGAGGGCCTTAGCATCCAAATACACGCTCCGTGAGGGCATACTCTATAAACGCGGTTACTCGACACCGCTGCTCCGATGCCTCGATAGCGTTGAGTCGACCAAGGTCCTCCGCGAAATCCATGAGGGCATCTGCGGGAACCACGCCGCTGGAACTTCCCTTGTGCTCAAAGCGCTTAAGCAAGGCTATTTCTGGCCTACCATGAAGCGAGATGCTTGCGAATGGGCAAGGCGTTGCGATAAATGCCAGCGCTTCGCGGAAATTCCGCGACAGCCCCCGACCCCATTAAGCAGCATCGTTGTCCCACGTCCCTTTGCTAAGTGGGGCGTGGACATCATTGGCAAGCTCCCTAGAGCGCCAAGGCAATACGAGTACGCCATTATCGCCATCGACTACTTCACTAAGTGGGTAGAGGCCGAGCCGCTTGCCAGAATAACTGAAGCAAACACGACAAACTTCATCTGGAAGAACATCATATGCAGGCACGGTATCTCCGCCTCGATTGTGACCGACAACGGAGCACAATTTGACAACGCGCGAGTAAGAGATATCTGCGATCAACTAAAGATCAGCAAGACCTTCTCCTCGCCGCGTCATCCTCAGGCCAACGGCCAAGTCGAAGCAGTCAACAAGACAATCAAAAGCAACCTGAAAAAGAAGCTCGAAGACAAGAAAGGCGCCTGGGCCGAGGAATTGCCATTCGTCCTATGGGCATATAGGACAACTGCGCGAAACGCCACCGGCGAGACGCCATTCTCCCTTGCATATGGGGTCGAGGCCGTGGTTCCAATTGAAACCGAAGTACCCACGTTCCGAGTCGATACATTCGACGAAGCGGACAACGACGAGGCCATGCGCCTTGAGTTGGACCTGATCGATGAAAAGAGAGCGGAAGCCTTTAGACGCCTCGCCGCACAGAAGCGCAAGGTCGAAAGATACTACAACTCCAAGATCAAAAGGCGAACCTTCGCCGTCGGAAGCCTCGTCCTCAGACGAGTGTTCCAGAACACACAAGTCCAAGGCGCCGGCGTCCTAGGCCCGAACTGGGA
This sequence comes from Urtica dioica subsp. dioica, assembly GCF_054948205.1. Classification (NCBI taxonomy): domain Eukaryota; kingdom Viridiplantae; phylum Streptophyta; class Magnoliopsida; order Rosales; family Urticaceae; genus Urtica; species Urtica dioica. The sequence goes on along the minus strand of NC_142767.1, from coordinate 13,094,238 downwards.
AGGCCCTTACAGAGTTCGCAAAGTCATTCACGACGGGACATACTACATCGAGCACACGGACAGAACTCCGATTCGCCACCCGTGGAACGCGGTGCACTTGAGGCAGTACTATCAGTAGCTAGCGTCCCCCGCTTTTTTATCGTTTTTATTTCCCATTTTCAATAAGGCCTACGAGCCAATGTTTTAGGATTTTAATTTTCTCGCAAATTTTTCGCAAAAGTAATAAAACTCAAGTTTTCCGTTTCAAATTTTGTTTTATGCAAGTTTTCTGGTTATCAAACAATTAACTTATAACCCAAAAACTTGGGGGGGCTAGCTATGGTAAGGAAACTCTCAAAAGAACACGCTCCACCAAAAAATCTAAGACGCCTACATGGCGCACTTAAGACGCCTACATGGCGCAACCCGTAAGACGCGTAAAGGCGCAGCCCGTAAGACGCCTACATGGCGCAACCGAAGACGCCTACATGGCGCACGTAAGACGCGTAAATGCGCAACCCGTAAGACGCGTAAAGGCGCAGCCCTTAAGACGCCTACATGGCGCAACCTAAGACGCCTACATGGCGCACGTAAGACGCGTAAAGGCGCAACCCGTAAGACGCCTACATGGCGCACCTAAGACGCCTACATGGCGCACGTAAGACGCGTAAAGGCGCAACCCGTAAAACGCTTACATGGCGCACTTAAGACGCCTACATGGCGCACGTAAGTCGCGTAAAGGCGCAACCCATAAGACGCCTACATGGCGCACTTAAGCCGCCTACATGGCGCACGTAAGTCGCGTAAAGGCGCAGCCCGTAAAACGCCTACATGGCGCACCTAAGACGCCTACATGGCGCACGTAAGTCGCGTAAAGGCGCAGCCCGTAAGACGCCTACATGGCGCAACCAAAGACGCCTACATGGCGCACGTAAGACGCGTAAAGGCGCAGCCCGTAAGACGCCTACATGGCGCAACCAAAGACGTCTACATGGCGCACGTAAGACGCGTAAAGGCGCAACCCGTAAGATGCCTACATGGCGCAACCTAAGACGCCTACATGGCGCATGTAAGACGCGTAAAGGCGCAGCCCGTAAGACGCCTACATGGCGCAACCCAAGACGCCTACATGGCGCACGTAAGACGCGTAAAGGCGCAGCCCGTAAGACGCCTACATGGCGCAACCTAAGACGCATACATGGCGCACGTAAGACGCGTAAAGGCGCAGCCCGTAAGACGCCTACATGGCGCAACCAAAGACGCCTACATGGCGCACGTAAGACGCCCACATGGCGCACTTAAGACGCCTACATGGCGCAGCCTAAGACGCCTACATGGCGCAATCCAAGACGCCGGCATGGCGCGCTTAAAACGCCTACCTAGCGCGGCCTGATACGTCCGCTTGACGCAATCCGGCACACGTAAGGCGCCTACGTAGCATGGCTGACCCGCAGTTGAAAATACTTAAAAACGCGAACCATCCAAGTGACTGGCGTGTTTGAAAAGGTACCCTTCTGAGGTAAAAGGATGGGCAAAACCATTGACACAAACAAATCGACCATCCAAGCATGCCATAAAAGATGAATGTGCGAAAACATTTGTAAGAATAAATAAAAAAACTTTTCATAAAAGAAAGAGGCAACTGCCTCAAACCCTAGAAAGCATGCGCTATGACAAGTGCGCTAAAGGGAAAAATCCTAGTAAGCAAGCGCTAAGACAGGTGCGCTGAATGGAAAAACCTAAAAAGCATGCGCTAAACACTTGCGCGAGAGAAATAAATAAAGGAAAAGGTCACTCGGCGGGAACATCGCCTACAGGATCGGCCCCGTCGAGTGGTGGGAATAGCGAGTCGAAGAAGTCGAAGGTGACCCCCCGAGAAACATTCTCGGTAGCTGTGGCGTCCCGACACTCCACCGCCGCTGCATGCCTTGCCTCCTCGACTCTGACATCAAAGTCGTCTTGGAGGTCGGACGCAAGCTGTTCCGCCGCGACTTTCTCCTCGGTGACCCGAACCACCTCCTCCGCCAAGGAGTAGCGCTTACGCTCCGCACGAACACGGGCAGCCTCACTCGACGTAAGCTGGCCCTGAAGAATGCCAACTTCTTCTGTGTGCGATTCCAACTGACGTCGAAGGTCCCGCGCTCCGCTCCGGAAGACCTCCGTCGATCGAGTCGCCACTTCAAGGGCTTGACGTTCCGTCGTTAGCTCCTCAGCCATCTTTGCCACCGCCGCCTGAGGACGGTCGCACTTGCCGCGGGTAACTCCCAATTCCACGCGAGCCTCCTGAAGCTGCTCGCGGAGACTCGCAAACTCCGCCTTTGAGTGAGAACCTTGCTCGGCGTGGGCCAGCTGAGACTTCGTTTGAGCAAGCTCTTCCTGGGCATGGCTCATCCGCCGGATGAGGTCGTGAAGGATCTTCTCGCCCCGGGTCGCTCGAGCAAGCACCTGAGAAGGCAAAAAGATAATTTAGCAAAAGAAAGGTTCATCACAAACGAGGCAAGGGAAACTTACTCTCTGTGCATCGGAAACGCCGTGACGAAAGAACTCCACATCGCTGCTGGCCACAACGCTCTTCCACATCTTCATCGAAGATTGAGCGAGGCCCAGGGAACATTCCCCCCTAACCTCCGCAGCCTCCACGTCGACCATCGAGTTTACGCGCTTGGAGTCCGAAGACGTGTCGGGTAAAACCGAGGAGGATGGTCGCTTCAAAGAAGCGCGAGGACCACTCCCCGTCCGATGATCAGTATCGGGTTTCTCCCGACCGTTCCGAGCGGCAATCCGACAACGGACCGCCGCCAACGACTTCGGGTCCCGAGAAGCCTTCACTAGGCGCGCTCGAGCCCTTGCCCTAGCCAAAGAGACTACAAAAGCAACAAAAGTAAAAAACCTAAGCTAAAAACAAGAAGCAAGAAGTGTGAAACATCGACATACCTTGCGGATCGCCACTCGAGAGAGATGAAGCGGCACCGGGGGCACTCTCGGTCCGCTGGCTAGGAGGAAATGGCGGGAACCACCCGGTAGAAGCCATCAGCTCAGGGGAACGAAATCGTTCGACGGCTTTCCGAGCCTCCGACATTCCCCGGATCTCCTTCACAAAGTCGAGGTCATCGGCCCCCACGTTAGCAGAAAACTCGGCCAAGGGGCCGAACCGGAGCGGCGCGTCGCCAAAAGCCTCCGCCGAGACCCACACCCATGGTCGTCGATTATACTTCTCTGAGTCGACGATCAGCTTAGTATTCCGGCGATCGCGGGCCACAAAGGAACTAGGTTGCCCAGGTGCAGGGAAGACCGCGATGAGATTGCGAAAATCACTCACGGTCATTACCCGCTCAGTCTGGCAATGCCACTCCATGTGACACATCGCCACTATGCGGTAGAATGACGGGCTCATCTGACATGCGTGCACCCCCAGACGGGCGAGAAGCTGCTGAATGATGGGTTGAAACGGCAGCCGCAACCCGCAGTTGAGACTTGCAACTGAAACTGCGGCAAATCCACGACGAGGCCGGAAAGGACGGTCGCCCTGTAAAGGACGGAGAAGCGCCACGGACGACGGAATGGCGAATGCCTCCCGGAGACCAACGAATGTCCGGTAGGTGAGCGAGCTTGAAGCATCGACCCCCGAACAATCGAAGTCCTCGGGAGCAGCAAGGCCCTCCTCGAGATACCACTCCGTCCTAGCAAGCGACCTCGCCGATACTAACGCCTCTGCGTCAGGGGTCTCGGGCTGAGAACCCCCTGGCTCCACGGAAGGGTCTCTGCCCTCCGACACGACCGCGGCAGCTGCCGACGGTACCTCGGGACGCCCCGATGCGAGGCCTTCGGCCCCCGGACATGTCTCTGACTCACCTCCGGGATCTTCAGATTCGGGACCAAAGTCGTCCACGCAGTCTATCTCGTCGAGAACCGACTCTAGCGGAATCACCGCATCCGCATCCGTAGCATCTCCCGGCACGCCTTGAAAGTCCAAGTTGGACCGCAGCACGTCGAGGCGGACTTCATCACGAACCCCCTCGCCAACTAAGTTGATCACGAGGCGAGGGGCAAGCTCCCCGGACGCGGGATGATCAAACTCCCCACCTGTATCGCGCCCAGTTGGCGCGCACTCTTCGAGAGGCTGAGCAGCGGGCACGGTCGCACCCAGCTCACCTTCCTCCAGCCACTGCTCTACTCCGCTTGGATTTTCTTCCACGTGCAAAGGAACTTCCCTTAATCCCGCGAAGAGATCATCCCCTGCGTGTTCAGAACCTTGAAACAAGAGAGAGAAATCAATTTAGGGACTCTCAGCTGAGAAAAGGGGAGGGACACTCATAATGCAAGCGTAAAAGAGGAAACAAGCGTAGAGAAGAGAGAAAAAAAATAAAGTGAGGAAAGAAGAGAAAGGGGGGTCTATTTATAGACTTCTAGGGGGGTAGGAGTCGAAATCCTACTCCCACAAGGAGCAAAATCGGAGTAAAAACTCCAAAAATTCGAAGTTCTCCCGCGCGAGGCGAACCAGCCCCGCGCATAGGGCGCGCCGCGCACCAAGCCCGCGCGCCGCGCGGGTCATGCAGCACAGACCGCGCGCCGCGCCGTCCAGGGCGCGCGCCACGCGGCCCTCTAAAAAAAAAAAAAAGAGGAAAGAAAGGATAAGATTTTTCCTCGGGGTCACAAGACACGGGAAATATTTTCCTCAAACACCCAACTAGAAGAACAAAAAGTTCATCGCTGGGACGCCTCCCGAGCGACGAACTTGGGGGGCTAATGTTGTCGGTCGTTTTCGGAAAACCCGAGACGCCAAGAAGGCACGTCGCTCAAAGGGCCGATGGTTAGGCCGGAGGTCCTGAAGAGCGGCAGACCTTCAAGCCCTCGCCTAAACTCTTGACTGCTCGAGTCGAGCTTCGCTCCTCGAGTCGAGCCTTGAGTCAATCTCCTCGAGTCGAGCTTCGTTCCTCGAGTCGAGCTTCGTTCCTCGAGTCGAGCCTTGAGTCAATCTCCTCGAGTCGAGCTTCGTTCCTCGAGTCAAGCCTTGAATTGTTCCTCGAGTCGAGCCTCGAGTCATTCTCGAGTCACTCCTCGAGTCAAGTCGCTAGTCGCTCTCGTTGAGTTGAGCCTTGCTCCTCGAATCGAGTCACTTTCGTCAAGTGGAAATCTTCATATTTCACGTGGGAAGAATGATATTCGAAGGCCCGCAAGAGCCCGGCAAGACGAGCCGTTCATCACGCGCACAACACGCTACGCCGGTCAGCCGTGCAGCAGACGGCGCGCCGCGCCAGGCAGGCGCGCGCCGCACGCTACATGCGCCGTGCGACTTGCGCCGCGCCCGAAGACCCGCGCGCCGCGCCCCCTGCGCCGCGCGCCGCGCGTTGTGCGCCGCGCTTTGTGCACCGCACGCGCCGTGCGCCTCCACTTGATGGCATGCGCGTTCCTAGTCCCACATGGACGAAAAAGGGACCTTCTAAGGCTCTCAAACACCTATATAAACCCCCTCCCATTGAGGGGAAAGCCATCCCATTGAATCCTATTCAATACACAAAATTCTCTTCATCTCCTATCGACACGCTCGATTTCTTACTCTTCTCTGCTTCTCTGGATGCCATATTTGGCCTGAAGTAGACTCTCTTCTCCCTCCCTCGTTCTCAAAGGTTCCGAAGCATTCACGGGGACTTCCCGGACGTCGCTCCCTTTGACCGAACGTTCTCCGGCGCTCAAGCACGCCCCTAGGGTTCTCGCCTAGAGTTACCCTCGCGCGTCTAACACGCTAGACGCGTACGCGATCTCCGAAGTTCTGAGACGCCGCCGAGGACTCCTCGCGCCCCGTCTCCTTCGTCGAGCACGCCTCTCCGCCAAGGCCCCGCGCCTCATACTGCGTCCTACACGCTTGAACTACGTTCTGACCTGATCCCACGCACGGGTACGTAGGCAGCCGACAACCAAGGCACGGTCACTCTTCCTCCTCACCCCCTACCTCTCCCGAGAGGCGGGTTGATCGGAGAAAACCCTAGCTCGAGACTATCGAGTTCCCACTCTTGGCCCGGGTGCGATCACTTGGTCCGGCCTTGGATCGAACCGCCCGAGGTTTTAAATAGTTGTTCATTTTCGTGCGACAACAATTAGTTTTCTGAATAAAATGAAAATCCTAGGATCTGAGATTGATGGGAAGAAAATCATAGATATGATCTTAGAAACTCTCCTCGCATCTCTTGATACCTCCAAGATGAACTACTTCATAGACAAGCTAGAGTACACTGTTACCAAGCTTATGAAGGGACTTCACACTGCTGTAGGTCTCACTAAGAGAAAGAGGAATCAAGGAGAGGCACATGCTACTGAGCAAAAAGCCTCCGCCTCTGGAACTAAGAACAGACCTTACAAAGCCGATAAAAAGAACTGTCCTGCCTATCTCAAAGCAAAGGAACATAGTATTGTACTAGTTACCGAAGCATGCTTAGTAGCTGATAATGTATCAACGTGGATTCTTGACTCCGCTGCTACTAACCATATTTGTTGTTCCTTGAATGGTTTCAAGAAAACCAAAAGCTTAGAGGAAGGCGAGTTCTGTTTCAAATGGGGTGATGGGAGCCTGGTGTCCGCGAAGGCTGTGGGATCCGTGACGCTGTCTTTTGAAGACCGCACTTTAAACTTGAATAATGTTTATTTTGTTCCTACCTTGGGAAGAACTTAATATCCGTTGCTCGTCTTCGTGAGCAAGATTATTGTTTAAAGTTCATTAAGAATGGAATTCGTATTTCGTTTCCTGATAATTCTTTTGTCACTGATGCATGTATGAAGAATGGTCTTTTTTACATCTATCCCACTCAACCTTCTCTTTTAGACACCGAAATAGATAACGATCTAATTAGGGAGCCAAAGAGGATCAAACTTTCTGAATCCTCCGATCTAACAAAATCAACATACCTCTGGCACTTAAGACTTGGTCATATCAGTCTAGATAGGATTAAGAGACTTGTGAGGGATGGTCCACTCCAAGCCTCTGCAATAGGTTCACTACCTACTTGTGAATCCTGCATAGAAGGAAAAATGACTAAGCGACCTTTCTCCGATAAGGGTCGAAGAGCCACTGAGTTGCTGGAACTAATACATTCTGATGTATGTGGTCCGCTCAACCAACAGGCACGTGGAGGATACGAATACTTCTTTACCTTCACTGATGATTACTCAAGATATGGGTTTGTCTATTTGCTTAAACACAAATCCGAGACCTTTAACGTATTTAAGTTCTTTAGGGCTTTAGTGGAAAAGCAAACTGGCAAAGTGATCAAAACCCTTCGATCTGATCGAGGTGGTGAGTATATGTCTGGAGAGTTCGATGACTTTCTTAAAGAAGAAGGTATTGCTTCTCAGCTTACCGCACCTGGCACACCTCAACAAAACGGAGTGTCAGAGAGAAGAAACCGAACTCTTATGGAGATGGTTAGATCGATGATGAGTTACTCATCACTCCCGCTTTCCTTTTGGGGATATGCCCTTGAAACAGCCGCCTATATTCTGAACCAAGTTCCGTCTAAAACGGTTCCTGGTACTCCTTATGAACGATGGACTGGCCGTAAAGTGAATCTTGGCCGCATCCGAATTTGGGGTTGCCCTGCACACGTGCTGAGGCAAAAGACTAGCAAGTTGGCTAGTAGGTCAGAATTGTGCCTGTTTGTGGGATATCCAAAGGAAACCAAAGGTTTTACTTTCTATAGTCCCGAGGACGATAAGACTTTCGTTAGCACGAATGCTCGTTTCCTTGAGGAGGACTTTATGAAAGATGCAAAACCTAGAAGCAAAATTGTGCTTGAAGAAAAGTTGGGTGAGGAAACTTCTACCTCATCTGTAAGAACTGTTCTTACCCCAACTGAAACACAACCTAACTTATCAGAATCTCGTCAAGTAGTACTTAGACGTAGTGGGAGGGCTACTCAAAAGCCTGACAGGTACATGTCTTATGGAGACTCTCTTGTAGCCGTCTCCGACATGGATGACCCTGTTTCCTATAGCCAAGCGATGGCTTGTTCTGAATCAAACCTTTGGCTTGACTCCATGAAAGTTGAAATGCACTCGATGTATGTCAACAATGTCTGGAAACTTGTAGACCTTCCTGAAGGGATTAAACCCGTAGGGTGTAAGTGGAAATACAAGAAGAAAAGGGGTCCTGATGGGAACGTCGAGACGTTCAAAGCACGACTTGTGGCGAAGGGCTATACCCAACAAGAAAGGATTGACTATGAAGAAACCTTCTCGCCAGTCGCGATGCTTAAATCCATCCGCATACTCCTATCCATAGCTGCAGCTCTCGACTATGAGATCTGGCAAATGGATGTCAAGACAGCCTTTCTGAATGGCAATCTTGACGAGCGCATTTACATGGCTCAACCAGACGGTTTCGTGGATAAAGGTCAAGAGACCAAGGTTTGTGAGTTGCTTAAATCCATTTATGGACTAAAGCAAGCATCTAGGTCATGGAATATTAGATTCGATGAAACTGTAAAGAGTTTTGGCTTTGAACAGTCAATAGATGAGCCTTGTGTTTACAAGTTAGTACACGAAGGTAAAGTTGTGTTTCTGGTACTATATGTCGATGATATACTACTCATTGGTAATGACGTGGGTAAGTTGTCTGAGGTTAAGGTCTGGCTGGCAAAGCAATTCGATATGAAGGATCTAGGAGAAGCTGCATACATTATGGGAATCCAAATCTTTCGAGATAGGAAAAACCGGACCCTGTCGCTCTCTCAAGCATCTTATATTGATAAGGTGATGGATCGCTTCTCGATGCAAGAATGCAAGAGGGGTCAAACACCCTTTAGGCATGGAGTTTCACTCTCTAAGGACCAGTCTCCCAAGACTGCACAAGAGATTGAAAACATGAGGAAGATTCCTTACGCCTCTGCCGTAGGAAGCCTCATGTATGCTATGCTTTGCACTAGACCTAACATCTGTTTCGCCGTTGGCGTAGTTAGTCGTTTCCAATCCAACCCTGGACCCGAGCACTAGATTGCTGTTAAGCATGTTCTTAAGTATCTTCGAAGAACTAGGAACTTGATGCTTACATACTCAGGTACTGACCTGACTATGACGGGATATACCGACTCCGATTTTCAAGCGGATAAGGATTCCAGGAAATCCACTTCGGGATCTGTGTTCATCCTTAATGCTGGAGCTGTTGTGTGGAGAAGTATTAAGCAATCTTGCATTGCTGACTCCACAATGGAAGCAAAATATGTGGCTGCTTGTGAAGCATCCAAAGAGGCTGTATGACTTAGAAAATTCCTTACGTATTTGGAAGTTGTTCCAAACGTCGACGAGCCAATAACCCTTTATTGTGATAATAGTGGGGTTGTCGCTAACTCAAAGGAACCTAGAAGCCATAAGCACTCTAAGCATATTGAGAGGAAATATAATTTGATTCGAGAGATCGCGCAACGCGGAGACGTGGAGGTGAAGTAGATCTCTGGCAGATCTATTCACCAAGGCCCTAGCGAACATGGTCTTCGACCAACTTCGAGAGGGATTAGGCATGTAGGACTACTCACATCTTCTTTGAGTCAAGTGGGAGTTTGTTGTCAATGGTGCTCACAAGAAGAGTAGTAGTGTCTATTTATGTACATTTGATGTCATATAGTCTTACGAAGACTCTTGCTTGTAATTGCCTATTCATTAATAAAGTTGAAACGTTCATTCAATCTTCCTTGTTTGAAGCTTTATGATAAAACCTTAGTCTTTTAGTCCATAAACAAACTAAACAACTTACGAAGAGACAAATGTAGATTTGCATGAACAAACTCTTCGTAGTTTGCTTAAAACGATATATTCGCAATCTTAGGGTCAAAGGACTATTGACCTCAGTATGATTGTTAGAAGAATCTATGATGTCTGGTTATGAGGCATTGAGAGTTGGAGACTCTATAGTTCTTCTAGGTATCTTCCGAAGGTACTGAATTGACCAGTGCACTTCTAGAGACAAGATAAGAACAAACCATTTAACCTCTTATATCTCGAAGTCACTATGTATGAATTGCATCATGCTTACCTTAATCCTGAAATGAGACATGTCATTTCACACCTTAGTATTCTCATTTGAGAAAGTCAAAGTTCGGACTCACTATGTGATTCCGAATAAGGCCTATTGGTGAAGTACTAAGTTGTGAGTCTGTCATGAGTAACTTTGTGAAGTTCTCATAGATATGGAATTCATGTACAAGATTGCTGAAATGCAATGTATGTCACCTCATGCTTTGTTCCTTGGAGTGTGAATAAATGAACTGGCCAGTGTCCAAATTGAGTCCTGACTCTTTTGGATGAAACAATGTGACTTGTTAGCTCATCGTCAATACATTGTTTCTAACTTATTCACAAGCGACAAAGGAGTTGAGGAAATAACAGCTAGAAGGGTAAAATGGTAATTTAGTAAATCCCGACTAGCTGATGACATTCATGAAGGGTAAACATAGATAATATTCAGTGGATCCGCTCATTATAATTAGGTCGAATTCTTGAGTAGAAAACAAATTCATTTGAACCGAGAGATTTTCAGTGTCAGCTCTTTAGTGGAGTCAGTTGGCATTAAGCTAAACTTGGAAAATGTTTGTGAACTTTTGAGTCCAAGTGTTTAGCTCAAGCTTTGTTCATTTGGGTCCATGAGGTCACTGTCACGAATCACATGGATAGGAATAGTTAAACTGGAAGCTAAGTCAAAACAAGAACGAAAATAGTCAAAAGAGTATTTTTGTCTTTTGAGACATATGATGAAATGAATGTCAATAAATTTTTTGACAAGTTCATTTGATGACTTAATGTCACTCGGCCATAACTTGATTATTGGGCCTTGTGAATTAATTTCATTTCATAAGAATTTTATTGAAAATTCTTAATGGGCTTTTCTCATGTTGTCATGAACAAATGAAGAAGCTTCTAGAAGCTCCTTCTAGATGAGAATAGGCGCCCATAATACCCAAGGAAAGAGAGTTTATTTTGTGCATAAATGTATCAAGATACTTGCCAAAAGAAAAAGAGGAAACAAATTTCCTCCAAGAGGAAAGTGGGAATCGGCCAAGTGAGAGACAAGGCAAGGCCTTGAAATAGGAAACAAATCAAGTCTTCTAGAAGCCTTGTGTTGGCCGAGTGTCTCAAAGGGAAAAAGGGGAAATTGCTCATGAATATGTGATATTCTATAGAAGAGGAAACTACCTTATTGAAGGTGAGACCTCTCCTATAAATAGGAGCCTCATTTCCTCACTTTTCATTCATCCAAGTTTAAGAGATTTGAGAGACTCTCTCTCTAGAACTTTGGCCGAAAATCCTCTCTCTCTCTCTCTAGTTTATTTTCGATTTTTTCTTGTCTTGGCACCTAGGTCCTCACTCGACCTAGTGTTTAGCTCTGCGACTTCGAGACTCGTTCTTAAGTCGTAGCGTTTAAAAGTGTCCACTCACTGATTCCTTCTTTTCGAGTGATTTAGTGATAGAAACTTTCGTGGTTGCTCGAGGTGCCGAGGAAAGAAAGAGAGACGTGCTGCGAGGGGAGACGAGCGTTGCGAACTTTCCAAAAGCTTCTTCAAAGTTCAAGCTTCAAGAAAGGTTAGTAAACTCTTAGCTCATATTGATTTTTAATTACATGTACTTGCTTCTTTGTCTAGGTTAGTAAAAACTGTTTTTACTTGAAAAGAAATTTTTTAAAATTCTGCCGCTTCCCGAAGCGTTTAATCTTTTCTTAAACCCTAGATCAATTCCAACAATAAATGGAATATGTATTTATTTAAGATTGTATATGTATTTAATTGGAAATGCTATGAATCAGATGGAATATGTATTACCATTTTGATATTTGGTTGGAGTGCGAGATGTAAGCATTAAAGTTTTTTCAACAACGATAACTTTTGCAATCCAGCCAGATTTATCTTTGCTTATTTCAGGTATGAATTTGTACCTAGAAAATGACTGATCTTAGCGACTGCTTCATTGATCATAAAACATAAAAAAATTTCCAGATTCATTGCTAAGAATTCTTTATTGATACGACATGCTGTTTTTTCTAGTCATTTTTTTCAAGATCAGTCGTGGTCTTACAAACTCTACCGATGGAATAGACGAATCACTTGCTTCATACAAAGATGTAAAAGATGCTAGCCGCACTTCAAAGCCGAGTACTCTACCGTTGAGTTAGCAACCCGAACTCAAAAAATGAGTATGTCATGTATAGATACAACAGGAATCCCAATAAAAAAAAGAGATAAAATAGTACTACACAATCAAAAAATTTAAAAAAGATAAAACAAACATAAAAACATTTAGAATAAATATTGAACATAATAAAGATAAACCGAATAGCGGGAAGACATATAGTAATTTCTCCACGCTCAGATTACATTTATTTGATACATTATTGTCAATAGAAAAGGGAATATTGAGAAAATAATACAATAAAAAAAAATTAAATTTGTGAATTTACTAAAATAAAAAAAAACTAAGGGTTCATTTTAGATTTATATTTATATTAGGTTGACACTACATTATAGAAGTTACATAGAAACATTAAAGCATTTACACAAAACTCCATGGACATGTGCTTAGGAAAAAAAAGTGGATGTAAAGGTATGCAAGGTTTTTTTGAGAAATGGAAATAGGAAATATTCAAAGAGAAAAAGAAAGATTTAAAATAAAAACAAGGGAAAAAAGTATGATACTACCATATTTAATATAGGCAAGCATATGAGATAATTATATTATCAGGTATTAATAAAATCAGGAATAAAATGAGTGAATTTTAAAGAAATATATATGATATTCATATGGTGATTGTGTTTTTTTAGTTTACAAAGTAATGAAACTATTTGTAGTTAATGTAATTTTGGGTTAGTTACTTAATGTAATCCAATTTTTAATGATAACTATGATGAACGTCGTGCCCGAAATACATACTTTGAGGAATATAATATAGAAGAACCTAAAGAAATTGTTACAGGAGTTTGATCAACATAAAGGTTTTGTTGAACGAACCTTGAAGTATCCATGTTGGTCTGTTTTCAAATTGTCGGAAGCCCTAAGTTACATTTGATTTGTGTAAAAGAAAAAGTAGGTTATTTGTAAGAAGTCACAAAGTGTTATGCTACGAGTGTGGAACAGTAACAATACGTGTAATGAAATGGTAAGAACTTGATTTTAACTAAGCGTTTAAAGGCATGTCGATTCTAGATGACAGTTGTCACTTATTCGGAGAAAGCATTATGGGTAAGCAAAACCACTATGGATAAGTTTGAAATTGAAATATCTTTCGGATCATATATATATATATATATATATATATATGACATATATATTTTCTTTTTATTGGAAATATTGCTCTAGCTAAACATGTAATTTGATGGAGGAACGGTGAATTCAATTTTTGGAAACGCTTGATTTCATAAAGACTTTTAACTTATAGGTTTTCATAAGGGCTTCCTACTTTATTTTTAATAGAAATTAAAAATATCATCTGAAATAAAGAAATAATTATACAGTTACGTAATTGGAAATTGGTCTGTTGCTATTAAAATATATACCCGCGAGATTGGCGAAATAAGAATTTTACCGGAGGTATGAGTATTTTGTTGAGAAGATCTTAAACACGTTCCTGACCGCATCTCAAAAGCTGAAAGAAACAAAATTGGGTGTTATATTTCATTTAATTTGGTACACTGAACATAAATTTAATAATTTGAAAAATATCTTAAATAAATGCGTAAGTTCGTGATTAAAAGAACTATATTATAATTGGTTGCTACTTATGGAAAAAAAAAAGTGTTCAGGAAATAAAGTTGAGTCCCATACCTGTGGAAAAATAGAGTAAAGAAGAAGGAAACAAAAGGTCATCTGACCGGCATGACTCGGTATCGAAGAGCCGTTCTTCGAGAGTGTAAACCAGCCTGGTCTGACCAGCCGTTCTTCAAAGAGAAATAAAGTTTTTAAGCACGGCGAACTCACGGAGCACTCGTAGACGTACTTAAACCAGCCTGGTCTGATTGACACGTTGCATTCAGTCTAAACTCAGACGCACGTAACCCTGTTCTACAAAACAGTGCAATGTATATTGTTGATAGCCTGAAAAGTGATTCTCATAGGAGTTAGACTATATTTAAAATCTAGATTTTATCTACGTTGAATTTGTGTAAATTTGTCCTCCTATGTAAAAGTCTGATCTAAAATAAATTATCTCATTTTGTTTCAGTTACATAGTTGGTAGTGTAGGGGAAAAAAAATCAGCTCGTTTAAAATTTTGTTGGATAAAAATCATACTTGTAAGAATGTCAAACGCGCATTAGACATGAGATTGATATAAGCTTGAACGTCGGAGTAGGATGTCGAAATCAAGAATCTACGTTTCATTTTGACTAAATTAAGAAAAGGAAAACTAAACAATTAAATGCAAGAAGTTCCAATTTTCTTATATTAACACATTAAAAAAGACAAATTAAAATAAGATCACCTTATTAACAAAAAGGGTATGGACAAATGGTCTGATGTTGATTCAACAATCAAGCCAAAGTATATTCAGACTGTTAATGGCAATACCTAGGATAGAATAACCCCTGTTCCAGTAGGAGTAAAATCGTCCAGCTTGGACAACACTTCCAGTTCCAAGAACGGAAACACTTCACCAGTATCGTCCAAGAATATAATAGGAATATGTTCGCCCCAATAGTGTTGACGAGCAAAAAGCCAGTCACTGAACTTTCGCGTAAACAAATACAGTTTGAGCCATGTAAAAATAATACTTGTTTATTCTAAACGTATTAATAGCACAATTTATAAATTGTAAAACTTAGATATGTAAAAATTACCTATTTCTTTCCTTTTCCAGTTATCTCAGCCCATTCAATTACTTTGGAGGCAGCATCTTTGCTAGACAAACTATTAATATCAAGTTCAGATATTGGACTCGAAGAATTTACAACTATGCATTCACTTGGAAAAGCTTCTCCAGGGTCATAAAGTTTTTTCATCTGTTGTCGCAACCCATTGAACCGGGATATCATTTTTAGAAGCAAACCCATAGTCATGAATATCATTAGCAGGTACCGCCATGATTGATCTCGTTCCATAACTTCATCAACGACTAAATCATATTTGAGAGTTATACCTAAATATTCATTTCTAGCAATAACATAAAAGTGAATATGGCACACTGTTACATTATAAATAACAAAGAATTTTTCAAAGCTTAGGCAAACAGACCTTTCAAAATACATAATCTACAATCCATATCGATATTGATTCGTTGTTAACTGGATTTCTAGCATTACCACTAAAGACCCCAGTTGAAATTGAAGTTCAATGTTATGAATGTCATTTAAATTATGAGAACATGAGTTTTTAACTGAGGTAATATAGTTGGCGGATAGATTATTAACAGAAGGTGTAAGCTGAAAAATAGAATTATTAATAACCTCAACTGTGTTGTCGACCTTAGCCATCTACAACAACAATGCAGGGTATGACCTATGTCTCAGTGTTGAAGTAAAAAAAAAAAAAAAAACATAGAAATTTACGAAGTACCTGAGCATCCCTTGTGTCAATTGTACCTTTGGGCGTAGCCTCACTTGTAAGGCCCTCCTAATATCCTAGAGTTACACACATAAAAGTAAAATGATTAAAAACAATTTATATATAAAAAAAATAACCCCAACGTACTCATGTGTAAATCTTCTCGCGTTACTAATAATAGACTTGGAGAGATATTTAAATGCTTTCATTCTCTCATGTATCCAAATCTATTCCTTCATATTTCTTTTCTGTTCTAAGCTAGTGAGTTTATATAGATTACCTGTGCTCATTGGTAAACAGATTAACTTTTCCATTCATAACCACTAGCTAAATCTATGTCATGGTAGGAAACTTTATGCTAAAAGGGTAAATTAGAACGTATCAATCTTAAAGTAAAAAAAAAAAAAAAAAAAAAAAAAAAAAAAAAAAAAAAAACACTTTAAGTAATGGAAACATATCTTAGAATTCCAAATAATGAATTCTTATACGCATTGAACACTGAAAAACTCACTAAAAGGTACAACAAGAGACAACAATAAGTGTTTATGAACTATCAACACTTCATACCATTCACTGTTTATTTTTGTAATTATTAATTTTAACAAAAAAAAACCATAACATCTTTAAGAATCTAGCGAGTATTGAACCAAACTCTATGTTTGACATTTTATCAAACATTTGGCAGGCAGAGAGGAATTATGAGATAATTTTACAGTTAGGAGATCAAATAGAATTGAGTAAAGAAGAAATTAAATGGAATAGAGATAACAAAAAACGATTGTCTACTAACCGTGACTGGATAGAGAAGGCAGAGCTCCGGAGACTTTCTCTTCTTATCACCTCCATTCTTCTTCGATTCCCTCGGGCTCTCGCTCTCTCTCCGATGTTCTTACTCTCACCCCTCCTATTTATTTTTTGTCTCCAGTGTCGCTCTTTCTTTTTCTTTGTTCTGACTTCTGAGTTTCTCGTTGTATATGTCTGCAGAAACGAAAATAAAAGGAAATAAAACATTGATGACGTGGGAGGCAAAAACATAAAAAAAAAAAAAAAAAAAAAAAAAAAACCTACGAAACGTATGAACATACGCTCTTTTATAATAGTATGTGAAAGAAATATATAAGCACGCACCCGTACTAAAAAAAAACACATTAACTAATATATAAAATATTATATAACCTATAAATAACCTTAGATATGGTTATTTTCAAAGTTTTTATTATTATTTTAAAGTCTACACTTTATGAATAATTGAAAGGATGTTCTAAGAAAAAATGTCTCCATTTTTTTTAAAGTAAAAGAATTAAACAAAGCAAAACGGTCAGAGCAATGAACTTACAATCATCCTTGCTCAGAGCCGGCTCAAAGAATTCGGGGGCCTTGGGCGAGAGTCGAAAAAATGCCTTTTATAATTATATTTATTTTTATAAAAAAACACATTATAAAATATTATTAAAAAAAATACTGAATATCAACTTATAATATAACTCAAATTAATAATACAAAATCATATTATAAAATAAAAAGACAAAAATTACACAGAGTCTAATTTTTTTTTTGTTCGAGATGCAAATTTAAAATGTAAATCCTTATAATCAACTTATTTTCTAAGTTAATTGAAATTTTGAATTTAAATTTTGCATAACAATGAGAATTTCATTATCTGATGTGATATGCATACTGAAGCTATACTATCGAAAAAAAAGGGGATATATTTGGTGGAGTTAACATGTTGGCACATCATATTGCAATTAAACATTGGAGCACGATTCAACACCATAGAACAACACCAAGTATTTTACATTATCAGTAAGATGGAAATAGATTGATGGAAACTTGATCTCTCTCAAAAACCTGGAACTACAATACTAAAAATGAGCCAGAAAAAAAAATGTTGTTGTAAACCGTTGGTTTTTAATGCAGACCAGGGAATTTTTTTTAAAGAATGGGTTTAATTGCCCAAAAAAGCACATCTAAAACGTTGATAGGTTAATATTTGGGCTGGGTTTAATGCAAAGTAGGACAAAAAAAAAATTTAAAGAATGGGTTAATTGCCCAAAAAGACTCAGCTAAAACGCTGTTAGATTTAATATTTGGGCTGAGTTTAATGCAGACCAGAAAAAAAAAAAAAAAAAAAAAAAAAAAAAAAAAAAAAAAAAAAGAAAGAGGAAGGGGCCTTCCTTGGGAGGGGGCCTTGGGCCGTTCCGGGCCTGTCCTTGCTATTCGATCGCATGGCTGTGCCCCCTACTCAAGTAATTTAGTACTTTTATTTGTGTTTATACCTTAGTCATATATTTTCTGCACTTAAATGGAAAATATTCATGTTGCTCGTGGACGGGACATAGGGGCAGGAGCAGGCCCGGCCTTACCTTTAAGCAACTTAGGCAGTTGCTTCAAGCCCCGTATCTTTTAAAAATTAATAGGCCTAAAAAAGACCAATTTTTGAAAAATCTCTCATATATCAAACCCTCCTCTCTTTTTATTTTCGTGGGCCCCGTCTGATACTTTTTGTACTTATTTAATGCAATCAATCTCTCTCTCTCTCTCTCTCTCTCTCTCTCTCTCTCTCTCTCTAATACAATCTTTTTGCTCAAAATACACTCCAATACAATCATCTGGTACATGTCGTGCCTTATATTAACAAAGCTCCTATTCCCACAAAAAAAAAATAATAAACAAAGCTCTTATTCTTTTAAAGTGTAAATACTAAGTACTTATTTATTACTATAACATTCAACTTTTTTTAATTACTATAAACTTAATTATTAAAATTGACTAACTTACGAATAGGTAATTACATATTAAAAAACACCTTACAAATAAATAATAGCTAAGATATATATAAAAATAGCGAAATTTAAAGTATTTTTAAAAAATAAGTAGGTACAATTGTAACAGTTTATTCATTTATTTGGTAAGTAGTAGTTATTATTTTCTATTAATTTTTCTCTATGATAAAAAAATCGGTTTAGCTGTTTCATTTATTCTTTATTTATATTTCTTTTAACTAATTTATGTATAATAAAAAGTTAGTTTAACTGTTTAAATAAACAATGGACTAACATTCTATTTTTTTTAATCTCTTTTTAGTGATTTTATGGTCAAAATATAATTTTTTTAGTTTTTTTTATGAAATCATAAGATGTTTTAGTTTGAAAATATGTTTGAACTGTTTAGGTATTAAATAATGGCGTATATAATAATTAAAAGGAGTAAATGTTATGAAATTAATAGATTATAGACCAAAATTATCAACAACAAAAAATATCGTTACCCAAATGCTACAATGATAGAAGGTTATGAACTATTTGCATTAAAAAAAATTAAGGCCTAATTATTGATTTTCGCTTAAGGCCTCATTATGTCTAGGGTCGGCCCTGGGCAGGAGACCAAATTAGAGGAAGAGGAAGGGTTGCCGCTGAAGTTCAAGTGCAAGATGCTCCACATGCTGCTCATTTTCCTAAACAAGGAGTAGAAATCCCCACAATCCTATCCTAGTTCCGCAACCAACTGCTCAACCTAATCTTGTGGTACTAGTTACCATCCTACTGCATCATATCGAAGCTCAAAAAGCCGAGGTACATTAGTTGAGGAATCAACTTAACCAAGGGAATGTGGGACTG
This sequence comes from Urtica dioica subsp. dioica, assembly GCF_054948205.1. Taxonomy (NCBI): domain Eukaryota; kingdom Viridiplantae; phylum Streptophyta; class Magnoliopsida; order Rosales; family Urticaceae; genus Urtica; species Urtica dioica. The sequence goes on along the minus strand of NC_142767.1, from coordinate 13,075,132 downwards.
TGGGAGTTGGAGAAGGTGAACAGCAACCAACGCCAGCTCATGTACCAGTCCGCTGAATCTGATTGTCAACGCTGAGGCTACACCAGACCAGAGAGACGATGTTTGTAAGTTAATGACAAATTACTCCTTAAAAAAATACAATGTTATGCATATAAGAACTGGAAAGTCACGCTGGATAATAATAACATGTAAATATTAAGAGATATTTTATAATCACCAACTGCCTAGGTTGGCTTAGGGTCCTGTGTGACTAGCTTGGTTGACTAACTTCATATGTGAAGTGTTTGAAGCCACAAATCTAATTTGTTTTCTTATTGTACACTTTAAATGTTATCTTTGTAATTTTTGTGTTTATTGTGTATGTATGCTATGTAAAAAAAATATTAAAAATATAAAATTTATAAGATAGACCGTTTAATTTGAAAAAAAAAAAGATTTAGTATCTTAAAAATCTAAAAAAAAAAAATCAAAATAATATTGAATTCTTGGAATCAGAATTAAATTTGTACATCTGTGAAATTTTCCGAACATCATACAAGACACAAAGAAATGAGCCCAATAGAGTAAAAAGACCCAACATTTGGACCTTAATGACAATAAACAGCTGGTGACCCACAGACACTCGCAAGTCGCAAAGAGATAGTTGGAATGAAGTCTGGTTTCTCAAAAAAAAAAAAAAAAAGCATGTCCAATATTGTCCTCCTTTTTCACAAGCCCAAATTTTCAAATATGATTTACATGATTGTGTAAAATCACCGCACCGGCCTACGCCTGTTCTACAAGATCGGGCAATCTCATGGCAAAATATTTTAATTTTTTTTAGCCTCTTTCAATACTTCTAAACAAAGCCTCTGATTTTAATAATGATTCATGAAGGGATGGGACTCACACCGCGTGTGTTGGAGCATAGATTTATATATATTACATGTAAATAAAAAATTAAAATTATAAAAATTAAAATATTACGATATGGGAGGTAAATGTGCGATACTTGAGGGAGTAAAAAATTTAAATTTTTTACAATTTGTGCATTATTTGCAGCCGTATTTTAAGAATTTTTACGGTATTTGTAAAAATGTACCGGGATTTGACTAATCACGCGGAAGAATAACATCCCACTCCAGCGGGGCTCGAGATGCGAGATATACTGCACAAGATTCCACTCTCAACCTTAGTTATAAAGGGATATTTTAAAAAATATTTTTGCTATCAGAAAATGAATCCATAGAAGAATATTGGCAATATCTAAACGAAAAAAATGATATCAAACCTTCTATGATGGTTCTGATAAATTTTTTGGAAAATAGTTATAATCAATATAATTGATGAATATTTTTTTAAGGACAACTCTGCTGTCAATGAAGATTGATTTAGTAACTTGGTACAAACTCGATATTTTTAAAAATCAAAGATTAAACTCGACATTATTTCACAAAAACACATGGTATATATATATATATATCATTTTTTCTTTTTTCTTTTCCTTAATATGGCAGTTTTTAAAAATGTCGAGTTTGTCAAAAATAATAATCAAAGTTTGTTTCAAATTAGTGAAGTATTTAAAATGTTCACTACCAAGTTTCAAATTTTTTTTTTATGATGTGAATAAATTTTTTGAAAGAGATAATTGGATATATTAATTGCACAAAAAATTATTGACATCATAATTTTGGTTATTTTACTGAAGACTTGAAACTTTAAGTATTTACTAATCAATTAGTTTTTAAAAAGAAATTTTTTTTATAATTTTTCTTTAAAAGAAATTGTTTGAAATGTTGAATGACTATATTCAATCTAAATTATAACGCGACTATTCAAATATTAATGAGATTTGTAACTAACTAGACCATTTTAAACATATGATTTTGGATCTAACCTATGTTTGACAATTTTTATAGATATAGCCAAATGACTTATGTGGCAATAATTAAGGTCTGATTTGCCCTTATTTATTAACAAATTCATCACTTTCTCTCTCCAATTTTTTTTCATCAAAATTTCAAAAATTCGTATCTTTCTCATACGAACTCGAAATTGACTGATTTCAGATCCTACAAATTCGTAGTGTCGAGATCTTTAAAAATAGACCCATTGTGTTAGATGAAAAATTATATTTATGTCGATAATTTCAAAAAAAATTAGTTATTTCCATATTTAAGGTAGTAACGTGATTTTTCTACATCTATGGTATTAAACATGATTTTTCATCAAACACAATGGATCTATTTTTTAAGATCTCGGCGTCACGAATCCGTAGGATTTTGAATCACTCAATTTCGAGCTCATATGAGATAGATATGGTTTTTTGAAGTTTTTATGTAAAAAAAAATGTAGGTAAAAAGTAAGAGAGAGAAAATGACGAATTTATTAATAAATAAGAGCAAATCAGACTTTAATTATTGCCACATAAACATGTTGACTATTTCCTTAAAAGTTGTGAAAGCATAGACTAAAAACAAATTTCATATTTTCATTTTGGCTATTTTGTTACGCTGCCAATATTAATATATAACTCCAGCTCATCTCCTTAAGTCTCTTATAGTTTAATATAGTGTATGCGTCTTTTAATTTTGGCTATTTTCTTCTTTAAGATAGCTAGACTAAAACTCAGTCTAAATAATACGTATACCTAACTTTCTCAATATATTATCAGCATGATTAGGAATTGATCGATCGCTCATTATTTTTTGCGACAATCTCTCTTTATTTTTTGTAATACAAAGTTAGCAAATGTATCGTGGAATGGTACTAAAGTGAAAACATAAGGCAATCAAAACATTAACGATGTTTAGTGTACAATATGCAGTTAGATAACAAACTGGAACGAAAATAGTTGTATTTTTCGAATACGTCTGAAAGATAGTCTAATGATTCTTCCACCCGTGTTTAAAAAAGATTAATGGGACGGCTGTTTTCGCTTCTAATTAATTAAGTATATATATCTTAAAAAAGTGGTAGGGGTTTTATCTTTGAGAAAATGACACGTATATGTAATGTATTTTAGTGAAATGTTGACAAAATGTTATGTTTGTACCATCTGTTTAATTAAAAATGACAAAATTATATCATAAATAGATAACAATGTCACAAATATTATTTTGATTGACTTTCAGGTGTTAGACTCTGATATAAGAAACTGAATTAAACCCGAAACCAGTACCCTTACTCCAAATTGCCAATTTTGAAATAAAAAAATAACTCTAAATCGAAACAAATTATTAAAACTCATACCTCTCAAGAAACGGCTTCCATTTGTATTCACATTGCAACTTTGAGTCTTGATTTCACGCTCGAATCAATAAAATTAAGATTTGTGGAACTGTTATCTATTATAAGGTATAAATTTGTCATTTTAATTAAACAGAAAGTATAAACTCAATTTTTTTTAAACCAAAAATTAAACTCGATATTTCACCAAAATACAGGGTAAATATACGTATATCATTTTTCCTACATCTTTTCCTTGATATGAAAGTTTTTAAATTACTGAATTTAGGCCAATTCACCTTTGCTACTACTGGAATCATTTTCGTAATTCCTTTTCTATTTTTTTTTTACTTGCGAGTATACAGTACGGACCTTATTAGATTTGAGATTCATGGGAAAATATAATTAGCTCGAGTACTTTCTTAACAAAAGTTAATTTTTTTTCTTTTGTAACAGATTAATTTCCATAAAAAAAAAAAAAAAAAAAAAAAAAAAACCTGTCGTGTGTAAGGGAGAATTTTAAAACGATTAATAAGTGAGTTGTTCATTTCTTAGTTGATATAACCTAAAACGCCTCGAGTATTTTAGAGTGCTCAAGGCATAGCCGACGAAATTTTAAAATTTGATTTTAAAAGTCGAAACCTGGCCAAATTGGTTTAGCTAGAACTTGTAAATGACGTCAAAATTAATTAAGGAACTTAACTCCTATACGCTTATAGTGTTTTGGGGTCATTTTGGATATATTCCCTTTATATTTTTGAATTAAAAAAATAAGGGGACAAGTTAAACCCCAATTGACGAGCTTCCCTTATCACATTGTACCACTAAAAACAGTGGATCAAATGCAGCATTATATTAATTGCGTTAAAAGATGCAACAATATTACATTTATTCAACTATGAAAGTATGAGAAGGATTGCACAAGAGAATCCATCAGGATTTATGAACTAAGTTATGTGCAAGTGATTAAGATAGGGTTAGTATTTTATGTTGATTCGAATTTGGATCACTGTCACAGCCACAACATAAGCATTATTGTATGTCATCCATGATCGATACGGTCTGCTCATGAAAAGAGATTTTTCAGTGCATTCATACTATATATGTTCGCTACATATATAACATATACGCCAAAAACAAAATACGAAAATAAAGTAACTTCAGCATAATTATTAAAAAAAAAAAAAAAAAAAAAATCGTGTATGTGACAAAACTGTTGAGAATAAAATTATAAAGCAATTTTTTTTTTGTTGGTATTATTTGATGGCTTTAAATTGCTTGATACAAAAATTAGGATTCTAAATGAATTTAGATCATGTGTCCTTTTTTTTTTTATGTCTCCTTTGATGTCTCCGCAATCAAAATAAACTAATTTAATTATTTTATATTATTTAAAATAAAGGCGAGTTATGTATCTAACTCAAACAGTCCCATATTTTAAAATTATAGTCCAACTTTTAAAATATTTAAGAAAATAGCTAATTTGTTATAATAACATTCCAATAATACGCTTAAGGGGTTGTTATTATTAACTGTCAGAGTAAATAATATTAACTGTCATCTCCGCCGTCTCCGGCGCCGGAACCGGAGTTTTCATCAAAGTTTCAAACGGCGAAATCTCAACCCTAGCTTCAGATCCGAATGCCGTCATTAACTGGATCGCCTCCAATGTTGCTCCATTCTCCGGTGAAGTCTCGTTCGTCTACGTCGAAAACGAGGTCTTGACATTCGGCGCAGCAGCGGCACTTGCTGATGTTTGCGATCGTTTCCGGAGGATGATCGTCGCAGTTAATCGAATTAACATTCACAGTTAATCCGATTAACCATTACAGATAATATGCAAAACTGGACTTGCGACTTTCGAATGGCCGGATCGGTGCAACTGCGAGACTTGCCGATGTTCGAAATCGTTTTCGGAAGAGATCTGTCACAGTTAATCAGATTAACCGTGACAGTTAATCGAGACTAACTGTCGAACCAAAAATCCTAAAATCTAAAATCATACCTCCACCGCCGCGTGCGCCGGCCCTGCCTCCGATTCGAGTTCGACATGCGATTCAACCCGGAATTCGGCGACTCGAGAGACAATCATGTCAGAATCAACTTCGGAATCACCGGTGAGAAGAATCGGTGCGAGCTTCTCCGGAAGGGACACGAGGCGGTGGCGATCGAATCCGAAGCTCCTTCTTCGGTGCCGGTGACGACGAGTCTCCGGCGAAGATCTAGTGGATCGCAGAGGAAGATTGTGGTGTGGTGTAGTGTTTGGGTGTGGTGTTTGGGTATTTGGCTGTGGGTGTGGTGAGAGAATGGTATTTTTGGGATTTTAATCAATGTTGGCTATCTTTAGAAATATATCGATAGTTTGGCTATTATTTTAAACTCCTCTCTTAATAGAGGTTAGATAATAATAAATCTCTTAAAATAAATATAAATTAATAATGAAATAAAATGATGACATGACTTATTTGGATTAGAGGAACAACAAAAACAAAAAGAGACTCTAAAAAGGGATAGCTATCCGAGTTCATTACAAATAGTACTCTAACAAGCACTCTAGCTAGAGCAATAATTCTAAAGAGAGTTTTCAATCAAACATTACCGCTATTAAAAAAAATTAGAACTACAAGAAAAATCTAGATTCTAAACACTCTAGGGTTATTCTAGAAATTTTTACATCTATTGAAAGTACTACACAATATTACTCTAGAAAGTCAGTATAAGAACCAAAAAAAGGGTATAAATTAAAACGATGAAGTCAGTATAAGTTTATTAATGAACATCCTCCCTTTAACTTGATTTGTATCCCAATTAAGTATGCTTAACTTATCAAAACAATTCAGTTTTTGGTGAAGATGCACGCGGCTTGATTTGTATCCCAGTTAAGTATGCTTAACTTGATTTATTAAATTGGTCTCAGCTCCTTCAAGAAATAATTTCATGTTTTCTTGAATAATCATCGATAGAGAGGATGAAATATTTACTCGACCATATTGAAATAGTTAGACTTAGTTAATCCACGGTCATCAGTGTGTATGAACTCAAGGAATTCGTGGGTCTTAATAATTTTGAAAGCTTTTCCAAAATTGCTTACATGATAGACAAACTTGGCACAGTTGGCATGGGATGCAAAGGAAATTTTCTCACCATTTCCTTCTTTGCCAAACCATTCAACATCGCCAAGCTTAAGTTGGCAAAGTCATTTATTCTATGGCTCCATGAGTCGGCATATCAATCTATTAGACACTTTTCTACATACCTTTGACTGACTCATAGCTCCACGAACATGCTTTGATCATATCCGCACATATGGGTTGCTTGCACATGTGTCGATCTACCATATGTTTTCTTGGCCTTCACTTTTGTCTTTGCATGCGAACAATAATATGTCTTCTTTTTTCTGCTATTTCTTCCTCAAAGTTAATCTTCACTTCAATCTTCTTTGTAGTAAATCTACACTCTGATACATAATGACCAAACTTATTACAATTGAAGCACTTGATGCGTGATTTATCGCATAGCATCTTCCATTGGTCAAGTTGTTGGAGTAGTTGTTGAAGCTGCATCTTCCCTCCCCATTGTGTCATTGTCTATTTGCACTATCTTGGCACGACCTCGTCTTCTTTGAATTTTGTAATAATCATAATTTTGTTAATTTATATTTACTCTTTTCCTTTACCTTATAAGCTGGTAAAGAACCCGTGAGTTGCTCCATAATCACGATTGTTAAATGCTTATTTTCTTCAATGCTGGTAATAAATAATGAATTCAAACCTTGGATTTAAGGTACGAAGAATTTTTTTCTATGACCATCACTTTATCAAAATCTTCACCATTTTTATTAGTAGATTGGCAACGTCCAACAGTCTAGAAAAATAATCGAAAAAACGTGCTTCGTATCCTCTATACACAAACATTCAAAGTAACCTCGAGTTTGAAGAAAAATATTTTTAACTCTCCTTTGGAAATTTTCTCAAATGTCTCACCATCCACCAATTGATTGATGAGGAAGAGAACTTTCTTATTTCTTTTTCTTGACTCCTTTAATGTCTCACTCGGAACTAGACTTAGTGTAACTTCGATTTGCTCCTTGAACCCTTTTTGGACGATATCACCTTCACCTTGATATTCCAGTTGGCATACTCTTCGTGAGCATTGAGACTTCAATTTCCATATTCTAAGAGGATCTTATAGCTATCATATACTACTTTGTTGAGGATAAAAATAAAAAGGATGGAGTAGTTTTTTGTGGAAGAGGAAAATCTATGTGTTTTATTTGATAGCTTTATATTATTTTTAACCAAAAGCTTATAGTAAATCTCTATAAATGGTACTATAATTAAGGAGAACTTTAAAATTAGAAATTTCATGGAGCGATACTCTAGAAATCACAAGACTACTCTAAAAAATTTTAAGACTGTGAAAATGTAGGGATTGTACACAATTATTATAAAAATTCTTATAAGTGATACAAAAATGGTACTATAATTAAGGAGAACTCTAAAATTAGAAATTTCATAGAGCTATATGAAAAAATAGATCTACTGTTTATTGTGATATTTCTAAGGATGTTGTAACAGGTTAAAAAAACAACTTATCAGTTTAGCAAAATAACACCAGCATATAAACTGAAAGTAGAAACATAAGATGGTAACCCAGTTCGGCCAATCGTGCATACTTCTAGAGGGATGAGACTCTCGGTATAAAGAGAACGTCACTAGACGGTAGAGTAAGTACAACGTCGGACAACCATGGATGATCACCTTCTAGGTTTCCTATAACTTCAAACTACCCAAGCATTTTCTAACCCAGGCTCCCCCTGGTTTGAGCTCCCCTCAATCTCCACTCACACTTTCCCAGTATTTCAACAACATTTATAACAATACGTATTTTACAATAACTTGAATCAACACATAACTACCTCTGTGACAAAGCTCTGACAATGGCTGTTAAAAAAAAACCGAGTATGAAGCACTCCTAGGACAGGGTATTTCGGTGATGCCGACTGCAATAAAATATTTAGATATGTAACCCTACCAAAAAGGAAAAGAGATTCTTTTTATAAGACAAATACAAGCATAGTTTCTTTGGATAGGGTTTTCTAATGCACTTGGAGAACGCTCATTGGACGATAAAAAAACGCGGAAGGGAATCAGACCAAAGGGTTTGCCAGCTGAAAGCCACGTCACAGTACTGACATGTAAAACAGACACCTCATGTTCTTGGAGGAGGTTTCCAATATCACATAGAACAATATTTTTGTCATAACAAAAACAGCTAACATAACATACCAATACTATCAACTCTAAAAATCACAAGACTACTCTAAAAATTCTTAAAACTATGAAAATGTAGGAATTGTACACAATTATTATAGAAATTCTTTCAAGTAATACAAACACTATAATATTTTTCCAAAAACTATGAAAATACAAACACTCTAAAATTCTTAAAACTATGAAAGTATTTTATTTTTTCCAGAAAAAAGCAATAATAATTGGAACTTTTATGCTAATTTTAAAAAAAATCATATAATTGAAATTTTCAAGTTTTGAAGTTTTATTATTTTGTCAATGCATAACGAATCACCAAATGTTTTTTAATAACTTACTTTTGTTACTAAATTGACCTGAAAGAGTATCTAACACTTCTTGGTCACTTAAGATTTATTCGACGAAGTGTCACATTAGAGTCCACCTAGAATCAACAAAACTATATATGTCTTGTTTCACTCCCTCGATCGCCTACGTGGAGGCTCCTATTGGCATGAAAATGTCCAAGTGATTTTAAGCCAAGTAACAAGTTTTGTATATAACTAACTTACCATTTATTGGTTGTCCTTCAATAAATTTAGTTTGTATTATTTTTTTTGGTTGGCCTGTATAAAGTTTGGAGAAAATATGAATATTATAAATGTTCCATTTCCATTTTGGCCACCTTTTTTGGTAGTGCTTTCTTTGTAGGAGTCCCTTAAAATGCAATAGACGTAAGAGTCTTGTTGGCTGATGATAACAAAGCCTTAACACGTAGGAATATTCCATTGATTAAGAGATCCATTATGGCATCATTTTTTAACCTCAAATTTAATCTCCATTGTCATTACCAATTCTATTAATTTGATAATATAAACAAAGGTATTGATTAACCAAACCCCACAAAGCAAAGTCTTGGTAGTACCTATGCCCACACGCATTCTTTCGTTGCCATTTGTGTTTCCTTCCAAGTCAGCAACAGTGGAAATATGTAGTGCTTCATATTTTAATAGAACGATGGTTATGCACATAATAACATTATTGCTCAAAAGCTAATAACACGGATTACGTTTTTGGAGGGGGAAGGTATTTCTGCTTAAGATAGTGGAGTTCCTAGTACACTTAATTACTAAAAGAGAAATGTAATCTTCTTGGAGTTTGCCTTCAATTAAAAATGAATTTAAACACTAGTAAAAACAATGTAGCTGCTTAATTCAGGGACTATATAAGTAAGTGCACGAGAACTTCATTTTCTTCACCACCCCTTACTAATTAGAAAAAGAGCAGGACAACCTATCTAAGAGTACTAATACGTACAGTTTTACAAGTAAAGAAGAAGAAGAAGAAAAAAAAAATGTCTAAAGAGTCGAGGACTGAAATGCTTAAACAAGCAAAGCCATTTCTCTTTCTCATTCTGCAACAATTTGGCTACGCAGGAATGTCAATCATTTCAAAGGTTGCTTTAAACCAAGGAATGAGCCAACATGTATTGGTCGTTTACCGCCATGTCATCGCCGCAGCCCTCACCGCCCCGTTTGCCTTTATTTTAGAGAGGTTTCTTTTTTTTTTCAAAAATATTACATAATCTCTCATTTTAACTTTTAGGCTTGATTTAAAAAATAATTAATATATTACTAACATTATGTCAACAATTTTCAATGGCAGGAAAACAAGGCCTAAGATGACCACCTCTATATTTGCCAAGATTATGTTGCTTGCTTTATTGGAGTAATATACCTCTACACCGATCAAAACTTCAAAACTTAAAACAAAATAATACCGTAAATTATTTATCTATGTATTAATTTCTTCATTCCAAAACAGGCCTGTAATGGACCAAAACTTGTACTATACCGGGATGAAGTACACGACAGCGACTTTCGCAACTGCGATGTGCAATGTTCTTCCCGCTTTCGCTTTCATAATGGCCTGGCTATGCAGGTAAATCTTTTGGAGTGTACACATAAAAAAAATATTATAAAAACTTGGTTTCAATTTTTTTATTTTTTCATGCAGGCTAGAGAAAGTAAATCTTAAGAAACTTCACAGCCAAGCAAAGATATTTGGAACCGCCCTGACCGTGGGAGGAGCGATGTTCATGACCATGTACAACGGGCCGGTGATAGACTTTCCGTGGACTCATCAAACCGCCCATCACAGCGGAGCGATAGTCAACGACCAGAACAACAAAGTCTCGGTCAAAGGCGCGCTCATGATCACCGCCGGGTGTGTGTGCTGGTCAAGTTTCATCATACTTCAAGTGAGTACACACAAAAAAAAAATGACTATTTCCTTGTCATATATTTTTTTTGGTACTATGACATAATTGGTGTAATAATAATAATAATAATAATAATACAAGGCGATCACATTGAAATCGTATCCGGCCGAGCTTTCTTTAACGGCTTGGATGTGTGCGATGGGAGCGTTGCAAGGAAGTGCCGTGGCCTTAGTCCTCGAACGCAACAACCCTTCAGCTTGGTCCCTCAAATCGGGCTCTATGCTATTAGCCGCGCTTTATAGCGTACGCTTTTAATTTTATTTAATTTTTTTGGTTTAATTTTTTTTTTTTTAGTTTACGAGATTTTGTTAATGTTTTTTTTTCCTAATAATCTAATAATTAATTGGCAGGGAATATTTCGATCAGGGTTTGCTTACTACATTCAGGGAATAGTGATGAAGGAGAAAGGGCCGGTTTTCGTGACTGCCTTTAATCCCGTTGGTCTCGTGGTTGTTGCAATTTTGAGCTCCTTCATTTTGGCAGAGATTATGTATTTGGGAAGGTAAAAGTAGTTTTGCGTAACGTTTTTAAGCCTTAAATTTATATAGTATTCTCATTGCTTTTTAAATTTTTAAGCATTTTTTTTTTTGCCGAATTCATGCAAAAGTTATCTAACTTGATAACTTTCGAAGCGGAAAAATCGTGTTCTTTGAAAACAAGTATCCATGAGAATAAAATAATATATTTTAATATCGAATTTAGTTTGTAAAAGTATTTAAATTCTTATTAATTGAATAACACTACCGAAGAATAAAAATAAAGTTTATCATTATTTTTTTATCAAAGAAATTATCATTGTTAATATTAGTTCATAAACTAATTTATTTATCAACTATAAAAACCGCGATGCTCTAGAAAACATGTACGCAAACCCTCATGGAAAACTATAAGAAATTATCATTTTCACATTAATCATTTAGCAAAAACGGGTAACTTTTAAATTAAGACTGTTTTAGCTAAATAATCAATTTAAATAAATGAATTTAAAAGATAGCTAAGATTTTTCGTGAAATGGTCAAAATATGCAAATACTATATTTTTAATAATTTTCTTACTATATTTTTAATAATTTTCTTGAATCTATAATTAAATTATTTGAAAGTGATAAGTTGTTTATATAAATCGGCAAAAATATTAATCACACTGTCAAAGTTTTGGTTGACAATCTAATGTTGACTATTTTTTTCTTATGAAAATTTAAAATTTTGACCTTTTTTTAATTAATTAATTTAAATGACTATGTTACACCACATTTATCCTAAATTAATAGTCAATTAATTATTATTTTCGTAATTGATCATTTTTGGTTTGCAATACTACTCTCTCTCTCTCTCTCTCTCTCTCTCTCTCTCTCTCTCTCTCTCTATATATATATATATATATATATCATACAACAAAAGTCTTGCCAAGTGGATTATATATCTTGACATCTTACTCTCTGGCCGAAGTAGATGATATAAATAGTTGTTAATAACTTATAAGTTGTAGTCTATAATATATAAATAATGGTTTACATTATATAAATTGGGGTGATCATGTGCAGATACTTTTTAGTTTATAAACTAATAATAATAGTTTATTAGACACGTCTAGCTTATATAATATAAACGAGTTGCTCTAAGCAAACACCAATTTATAAGCTATACCCATCAAGTTACACAATATAAACCTGCTATTTTTTAAGGGTATATTATAAATTATTAATATTTTTTAACTGATGATTGTTCTTTACGAAGATTTAATATGTTCACTATTCCTTATAACATTAGTTATAAATGAGTTGACTATTTTACTATAAGACCCAACTCTTATTCAACTAATTTATAGCGATTTATAACGATGAGTACGTAAACTAATTTAAGATGCAAATCTCAATTTTATAGCGATTTTTGTCATAAATAATTTATATGTTAAATACTGTTGACAGATTCTTTCCAAAGCACTTACTATTTTCTAATAAAATAGTACTTCATCTTGAAAAACAATTCACCAAGTTAACAATATTTAGGTTACAATTATAAAATTAGTGGGCTGAGAATACTTGAGATTTCATCTGAAAATTCAATTTGGAGATGATTTTCTCGTGAAATGACAATTATATGCTTGAAAGTTACAACTAAGGTCGTGAGGGCCCCATATTGATGTTCCACAAATAATTTGACACACAATATTTGGCAAACAAAAAAAAAATTCACGGGTATGGAATTTTCAAAATTCAAGAACTACTAAATAAAAACAAAATAGGAGCCAATCTTTGATTTTTTTGTAAAATTTAGGAGTCACGGTGAAAATAATCGTACTATAAAATTATAGTGCAAAACAGTTATTGTAAACTGTATTAGACCATCTCCACCCGAACTGCAAAGGGTGGGGATAGCGTAATACATAGCTCCAACCGTACTTTATATCTCACGCTATTATGGCGTGGGATATTAAATGGGTTTGGTGTCACGCCAAATATGGTGTGACACTATTCCCTACACCAAAATATTTTTTTTAGTTCATATAAAGTTTATAATTTATATATTTGTATTAATTTATAAAATTATATCATATTTATCCTTAAATTATTCATTAAATTTATTTTCAAATACAACATTAACATTTGGAGTTTGGGAAAAACAAAAACGACATTAATTTTAAAAGAGAAATAAATTAACATTTGTTTTTTTATTGTATTTTTTTTATTTAAATATTAAGTTTACGTTGTGTTAATTTGTATTTTGAATAATTTTATGAAGTAATACTTCATTATTAAATAATGAATAAGTGGTATAATTGAAAGATATTAAATAAATATAAGGGTATAGAAATAAATAAGAGAAAGTTGAATATAAAAATATTTCAATTTGGTGTAAAAAATAGAGTTCGGTTGGAGATGATGTAGTGTTTGATGTGACATATACTGTAAAATAGAGTAGAAAATGGTGTTATCGGTTGGAGTTGGTCTTAGAACATATGTGCGTGTGTATATCTATAACAAATAGATATTTGATTTTCAAATAAAAAAGAGTGACAATTAGATCAGCAACTTAATAGCTCACCTTGTTTTTTAAAAATAGTCAAAATTTCATTTTATTAAAAATACAATAGCTCACTAGACCGAAATTAATTAAATTTTGGTTAGAATTTAACTGAACAATTAATTTAATTAATTTTTGTTTGATGGACTATTTTCTTAATAAAATAAAATTTTAGTTAGAATCTTAAAAAAAAATTAAGGAATTGATTAGTTGGTACAAATTTTTCTAAAAACTATTTAATTTACAAATAAATAATATTAAAAAAAATATTATTTAGTTTCAGCTTCTAAGTCAAGTCATAAAAGTGTAAATGGATAATAGACAATCAACTATCAAATTCTCATAGTTTTGGAATAAACTAGCAATCTAAGCATAAATTGAGGAAATTTAACCTTTATTATATATATTATTTACAGGATACTTGGAGCAGTTATTATTATAGTTGGACTATACATGGTGTTGTGGGGAAAAAACAAGGACAATCCTCCCTCTCAATCGATTCAAACAGATTTTTCTTCTAAATTGGATCATGAGTCATCAAATGGAATAAACCATACTTCGAAGAATCAAGACCAAAAGCTTGTCCACGTTGAGGAAATCAAAGGAAAAACAGGAGAAGAATTCGTCTGAAGAAGGCGCAACAAAACATTCTAAGCGGATTATTGTTGACTGGTCAGAAAGAAAAACAAAACCAGTGTGTTCAACGTCAAGTAAACAATGTGTATTCTTTCACAACATGTCTATACAAAGAAACAGTGGAGGAGGGTATGTTAATTCAAGTCTCAATTCAATATGATTACAATCGTCATTTTGTGGAACATGTGAGCGTTTATATCATGATATGGCTTCTCTTTTACGTTATGGAACACAAAACTTGGGGAAATTGAATCATAAGATAAATATTAACAAATACCCATGCAGATTAATATTGATGACCATACTTTGCTTTAAAATTTTGGGTACATTAGATATTAGATATATAACCATATTTATGGTGATACATTGTTATATAGTCCACGTTTCATAAATTTTAAATAAATAATCAGGTCTATGTATTTACACGCGTAAAAATTGATATAAATACCCTATTATTTTATTTCAATGAAAATAAAAAATTAAGAATGACACGTCATGTTTGTGACTATTTACTTATTTACGAAATATTGGTTATTTAGTAATACCAAATGTATTAATTGGTCAGTTACTTAATTTTTTTAAATTTTTTTTATAATTTTAACTAAAAACGAAACAATTCCTTTAAGTGATTTGATAATTCTGAAATAATTTGTAATTATTATTGTCATTTTTTTTATTATTTGAAATATTGTAAACCTTTTAATGTTACTTTAAACTTTAAAGTATATCAAACGTCTGTGTGTTTACAATATTACGTAAAAATGAAAAATGTGTTAAAAAAATTATAGGACTCGGTTAGTCAAACACTATGATGTGCAACGTATCATTCATCATTTTTGACTCGTTGCAAAATAAATACGGTTTCAGTTTTTTTATTTCACTATTTTAATTATCATTTATTTATTTTTAATATTTTTTAGAAAAAACTAATTGTTTCGCGATTTTGGATATATATATATATATATATATATATATATATATATATATGAGAAAATGACAGCAAAAATACCAATTGTTTTCGTCTTTATACAGTTTACTACCTATTCTTTTTTTTTCGTCAGCGAAAATACCAAATGTTTACTTTTGGTGTCTCCGTTACTACCAATTTTAAATGGACGGTCTGGATTCATTTTTAAAATAAAAAACCCTTTAAACATATTTATTCAGGTGATGTTTATTTGATTCATTTTTAAAAATAAATATAATGAAATATTTTATTAACTAACATAATAAAAAGCGAGTTATATCTCTATTGTTATATCGAGAAGTCTTTATTCCCAATTCTCAAAATCGAAATCTATAATCGAACGTAATGGCTGAAGAGCGTGGAAGTGATGGTGAAGACGATTTCGAACTGGGTGAAGAAGAGTACGATGACAACGGAGAACACGAGATCGACCTTCAGAACACGACGCATCCTCAATAGTGGTGGGCCGCCGTGAACGAAGCCTGTAACGTCGACGATGATGTAACGTCGACGATGATGGCCAACAAGACTCGGATGGGTCATGGGAGGAGAGCGATTTGGATAGTTTGTGCAGCGACGACGACGTCAAGACTCAGAGGGGGAGGAGCCGGAATGAGTTCAATCCACAGTCAAGGATTGAGAATTTCAAGTTCAAAATCGGAATGGAATTTCCAACCATGACTCATATGAGGAATGTTCTGAGAGAAGTCTTTATTCAAAACGATAGGGATTTTAAGTACGTATTCAATGATAGTCAAAGAGTGCGAGCAAAATGTAGAGGCAAAGGGTGTAGGTGGGTTTTATACGCTAGGGTGAAAAATACTGATTACAAGACGGTTAGGATTAATACCCTTATAGACGAGCACGATTATGGCATAGTTTTTTATAACACGCACGTGACAAGCCGGTGGTTAGGAACACATTTCTTGGAGCAATTTCGGCTAAACCCGAACATGGACTACATAAGCTTCAAGAGTATGGGGTGTGCACAGAAATTCAGCAACGTGTCCAGTACCATGTTTTATAGAGCAAAGAAGATCGCACGAGATGCGTTAGAGGGGTCGGTGAAGGATCAATATGCTATTCTAGAGGATTACTGTAACTAATTGACATCCACTAACCCAGGTATTTGTTTCAGATTAATAAAATACCTGATTACGTAATGTATTTTGTTTCAAAATCTGATTACGTTGTGTATTATAAGTACAACTGCTTTGCTAAAAACAACTCTTGATCACGGGAAAAAGGTGTTCAAGAGGGTGTACATTTGCTTCAAAGCGTGCAAAGATGGATTTAACAAGGGATGTAGACTACTGTTAGGCTTTGACGGATGTTTTCTAAAAGGATATTGCAAAGGTATGTTGCTGGCTGCTATAGGTATTGATCCAAATAATTCTCAGTATCCAGTAGCATTTGTAGTGGTTGAGAAGGAAATGTTGTCAATGGTGCCCACAAGAAGAGTTGTAGTCTTTATTTTATACATTTGATGTAATAAAGTCTCACGAAGACTCTTGCTTGTAATTGCTTATTCATTAATAAAAAGTTGAAACATTCATTCATTCTTCCTTGTCTGTTTAAAGCTTTATGATAAAACATTAGTCTTTAGTCCATAAACAAACTTAACAACTTACGAAGAGACAAATGTAGATTTGCATGAACAAACTCTTCGTAGTTTGCTTAAAACGATATATTCGCAATCTAAGGGTCAAAGGACTATTGACCTCAGTACGATTGTTAGAAGAATCTATGATGTCTGGTTATGGGGCATTGAGAGTTGGAGACTCTATAGTTCTTCTAAGTATCTTCCGAAGGTACTGAATTGACCAGTGCACTTCTAGAGACAAAATAAGAACAAACCATTTAACCTCTTATGTCTCGAAGTCACTACGTATGAATTGCATCGTGCTTACCTTAATCCTAAAATGAGACATGCCATTTCACAGCTTACGTATTCTCATTTGAGAAAGTCAGAGTTCGGACTCACTATGTGATTCCGAACAAGGCCTATTGGTGAAGTACTAAGTTGTGAGAATGTCATGAATAACTTTGTGAAGTTCTCATAGATGTGGAATTCATGTACAAGATTGCTGAAATGCAATGTATATCACCTCATGCTTTGTTCCTTGGAATGTGAATAAATGAATTGGCCAGTGTCCAAATTGAGTCTTGACTCTTTTGGATGAAACAATGTGACTTGTTAGCTCCTCGTCAATACATTGTTTCTAACTTATTCACAAGCGACAAAGGAGTTGAAGAAATAACAGCTAGAAGGGTAAAATGGTAATTTTGTAAATCCCGACTAGCTGATGATAACCATGAAGGGTAAACACTGATAATATTCTGTGGATCCACTCATTATAATTAGGTTGAATTCTTGAGTAGAAAATAAATTCATTTGAACCGAGAGATTTTCAGTGTCAACTCTTTAGTGAAGTCAATTGACATTAAGCTAAACTTGGAAAAAGTTTGTGAACTTTTGAGTCCAAGTGTTTAGCTCAAGCTTTGTTCATTTGGATCCATGAGGTCACTGTCACGAATCACATCGAGTAGGAATAGTTAAACTAGAAGCTAAGTCAAAACAAAAACGAGACAAGTTTTACGAAAATTGTCAAAAGGGTATTTTTGTCTTTTAAGACATAGGATGAAATGAATGTCAATAAATTTTTTGACAAGGTCATTTGATGACTTAAACCCACTCGGCCAAAATTAGTTTTATTGGGCCTTGTGGATTAATTTCGTTTCATAAGAATTTTATTGAAAATTCTTAATGGGTATTTTTCATGTTGTCATGAACAAATGAAGAAGCTTCTAGACGCCCCTTCTAGAAAGCCACTTGGGCGCCCACTACCCTAAAGAAAGAGAGAATATTTGTGCATAAATGTATCAAGATACTTGCCAAAAGAAAAAGAGGAAACAAATTTCCTATGCATGCATAGGGAATTTCGGCCAAGGCAACCAAGAGAGAAACAAAAGAGGAAACTAATCCCTTGGGGATTTGCATGAGGTGGGCGCCTATTTTGGAGGAATGGGTAATAAGGGATTGCTCATAAAGGCTTGGAAAATAAGAGGAAACTACTTCTTTCCAAGGCCAACCTTTCTCCTATAAATACCCCACCTCATTCCTCTCATTTCATTCATTCCACATAAGTTAGAGATTGAGAGACTCTCTCTCTAGACCTTGTGGCCGAACTCCTCTCTCTCTCTCTCTTTATTCAATTTAGTTTTATTGTTTTGGCACCTAGGTCCTCATTGACCTAGTGTTTAGCTCTTCGACTTCTAGACTCGTTCTTAAGTCGTAGTGTTTAAAAGTGCCCACACTCTAATTCCTTTTTCTCTCGAGTGATTTAGTGATAGAAACTTTCGTGGTTTCTCGAGTTGCCGAGGAAGGAAGAGAGACGTGCTGCGATGGGAGAAGAACGTTGCAACATTTTCCAAAAGCTTCTCAACGTTCAAGCTTCTAAAAAGGTTAGTAATCTTTTATGCTCATATTAGTTTTCATTTACATGTGCTTGCTCTTTGTCTAGGTTAGTAAAAACTGTTTTACTTGTAAAAGCAATTTTTAAAAATTCCGCCGCTTACCGAAGCGTTAAACTTTTTCTTAAACCCTAGATCGATTCCAACAAATGGTATCAGAGCTATGGTCAAAGATATGCATATGCGTGTACATGTATTTAAAATTATGAGCTTGAAAATCGTTTTCGAAAGTTTACTAATTTTGTGACAAGTTAGAATTGTTATCTTAGATTTTTTTTAAAATTTATTGCTCTTGCCTTTAAATTAAAAATAATGTTGATTTTCTATGAGTTTGGGATGATATTAAAACAAATTAGAATCAGTTCTAAAAGTTTTTAATTTTTTATATTGAAAAACGTGTTTTTAAGTTTGAGAAAATTTCGAGTAAATTTTGTGACTAGTTTTCTTGTTTTACTAGTTTCTTATTTTTACTTGAATCGTTTTATGCTTGTTGTTATTTCTTTTATAACATGTTATTACCTTGCTAATAAAATACAAATAAAAGCTTCAACAACTTCCTAAAACGTTCCATTACACTCGATTCTTTTTACGCACTAAAAGACCGAACTTTAATTATTTCTGTTTTCTTCGAGCTGGAGTAAAACCCGCAGTAAAAGTGACATAACTCTCTGCTCAGAAATCTAAATTTAATGATTCTTAAATCAAATTAAAGGTCTGTCTGTCCTCTTTCCAATGCCACCGGTTTTGGGTCAAAAAGACATCGGAGCCACTAGTTATGGAGATTTTACTCTGAGGTGCGCGGCTGTTTCGAAAGTCCAGTTTTTTAGAAATCCGGATTTTCAGCCCCACTACCATGAGTTATAGAACTCTAATGAGAAAATTCTCTTGAGCAAAAATATTTTTTTTTAATAAGATTATAAACATGATGTGAAAGATTAAAATGTTTTGATTTTGGAAAGTTTAATTGAAAATTGTTTTTTTTTACAAAACTAGTTTGAATTTTGAAAAACCGTTTTCGTTTTCAAATTTGAAAATATTTTGTCATCCAAATCAAATAAGTTTTCAAAATGTTTTCAAAACTATATCTATATCACATATGTTCAAAATCTATATGCTCTTGAAAATATGAGTGGGAGGTCTCATTGTAGACAAGCCGAAAAATAAAAAGATGTGTAATCTCAAACTTTCAAGTGTTCGAGCGAGTTGAAGTTCACACTTCCCTCATGCACTTTCCCGAAATAGAAAATAGGAAAAGATCCGAGTATGTCCCTTGTGCCTTTATGCACTAACACTACTCTGAACATGAAGATCTATGATTCTCTTCTAGTTGTCCGCTCTGTCGCTCTCTAACTAGGAAATCTGTTTCCGAACTTATAAGAGTCGATGAACCAACTCCAAAAACTAAGTGGGAGGGTTATATTTGTTGTTTGTAACCCACGATCCCCAACACTGATGAAAGAAGCAATTAACGTGGGACTAAGAGCCGCTCTTGCGACCCTCTCTTAAATGGGAGTACTCCAAGGCGTTTTTGCTTCGATCATTGCTCAATGAGCTACGTCCGAGAGTGAGACGATGATGACAAGGCCTCCCCTTGGGGAATTGTTTTTCAAAGTTGACCTTTTGGACTAAGTAGTTGGTTGCACACTTAGGCTCAATCCCTAGTAATCCTCCCTTGAGGCTCTGCGAAAGGATGTGAGTGATCAAACCAATTTAAAAGGTGGCGAGTCAAAATTGATGTATTGACATCCTGGCTAAGCATTAATGATGTGTCATTTACTTATAAATGAAGATATTTTGCGGCCTTCTCTTGAGGGAGTAAATTATCGTTTGGTTTTTAACACCTTTGGATTTTATCAAGTCTTAAATAAAAATTAAATCCTAAACCAAAGACTAATCATAAACTTGTTTCAACTTTTATAGGCAATATGTCTCTCAACCCTTTCTCAACAATTATTTCCTCGAATAAACTCGAAGGCGACAATTACGTCGACTGGAAACGTAACCTCGACATAGTCCTTACTGTCGACAAGCACAAATGGGTTCTCACCATCCCCTGTCCTCAAACGAATGAAGATTCGACGCAAGAGGAAAAAGACGCCCTGGCGGCCTGGCTTCGATCCGATGAGATTGCGAGGTGCTATATTCTGGCATCAATGAACAATGTGTTGCAACAACAACATCGTGATTACGAAACTGCCACCGATATGCTCTACAATCTCCATGAGATGTTTGGAGGGCAAGGACGTCAAGCTAGGCAACAAGCGGTCCGACAGTTTATGAACTGTCGCATGAAGGCTGGGACTCCCGTTAGAGATCATATGATGCTGATCATTAGCTATCTAAACGAAATGGAGATCCTTGGATCTGAGATTAATGGGGAGACTAAAATAGATATGATCGTCGAAACTCTCCCCGAAACTTTTGATACCTTCAAGCTGAATTACTCCATGAACAAGCTAGAGTACACTGTTACCGAGCTCATGAAGGAACTTCAAACCGCTGAGGGACTCACTAAGAAAAAGAGGGCTCTAGGAGAGGTACATGCTACTGCCTCCACCTCTGGATCTAAGAAGAGACCTCACAAGGCCGATAAGAAAAAGAATTGTCCTGCCTATCTCAAAGCAAAGGAACATAGTATTGTACTAATTACCGAAGCATGCTTAGTAGCTGATAATGTATCGTCATGGATTATTGACTCCGCTGCTATTTTTTTTGCTGCTCCTTGACTGGTTTTAAGAAAACCAAAAGCTTAGAGGAAGGCGACTTCTGTTTCAAATGAGGTGATGGGAGCCTGGTGTCTGCGAAGGCTGTGGGATCCGTGACGCTGTCTTTTGAAGACCGCACTTTAAACTTGAATAATGTTTATTTTGTTCCTACCTTTGGGAAGAACTTAATATCCGTTGCTCTTTTTCTTGAGCAAGATTATTGTTTAAAGTTCATTAAGAATGGAATTCGTATTTCGTTTCCTGATGTATGTATGAAGAATGGTCTTTTTTACATTTATCTCACTCAACCTTCGATTTTAGACACCGAAATAGATAATGATCTAATTAGGGAGCCAAAGAAGATCAAACTTTCTGAATCCTCCGATCTAACAAAATCAACATACCTATGGCACTTAAGACTTGGTCATATCAGTCTAGATAGGATTAAGAGACTTGTGAGGGACGGTCCACTCCAAGCCTCTGCAATAGGTTCACTACCTACTTGTGAATCCTGCATAGAAGAAAAAATGACTAAGCGACCTTTCTCCGATAAGCGTCGAAGAGCCACTGAGTTGCTGGAACTAGTACATTCTGATGTATGTGGTCTGCTCAGCCAACAGGCACGTGGAGGATACGAATACTTCGTTACCTTCACCAATGATTACTCGCGATATGGTTTTGTCTATTTGCTCAAACACAAATCCGAGACCTTTAACGTATTTAAGGTCTTTAGGGCTTTAGTGAAAAAGCAAACTAGCAAAGTGATCAAACCATTCGATTTGATCGAGGTGGTGAGTATATGTCTGGAGAGTTCGATGACTTTCTTAAAGAAGAAGGTATCGCTTCTCAGCTTACCGCACCTGACACACCACAACAAAACGGAGTATCAGAGAGAAGAAACCGAACTCTCAAGGAGATGGTTAGATCAATGATGAGTTACTCATCACTCCCTCTTTCCTTTCGGGGATATTCCCTCGAAACAGCCGCTTACATTTTGAACCAAGTTCCGTCCAAAACGGTTCCTGGTACTCCTTATGAATGATGGACTGGCCGTAAATTAAATCTTGGCCGCATCAAAATTTGGGGTTGCCCTGCACACGTGCTGAGGCAAAAGATTAGCAAGTTGGCTAGTAGGTCAGAATTGTGTCTGTTCGTTGGATATCCAAAGGAAACCAAAGGTTTTAATTTCTATAATCCCGAGGACGATAAGACTTTCGTTAGCACAAATGCTCGTTTCCTCGAGGAGGACTTTATGAAGGATGCAAAACCTAGAAGCAAAATTGTGCTTGAAGAAAAGTTGGGTGAGGAATCTTCTACCTCATCTATAAGAACTGTTCTTACCCCAACTGAAACATAACCTAACTCATCAGAATCTCGTCAAGTAGTACTTCGATGTAGTGGGAGGGCTACTCAAAAGCCTGACAGGTACATGTCTTATGGATGCTCTCTCGTAGCCGTTTCTGACATGGATGACCCTGTTTCCTATAGCCAAGCAATGGCTTGTTCTGAATCAAACCTTTGGCTTGACGCCATGAAAGTTGAAATGCACTCGATGTATGTCAACAAAGTCTGGAAACTTGTAGACCTTCCTGAAGGGATTAAACCCGTAGGGTGTTAGTGGATATACAAGAAGAAAATGGGTCCGGATGGGAACGTCGAGACGTTCAAAGCACGACTTGTGTGACGACCCGACTTTTCGGACTGTCTTACTTATCTTACTTTTTAAACTTTAGAAAATTCTTTAGAAAACTTGGAGGAATATTTTTTTTAAAAAAACACATCGAATCAAGACGAACTAAAATTTTAAAGATCTTAAAAAGAAACAAAAGCATTTAAGAAAAATATGAAGATTGCATATTGAACACTTCATGAGAAGTACTTAACCAAAAATGAAAATACGAATTTGAAACAAAGCTTAACAATAAACATACTAAACATAATCCTAACCTAAATCTCAACCAAAATATAAAACTCTTTGAAACTTCGAAGTAAATGAAAATAAAAACCTTTAAAAATTATTTCTTAAAAACTTGTAGCGGAAGACTTATTTCTTAAGAACGAAAACAAAACTTTAAACTTTATTTCTTAATAACTCGTAGCGGAAGACTTAATTCGTGAATGGAATCCATGACCCAACCCTCTCGCTATCGATGCCGCTAGTCCACCCTGCTCAGTTCCTTGCAAGTTGTTTACCTACAACACAGACGTATATTTTTTTTTCCGAAGTAATGAGCTTACGCTCAGGGAGAATAATATAAAGCTCAAAAAAATAAAAAGAGTAATGCAATGCATGAACATATTATTAGTATCTTAAAACTAATTGATGACTTGATCTTTCTTTTCTTGATTCTATCAACTTTTAGTTCGGGGTGCCCCTAGGGTAGTCGTACCAATTTCAGTGTACACTTTAGATACAAAGAGATGGGGGTTATAAAGTCCCACACTTCGCTCTATCTTTTAAACTTATTAGGGCCTCGGCCCGAGAAATTTCCCCATTAGAGCCTCGGCCCGGGAAACTTCTCCTTAATACCTCTCGAGGCGATACGACTCCCTTGCTTATTTTTATCTTTTCACTTTTAAGATAACATTCCGTACTGATATGACATGTACATAAAAAAAAAATTCAAACATATGCTCACACAATACATGACTAAAAAAAATATAAACCATGTACATTCTCAAAAACCTACTTTAACTTAACGCTTCATAGTTGACCAAACATAAATCCAACAACTACAATCAATCACACAATCGAAAAGAAAACATACTCCAACATATAAAGCTTTAAACAAACTATAAAATGAATTATAAAATAATCATATTAAATTTTGAACTAATCTGTGTTGTAGTGAGATTATTCTCACCTGGATATCGAAGGTTACGATCGTAGATCGTCGAAGGAAAAAGACGCTCAAAACGACTTGGAACCTAATTGGGATAAAAAGCTACCGGGGATCAGCTAAGGAAAGGATTCAAGACATAGTGTAGGTTCTGGAAATTTTCAGAAACGATATTCAACGTGAAATTACGAAAATACCCTTGGCTATTAGGGTTTCGGTGAAAAACTAAAACTCTGAGAAAACTTTTGTAAAAATTCAAGTACGTATAAAATATAATTTTGATAATTTTTTGTAAAGACACCACGGCCAAAAATATTTTTAACTATTTATTAAAATAAAAGAAGTGCTAAAATCTAACTTTAAAATTTTTGCCAAAAACTGTCTGCGCACCGTTTGTAAAATAATAAGAAAATATTCTGTATTTTATAAAAATATTTTTCAATAAAAGGTTTAGATAGAAGACATTTAAACCTAACATTTCCAAAAAGAGTCAACGCAAAACCAAATTTGTTGAATCCACCGTAAGCGTTTAAAGTCTGAAAATCGGGAATAAGTCTCAGGTCTGTGCACTGATTTGAAAATAATCAGAAAATTTTCTTTATTTCAGAAAGTATTTTTCGATTAAAGATTTAGATAGAAGAAACATAAACCTAACTTTTCCAAAAAGAATCAACGCTAAACCATTTTTTTGAAACCAATGCAAGCGTTTTAAGAAACCGTTTTCAAGGAATCCGAACCAGATAGAAAGAAAGCATACCTAATTAGGGTTACGAATTTCCAAACAAAGAGAGGGATGGGGGAGGGAGAGCAGAGAAGAAACATTAAAAGAAGAGGAGGGGGTGTTTAAATATGGCTTAATTAAACCCTAAAAACCCAAACCCTAAAAACCCAAACCATAATCCTATTTCTAAACTTAATATATTAATAATAATTTTTATATATATAACTATATATACGTGCACTACACTAATATATACATAGTATAATATTATATTATTTATATTATATTATATAACATAATTATATATTTACGTATAATAACTTAACACATTAATCTTATATATATATATATATATATATATAATATATAACTTATATACAATATATATATATATATATATATATATCCATAATATTTAATCTAAAGAGTATATTAAATAAAATAAAAAAATACCTAAAGCATACATAAAAGAAACACTTCAAAAACTACCACATAAATAAAATCATTCACTATTATTTTATTATAAAAAATACTAACGTCACTCGAACATCAAAATTTTAGCTTTTTAGTAGAGCTTAAAATTTGGGATTTCACAATCTCCCTTACTTATTAGAATTTTCGTCCCGAAAATTAACAAAGAACGGCGAAAAGAACTGTAAGAACTATTATTCGGACATAGCAAGTCCCTCTAGAAAGAGCTCGGGATATTGCGTTCTCTTGTCTTATTCTCATTATCAAGATAGCATCGAAAACTTTCATCTATAAGACGATGAAATCGATCCTTAGCTTTTGACCACTAATTATTATCGACACTGTTTTAAGCAGTATTAATAAAGATAAAACATCACCGAACGGTAATGCCACGTCCTTAAAACTGGTCTAGTTTTCTCTACACTATTGCCTAACATCGTAACTTTTCCAAAAAAAAAATGTGTGTTGCTCTTGAGTTAACCAATTCAAAGGCATCATAACGGACTAAGTAATCTGACCTGCTACTACATTCGAGTTGCTGGCTAGGGCATCGACATTAGTGTAGGCGTAGATGCGACCTTGAGGCGGCGGTGGTGTCTGAGTTGTTGGTGGTGCTTCTAATTGACCCTTGAAAATCTGCGGCCCTTCAATTTCAGATTGAATGAAGTTAAGTCGCCCATTCTGATTGTTCTGCTCAAAATTCTGCTTCGGACAATCTTTAAGGAAGTGTCCTGGCTGACCGCACTTGTAACACAGTATACTGCCCATCTTACATTCTCCTGGGTGTATCCTCCCACATGTGTTGCACTTCGGAAATGACCTATTTTCCATCTTGACTTTGTAATTTGCATTACCATTATTTTCAGGATGGTTCCTCTTCTTCCCGTTTTCATTATAGAGATATTGTGCCTTGTCGACTTGGTTGTTGAAGAGACGCTCGTCGAACTTCTTATCGTTGCATATTCCCCTACTTTGAGTCTTCTCTTCCTTCCGGGCCTTGATGTACCGGTCTCGCTCCTCCTTCACTTGAACCAAATGGTATTCAACACCCATTGCACGTTCGAGACAATCTGCAACAGTGGATGGTGGATGACTTCCACTGTCGATAGCTAGAGCCAGTTCCGGTCGGAACATTCCCATCATCCTTCGAACTCTTTCTGACTCGGTCGGAATCAGGTGAGGGCATAATCTTGCCAGCTGGTTGAACTTTCTCACAGCTTCAGTCACAGTCATTGTGCCTTGCTCTAGAAAACATGTATGCAAACCCTCATGGAAAACTATAAGAAATTGTCCTTTTCACATTAATCATTTAGCAAAAAGGGTAACTTTTAAATTAAGACCGTTTTAGCTAAATAATCAATTAAAATAAATGAATTTAAAATATAGCTAAGATTTTTCGTGAAATGATCAAAATATGCAAATACTATATTTTTAATAATTTTCTTGAATCTATAATTAAATTATTTGAAAGTATAAGTTGTTTATATAAATCGACAAAAATATTAATCGCACTGTCGAAGTTTTGGTTGACAATCTAATGTTGACTATTTTTTTCTTATGAAAATTTAAAATTTTGACCTTTTTTAATTAATTAATTTAAATGACTATGTTACACCACATTTACCCTAAATTAATAGTCAATTAATTGTTATTTTCGTAATTGATCATTTTTGGTTTGCAATACTACTAACTCACTCACTCTCTCTCTCTCTCTCTCTCTCTCTCTATATATATATATATATATATATATATATCATACAACAAAAGTCTTGCCAAGTGGATTATATATCTTGACATCTTACTCTCTGGCCGAAGTAGATGATATAAATAGTTGTTAATAACTTATAAGTTGTAGTCTATAATATATAAATAATGGTTTACATTATATAAATTGGGGTGATCATGTGCAGATACTTTTTAGTTTATAAACTAATAATAATAGTTTATTAGACACGTCTAGCTTATATAATATAAACGAGTTGCTCTATAAGCAACCAATTTATAAGCTATACCCATCAAGTTTACACAATATAAACCTGCTATTTTGTAAGGGTATATTATAAATTATTAATATTTTTTTAACTGATGATTGTTCTTTACGAAGATTTAAAATGTTGACTATTCCTTATAACATTAGTTATAAATGAGTTTACTATTTTACTAAAAGACCCAACTCTTATTCAACTGATTTATAGCGATTTATAACGATGAGTACGTAAACTAATTTAAGATGCAAATCTCAATTTTATAGCGTTTTTTGTCATAAATAATTAATAAGTTATATACTGTTGACAGATTCTTTCCAAAGCACTTACAATTTGTAACCTAATTAATTCAAACCCAAAACAAGTTGGTAATTAATCAAAAGGACTAACTATTCAAAGTCCAATCTTAAAGTGGTCATCGTTTAGTTTGAGAATATAGTACACAGCTATAATTTAATTAGCCACATTTGTCAATACGTTTCAATTAATAATCTTTGAGTTGATTAATTATTATAGTTTATAATATTTCCACTATTTTTCTCTTTGCAACTCGGTACATTTGCCTAACTTACGTAAATATTTTATGGAATCTTAAGTGTGCCACGTATGACAACCAAGTTTTCTAATAAAATAGTACTTCATCTTGAAAAACAATTCGCCAAGTTAACAATATTTAGGTTACAATTATAAAATTAGTGGGCTGAGAATACTTGAGATTTCATCTGAAAATTCAATTTGGAGATGATTTGCTCGTGAAATGACAATTATATGCTTGAAAGTTACAACTAAGGTCGTGAGGGCCCCATATTGATGTTCCACAAATAATTTGACACACAATATTTGGCAAACAAACAAAAAAGTCACGGGTATGGAATTTTCAAAATTCAAGAACTATTAAATAAAAACAAAATAGGAGCCAATCTTTGATTTTTTGTAAAATTTAGGAGTCACGGTGAAAATAATCGTACTATAAATTATAGTGCAAAACAGTTATTGTAAACTGTATTAGAACGTATGTGCGTCTTTATATCTATAACAAATAGATATTTGATTTTCAAATAAAAAATAGTGGCAATTAGATCAGTAACTTAATAGCTCACCTTGTTTTTTAAAAATAGTCAAAATTTCATTTTATTAAAAATAAAATAGCCCATTAGACCGAAATTAATTAAGTTTTGGTTAGAATTTAACTGAACAATTAATTTAATTAATTTTTGTTTGATGAACTATTTTCTTAATAAAATAAAATTTTAGTTAGAATCTTAAAAAAAAAATTAAGGAATTGATTAGTTGGTACAAATTTTTCTAAAAACTATTTAATTTACAAATAAATAATATTAAAAAAATATTATTTAGTTTCAGCTTCTAAGTCAAGTCATAAAAGTGTAAATGGATAATAGACAATCAACTATCAAATTCTCATAGTTTTGGAATAAACTAGCAATCTAAGCATAAATTGAGGAAATTTAACCTTTATTATATATATTATTTACAGGATACTTGGAGCAGTTATTATTATAGTTGGACTATACATGGTGTTGTGGGGAAAAAACAAGGACAATCCTCCCTCTCAATCGATTCAAACAGATTTTTCTTCTAAATTAGATAATGACTCATCAAATGGAATAAACCATACTTCGAATAATCAAGACCAAAAGTTGGTCCACGGTGAGGAACTCAAAGGAAAAACAGGAGAAGAATTTGTCTGAAGAAGGCGCAAAAAACTTTAAATCTAAGCGGACTATTGTTGACTGGTCAGAAAGAAAAACAAAACCAGTGTGTTCAACGTCAAGTAAACAATGTGTATTCTTCCACAACATGTCTATACAACGAAACAGTGGAGGAGGGTATGTTGATTCAAGTCTCAATTCAATATAATTACAATCGTCATTTTGTGGAACATGTGAGCGTTTATATCATCTTTTACGTTATGGAACACGAAACTTGGGGAAATTGAATTATAAGCTTCATCCACAATCCATCTTCATTTTTCATCTCTATTTTACATATTTACATCATGAAAAGTATATTTTATCTGCACTCTATCTCTATTTTACATATTCTTTACAAAATATTCTAAGTATATCATCTCCCACTATATTTTTTTATAATTGAGTTTATTTCATTATTGTTTTTATAAATTACAAATTTGACCAACACCATTAATTTTGTTCATATTAGTCCAAATACATAGATATTATTAATAATCTATCCGGAAATTTAAAAAAAATATGCATTAATTGCACAAATATGATAATATATTAATTGAAAATAGAGTACATAAATTAATATTACATCTCATAATAAAAAAAAAATATACCACAACATAATGATTTTTAGAATACACTAATTTACAAATATATACATAATACATATAAGTACTAAATTGTAGTTATAAATTAAATTTTGGACAAATAATATAATTTTTAAAAGTTTGACGCAAATATAGAGATAGAATAGTGCATCTCCATATTTGGAGATACACTGTTGAAATCAGCTCCATATTTGGATAATAGAGATGCAATTGAATATGCATTGTGGAGCAAACTCTAACTCTATCTCTAAAATAGAGACCCATTGCAGATGCTCTAAGATAAATATTAACAAATATCCATGCAGATTAATATTGATGACCATACTTTGCTTTAAAATTTTGGGTACATTAGATATATAGTCATATTTACAGTGATACATTGTTATATAATCAACGTTTCATAAATTTTAAGTAAATAGTCACATCCATGTATTTACACGCGCAAATTGATATAATTACTTTATCATTTTATTTCAATGAAAATGCAAATTAAGAATGACACATCATGCTTGTGACTATTTACTTAATATTTATGAAATATTAGCTATTTAGCAATAACAAAGTTTTAATTTGGCTAGTTATTTTTGTAAAATTTTTAATAATTTTAACTAAAAACGAAACAACTCCTTTAAGTGATTTGATAATTCTGAAATAATTTGTAATTATTATTGTCATTTTTTTTATTATTTGAAATATTGTAAACCTTTTAATGTTACTTTAAACTTTAAAGTATATCAAACGTGTGTTTGTTTACAATATTACGTAAAAGTGAAAAATGTGTTGAAAAAAGATAGGACTCGGTTAGTCAAACACTATGATGTGCAACGTATCATTGATCATTTTTGACTCGTTGCAAAATAAATACGGTTTCAGTTTTTTTATTTCGCTATTTTAATTATCATTTATTTATTTTTAATATTTTTTTAGAAAAAACTAATTGTTTCGCGATTTTGTTTTTTTTTATATAACTAAGTACAGAGACTTGCTATAAACATATTTGAGAGTTTTATTATTGATTGACTTCTCAATTACATTCCCATTTTTATATGATTATTAACAAACAAATCTGTTTACACGTTTGATACGATATTAATTTCAAAAAACATGATTTCGCACCAAACGTGTAAAATGATTTAATTAAGGGTTCATTAAGTATATAGCCAACTTAAACATTTGCTTTTGCAAAATAACGTCTCGTAAATCTTAGATAAATAATTACTGTATTTTATTTACGCTTATTTACAAGCGTATATTTACAAAAATACCCATAAATACTCAAAAAAATTGAACTTATTTATGGTTATTTTCGTAAAAATATACTTGTAAATAAAATGCAATGATTATTTACCTAAGATTTACGAAACGTTGGCTATTTTGCTATACTCAAATGTTTAAATTGGCTATTGTGCTAATTTTTTGTATAATTAAGGGGACAGCAAAACAAAATCTCTTTACACATTTCACCAGCAATGTTGTTGCCCCATCTGTAAATCCGTTCATGTTTGAGTAGTTTTCGCAGTTCCTCGTCTCGCAACCTGATGTCATGTCCGCCTCTATACCTCTAAAAGTTTGTCCTCATCGTCAGTCTCATGTATATCATCCTCTGTTTGGATACTTGATCATGTGCTTCCAACCATATGTCTCATCACTTTCCATCTTTTGTGTTATTATCTCATCATTCATCTTTTCTCATTATGACCGCAGACGGTACTCATATGCCATCGAAGGTGTTGGTTCTACTGTCATATCTCATATTTCGTTTCCTGATATCTACTATATCCCTAGTCTTGTTATGAATCTCGTGTCTGTCAGACAATCGTGTGATCCTAGTTTGTTAGTCACCTTTTTTTTTTCTTCTACTTGTTTTGTTTAGGATCTGCGATCTCATACAGTGATTGGGACAAGCCGTAAACAGGGGGACTTTATGTCTTGGATGAACTCAAAGTATCGGATGTGGCTGCGTTTAGTGTGGATTTATCTTCTTTTCGTTTGAGTCATTTGTCGTCTGACTTTTATGTGTGGCATTCTCGTTTGAGACAGGTTTCAGCGTCTCGTTTGCGTTTTTTTGGTTTCTACGCAAGCTTTAGGTCATTTGAACTACCATGATAATTTTTTATTGTAGTGGTTGTAAACTTGCAAAATTATCAACTTTACCATTTCAAAACAATGTTTCATCATCTCTTGCTTCATTTGTAATTATTATTTTCAGCCTTTTATTTACTTGGTTGTATTAGGGTTATACCCAGACTATTGTATTTCTTTTACGCATTTCATTATTTAGACTCTCTCCTTTCTCTGAATCTCTAAATCTTCGTAAATGAGATGATAGATATGTTAGTATTAATTAAAACCTCTGTTTTAACTAAGAAATTAAAAATTAACTGAGTTGATAAGATATAAAACCAATCAATCAAAAATAAACGAGCAGATTTGCAGCGAGACAAAAAAATGCAACTATTAATAAGTAGACATATAATAAGCAAGAAAATAGTAGGCACACGAGGTTTATAGTGGTTCGCGCAAATTTCTATGAGTAGGGACAACATGAAAAAACCAAACGCTCTGCCCTCTCTATCGGATAGAAGGGCAGAGGGTCGACGATTCAGTAATCATGCATCTCAAACATGAGCTACACCAAAAATTGCTCAATGCAACCTAGATAAAACAACCTCAAGTAATCTCGAATTAACACTCTCAATTACCAATCTAGTGTCGATCTTAAGTTCTTGAGCTTTGGCCACATGGCTTTTGCTTGATCCACGGGTGGACTTGAGGAGATAATTCTTCAGTTAGAGGTTGAAAGACGATTTATTAGGTGTTAGCTTGGATGATTACATATCCTTTTAATGTTGTTCCTTTGGTTTATGTAAAATTAAAAAAAAATATCACTCCAATTTTAGGATGCGGTCACGCATTAGGTGTGATACGTTTCGGTGCGACTTATCCCACTCAAAGTCGCACCTATTTTGCTTCCAAAAACTTCAAAAATGGCGACTTGTCGCACCCAAAATCGCACTTATTGTGTGTTCCGGCAAGGAGGGGACGGTGAGCTCCGGCGCGGATGAGGGGCGAGGAGCAAAGGGATGAGAGAGAGAGAGAGGCTGAGGTCGACGAGGGCAAGGGCTGAGGTCCGGCGACGAGGAGGGCGCGCGTGGTGGCCGGGGCTGAGGTCGTCGCCGAGAAATTGAATGAGAGTGAGATAGACAGTGAAAGAGAGTGAGATAGACATAGAAAGAGAGAAAGAGAGCTTACAATGAACCAACGAGGAAGAGGGGCAGCGAGGGAGGAGGTCGGCTCGTGTGAAATCCCAAATTTTTTAGTTTAATTAAAAGGCTAAACTATTTGTGTTCGAGTGACGTTAGTATTTTTTTTTTGTTAGTAAAATAGTAGTGAATGATTTGTTTATGTGATATGTATGTTTTAGGATATTTTATTTTTATTTTTTTAATATACTCTTTATATTATCAAAATATGAATATAATATATATAAGTTATATATTATAAATAAGTTATGTATGTATATATACATACTTTTATATATATTATAACAAATTAAAGTTAATGTATATATATAAAAAGTATATATATATATACATATTACTTTATTTTATATAACATAATATATATATATATAAGTCTTATATGTAAGTTATATATATATATATATATATATATATAAAGCGTGTAGGTATATATACTTATATATATGCTCCACGTAGCAGTATTAAAGTTATAATAATAATAATAATAATAATAATAATAATAATAATAATAATAATAATAATAATAATAATAATAATAATAATAATAATAATAATAGAAGTATGATTAGGGTTTGAGCTTTTAGGATTTGGGCTTTTAGGTTTTAATTAAATCATATATAAGCATCTCATCCTTTTCTTTTAAAGTTTTTTCTCTCCTCTCTCTCCCCTATTCATCTCTTTGTTTGGAAATTCGTAACTCTAATTAGGTATGTTTTCTTTTCTATCTAGTTCAGATTCCTTGAAAACGGTTTCTTAAAACGCTTGCGCTGGTTTCAAAAAGTATGTTTTTGCGTTGATTCTTTTTGGAGACGTTAGTTTTAAGTGTCTTCTATCTAAATCTTTAATCGAAAAATATATTTATGAAATACATAATATCTTCCGATTATTTTCAAAACAGTGCACAAACCTGAGACCTATTTCTAATTTTCGGATTTTAAATGCTTACTGTGGATTCAAAAAATTTGGTTTTGCGTTGATTCTTTTTGGAAAAGTTAGGTTTAAATGTGCTCTATCTAAAACTTTAATCGAAAAATATTTTTATGAAATACAAAATATTTTCTGATTATTTTAAAAACAGTGCGCAGACCGTTTTCGGCAAAAATTTTAAAGTTAGATTTTAGCACTTCTTTTATTTTTAATAAATAGTTAAAGACTTATTTTGGCCCCGTGGTGCCTTTACAAAAAGTGATCAAAATTATGATGTATACGTATTGAAATATTTACAGAAGTTTTCTCAGAGTTTTAGTTTTTCACCGAAACCCTAATAACCAATGGTATTTTCGTAATTTCACGTTGAATGTCGTTTCTGAAAACTTCCAGAAGCTAAAGTATGTCTTGAATCCTTTTCTAAGCTGATCCTCGAAAATCTGTTCCATCGATTAGGTTCCGAGCCGTCTAGTTTTCCCGAGCCGTCCACGATCAACGATCGTACTTTCCGAAACGAAGGTGAGAATAATCTCACTGCAACACAGATTAGTTCAAAAATATATTAAGTATTATATGATCTGAATGAGTTTGTAATATTTTTTGAAATTGTTATTATTCGATTGTTTGACATATGTGTGTTATGGTATGATACGATATGATAAATTATGAATGATATGTTATGATATGCTGAGTTTATGATATGATATGGTATGGTATGTTATGTGATGATATGATATAGTATGGTATGTTATGTGATGATATGTTATAAATTAGAATATGTATATCATGTTCTTTTCTAGTCATGTTATCATGTATATTTATGTCACACGTCATTCGTGCATGTAACGAAAATAAAAAGTGAAAAGATAAAGATAAGCAATGGAGTCGTACCGCCTCGAGCTACGGAGGTCTTAAGGAGAATTTCTCGAGCCGACTTACGGGCCAAAATGGGGAAATTTCTCGGGCCGATGCCCTAATAAGTTTATAAGATAGAGCAAAGTGTGGGACCTTGCAACCCCTTATCTTCGTCTCTAAAGTGTGCACTGAAATATGTACGACTACTCTAGGGGCACCCCGAATTAAAAGTTGATAGAATCAAGAAAAGAAAGATCAAGTCACCGTTTAGCTTTAAAATACTAATAACCGGTTCATGCATTGCATTACTCTTTTTATTTTGTGAGCTTTATATTATTCTCGCTGAGCGTAAGCTCATCTCTTCGAAAAAAAATATACGTCTGTGTTGTAGGTAAACATCTTACAAGGAACTGAGCAGGGCGGACTAGCGGCGTCGATAGCGAGAGAGTTGGGTCATGGTTTCCATTCACGAATTAAGTCTTCCGCTACAAGTTATTAAGAAATAAAGTTTAAAGTTTTATTTTCGTTATTAAGAAATAAGTCTTCCGCTACAAGTCTTT
The DNA here is from genome assembly GCF_054948205.1 of Urtica dioica subsp. dioica. Taxonomy (NCBI): domain Eukaryota; kingdom Viridiplantae; phylum Streptophyta; class Magnoliopsida; order Rosales; family Urticaceae; genus Urtica; species Urtica dioica. The sequence continues at coordinate 13,039,654 of NC_142767.1, read as the reverse complement.
AAGAAATAATTTTTTAAGGTTTTTATTTTCATTTACTTCGAAGTTTCAAAGAGTTTTATATTTTGGTTGAGATCTAGATTATGGATTATGTTTTAGTATATTTGCTGTTATGTTTTGTTTTAAATTCGTATTTTCAATTTTGGTTAAATACTTCTCATGAAGTGTTCAATATGCAATCTTCATATTTGTATCAAATGCTTTTGTTTCTTTTTATGATCTTCAAAATTTTAGTTCGCCTTGATTCGATGTGTTTTAAAAAAAATTTCCTCCAAGTTTTCTAAAGAATTTTCTAAAGTTTAAAAAGTAAGATAAGTAAGACGGTCCGAAAAGTCGGGTCGTCACAGCTCACGGCAGTAGGCTCGCGGCGAGAGAGAGGTGACGTTGGAGGGCGGCGAGGAAGACGTGACGTCGGGCGTTGGGGCTGGTCGGAGGCGCTGGTGACGATGGTGGCTCCGTCGAGATAGTTGGGCTGGCGAGCAAATCAGGGGAATGAGAGAAACTAGAAAATGAGAGGATTTTCGGAAAAGTGAAGAAGAAGAAGAAGAAGAAGAAGGTCGATGGTTTTAATGTTATCCTAATACTATCCGGTACGACATGTCGCACCTGTTGCTCATATCGGGTGCGACAAATCGCACCGGATAGTATTAGGTGCGACAAATCACACCCGATACTACTTAAACTTATATTTTTTTGTTGTTTTTGGAATGATATCTGGTGCAACATGTCGCACTTTATTGCTAGTATTGGGTGCGACAAGTCGTACCTATATGGGTATTGGGTGCGATATGTCGCACCCGATAGTAAAAAAAAAAATTAATTTTAAGACGGTGGAAATAAAAGGGAAGATTTTGAACGCGCTTAAAATTTTTGAAACCTTTAGGCGCGACTTGTCGCACCGGGTCGTATTGGGTGCGACAAGTCATACCGGATACCACTAAAAATTAGCAAGATTTTTAGTTTTCTGGAAGAGTATTTGGTGCGATAAGTCTCACCCAATGCCCGTTTATGTGCGACATGTCGCACCTAAATACCATTCCCACCTAGAAAATGAAATTTGTAGTAGTGCGAGTAGGTCAATTTATGGATAAGATCTCGATGATTTTTTTCCGACAGAATTTACTATTGGACAAGCCAATTTATGTTGTGTATTGTGGAATTCATTTTCTTTGTGTTATGATCGAAAATTATCATAACACCAAACAATCATAAAAATACTCATTCGCACACGACTCCAACAGAAAAATATTGGATACTCATTCGCGCTACACACCTACGTAGCATAATTATTCTTTATTCTTCATTATTTCTCTTTTATATTGAATTCCCTTGTAACTTATATTTCTTGTATTGAGATTCGTCTAATATAAGAACAATCCGGTATTTGTATTCATTATTATACTGAGTTTGTTCGGCATATTCGTGTAATCGCCGATACAATTATTGTATTTATTTTCTGACATCAACATTTTATAATTTTACTCATTAGCACTATAAGTGAAATTTCTCCTTAGCAAAATAAAATATTGATGTGAAACTTTCTGGCAATAAAGTATTTCACATAATATTATTTATGGTTAATTATCTTATTTCTAGTAATTAACTAATAAATTCTTAATTTTAAATTAAATTAAATTGGTATTGTGAATTAAATGGTAGTCCAATTTAATCTGCTACTTATTGAGTCAATAGTTATGGAAGTACTATATGACAGATAATGAAATTAAGTGTTGCTGATTTTGACTTGATTTGGATACTTTTGGTCTTGGACTAGAGTTTCCTATTTTGATTTTGAATTAGTATTTGGACAGATTAGTAAGGAAATTACGAGGATGAGCGGCCGCATATTAGATCCAAAAGGTCTCTTCGTGATAATATGTATGTGTGCTAGAAAAGAAATAAGGTAATGCAAGACTGAATAGTACTGTTGTAATCTTCTAGTACAACAGAGTGAAACGGCCGCCATTAAGGGAAGATATTCGTAATTCTTAGTCGTGTTGAAAAAAAAAACAGACATTATTAGATTAAGTTGTTAGCAATATTAATAACGAAAAATAAAAGACAATTTGCATAGAAGGAAAATTAAACGGAAATAAAAATTACAAATAAAACTGGCTAAACCTTAGAATTGGAAAAACGAATCGGAGAAGATGAAAGAAACAGTCGAGGTCCGTTGGACGGTTTCCTTGAAGCTTTTTATCGCCTTCCCACGGATGCTGGAATACGTGAGCGAAAGCCTCCCAGGATACAACGACTATAGAGACAAGCTTAGTACCAATAGGCTTAACTCTCAGCGAACTAGGACATGTGCGAATCTACCACCAAGACAAAATAAAAGAAAAATTTTCTGGAGAAGAGAGAGTTCGGAACAGTGGGAGAGATGGATTTTCTGTGTGTACTCTGAATGAGAGCTGAAGCCTCCTTGTATAGGCCAAGGCTCAGCAAAGGTTACGGTTTTGAAACATCAAAAACCGCCCAGCCTTAAAGACATTTAACGCTCATAATGAGTCTGTTACAATCGTCCATTAACGCACTGTTACAGACGCTCAAAACCGTTCAACGTTTTCAGCCTTTATGGCATTAACCCCCACGAGTAAAGGTTTAATTCCCAACATAACAAAAGAGTTATTCATGGAATTAAAACATTTTTGGAAGTGAACTTTGCAATAAAAAGAAAGGCCGAGACAATTCCCGAAACCCGAGCCCGAGCCCGGGCCCAACGGCAGCACGTGTGTATGTGTGTGCGTGAGGGGTTAAGGGTTAACCCACATACACTCTCCTCTCTTGCACTTGAGTATCCACTAGTTAAAGAGGATAGTATTTAAACACTACCACAACACACATCCCAACCAATGTGGGACTCTTGGTATTCCACTTCTACAACACAACATAAATGTGTTTCTTTAGCCTAATTTGAGCATCAATTTTTCATTCATCCTAGGTCCGATTTTGGCAAACAAATATTCAATTTTATACCCCTTATTACGAGGAATCCGTATCACTTGGAATTATTCAATTCCGATGAGTGGATCACACTCAAATTGTTGCTACAAATCAATCATACACATGTAAATAATTACTCTTTATTTACTTAATTTCCAACATAAGTTTTATTATTTTACTACGGCTTCTGAATCCTATGACCAGTAACCCTGATTGCGTAGTTCCAAATCCAATCGTCTAGTAAATAAAGTTTCTTAATATGTATATTCTAAGTACATTTTTTTCACTATATTCATTAAAAAAAATAGTTTTAACTCTTTACTATTTTTATATTTTATAAATTTTTATAACATTTTATTTTATAAAAAATAAACAATATGTATAAAATTGTACCACCGAGTAAAAGTATAAAAATGGAAAAAATATATAATATAGACATTAATGTTAAAGTTGTTAATAACTTCATGACGGAAAATGATAAATACATCAATGAATAACGTAATTCAAATTTGGATCACCACTTATTAGAGCAATGCATTTCCAGTTAGTTATAAGTGATAGACTCACAACCATTAGATCAAAGTTAGTTGTAAGATCAATGGCTGTGAGCTAATCACTGAGTATGTATTTATACAAACAGTCAATGCAATAGAGAAATCAGTTGAAGATTCTCTCATTCATTCACGTCTCACTTTCTCTCTCTATAACTGTCTCTCGATCTCTCTCTCTCTCTCTCTCTCATGGTATCAGAGCTCGTTCTTTAGATCTAAAAATCTTCAACTCATCAATGGCGAATCTAGACAACTCATCTTCTCCGATCTCGATCAGCTCAGCTCAGTCACAGCTCTATCAAAACTTCTCGCCTCACCTGAATCCCCTAAGTCTCCGCTTAGATCGAAACAACTTCATTTTTTGGAGTTCTCAAGTCCTAGCCACTACGCGCGCTCACAGCCTTGAAGGTTTCTTGCTTGGTACTATTCCTGCTCCTTCAATGTTTGTTGAATCGACCAGTCGCGATGGCGTTACCAGTCAAACTCCAAATACAGAGTATGTTATGTGGATTCGACACGATCAGTTTCTGCTCAGTTGGCTCTTCTCATCGATCTCTGATTCCATGCTTGGACATGTGAATCGCGGTGCGAGCTCAGCCGAGGCCTGGAAAATTCTAGGTCAGATCTTCACAATAACGTCTAAGGCAAGGGTTCTCCAGCTCCGATTCTCCTTGCAGACGATGAAGAAAGGAAACTTAAGTGTGGATGAATTCATTCTGACGATGAAGAACATCGCTGAAAGTCTCAGCTTTGCTGGATCTGAAATTTCTGATGAAGATCTCATTCTCTATGTTCTTGGAGGACTTGGATCTGAATTCGAGTCCGTGGTGGTCAACCTCACAAGCAGATCTGAACCGCTATCACTCCAAGAGGTGCAATTCGCACTGCAGTCTCAAGAAATGCGCATAGAAGCACAAAACTCAGTCAACAATGACAGTGTGGCTCCCATGGCAAATGTGGCAACACGTGGTGGACGCAACAACGGTGGTCGTCGAACTCTAAGAGGCCGTGGACGTGGCGGTCGATCTGGTGGAAGAATTGGTGGCAATCGTCCGATATGTCAGCTGTGTGGTCGTCCAGGTCATGTTGCTATGAAGTGCTACCATAGGTTTGATGTTACCTATCATGGAAACAATCAAAACCAGAGCAACTCATCCACAAGTCCAACTCAGACTCAAGGACGTCCTCAAAACTCAGCTCATGCGTACACAGCAAGCAATGAAGAACACCAAGATAGTCAAGAATGGTACCTGCATAGTGGAGCCACCAATCATGTCACGTCTGACCTCAGCAACTTGTCCATTCAGTCCGACTACAAAGGCAAAGACAAGTTAACTGTTGGTAATGGTTCATCTCTCCCTATTCTACATATTGGTAATTCAACATTAAATAGTAACCATGGAAATCTCTTGCTCAAACACATCCTTCATGTGCCATCCATAACCAAAAATCTAGTCAGTATTTCACAATTCACAAAAGATAACAATGTCCTAATTGAATTCTTTCATGATAAATGTCTAATAAAGGACATGGCTACTCGGAGGGTGTTGCTGGTGGCAGCTCTTAAGGAAGGATTGTATCAGCTCGACCTCTCCAAGCTGGCTTCTCATTTCAAATCAAAATTCAAAGCTCTTGTGACTTCATTGAATGGAAATTTGTTTTCTGTTGACAAAACCACTCAAAATGTATCACATCATACTCCAAACCATTTATCTGTCTGTAAAACCTTTAAGCCATTTCCTAGACATTTGTTGGCCTCAGAAAAATACAAGTCTTTTGCCTGCAACACTACTGCTAATAACTCTCGTACTTGTGATGTAAACATTTGGCATAAGCGTCTTGGACACCCATCCAAAGATGTACTTGACTGTGTTTTGAAATCAATAAAAGTGCCTTTATCTGTCAAAAATCTGCATTTATGTTCATCATGTGCTAAAGGAAAAATGCATGCTTTTAACTTCCCAAAAACACAAACTCACTAATCTGCATCCTTTGACATTGTGCATACTGACTTGTGGGGTCCAGCCCCTGAAATATCCCTAGATGGCTATAGGTACTACATACACTTTGTAGATGACTTCACACGTTTCACCTGGATATACCCTCTCAAATCCAAATCTGAAACCACCTCAGCTTTCCTCAAATTCAATACCTATGTAGAAAGACAGTTTTCCACAAAAATAAAATGTATCCAATCTGACTGGGGAGGGGAATACAGACCTCTACAAACCATCCTAGAAAGCCTTGGCATAATCTTTAGACACCCATGTCCTCACACACACCAACAACATGGCAGGGCAGAGAGAAAGCATCAACATATAACTGAGCTTGGGTTAACCTTCTTAGCTCAGTCAAACCTACCTTGCACCTACTGGTGGGATGCCTTTGTCTCAGCCATTTTCACAATCAACAGACTTCCATCAGCTACCTTAGAAAACAAGTCACCCCACCAAATGTTGTTCAACCAAATCCCTGACTACAAATTCTTCAAAGTCTTTGGCTGTCTGTGCTTTACCCACCCGAGACCATACAATTCACAAAAATTCAGCTTTAAGTCCGAGGAGTGTGTTTTCCTAGGCTACAGTCCATCTCACAAAGGGTATAGGTGTCTGTCCAAAACAGGTAGAGTTTTCATTGCCAGGTCTTTTCTGTTTGATGAAACCAAATTTCCATACACAGCTCTCTTCAAATCACCAGATAGGACAATACCTCATGTCACAAACACCTTACCCCTGTTATGCCCTGTCCCTCTCAATACTCACAATTCACAAAATCAATCCTGTCCCACACCAAACAGAACACCAGAGGAATCTCATCACTCTTCACACCACAGTCCAACCATAAGTCCTACTCTCAATATCCCAATCATGGACCCTCAAGTCAGTGCACAAAACTCCTCTACACCACAGACTCACCAAAATGAACCACTGTCTGATCCAAACTCACAAATTGTTCCATATGTGCCTCCTCACCTTTATCCTCTTAACTCATATTCCATGGTTACTAGGGCTAAAGCTGGAGTCACAAAGCCTAAGCTGTTTAATGTTGAATCATTACCATTATGTTTAGATGAGCCACTGACAGTTGATGCAGCTCTAGCACAACCAGAATGGAAGCAAGCAATGAAGACTGAAATAGATGCCTTGATCAAGAATGGCACCTGGTCTCTTGTACCATTTGAAGATGACATGTCCATTGTTCAAAACAAGTGGGTGTTTCGTACAAAACTAAAGGCAGATGGCTCACTGGACAAATACAAAGCCAGACTAGTGGCTAAAGGGTTTCAACAAACAGCTGGAGTTGACTATTTTGAAACCTTCAGTCCACTAGTCAAACCATCCACAATCAAGGTTATCTTCACTATTGCTGTCACTTACAAGAGGGACATCCAGCAAATTGATATCAACAATGCTTTCTTGAATGGCATTCTCAAGGAAACAGTTCACATGGCTTAACCAGAGGGTCTTACAGATTAGTCAAAGCCTACTCATGTCTGCAGACTTCACAAAGCTCTGTATGGGCTTAAACAGGCTCCAAGAGCTTGGTATGAGGAATTGAGCAAAGCATTACTGGCTTGGGGATTCATCAACTCTACATCAGATTCATCCTTATTCATCTACAAACACAACAACAAGTGCCTTTTTCTTCTTGTGTATGTAGATGATATCCTAATCACAGGAAATGATGACTTACTCATCTCCAAGGCTATCTCTGACCTGAACAAAGCCTTTGCTCTCAAAAGCTTAGGGTCCATCAGCTACTTCCTTGGGTTTGAAGCTACACGCAATGAGGCAGGTCTAAAACTCACTCAACAAAAATTCCTCAGGGAGCTGCTTCACAAGACCAACATGAGCAATGCCAAAGCAGCTTCAACACCAATGTGTCCAAGCTCCAAGCTTTACAAGGAAGACAGTGAACAGTTTGATCATCCTACACTGTACAGGAGCACAATAGGGTCGCTGCAATATCTCACAATGTCAAGACCTGACATAGCCTTTGCAGTAAATAGGCTAAGTCAATTTTTGCAACACCCCACAGTCAATCATTGGGGGGCTTGCAAAAGGATCTTGAGATACTTAGCAGGCACGCAAAGTCAGGGCCTTCATTTTTCAGCAGCAAATCAGATGTCACTAACAGCATACTCAGATGCTGACTATGCTGGAAACCTGGATGACAGACGCTCCACTACAGGCCTATGTGTCTATCTAGGCAACACCCTAATTGTTTGGTCCTCGAAGAAGCAGAGTGTAGTAGCCAGGAGCTCCACTGAAGCTGAATACAAGGCTTTATCGTTAGCCACCACAGAGATTCTCTGGCTCAAAGCTCTCTTTGTTGAACTCGACATCAAACTAGATCCTCATCCCTCTGTTATCTAGTGTGACAACATTGGTGCCACAGCGTTAGCCTACAATCCAGTATTTCACGCGAGGACTAAACACATTGAAGTGGACGTACACTTCATCAGGGAAAAGGTTGCAGCCAAGGAAGTGGAAGTCAGACATATCCCAAGTGAAGATCAGATTGCAGATGTGTTCACTAAAGCTCTACATATACCACAATTTGTTTACTTGTGTAACAAGCTAAGTCTGGCTCACCCGGCTTAGTTTGAGAGGGTGTATTAGAGCAGTGCATTTTCAGTTAGTTATAAGTGACAGACTCACAACCATTAGATCAAAGTTAGTTGTAAGATCAATGGCTGTGAGCTAATCACTGAGTATGTATTTATACAAACAGTCAATGCAATAGAGAAATCAGTTGAAGATTCTCTCATTCATTCACGTCTCACTTTCTCTCTCTATAACTGTCTCTCGATCTCTCTCTCTCACCACTATTCATTTATCATCTAAATATGAAAAATGTGTATCAAAATAGAGATGCAGCGGAGCACCATCTCTATGTGCATCTCCAAAACAGTGATACATTGTCCATAGTTATTTGAGTTATATTTTCTTAATTATTATATAATTAAATAAGAATTTTGATATAGATGATCTAGATAGGCTATATATCTAACTCTTCCTAACATTAAAAATGGCCGAGTACCATTTATCATCAAATTATTTTGAGAAATATATATTCAATCTTTAAACTATTGATATTTTTAGGGTGTGCGGAGGAGAACGGTGCAAACCAATTAATAACGCGATTTTTTTTAATAATGACATTAATTTCCTATGCTTTGATACTCATATCTTATTTTTATACTTATTTTATATATTTTCCACCATAAGGTCCGCCATTTACATATATTTTTACACTAGAAATGGCACTAATTTAGATACCAATTTAAAATGATACATAGATACCTCTAGAAAATATACGGCAACCGTATCCAAATCCCACAATTATTACATATCTTAAAGAGAACATGTCGTTATATCTCCGTGTTTTTATCAAATATTGTGTTTTTATATAGTCGAGTATAAGTTTTCATGTTCTTATTGTTTAATGCTTAATAAATCCAGTGTAGTTCTTGTGAATAAATCCGAATTTTTTATTTCCTTCCACGACTATTCACGGAACCGGAAAATCCGCTCTGATGGTTAACATAACTGGAATTTCTAGTACCTTCCATTATTATTTATCCATTTTTTTTTATTTTGGATAATAGTATATATATATATATATATATATATATATATATATATTAGTTTTTTTTATTCCGTGAATAGTGGCGGAAATGACTGGAAGGAAGCTTCCAATTACGATAAACCGGAATTCTAGTCCATAATGATCTTAAGCCTTCCTTCTGTTAACTAATGACCAAAATTTTCTGTAATTAGAAATGGAACTTCCACTTCCAACTGATGCCTAGGATTATCCTTGGGAATAGGGGACTTAGAGTTGGAGTTCACTAATGATAAAACTCTAAATAGAGTTGGACTTCGTCAATGGTAAAACTCTAAAACTTTATAATTGGTATATTTTTTACACCAAATGAATAGTGTTGCAACAAATTTGGTGTAACAATATTACTTCAGTGTAATTTATTGTAAAAATTACATTAAATGTTTAAGCATTAATTTATTTTTATTACTTCATAATCCATACTTAAAATATATATTTAGTTAATCCAAGTTTAATTAATATGTTTCTAATTGTTTGAAACTTTATTTATACTCCGACTTATTTTCTTTAATACAAACTTAAATAATTTAGTATGCTTTATTGTTTTCATAGTAGTTATTTTTATTTGATTAATTCAATTAATAATAAGTAATTTTCATATTTATGTATTTTTTTTGCTTTTTAATGGGGTATTGTTGCGCGTTGTAGCGATCTGGCCAAATTAAAAAAAATAAGATTTGCAATCTATCCTTAGTTTGATTAATTTATGATAATTAGCGATAGCATGTTAGTCTTTTAGTCATATACCATTAATTGTCTATTTTATTTTAAGAAATTAAAAAATAAAAAAGCAAAGTAATTTGAGTCCCAAAAATTAAATAACTGCCTCCTTAATAATGCAATTAATTATTACTCAAATTTTAAAAAAAAATCGTGACTCTCCATTAACAAAAAAATCGAGAAGAAAAAAAAAATTGGTTGAAGAAGATGAAGACGTGAAGACGAATATTAACAACTATTAACGACTATTAACTGCGCAATTTTGAATAGAAACCTATTAACATTTATTAACGATTATTACCTACGCAATTTTAAAAGCAAACTCAAATACCCAGAAATCCATAACTCTATGAACAATTATTACCGATTATTAACTAAACACGATTTAGAAGAAAAAAAATTTGGACTTGTTATTGATGACCTTTGCGCCTATCTTCGAACTCTAACCCCATCCCTGATATTCGATTGTGAGTCCTACAACTAGCAACTAACGAAAAAAAAACAAAGAAATCAAAAGCCTTAAATTTGAAACCCTAAATCGGACACGATAGAGAAAATTTAGAGGTTTCCAACCTCGTGACGATATGAAACTCCGGCCACATCTTCAACGGAATCACAACATCTAAACCTTGCAGAGAACACAAAACTTGAAGTTGAACACAAAAAATTTAGACGAGATTGAAGAAGATGAACGAGGATTTAAGAAAAACAAAGAAGAAGAAGAAGAAGAAGAAGAAGAAGAAGAAGAAGAAGAAGAAGAAGAAGAAGAAGAAGAACGAAGGGGAGAGGCGAAAATCTTACCTCCACGCGTTATTCCGGTGACTTGAAGAACCACTCCGACAAAAACCTACCCTCGCGTGTCTCTCTTTCCCTTGCACATCTCTCTCTCTCTCTCTCTCTCTCTCTCTCTCTCTCTGCGATTTTCTCTATTATTTTTTTCCTTTTGTTTCACGCTTTGAGGGGGGTAGAGCAAATAACGTGAAAAGAGAGAGAGAGAGAGAGAGAGAGAGAGAGAGAGAGAGAGAGACGAAATAGAAAAATAGATCCTATTAATTAAGGGGATTTTATATAATTATTTAGGTATTTTTTTAATTTCGTAAATATTTTTTAATCCTAAATTAATAAGGGTAATACGGTTATAAAAACACCTGCCACGTCCACCTGATGGTTATACTTTTAAAGAAAACTAAATCATTGTTTTGGATAAAATCAACATGTTTCAAGTGGCTTACTTCATAACAATTCTCTTATTTATTCTGTTAAAAAAATGCAAAGTATTGATTTTAACTTTTTTTTTATAATAGTTATATTTTTATTTTTTATATAATTTTTATTAATTTGTAGTATATGCTACCCATAATTAATAGATAATAACAGATAACTGTATTATTATATATATATAATTAGGCATATAATTAATAATGAATGAATTTAAGAAACTTAATCTAGAAGAATATTCTTAAAATATTATTTTAAGTGCAAAATTTGATGTAGTATAATTGGAGCAAAATAAAATTCGGTGAAATATTACACCATATAATGTAAAAATCACACTAAAATAGTATTAAGAAATCACGTAATCTTGGTCAATAATACCACTTAAACCGCTTATATATCATGTAATCTAAACCAATAATGTCACTTCTCAATATACTCCCTCCTCCCACCCCCAAATATCAGTTTTTAAAAAATAGCCCGCCTCTAAAAAAAATTAAATCAACAAGCCGCCTGGTACTCTTATGAAGGCTCCTTCTCAGTATTACCTATGAATTGTACAAAGTATAGAACAACTATATATAATAGGTAAAGAAAAATAGCACAGTGTAACATTCTTCTATTCTTTAATTTAAACAAAAAGTTATTTTTAGAGATTTGTAAGTAATTAGACCACTTTAAACATGTGATTTTAGATCTAGCTTATGTTCGACAATTTTTAGGGATATAGCCAAATGGCTTATGTGGCAATAATTAAGATCTGATTTGCCCTTATTTATTAAAAAATTCGTCACTTTCTCTCTCTTATTTTTTTTTCAAATATTTTTTTTCGCATCAAAACTTCAAAAATTCGTATCTTTCTCTTACGAACTTGAAATTGAGTGATTTCAGATCCTACAAATTCGTGGCGTCGAGATCTTCAAAAATAGACCCATTGTGTTTGATGAAAAATTATGTTTAATGCATCATAGTTACGTTTTCATTTATTTTTTTGATAATTTCAAAAATTTCCAGTTATTTTCATATTTAAGTAGTAACGTGATTTTTCTACATCTATGGCTTTAAAAATGATTTTTCATCAAACACAATAGATCTATTTTTGAAGATCTCGGCGTCACGAATCCGTAGGATTTTGAATCACTCAATTTCGAGTTCATATGAGATAGATATGGTTTTTTGAAGTTTTTATGTAAAAAAAGTGTAAGAAAAAAGTAGGAGAGAGAAAGTGACGAATTTGTTAATAAATAAGGGTAAATCAGACCTTAATTATTGTCACATAAGTCTGTTGGCTATTTTCCTAAAAATTGTGAAACATATGCTAAAAACAAATTTCATAGTTTCATTTTGGTTATTTCGCTACACTGCCCATATTTTTATTGCATTTTAAAAGTTTTTCAACTCTACAAAACGTAATAAGCAGAAACTAAATTCTCTACTTTGTTGCTGCACACAAATAGAAAACAAGCTTAAACACATTGATCACAAAAAAGTTCATATAATTAATAAACTTTCGCCAACTAACATTATTAATAACTTGCTATATAATTCAATAATCTGTTTCAAAATACTAGCAGGCAATCACTAAGCTGTTGATGATTATATGGCAGTGCGATTTTTTTTTTCTAATATAATTTACTTCACAGTCCATTGTTGAAGAAATATGGAAATAACTTCTCTTTTGGGCAGTGTTCCATACGTTTACATAATATGAATTCTAGAATTAAACCAATGCCCCAACAAAATTGACTGGTATTTATATGAGCTTGACCCAAAAAAAAAAAAAATCAAATAAATTAAATACATCAGCCTATATATAAGTGGCACAGCTAGTATTGGATATCATAATAGTTTCAGAGCAAATTCTTTTTGAAAACTGTATAAGGAAAATGGAGATAGAGAAAATGGTGGGTGGTCTAAGCAACAAGTTTCAGCAAGTGAAGATTCTCCTAGCTGTGATCTTCGTTCAGAGCAGTTATGCCGGACTGTCTATCATCACAATGTTTGCTCTGAAAGATGGAATGAGTCACTATGTGTTCGTTGCGTATCGGATGGCCATTGCTACAGCGATCATCGCTCCGTTCGCCATTATTTTGGACAGGTTTTCTTTCTTCTTAATTTCATTTTCATTGACTCTTCAAAAAAAATGTACATTTTTATGTTTTATCACTATTTTTTTTTTCTTTTTTTTTTTTGTGGGCAGGAAAACAAGGCCTAAGATGACCTTTTCAACTTTATTAAAAATAAGTTTACTCAGCTTATTTGAGTAAGGATTCCCTTTTAAATAAAAATATTGAGTTTATGTATGTATTTTTTTTTTTAATTTTTATTCAACTAACAAAATAATTAAGCTCGAATTTCTGGGTTTTTTTTTTTTTTTGCAGCCCGGTTCTAGATCAGAATTTATACTACGTCGGAATGAAGTACACGACGGCGACTTTCACATCTGCTATGTGCAATATGCTTCCTGTTTTTGCCTTCATAATGGCTTGGATCTTCAAGTAAGATGAATGTATTTTGTACGCTGTGGAAAAAAATTGAAGTGTTATTTAACTTGTATAATAAACCAAATTACTTGATCTCGAACCCCTACGTGATACTTGGCCAAATAAATTTAGCCGTTATATATTTTCTATAGATGGTGATTATTATTTTTATTTCACTACTATTATCTTTTTCAAAAAAAAAAAAAAAACTCACTACTATAATCTGAATAATTTACTCTTTTTAAGAAAAAGAATTAAACATGATGTGTAATTTGGACTAGAAATTAACAGTGATATTTGGACAAAGACTAATAAGTAAAGTTCTAAAAAACTTAATCAGAAACAGTTAAAACACCGTTACTTTTGAGCATAAAGTCAGAATAAAACAAATTATATGGATTTCGTGATCTGTATACTGTGAAAATGATCCGACCTTTAAGTAGATGGTGTGATCACTTTTTGATTGATTGAGTTCTCACTTACTTACTAACAAAAGAAAAAAAAAACAAAAAACAAAACAAAAACAAAAACAAAACAAAACAAAAACAAAAACAAAAAAAAAAACAGTCCTATGTTATTTTATTTATTAAAGAAAAAAAATATGACTGAAGTTGTACAACAACAATAACAAAAACTAAACTGGCGTATGAGAAAAGCTTTTATGAAATGTAGGGATAAGAAAGTCGCTTTAATGTGGTCCTGAAATTCTATTTTTTTGAAAAACTCAAATATCGAAAACTTTTGTTTTATAGTCATTGTGTTTAAATTATCAAATTTCGTCGAATTTAAACCAAAAACTCGAGCTAGAAAAGTGATCTAAATGCAGATAAATAGTTTCTTCTTTTTAGTATTTTTTTTTTTTAATAATTTTCATATCAAATGTAACATTTTTTTAATGATCCATGTCTTCTGTTGTCACGTTATCTCATCTCTAAAGTTTGGGGTTGTCATTTCCCATCATATCTGCATCAAATGTAACATTCAAATCCTGTGTTGTAGTTAGTGTTCAAAATACTGCCAATATATCTTGCGATTCTTTGAATCTCGGTATATTATCGTGTCGTTTTATGTTTTCTCGAAAAAAATTGCAATAGTTTGCTTAAAACTGGTAACAACGAGATGATGAGCATGTTTGAAATTAAAAAATATCGCTTCTTACCCTCAAAATTAAAACTAAACTTGCACACACTATTAGCATGTAAAAAAAAAAAACAAATTATTATACTCAGAAACTATTTTAAAGTTTGAGATCACAAAATTAGCATGTCGCATAAGATTCTTCACTTTTTGTCGTGTACAAAAAAAAAACAAAAAACAAAAAACAACAAAATCAACTTCTTGTACAATGGACTCAAACCGCACCGAAATTAGGTTGGATGGAAGAAAAAAAGAGTACAGGAATATAAGGGTGTGTTTGGTTGGAGGTAATATTAATCACATTTTTGAGTATGTTAAAAATTATCTTGTTTGATGTGAATTAATGTTAAAAAAAATTTCATAAATGTGATTAACTAGGTAATGAGATTTTCTAAACCTGAGATAATCTTAATACCACAAAAAATGTGTTATTCAGATTACCATCTCACCGGAATCTTCTTTTTATTACTTTTTTTTATATACGTATATGTTTTTTATACGTACAATTTTTTCAAAGCCGTATATATATATATATATATATGAGAATTATTATATATTGTATACGTACTGTATACGTATATATTATATATGATATTATATATTATATACGTACATATATATATATATATTCTATAATATTATATATATAATGATATTATGTATGTATATATGAGAATTATTATATATTGTATACGTACTGTATACGTATATATTATATATGATATTATATATTATATACGTACACAGTGGCGGACCCACGTTGAAGGCCCAAGAGGCCTGGCCCCCCCCTCCCCCCCCCCCAAAAAAAAAAATTCAGGCTTAAATTTTTTTTTTTTTTTTTTTCCGGCCAAAATTCAGTTTTGGCCCCCCCGCCCCCCCCCACCGCCCCCCCCCCCCCCGCCTTCCGAGTCTGGATCCGCCACTGTACGTACATATACATACTATATATAATTCTATAATATTATGTATTATATATGTAGATATTCATATAATATATTATATTGTTAGTCAAAGTTCTATATGTCAATAATAATGATTAGTAAAATATAGTTTTTATATTAGTAATATAGGTCTTTGATAAATAAGTGTTATTATTATCTTTACTTTAAACATAAAATAAGTTTTTTAAAAAATAATTATGCAGGATAAAAATGTATGTTGATTGTCGTTTTGCTTTTGTGGTACATAATTCTATCATTTTGTCTCGTATTTATTACGTAAGGGGAGAAAATTTTCAATCACCCTAAATCTTAAGCAAAATAAAAAAGACATGGATTTGTTTTATACGTTAGCTAGCAAGTACAAATATAAATTTATTAATACGAAATTGAAAAAAATATCGGGCGATCAAAATTAGATAAGGTTTATATTTTTAATATTGTTTTATTTTTATTTTTTTCAGAATAATTTATTTTATTTTATGTTTGTCTATTTATTATTCATATTTTTTATTAGACATTACTTCACCTTGTCAAACCAAACACCGTAATGTCGTATTCTTATGAATCTGCTTAAAACATTAACTTTCATAACCAAACATTGTAATCTTACATTCTCGAGAAATGTGATTACATTGTACTAGTCCAACCAAACACACTCTTAAAGTATTCATGTTAATATCATACTTTAGAAAAAAAAAAAAAATCAGTTAATTAGAGAGAGAATTAAGGAGCTCAAAGCCAAATAGAATCTTAGTCGTAGGGATTATTGAAATACATTATTTTCAAAATTAATATTTGAATGGAATACATATTCAAGGTTACAATCAGGATTGAAATTTTGGCTGGAAAATGCCACGTAAGCGAAATTAGCTATATTGTTAAAAAAAAAAAAAAAAATATTGGTTTCAAGTGCCCTAATTCATATAATTTTTATAATAATATACGTGGCGATTTTAAACATGGGACTCTAAAAGTTATAGTTTGTCGCGTCGGCCCACACTAATTTTTCTGTGGAAGTTGCTTTTGATAGTCATTTTTTGTACTTTATTACGAAAATAGCATGTTTAAAGCTTTTATCACGAAGATAGTTTTTTTCTTGATTTAGATTTTTTTTTAATAAAAACTTGTTTACTGTTTTGGACTCTATTTAACTTTATTCAGTATTTACAATTTAATGTGAACAATTTTCCATTTGAAAAATAGCTATTTTTTAAAAGATTTGAAATAATAGCTATTTTAAAAATCCTACACTAAAAAAGTGTTACTTTTGCAATCTCTCCATATTTTTCACTGTCAACTGTGCTGTATACAATATTGAAACTTGGAAAAATATGATCATTAACACATGGTTAGTTTTTTTCTTGATAGTGTCAAACATTTGAAAAAGTTAAGAGTTATTAAAGAAAAATACCAATACATACCTATAATTTTATTATTAAAGTTATAACCCAAAAAATGGTATGGATACAGGTTTGAAAAGGTTAACTTTAGGAAAAAAGAAAGCGTCGCAAAAGTGTTAGGGACCGTGGTGACAGTCGGGGGAGCCATGTTAATGACTTTGCTCAAAGGACCTCTCATAGACTTGCCATGGACGAGAACCCAAAATAGTCGCTTTCAATCCCAAAATGGTGAAAACCAACACGACATTGTCAAAGGCGCGCTAGCAATCACAGTCTCTTGTTTCTGTTGGTCGTGTTTCATCACTCTACAGGTAACAAAAATAGACACAAAAAATTATTTTAAAATTGTGATCATATAATTCCTCGAGTAAGTGTTAAAATGTATGTTTGAAATGTAGGCTCATACGCTGAAAACGTATCCAACTCAACTCTCACTCACAGCCTTGATATCTTTCTCCGGGCTGATTGAGGGCACTATATTGGCTCTCGCAATGGAATGGAAGAATAATGCAGCGTGGTCAATACAGTTTGATTGGAAATTATTAGCAGCCGTTTACGGGGTAAGATTTGCTTTATAACAGTTTTAGCTGCTTTTGCTGTTAATTGTTAGTTTTCACTGTATTTGTTTACAATATACATGTGATTTTAAAAGCAGAGAGATATTTATTATAAATATAAATTAATATTTTTACATTTCTTTATAATAATTATTATTTATTTTATTTATTATTCTGAAAACAAGACATGTCCATTTTTTTCATTTATAATACTCATCAATTTTACCAAAGACTAAACCTCCTTCCGCTAAAATTAAATTAAAAACAGTTTACCAAACACTTTTTTTTTTCTTTGCATGGGTTTTTACTACTACAAAATCTAAGCGCAGCTATTTTCTTGGATTTTTTTTAACCAAAAATTAATCAAACTTATTTTTTCCCTCATTTAGCATAAAACTTGTCCCAAAATACTGGATTTCGTGTAAAAAATTATATCTTAAAATAAAAATAATTAGTTCCTGAATTTCACCAAAAAAAACAAAAAAAACAGCCTAGGGTTAAATAATTACTTATACCAAATCCCATTTCAGGTTTTTAGCCAAAACATAATCAAGACCATTAATTTCTAAATCAGGGCTTCATATCATTCAAAACGTACAAGATCAAAGTTGTAGAAATTAGCGTTCAACATTGTAGAAGTTGGGTAATAACAATGTATTACATCTGTTGTCTCTTCTATTTTTAGGAGTGATGTTATACTCTACATAGCATATGAATGTTATATTTCAACTATTTGAAACAGGGGATTCTCTCTGGAGTAGGGTATTACATAATCGGATTGGTCATAAAGTATAAAGGGCCAGTTTATTACACAGCGTTCAACCCTTTAACCACAATAATTGTTGCTGTCTTGGCTTCCATAGTTATAGCCGAGAGAATGTACATGGGAAGGTATGTCTACTCTTCCTTAGTCTCAACACACTATTTTAAACTATGCTTATCTGAAAATAAATAAAAAAATAAATAAATTATGCGTAACGCGAAAATTTGGTCCTTATATTATATCTTTGTAGTATGAATTAAATTTGATTGAGTAAACTTTACATATAATGCGTTGACTTTTGTTGTATGCCAATCAGCGTTTTGGTTTTAATAAATTAAAAACAAAAAGTGTTGACTAATAAAAATTACGGATTTTGACAGGGTTATTGGAGCAGTAATAATCGTGGGTGGTCTTTATATGGTTTTATGGGGAAAGAGCAAGGATAAAAAGCAAGCTTCTCTACCAGTTACTGAATCACACGCAACAAATGAGCAAAGTAAAGATGTACATGAAACAAGGATGTGAGAAAGATACACTCGACTATTTAGGACGCCCAGTAGATTTAATCACGAAATAAATATACTTAAGTTAGGTAGTTTTGCGATTTTCTCTTTTCTACACTTTCTTTCACACCACTTGTGTTCCTCTCACGAATCAGTTTAGACACCACTCATAATGCTCATATCCGACTTGGTGAATTTTGAGTGAAAACGGCCAAAACACATCGCTTTGCCATGATGTCGGACTTTTTTGGCCTTCATAACCGCACTTTTCTATTTTCTTGTAGTTTTTTTTCTTTCTGTTTTAGAGAAATTTATTATCTTAGCTTTTTATTTACGACTATATCATTGCTTTTTATTCGGGCTTTAACTTTTCATTTGTTTCCTTTTTTTAATTATAATTCCGGGTACCACGACTTTATAAATACAAAAATTTAGCGATATAAGACACATAAACATAAATGTTTGCGTTTTAGCCAACGTTTTGTAAATAGCCAAAAACTGTTAGAAATATTTCGTAAATAACCATGTTTACTAGAAATTTACTCTGCATTTTTTGTTATTTTTATAACGTAAATAGATTTATGTGACTATTTACAAACAAAATTAACGAAACGTTGGCTATTTCAAAATTCTAACCTTTCATATGGTTAGATAGCCACTGGACCCTTATAAATACCTTGCATCCTTTGAAGAAAATAAAATCAAGCACCAGAGTTAGTTTGTTTCTCTACTGTGTTTGTCGTTGTCCGTAGCCTACACTAGTCGATTTCTCTATTGCGTTTATCTTTTCTTTTTCTTCCGGAAAAATGACACATATATGCCATGCGTTTTATTGAAATATCGATCATTTTATTTTCAAAAATATCGAGTTCATATCATATCATATGTACATGGGAAGATATGCCTACTATTCCCTTAGTCTCAACACACTATTTTAAACTATGCTTAACTACCTTAAAAAAAAAAAAAAAAAAAAAAAAAAAAAAAAAAAAAAAAACACGCTTAATGGCGGTACAAAATTTTGGTCCCTATATTATATCTTTGTAGTATGAATTAAACTTGATTGAGTAAACTTTACACATAATACATTGACTTTTGTTGTAGCGTTTTGGTTTTAAATTAAAAACAAAAAGTGTTGGCTAATTAAATTTACGGATTTGACAGGGTTATTGGAGCAGTAATAATCGTGGGTGGTCTTTATATGGTTTTATGGGGAAAGAGCAAGGATAAAAAGCAAACTTCTCTACCAGTTACTGAATCACATACAACAAATGAGCAAAGTAAAGATGTACATGAAACAAGGATGTGAGAAAGATACACTCGACTATTTAGGACGCCCAGTAGATTTAATCATGAAATAAATATACTTAGGTAGTTTTGCGATTTTCTCTTTTCTACACTTTTTTTCACACCACTTGTGTTCCTCTCACGAATCAGTTAAGACTTAAGACACCACTCATAATGCTCATATCTGACTTGGTGAATTTTGAGTGAAAACGGCCAAAACAAATCGCTTTGCCTTGATGTCGGACTTTTTTGGCCTTCAAAACCGCACTTTTCTATTTTCTTGTAGTTTATTTTTTTTTTCTTTCTGTTTTAGAGAAATTTATTATGATAAATTACATAAATGCCCCCTGAACTTTTGACTATTTAACAACGTGGTCCCTACTTTTATTTTTCTTACAACGTCGCCCTTGAACTTTGACAATCTTACAAACTTAGTCCTTCCGTCAAATTTTGGGAGTATATTCCGTCTATTTTAACTTGTGTAATAACTTGAATATTTAAAATTACCTATATATCCTTTATTTAATTATTTTATATTTAAAATTAAAAAATTAAAATTTTTCATTTTGTTTGTTGTCTTTTTTTAATACTTTTTTTTTATACATTTCCATTATACTTTTTTTTACGATAATAGAAAATTAATAATAAATAATAATTCATTTTTATTAAAAATTCATATTTTACATAATTATTTTATTTTTATTTATTTTTTATATAATAAATAATAATTTTTAATAATATTAAATCATTATAAAATCAATATTTTTTGTTATTTTACAATTTTGTCCCTGTTTAAATAGTCACATGCCAATCACATGGGAAAAAATGGATGGATTGTTGAGAAAAATAGACGGAAGGACTAAGTTTGTAAGATTGTCAAAGTTAAAGGGTGACGCTGTAAGAAAAATAAAAGTAGGGACCACGTTGTTAAATGGTCAAAAGTTCAGGGGGCATTTATGTAATTTATCCAATTTATTATCTTAGCTTTTTATTTACGACTATATCATTGCTTTTTATTCGGGCTTTAACTTCTTTCACTTGTTTCCTTTTTTTTAAAAAAAATTTATAATTTCGGGTATCACGGCTTTATAAATACCTTGTATCCTTTAAAGAAAATAAAATCAAGCACCAGAGTCTAGTTTGTTTTTCTACTGTGTTTGTCGCTGTCCCTAGCCTACACGTTGGTTTCTCTATTGCATTTATCTTTTCTTTTTATTTCGGAACTGCGTTTTAGTGAAATATCGAATTTAACATTTTTTTTTTTAAAATGTCGAGTTCATTTTAACTAAAATGACGAAATTATATTTTAAAATAGATAACAGTGCCACAATTATCTTTTATTGACTTTTCATTGAAGTTGACTATAATATTTATATGTAAACACCAATTATCTTTATTCATTCGCACCATATATGTAATTTATTTAAAAACGAAAAGACAAACAACAGTCTCTGAATCGTGGAGAACACAGAAAAAAAAGGCAAGAGGTACAAATCGACAGTGATGGTCATCAAAATTACAGATTCGAACAGAGAATCCAGGATTCAGAGTTGCAATTCGAACACGGAATGAAGTTATCTCTTGTAAGATATGAGTTATTATTTAATTTTGATTTAAGGCTACTTTTTATTTCAAATTTGGGAATTTAAAAATTAGGGTACTCGTTTGGATTTGATTCGGTTTTTTTATATAAGAGTTAACATCAATGAAAGCGAGATTTGTAATACTGTTATCCATTTTAAAGTATAATTTCTTCATTTTAGTTCAACAGATGGAATGAACTCGATATTTTTGAAAATCAAAAGTTAAATCCGATATTTCATTAAAACATAGGGTATATATGTGTGTTTTTTTTTAAGAAACAAAATATCCAACAAATAAAATCTACCACGAGATTCCTTCTCACTGAGGTAGATTCACATCCTAGTATATTAGAACCCTGAAATTCAATTTTGAATAGGCTCTAAGCCCATTTTATATATATTAAAAGAGAAAATAGCGGCATAAATACCTAATATTTTCGTGGTGTTACACTTATATACTCATTGTTTAAAATTGATGGGATAAATACCTAACGTCAAGTATTTATGTCTACGTTGATACCAGGGTCGTCAGTTTGGATGTCAAAACACGTGGAAGACTGAGATGTGTTAAGATTTTGAAAACAATATTTCGGTAATAAAATGTTGGATTTTATTTAATATTTTGAATCGAAAACGTAAAATAAATGAGAAAATAAATAAAACATAAAACAATAACAGAAATGTAAAAACATTTCAAAACCAACTGACCCAAACGAACGAAAACCTAACCTTAACCTTCAAATTCGCCATGGAAGTAGAAGAGTTCGAACAATTGACTGAGCAAGAAGCGGATGAGGCGGGATTCGAACTACACTAATCGAAGTACGAAGACGACAGAGATGACGAAGAAATATCTTTTCCACAGCAATGGTGGTATGTCGTAAATGACATTTGCAATGAGGCTACAGTCGGTGATGACGGCTCTGATGGAGTTGGCGATGAGAGTGACCTCGACAGCATCTGTAGTGACGACGAAGACCAAAGCACGAGGAGGACCAGGAGAGAGTACAACACACGCAGAAATTCCACTGATTTCAGGTTCAATTTGGGTATGGAATTCCCTTCTATTGAGCACTTAATAGAAGTACTTACAGAAGAATTTATCAAGGGTGAACGAGAATTTCATTATGTGTTCAATGACAAGAGTAGACTAAGAGCAAAATTAGAGAGTCTTGGTTGCAAGTGGATCTTATATGCGAAGGTTAATGGTTCGGACAAGAAGACAGTGAGAGTGAACATATGGTTAGAGACATGCTTGAGAGATCTATGAAAGACCAATTTGTTGTGCTTGAGGATTATTGTAGGCAGTTGACAAGCAATAACCCAGGTATATTTATTGACATGTTGTTTAATTATAGGTATGTTTAAGAGGTTTTGGTGTATTTGAATTGGTGTCTTGGTGAATGAACATAACTGATTTTAGGTGTATTTGAATTTGGTTTTGGTGTATTTGAATTGGTGTCTTGGTGAATGACCAATTTATGCAGGTACCACGGCTGTACTAAAGACTTCTCTTATTGATGGTAAGAGAGTCTTTGAGAGAGTATACATATGCTTGAAAGCATGTAAAGACGGGTTCAATAAAGGGGTGCAGACCTGTGCTTGGCTTTGATGGATGCTTTCTGAAGGGATATTGTAAAGGCATGTTACTTGCTGCTATCGGTATTGATGCCAACAACTCCCAACATCATGTTGCCTTCGCAGTAGTGGAGAAGGAGAACACAGCCACTTGGACATGGTTTCTGTTGCTGCTTCATGAAGATCTTAATGTCCAGAACACAACAGGATTCACTATGATGAGTGACAGACAAAACGGACTAGTGATAACAGGGGCGGAGTCTAGGTTCTGTGTCAGGCATCTTCATTCCAATTTCAAGAAGCCGGATAACTGCTGAAAGCATCTAAGTAGTAAGCCCACCCCAAGATGAGTGCTCTCCTATTCCGACTTCCCCAGAGCCTCTGGTAGCACAGCCAAACACAGCGGGTTCGTTTTGAAACAAATTTTATGGGCGTGTGCACGTGCAACTACATAACCAGAGTTTGCCAAACGGATGAAGGAGCTTAAAGACGAAGACGAGACAGCACACGAGTGGTTGTTGCAAAAATAGCCATTGCAATGGACCAAGTCGCATTTCAGAGAGAGTGCGAAGTGTGACATGTTGTTGAATAACATGTGTGAGAGCTTCAATGCAGCGATAATGCCCGCTCGAGATAAGCCAATTGTGACCTTACTCGAGAGGATGAGATTCTAGCTAATGCGTCTTTTTGAAAGTAAAAGAAATGAAGTTCATAAATGGGTACATCCTGTTGGTTATAGGATTATGAAAATCATTGAGACTTACAAACGACCTGCAAAGCATTGTCAATCAACTGCAGCGGGTAATGCTAAATTCCAGGTATGTTGGTCATAGGATTATGAAAATCATTAAGATTATGTGCTTGTTTCATTTCTAATTATTGTCGACTCTAATACATTGGCAATTATGTTTAGGTCACATTTATGGGATCTGAAAGCTTTGTTGTCGACTTGAGATCCAAGGTATGTACATGTCGACTCTATCAATTGACGGAAATCCCTTGTCCACATGCGTTGACAAGTATTTGGTCTTTTGGTTTGGACCCGATGAACTATATTGATGACTGGTACAAGAAAGAGGCATATATTTCTTCCTACTCTAGAATAATTGAGCCAATGACGAGTCCAGATAAATGGCCACAACCGTGTTTGAACCCTATACTTCCACCACTTGAACAAACTCTGCCTGGACGTCCAAAAAAGAAAAAAATACCGATACAATGATGAAATACCTCCTGGATTTGAGCCAACAAAACATAGTAGAAAAGGTCAAGTCAATCGCTGCAACAACTGTAAACAAGTTGGCCATTTGAAGAGATCATGTTCCAATCAAGCAGTGGTTCAGGTATATTCTTCATTCAGACTCTATTAATTTCTTTATGCTATTTGGTAATAATATGTTCTATAATCTTATTTTGTAGGAGTCAGTCCCAAGAAAAAGAGGAAGGCCAGCAAAAGCTCACCCGACAAGTGAGACAGTCAAAAGAAGTGAAAGAAGGAAGAGACAACAAGAAAGGAATGCAGCAGCTGGATCATCACAACAAGCCACCTAAAGGACAAAAAATGCAGCTGTTTATTTGATGTTCACTGACAAGTATTATGTAGTGTTTTGTGGGATTATTATCAGCGTGCAAATTCAGTGGTTCAGTGTTCAAATTATCAGTGACAAATTCAGTGGTTCAGTGTTCAAATTATCAGTGTGCAAATTATCAAATGATCAGTGTTCAAATTATCACCAATTCAGTGTCAAATTATCACCAATTCAGTGTTCATTATCAGTGTCAAATTATCACCAATTCAGTGTTCATTATCAGTTATGTTCATTCACCAAAACACCAATTCAAATACACCATAAAACCAAATCAAGAAGCTCCAAAAATCAGTTATGTTCATTCACCAAGACACTAATTCAAATACACCAAAACCAAATTCAAATACACCAAGAAGCTGCAAAATACAAGCTATTACAGTCACCAAAACACCAATTCAAATACACTAAGAAGCTGCAAAAAAAAAGCTATTACAGTCACCAAAACAACCTAATACTTTCACAAAGACAAACCTATCAACAACATAACAGATAAAGCTATCATCACAATGACAAAAACAAAAAAAACAGATCTCCAATGGAAGCTGCGATATTCACTCATACGTTTAACTGATTCTTCTTCTTCATTCGCTATCCTATATTTTTCAATCTCTAATTCCAATTGATTTAATCTTCTCAGCAATCCTGGTATCACTTGCTTTGATCTCTCACACATTTCAGGGTCTATCGACTCTCAAACAGAGCACGCACCCTCATTCTATAAGTAGGAACATGAAAACAGAAATTAAATAACAATTCCAGCCGGGAAGAACAAAAATTAAAGAACACAGAGCTTATCTTTCCCTTGTAGCAGCTAACAAACATTCTCCCGGGATTCAAATCAGTCCACGACGTCTTCTCGACCACAGCTACGCCACAGAAACACCTTCGAACCCGGGACTACGAATCCTTGCTCTTCATTCGCCACCGTCGATTCATATTGCAACTACTCTTTCCAAAACACGAGTTCGCATCTTCCATTATTCAGAACAGGAAGAAGACGAAGAAGGAGAAGAAGAAGAAGAAGAAGAAGAAGAAGAATAAGAAGAAGAAGAAGAAGAAGAAGAAGATTGACGATTTCGTTATTCTGAAGTTAGGGATTTCGATTTTGGGGCTACGAAGATTTGTTTTATATTTTCGTTTGGGTCAGTTTTGATTTGTTTTATGTTTTATTTATTTTCTCATTTATTTTATGTTTTCGATTCGAAATATTAAATAAAATCCAACATTTTGTTATCGAAATATTGTTTTCAAAATCTTAACACATCTCAGTCTTCCACGTGTTTTGACATCCAAACTGACGACCCTGGTATCAACGGAGACACAAATACTTGACTTTAGGTATTTATCCCATCAATTTTAAACAATGAGTATATAAGTGTAACACCACGAAAACATTAGGTATTTATGTTGCTATTTTCTCATATTAAAACTTGGAACATTTATACAACACTAAAAAGAGAGTGAGAAAACATGCTCGTAATTTTATTTTCCATTGAACGAGTGACACGTTGCTCTTGACTTCTATTTTCTCAATGCGTAAATATCAAGGAAAAAAATACCGTTTTCGTTGCCGTTTCGAGGCTCCTGATTTACGGAAAATCGTCATGCCGATGGAAAATCGAACGGAAAAAATGTGGAAAAGGGCAAGTGAAATGCCGTTTTCAAATGCCGTTTTCCATGGAAAACCGACGTGCCGATGGAAAACCGAACGGAAAAAATGTGGTAAAATATATACATGTAATACATACATATATTTTTCAATTTTTAAACATATATAAAGAAAATACATTATGTATATAATCTTTTTTAATAGAAAATTGTATATATATAATATTTTATAAATGTGTGCTATTAATAATATTTAATATATATAATTTATAAATGTGTGATATTATCTATTAGAATTGTCTCATTGTATGTGTGATATTGTATATAATAGAATTGGATACTATATATAATTTTTAAATGTGTGATATTATATATTAGACTATGTGTGATATTATAATTTATAAATAGAGGTTATTATAAACACATATATAAGTGGACTTCTTTTGTGTGATATTAATATTGATATGTGATATCAAACCTGAATTCGTACCAACATGCAGTGTGACATTAAATGAAATGTCAGTTTTGAATCAGAAAAGAAAAAGTAACCTCATCTTTTACATACAAAAAAAATAAATAAATAAATAAAACTCCAAAGTTTTCTCTTTCTTCTTTGTACACCACGCCACCATGTCCACCACCATCTTCATTTCTTCTTCTTCTTCTTCAATACTCAGCCTATTTTAAAAACGAAAGTCGCCGAAATTCATCGCCGTTTCCTGGAAATTCGTTCGGCATAAAACGACGAAACGACACCTTAGCCTATCGTCGGCCGTTGACCCACCGGAAACGAATTTCCCGGCGAAAATCCGGAAAATTTGCCGGCATTTTATAAATATTCGGCCGACTGCACCTACAAGAAAGTAGTAAGGAATTTATTAAAAAAAATAGTAAGGAAAAATTATGGGGTCCACTTAGAATGTGATACGTTGTTTTTTTTTATATGCTCACTATCTAATAATATGAGTCATATGATATAGGGAACGAATTATACCATATTATATATATATATATATATATATATATATATATATATATATATATATAAGAGTACGATTTTACTATTTATCGATACTCAATTTACTATTTATTTTACAGTGTCATTTAGATTTATTTAAATTTCTAAAACTACAAAAAATACTATTACAACTTATAACACTTAAAACTTTTCAAAATTATAAAATTGTCATCTCACTGAAAGCAAATTATTATTATTATTATTATTATTATTATTATTATTATTATTAGAGGTTTGATCTTTTAGATACAAAAACAGCGTTTTTTCAATCAAAAAGAAAAAAGTGTCTCCAAAATATTTTACATTAATTTTTTTCGAACTTAGATATTTTTTAATATATCTCTAGATATTTTTTCCTCCATATTAAAATATATTAATTATTCCGCTGTAACGTGCAGAGCATACTGCTTGATGTTATATATTATTACCAAGGTTTGACTTTCCGCAGAAACCGGCCGAAAACCGCCTTATCGGAGAGGAGCGGAACCGGTTCACTAGTCACCGTCTCCATTCCAATTTACCAACGCTTTTCGGCGGTTTTTGGTGCTTTTCGGCGGTTTTTGGTGCTTTTCCGGTGCTTTCTTTGTCGCAGCCTTTTCTGTAACATTTCCTTGGTTTTCGGTAGGTAAGTTTCGGAGATTTCTCAAATTTTGGGGTTTTTTTTCATTTTTTTTACTTTAATCCATGATTTCAAGGGTTTGAGCAATGAATATGAGCTTATTGGTTGTTTTTTTTTTTTTTTTTTTATGATTTTCTATGTATTTTTAGGTTTAATCCAAATTAAAATATTGATTTTTAATCCGAATCTGTGTTTTTTGATGTTGTAGATGATGATTTTATGATGAATATGATGATTATGATGTTCTTGAGTGGATGTTCTTGAGATGAATATGATGCTTATAATGTTTAATAATGATGAATGATGTTTTTGAGTTGAATATGATGGTTTGATGATGAATATGGTAGTCTGTGATGATGAATTGATATCATGTATTCGTTGTACGAACTATGAAAAGTATGTTTATTTTTTAAAAATATTTTTTTGAATAGCATTCGGTTACATACATTTTTTCATGGTTTCCACTATAGTAAACAGTTTCTTGTCGGTACCGATTTTTTTTTATATTTGAATACTTATCGGTTTCTCTTTCGGTAACGGTTTACCATAAAAATTAAAGTCCCGGTACGATAACGGTGTGACATCCCGAAAATTTAATTATTATAAAATTTATTTATTTATAATTATATATGAAGTTTAGAGTTCAAAAATTTTATGCTAGTATAATATGTGTGTTTTTTTATTTATTTATATATATATATATATATTTTTGTGTATTGTTTGTGCGTACTTATTAAAATTGTGGGTATATAATATATATATATATATATATATATATATATATATTATAAGAGTAACGTAAGCAAGTATAGATAATATGTATATATATATAATTACTCTGGTAGTTATATATATATATATATATATATATATATATATATATATAATTAGTCTGGTAGTTGCGATAGATATGTGAATATACAAACTACATTTTTAGTTATGTAACAACACGTGGAATTCTATAAAAAAAAAAAAAGTCATGCAGCTAATAAGTTTTTACTTCGCTGTGAAGTAACTTATGTTCGGTAGAAGAAAAAAAAGAAAAAAGAAAAAAGAAAAAGACCTAATCTTCAGGCTACTTTTTGGCATGAGTTTTGGCGTGAACAAATCACAGAATAAAATAAAATCAATAAAGGACATATTCCGTTAATAGAATATGTGGGAGAATAGTATTTTTTATATTTAGTTGTGCATTAGGTTAAACACACTCACGCTCTTCCCTTTTTCCTCTCTATCCTTCTCTTCTCTCACAAATATAAACTCTAGCCACCAAATATTCTTAGATCTATCTTTATTCTACAGTCTAAAGCTTTTAATAAGCGTTTCTCTTCATCGTAATCAAGGTAAAACCGTGTACCTTCTTTAAATTGTATAGATAGTTATTGTTTTCTCTTTTTCTTATGAACAACAATTTTTTTTTAGTAGTTTCTGGTTCGGATTTAATCAAACACTGATTTTCATACGCTTACCTTGGCTTCAAAAATAATTATTTTTCATCGATTCTTTTTGGAAAAGTTAGGTTTATGTTTCTTCTATCTGAATCTTTAATCGAAAAATATTTTTATGAAATACAGAATATTTTCTGATTATATTCCAATCAGTGCGCGTACCAGTTTTACAGTTTTGATCAAATTTTAGAAATCGTTTTTCAGACGCTTAGTGTGAATTGCCCGTTAATTATTTTTATTCGAAAGTTTTTGCAATGGTTAGTACTATGTGCCGTTTTTCTAAATATGTAATTTATTTTAAGTTTCAATAAAAAAATTTTACGGTATAAGAATTTTGGAAACGATGCGCAGATTGATTTTTACAAGTTCCTTTTTTTAGCCAAATTGTTGCATCGTATTTTATTTTTAATAAATAGTTAAAAATTTATTTTGGCCGTGATGCCTTTACAAAAAGTGCTCAAATTATATTTTATACGTACTGGAATTTTTACAAAAGTTTTTCCAGAGTTTTAGTTTTCCCCGAAACCCTAATAGCCAAGGGTATTTTAGTAATTTCACTTCGGATCTCGTTTCTGAAAATTTCCAGAAACTAAGTCATGTATCAAATCCTTTTCTTACCTGATAAGTAATAGTCAACCTTTTCCGTTTAGGTTCCGAGTCATTAAGAGCGTCTTTTTCCTTCGACGATCTACGATCGTAACCTTCGATATCCAGGTGAGAATAATCTCACTGCAACACAGATTAGTTCAAAATAAATTTGATGAGTGTTTATTCATGATATGACTTGTTTATATATTTATATGTTTGAGTATGCGATTTGTTATTTGATTGCGTGACTAGTTGAAGTAGTTTGTGATTTATGTGTTGTATGCCATGTGGTGTTATGTTAAAGTATATTTGAGATATATGTTTTATTCTAGTCATGTTTTTGGTATGAGAATATATATAAAAGTTTTTATGCTCATCTCATATCAGTATGTAACGTAAGATTCAAAGTGAAAAGATAAAGTTAAGCAAGGGAGTCATACCGCCTCGAGCTACGGAGGTATTATGGAGAATTTCTCGGGCCGAGGCTCAAATGGGGAAATTTCTCGGGCCGAGGCCCTAATAAGTTAATTAGCTAGATAGAGCGAAGTGTGGGCTTTGCAACCCCATATCTTCGTCTCTAAAGTGATCACTGAAATAGGTATGACTACCCTAGGGGCACCCCGAGCTAAAAGTTGATAGAATCAAGAAAAGAAAGATCAAGTTACCGAGTAGTTTCAAAATACTAATAAACGGTTCATGCATTGCATTACTCTTTTTATTTTGTGAGCTTTATATTATTCTCGCTGAGCGTAAGCTCATCTCTTCGAAAAAAATATACGTCTGTGTTGTAGGTAAACAACTTGCAATGAACTGAGCAGGGTGGACTAGCGGCGTCGATAGCGAGAGGGCGGGTCATGGTTTCCATTCACGAAATAAGTCTTCCGCTACAAGTTATTAAGAAATAAATTTTAAGGTTTTTGTTTTCTTTATTAAGAAATAAGTCTTCCACTACAAGTTAAGATTTTCTAGTTCATTAAACTTATTTTATGGATTACATTTTATTTTTCTAGTATGTTGGTTTAATTTGAGTATCTCATAGTTTTCATATTTGGTTAAGTACTTCTCAAGATATTTTGAAATGCAATCTATATGTTTCTTTAATGCTTTTGTTTCTTTTCAAAATCTTTAAAATTTTGGTTCACCTTTGTACGATGTGTTTTAAAAAAAAAAAATTCCTCCAAGTTTTCTAAAGAATTTTCTAAGGTTTAAAAAGTAAGATAAGTAAGACGGTCCGAAAAGTCGGGTCGTCACAAACGGTAATGGTAAGGCGAACCTTGATTATTTCTAAAGATTTTATGCTATTTGTAATATAAGTACTTTCGGTTCATATGTTACAAACATATTTATACATATCGAAAACTTTTGTTTCATAGTCATTGTGTTTAAATTATCAAATTTCGTCGAATTTAAACCAAAGAGCTAGAAAAGTTATCTAAATGCAGATAAATAGTTTCTGCTTTTTAGTATTTTTTTAAAATAATTTTCATATCAAATGTAACATTTTTTTAATGATCCATGTCTTATGTTGTCACGTTATCTCATCTCTAAAGTTTCGGGTTGGGATTGCCCATCATATCTGCATCAAATGTAACTTTCAAATCCTGTGTTTTAGTTAGTGTTCAAAATACTGCCAATATATCTTGCGATTCTTTGAACTCGGTATATTATCGTGTCGTTTTATGTTTTCTCAAAAAAAAAATTGCAACAATTTGCTTAAAACCGGTAACAACGAGATGATGAGGGTATTTGAAATTATAAAATATCGCTTCTTACCCTCAAAATTAAACTAAACTTGCACACATTATTAGCATGTCAGAAAAACAAATCATTATCCTCAGAAATTATTTTAAAGTTTGAGATCACAAAGTTAGCATGTCGCATAAGATTCGTCACCGTTGGGACGTGTACCAAAAAAAAAAAAAAAAAAAACAACAACAACTTCTTGTACAATGGACTCAGATTGCACTGAAATTAGGTTGGATGGAAGAAAAAAAGAGTACAAGAATATAAGGGTGTGTTTGGTTTGAGATAATGTTAATTACATTTTTGAGAATGTTAAAAATTATCTTGTTTGATGTGAATTAATGTTAAAAAAAATTTCATAAATGTGATTAGCTAGGTAATGAAATTATCTAAAACTGAGATAATATTAATACCACAAAAAATGTGTTATTCAGATTACCATCTCACCGGAATCTTCTTTTTATTATTTTTTTTTGTTATTAAGTTATATAGCCACACGATCATAGTGAACTGAGATATAACTCACATTTAGTTAATTTCTTGTAAATAGCCAAATTAACTTATTAACAGATTAATAAAAGATTTATTTAACTCAGCCAAACATGTAAAAAAAGGTAGTTAATACGTTGCCACGTATGCAAGTTGACTATTTACAATGTATTTACCAAAGGTTGACTAATTTACAATTCATATAGTTTAGTTGGCTTATGTAGCCATTTTTTTGTTTATTTACATACGTATATATGTTTTTTTACGTACAATTTTTTCAAAGCCATATATATATGCATATATCTACACACGTAAGTAAATGTTACATTGCATTATATATATATATATATATATATATATATATATATATATATATATATATATATACGATATTATGTATGTATATATGAGAATTATTATATATTGTATACGCACTGTGTACTGTATACGTATATATTATATATGATATACGTACATATATATATTCTATAATATTATATATAATGATATTATGTATGTATATATGAGAATTATTATATATTGTATTCGTACTGTATACGTATATATTATATATGATCTTATATATTATATACGTATATATATATATATTCTATAATATTATGTATTATATAAGTGGCACAGCTAGTATTGGATATCATAATAGTTTCAGAGCAAATTCTTTTAGAAAGGTGTATAAGGAAAATGGAGATAGAGAAAATGATGGGTGGTCTAACCAACAAGTTTCAGCAAGTGAAGATTCTCCTAGCTGTGATCTTCGTTCAGAGCAGTTATGCCGGACTGTCTATCATCACAATGTTTGCGCTGAAAGATGGAATGAGTCACTATGTGTTCGTTGCGTATCGGATGGCCATTGCTACCGCGATCATCGCTCCGTTCGCCATTGTTTTGGACAGGTTTTCTTTCTTCTTAATTTCATTCTCATTAACTCTTCAAAAAAATGTACATTTTTATGTTGTATCACTAATTTTTTATTTTTTTATTTTTTTTTTGGGCAAGAAAACAAGGCCTAAGATGACCTTTTCAACTTTATTAAAAATAAGTTTACTCAGCTTATTTGAGTAAGGATTCCCTTTTAAATAAAAATATTGAGTTTATGTATATATTTTTTTATTTTATATTTATTTAACAAAATAATTAAGCTCGAATTTCGGGGTTTTTTTTTTTTTTTGCAGCCCGGTTCTAGATCAGAATTTTTACTACGTCGGAATGAAGTACACGACGGCGACTTTCACATCTGCTATGTGCAATATGCTTCCTGTAATGGCTTGGATCTTCAAGTAAGATAAATGTATTTTGTATGTTGTGGAAAAAAATTGAAGTGTTATTTAACTTGTATAATAAACCAAATTACTTGATCTCGAACCCCTACGTGATTCTTAGCCAAATAAATTTAGCCGATATATATTTTCTATAGATGGTGATTATTATTTTTATTTCACTACTATAATCTTTTTCAAAAAAAAAAAAATACTACAATAATCTGAATAATTTACTATTTGTAAGAAAAAGAATTAAACATGACGTGTAATTTGGACTAGAAATTAACAGTGATAAGACTAATAAGTAAAGTTCTAAGAAACTTAATCAGAAACAGTTAAAACGCCGTTACTTTTGAGCATAAAGTCAGAATAAAACAAATTATTTATGGATTTCCTGATCTGTATACTGTAAAAAAATAAAAATAAAAAATAAAAAAAAAAAGATCCCACCTTTAAGTAGATGGTGTGATCACTTTTTGCTTGATTGAGTTCTCATTTACTTACTAACAAAAGAAAAAACTAAAAACTAAAAACAGTTCTATGTTATTTTATTCATTAAAGAAAAAAAATATGACTGAAGTTGTACAACAACAATAACAAAAACTAAACTGGCTTATGAGAAAAGGTTTTATGAAGTGCAGGGGATAAGAAAGTCGCTTTAATGTGGTCCTGAAATTCAATTTTTTTTTTTAAACTCAAATATCGAAAACTTTTGTTTCATAGTCATTGTGTTTAAATTATCACATTTCGTCGAATATAAACCAAAAACTCGAGCTAGAAAAGTGATCTAAATGCAGATAAATAGTTTCTGCTTTTTAGTATTTTTTTTTATTTTTATAATTGTCATATCAAATGTAACATTTTTTTTAATGATCCATGTCTTCTGTTGTCACGTTATCTCATCTCTAAAGTTTGGGGTTGGGATTGCCCATCATATCTGCATCAAATGTAACATTCAAATCCTGTGTTTTAATTAGTGTTCAAAATACTGCCAATATATCTTGCGATTCTTTGAATCTCGGTATATTATCGTGTCGTTTTATGTTTTCTCGAAAAAAAATTGCAATAATTTGCTTAAAACCGGTAACAACGAGATGATGAGCGTATTTGAAATTAAAAAATATCTCTTCTTACCCTCAAAATTAAAACTAAAGTTGCTCACACTATTAGCATGTCAAAAAAACAAATTATTATACTCAGAAACTATTTTAAAGTTTGAGATCACAAAATTAGCATGTCGCATAAGATTCTTCACCTTTGTGACGTGCACAAAAAAAAAAAAACACACACACACACACACAACAACAACAACAACTTCTTGTACAATGAACTCAAACCGCACCGAAATTAGGTTGGATGGAAGAAAAAAAGAGTACAGGAATATAAGGGTGTGTTTGGTTGGAGGTAATGTTAATCACATTTTTGAGAATGTTAAAAATTATCTTGTTTGATGAGAATTAATGTTTAATTTTTTTTTCATAAATGTGATTAACTAGGTAATGAGATTATCTAAAACTGAGATAATCCTAATACCACAAAAAATGTGTTATTCAGATTACGTACATATAAAAAAAAGTTAGGAGAATCTTCACTTGCTGAAACTTGTTGCTTAGACCACCCATCATTAAAAAAAGTAATAAAAAGAAGATTCCGATGAGATGGTAATCTGAATAACATATTTTTGTGGTATTAGGATTATCTCAGTTTTAGATAATCTCATTACCTAGTTAATCACATTTATGAAATTTTTTTTAAACATTAATTCACATCAAACAAGATAATTTTTAACATTCTCAAAAATGTGATTAACATTACCTCCAACCAAACACACCCTTATATTCCTGTACTCTTTTTTTCTTCCATCCAACCTAATTTCGGTGCAGTTTGAGTTCATTGTACTAGAAGTTGTTGTTGTCGTTGTGTGTGTGTGCGTGTGTGTGTGTTTTTTTTTGTACACGTCACAAAGGTGAAGAATCTTATGCGACATGCTAATTTTGTGATCTCAAACTTTAAAATAGTTTCTGAGTATAATAATTTATTTTTTTGACATGCTAATAGTGTGAGCAACTTTAGTTTTAATTTTGAGGGTAAGAAGAGATACTTTTTAATTTCAAATACGCTCATCATCTCGTTGTTACCGGTTTTAAGCAAATTATTGCAATTTTTTTCGAGAAAACATAAAACGACACGATAATATACCGAGATTCAAAGAATCACAAGATATATTGGCAGTATTTTGAACTCTAACTAAAACACAGGATTTGAATGTTACATTTGATGCAGATATGATGGGCAATCCCAACCCCAAACTTTAGAGATGAGATAACGTGACAACAGAAAACATGGATCATTAAAAAAATGTTACATTTGATATGACAATAATAAAAAAAAAAATACTAAAAAGCAGAAACTATTTATCTGCATTTAGATCACTTTTCTAGCTCGAGTTTTTGGTTTAAATTCGACGAAATTTGATAACAAAAGTTTTCGATATTTGAGTTTAAAAAAAAAATGAATTTCAGGACCACATTAAAGCCACTTTCTTATCCCTGCATTTCATAAAAGCTTTTCTCATAAGCCAGTTTAGTTTTTGTTATTGTTGTTGTACAACTTCAGTCATATTTTTTTTCTTTAATAAATAAAATAACATAGAACTGTTTTTAGTTTTTTGTTTTTTCTTTTGTTAGTAAGTAAATGAGAGCTCAATCAAGCAAAAAGTGATCAAACCATTTACTTAAAGGTGGGATCATTTTTTTTTTTTTTTTTTACAGTATACAGATCAGGAAATCCAAATATAATTTGTTTTATTCTGACTTTATGCTCAAAAGTAACGGCGTTTTAACTGTTTCTGATTAAGTTTCTTAGAACTTTACTTATTAGTCTTATCACTGTTAATTTCTAGTCCAAATTACACGTCATGTTTAATTCTTTTTCTTACAAATAGTAAATTATTCAGATTATAGTAGTATTTTTTTTTTTGAAAAAGATTATAGTAGTGAAATAAAAATAATAATCACCATCTATAGAAAATATATATCGGCTAAATTTATTTGGCTAAGAATCGCGTAGGGGTTCGAGATCAAGTAATTTGGTTTATTATACAAGTTAAATAACACTTCAATTTGTTTCCACAACATATAAAATACATTTATCTTACTTGAAGATCCAAGCCATTATGAAGGCAAAAACAGGAAGCATATTGCACATAGCAGATGTGAAAGTCGCCGTCGTGTACTTCATTCCGACGTAGTATAAATTCTGATCTAGAACCGGGCTGCAAAAAAAAAAAAAAAAAAAAAAACCGAAATTCGAGCTTAATTATTTTGTTAAATAAATATAAAATAAAAAAAAATATATACATAAACTCAATATTTTTATTTTAAAGGGAATCCTTACTCAAATAAGCTGAGTAAACTTATTTTTAATAAAGTTGAAAAGGTCATCTTAGGCCTTGTTTTCCTGCCCAAAAAAAAAAAAAAAAAAAAAATTAGTGAGACAACATAAAAATGTACATTTTTTTGAAGAGTTAGTGAGAATGAAATTAAGAAGAAAGAAAACCTGTCCAAAACAATGGCGAACGGAGCGATGATCGCGGTAGCAATGGCCATCCGATACGCAACGAACACATAGTGACTCATTCCATCTTTCAGCGCAAACATTGTGATGATAGACAGTCCGGCATAACTGCTCTGAACGAAGATCACAGCTAGGAGAATCTTCACTTGCTGAAACTTGTTGGTTAGACCACCCATCATTTTCTCTATCTCCATTTTCCTTATACACCTTTCTAAAAGAATTTGCTCTGAAACTATTATGATATCCAATACTAGCTGTGCCACTTATATAATACATAATATTATAGAATATATATATATATACGTATATAATATATAAGATCATATATAATATATACGTATACAGTACGAATACAATATATAATAATTCTCATATATACATACATAATATCATTATATATATAAGATTATAGAATATATATATGTACGTATATCATATATAATATATACGTATACAGTACACAGTGCGTATACAATATATAATAATTCTCATATATACATACATAATATATATATATATATATATATATATATATATATATAATGCAATGTAACATTTACTTACGTGTGTAGATAATATACGGCTTTGAAAAAATTGTACGTAAAAAAAACATATATACGTATATAAAAAAAACAAAAAATTGGCTTCGTAAGCCACCTAAACTAAAGGAATTGTAAATTAGTCAACCTTTGGTAAATACATTGTAAATAGCCAACTTGCATACGTGACAACCTATTAACTACCTTTTTTACATGTTTGGCTGAGTTAAATAAATCTTTTATTAATCTATTAATAAGTTAACTTGACTATTTACAATAAATTAACTAAAGGTGGGTTATATCTCAGTTCACTATAATCGTGTGGCTATATAACTTAATAACAAAAAAAAAATAATAATAAAAAGAAGATTCCGGTGAGATGGTAATCTGAATAACACATTTTTTGTGGTATTAGGATTATCTTAGTTTTAGATCATTTCATTACCTAGTTAATCACATTTATGAAATTTTTTTTAACATTAATTCACATCAAACAAGATAATTTTAATTACATTCTCAAAAATGTAATTAAAATTATCTCCAACCAAACACACCCTTATATTCCTGTACTCTTTTTTTCTTCCACCAAACCTAATTAATTTCGGTGCAATCTTAGTCCAATATTGTACAAGAAGTTGTTGTTGTTGTTTTTTTTTTTTTTTTGGTACACGTCACAAAGGTGACGAATTTTATGCGACATGCTAACTTTGTGATCTCAAACTTTAAAATAATTTATGAGGATAATGATTTGTTTTTCTGACATGCTAATAGTGTGTGCAAGTTTAGTTTTAATTTTGAGGGTAAGAAGCGATATTTTATAATTTCAAATACACTCATCATCTCGTTGTTACCGGTTTTAAGCAAATTGTTGCAATTTTTTTCGAGAAAACATAAAACGACACGATAATATACCGAGTTCAAAGAATCGCAAGATGTATTGGAAGTATTTTGAACACTAAATAAAACACAGGATTTGAATGTTACATTTGATGAAGATATGATGGGCAATCCCAGCCCCAAACTTTAGAGATAAGATAACGTGACAACAGAAGACATGGATCATTAAAAAAATGTTACATTTGATATGAAAATTATTAAAAAAAAAAAAATACTAAAAAGCAGAAACTATTTATCTGCATTTAGATCACTTTTCTAGGTCTTTGGTTTAAATTCGACGAAATTTGATAATTTAAACACAATGACTATGAAACAAAAGTTTTTGATATGTATAAATATGTTTGTAACATATGAACCGAAAGTACTTATATTAAAAATAGCATAAAATCTTTAGAAATAATCAAGGTTCGCCTTACCATTATCGTTATCGTACCGGGACTTTAATTTCTGTGGTAAACCTGTGACGACCCGACTTTTCGGACCGTCATACTTATCTTAATTCTCTTACTTTAAAAAAAATAGTGGATAATTTTTTTTTAAACATCGCTTCATAAATTTATAAAGTTTAGATTTTAAAATAAAAACAACTTTGAAATAACCAACATTTGAAATCTTACAAAAACATTATTTGAAAATATGAGAAATTCCAAACTAAAGTAGATGGTTGGAATATTCAACGAAAATAAAACCATAAAAATTCAACTTCAGTTTTGCAAAAATAATTAAATTTGGAAAGTATCTTAAGCATAAAAATCTCAAACCGAGTGTTTAGAAAATTTCGTAGCGGAAGTCTTTTAAATAAGTGAGCGGAACCACAACCCAACCCCTTAGTCATCGAACGCCGTTGATCCACCCTCCTCATTTATATATTTGTTGCTTACCTACAATACGGACGAATACACATAATATGAGCTAACGCTCAGCGAGAATAACTATAACTCACAAAAAGATGAGTAATGCGATGCATGATCCGGTTATTAGTGTTTTAAATTCTAATAGTGTCATGGTCTTTCGTATCATAAGTCTTATCATATTTTAT
The DNA here is from genome assembly GCF_054948205.1 of Urtica dioica subsp. dioica. Classification (NCBI taxonomy): domain Eukaryota; kingdom Viridiplantae; phylum Streptophyta; class Magnoliopsida; order Rosales; family Urticaceae; genus Urtica; species Urtica dioica. Next base: position 12,999,935 of record NC_142767.1, on the reverse strand, counting down.
TCGGGGTGCCCCTAGAGTAGTCGTACCAATTTCAGTGTACACTTTGGAAACGAACTACGGGGCTGCGACCTCCCATAGTTCGCACCATCTAATAACATATCATATGAGAAAACTCCCTTTATGAGCCCGTAGGTCGGCTCGAGAGAATTCTCTTAATACCTCCGTAGCTCGAGGCGGTACGACTCTCTTACTTATCTTATCACTTGATTATTTGTGTTACATATAAAGATGACATATGACGTAAACATGAATAAAACATGCTAGTAAATAGAACATGTTATGCCAAAGTTGTACTAAACTCATACATAAAGTCATCATAACAAGACATAACATAATAATCACAATTCACTCAATAACATATACACACACATAAGAAATATCATACAATCAATCATATAACACATATTAACCAATTCAGATCACACACTCATCGTAATTAATTTTTAACTAATCCGTATTGTAGTGAGATTATTCTCACCTTATTGTGTCGGGGAAAAGTTCTTAGACTCTCGAACGATTGGAAAAACTATTCGGCTCGGTACCTATTCGAACGGATAGGAATTAGGTTCCTAGAAGACACTTCTAGACATAACAAAGTTTCTGGAAAAAAAATCAGAGAAGGAACAGGGACGTCAAAAGACGAAAATACCCTTCGTCCTCGGGTTCCGGGAAAAAAAAATTTATTTCAGAGAGATAAATTCTGGAAAAATTCCAGAGACTATAAAATATAAATTTGAACATATTAGTCTTCAGTGATAAGACCAAAATCGGGCTTCAATATGAAGAAATCTAATTAAAACATATATTGTCTAAAAATTGGGTTTTAAACGGGACAGATCTGCGCACTTGTTAAAAAAATACTAACAAAAATACTTCCCGTAATTTAAACCTCATACTTATTTTTCTATGTAACAACAACATATATAGGTATCTCGTATACAAAATTCCACCCAAAATACGATTTGCAAGTATTTTTAAAAAAAATATAAAACCTCGCTGTTTGAAACAGGAATAAAACTTCGCGCAATAATTTTAATTTATTTTTATAAATTAAATAGTTAATCCAAAAATTACAAGATTTTTAAGACATACTAAAAACATGTTGAATATTCTAGTATAAAAAATTTCAAATACAAATTCGTTTTGTAGCTGTTTTATTAAAATCAAAACAGGCTGTTTGGATCATTAAAAAGAAAGTTCTACTTACAGATGGTAAAAGATTTTTAGAATAAAAACGGTTTATCCAAAATTCATGAAATTCGAAATACATGCCGTAAACATCTTTAATATTTATGTATAAAAATTTCAGCTCAAAATAATATTCATAGCTATATAAAACATTGCGCTTTCTACAATACACAAGAATTATTCTCAGCCAGAAAAAAATTATCCTTTGATGTTCATAAGAAAATAAATACAAAAAAAAAAAAAAAAAACAGTATGAAAGTACCTTGATAAGGCTGTATAGGATTGCTTATTAAGATTTTCAGGGGCAAAAAGGATGTGATGGCTTTGATTTATTATTTTTTTTCTTTGTGGGAGAGAAAGATCGGGAGAGATAATATAAAAGAGATATGTATGAGAGGGACAAAAAAATTCTGACTTCAAAAAAATTATAAAACCTCTCGTCTCCTCATTTGATATAATTTACGTTACAAATTTTAATGTAACAATTGTCAATCAGAGAGCAATTAAAGTCTCACTAAAGGACGTATAAAATCAACATTCATGACACAAACTGTGATTGAATATTCTGATATTATATTACCATTACATTTCTTTACGTAACTTGCATAAAATATAACATCCTCTTTTGACTTTTCAAAACTTGTGATTCATATATATATATATATATATATATATATAAATATACTTGTCAAATATATATATATATATATATATATATATATATATATTCTATACTTGTCAAATTCATTATTTTGTCTTTATACTCATTAAAGCTATACAAAAATACTTCACAAATAAATAAATAAAACTTTCTACGGGGATATATATATATATATATATATATATATATATATATATATAATATTATACATGTGCATATATGGTTGATTAAAAAAACAAAATTATAATACACAAAGAAAAGGAAAAAAAATAGTTTACATTATAAATTAAAAAGAATTTTACACAAAGAATCAATAAAAGTACATACGTCTTCTTTATGTCCAGTTGCACATTACACACCCATAAAAGAAAAAGTTAGAGAAAAAAATTATTACCTAATCTAATGTACATAATATATACATACACACACGTAATTAAAATTTTATATCACATACTTTCATCTTAATAAGAAATTACATTTCAAAGAAATTTTATCTATAAGAAATTCTCATAATGTCTAACTTAAAATTTTAATTTTCCATCACACAATTTAAATTTTCACATAGCTAAATTTTGGGGTTTCACAAAACCGTTACCGAAAGAGAAACCGATGAGTATTCAGATAAAAAAAAATCGGTACCGACAAGAAACTGCTTACTGTAGAGGAAATCATGAAAAAATGTATGAAACCGAATGCTATTCAAAAAATATTTTGCAAAAATAAACATACTTTTCATAGTTCGTACAACGAATACATGATATCAATTCATCATCACAGACTACCATATTCATCATCAAACCATCATATTCAACTCAAAAACATCATTCATCATTATTAAACATTATAAGCATCATATTCATCTCAAGAACATCCACTCAAGAACATCATAATCATCATATTCATCATCAAATCATCATCTACAACATCAAAAAACACAGATTCGGATTAAAAATCAATACTTTAATTTGGATTAAACCTAAAAATACATAGAAAATCATTAAAAAAAAAAAAACAACCAATAAGCTCATATTCATTGCTCAAACCCTTGAAATCATGGATTAAAGTAAAAAAAAAAATGAAAAAAACCCCAAAATTTGAGAAATCTCCGAAACTTACCTACCGAAAACCAAGGAAAGGTTACAGAAAAGGCTGCGACAAAGAAAGCACCGGAAAAGCACCAAAAACTGCCGAAAAGCGCTGGTAAATTGGAACGGAAACGGTGACTAGTGAATCGGCACTACCAGAAATATGGGATACAACTACAATTTTTTTTTTAACTCCAGTTTAGCCTTTTAATGGAGTCTTTGAATACAGACTACGGTCACCTTTTTTTAGGTCTATATTAGACTCCAGTCGAATACAAAGCTGTAGATAATGGTCTATTTTTCTCTACAGCTAATATAAAAAAGTAGTGGTAATACTCAAAAAATGAAAAATGATCAAAATTTCACCATTTTTAAATGGAGGGAAATTTCCCACAAAATTTTGGCACATTTACACTACAGTCAAATGTAAAGAAGGAGTTGTAATACTTAAAATATAAAAAATTAACAAAACTTTACTATTTGAGTGTTGGAGGGAAATTTCCCACTCACAAATTTGATTAAGTATTGGAAATTTTCATATTCCCACCAATATGAAAATAAAGTAAAAACGACTTAAGTATTGGAAATACTCTAATATTTCACACGTATACTTCAAAAAGTTCTATCTCCCTCAAATATTACTCGGAGACAGACTTCAAAAAAAAGTTCGACGCCTCTCTCTCGCCGTCGCTTAGCTCTTCCTCGACCACCGCCGATCCACGACGACTTTCACCACGGCTTCTACCTTCTTCACCTTCGACCTCGATGCTTCTTTTTCTTCTTCGTTATCCGTGCGCGACCTCTCCACCACCGCCGACCAAGACCTTCAACCTCGATTTTCTAGGTTAGCCTCTCTCCTTCTCTATTTGTATCTCCAGGCCTCAAGTATTCCTCTTCATTCTTTTTCTCGAATTTGTCGCTAGAAATTTCTTTGGTTCGTTCATGAATAAGAGGTAGGAGTTTCTATTTGAAAATTTCTTCTTTCTTTTAGTTCGATTTAGCTTTAGAAAATAGGGGTTTTTTATTTCTCTTGCTTGTTCTGTGATTTTCCGTGGTATATGGATTGGATTGGGTTCGGTTTGTTGTTGTTCTTGATCTGAAATTCTTTGAGTTAGGGTTCCTGAATTTTAATTGATTTTTTGGCCGAAAATTTGTAAAGAAATTGGGTTTTTTCTATGTTGTTTAGCTTGAACATGTTAATTGATTTTGGGTCTTGGTTTTGAGAGTTGAATTGGAGTTTTTGCTTGGTCAATTTCGGATTTTATGTTAATTGGGATTTGATTTAGTCTCTTACATTTGACGTGTGCAAGGAATAGGTCGGCTGAAAAATAGAGGGTTCTCGCCGGAGAAGATTCAAGGTCGCTGGACATCATTCAAGGTGAAGGACATCATTCAAGGTCTAGGGATTTGAATTTCAAATTGATTTGGGGGTTTTTGAGGTATTAGGATTCTAGAGTGTTGATCTATGTGCGATGATGATTCTCGTACTTTGGCTGATTGTTTGGATATTGGATTCGCTGTTGTTTTTCTCTCGCTTCTGACCTCTGTTTGTCTGATTTTTGTAACTTGGAATATCATATTTTTGGCCGTGCTTTTAGGTCTGAGATTGAGATTGAATTATGATATTAAGTAATGCTATTGTGTTCTCTCAGTTTGATTTCGTCTTAAATGTAGTGGAGTTTGGTTTACTTGTTAAGGCTTTAGCATAAGAAGATTTGCAAAGATATAAGTCAAGTAATTATAGGCACGTTCAAAGAAGTTACGATATAGAAGTAAAATATAAAGGTACTGCAAAAAATATTTTTTGAAAAATTATTTATTGATCGGCACAAATTCTACAGCTACTCTCAAAATCATGTTAAAGCTCTTGTACACTAATCCATTCATGTGTCGCAGCGTTCTGTGCTCGCAAAGCTCTGGAAATGGAAGCGCAGGGAAATGAACGATGCTGCACGATATGTACGAGTTCTCAACCTCTCCGCTCCGCCTCCGAATCTGATAGCCGGAGCTCTATCATTCTCTGCCGCCTTTGCAAAGGAAGCTTTGCCGACTCTGTTCTCTGGTCGCGATTGTGTTCTTCACGCTCAGGTCTAGATTATCGTTGATATTTCAAAGCTGATATGGTTCTCTTTATCTCTCACATTTGTTTTTTCCATTTTTCCTTTCTGATATTCATCATGTTTTCTCTATTCGATGTGACAGTCTTGTTGTATCAAAGTAAGATTTATGTTTCTAATTTTAATATTCCACACTTGATTTAATGGACGCTTTCATTAATATATTTATGAACTCACGTAACATGTTAATCTTATTAGAGAAACTAATTATTAAAAGATTCTGATTGAGAAGCTTTCCTTGATAATACAGTTGGGCTTTTAACAATTTGTCTATAATGTGTGTGCAGAGCTTCCACAGCTGAGGGGTACAACATCAGCGGAGTTAGGCTGTGATCCCCGAGGATTTTCTCGTTCTGGAATCGACACTTCTACATGGTACTGTGCCATTGTTGCAGGAAGACAGGGCCCATAACTCAGTAAAATGCGTGAAGTAGTATTTCTCTTACATTATATTCTTTTTTTACTCTCGGCATGCTTTCATCAAAACTTGCAAAGCCAAATGAAATGACAACATAGTATGTGTTCTTTTCCCGACTTTTACACGGCCAGCACTGTAAGAAATATCGTGAATAGTAGACCATCAAGTAGAACGCATAACATTTAGCTATCGATCGATGACCTGTGCCTTAAGTTTTATGATACTTCGAAGACAAAAAATCTAATCTCGTGTTCTTTTCTAAATTTTGGTGTTGTTTCTTGGTTTTGGACAGATCAAAACATAAACTCTTCACAACATGAAAGAAGAAGATCCAAAGAGCCGCAAATGCAGAGAACCAGTTTTGGAGAGAGCTTGACAGTCTTGGCATTGCTCATCCACTTGAACATAGTGAATGAAAATGAAAGAGTACATTTCTGGAACAATGCAGATCGGAGTCTGAATCAGACTATAACATTTATGCTAATCTCAATTTTTACTCGTCCAGTGTTGCATCGACCAGCGTCCCCAGCTGCCCCGCCCTCGAAAATATATGCCCCAAGGTACATTTAGAAATCGTTTATCATGTGTTTTTCTTTAGTGGCCGAAATATTAAGAAAAATTGAGATCCGTTACAAAATGAATTAGAGTTTTCATGGTTTTCAAACTTCTACTCTTGATTGGTCCAGAAGAGTAAAACGTGTATTTAAGCTCATGATATGTTACTGATTTAGTGGCAACTATTGGATATTGCGCATTTGTCTATGAAACGAATGCTGTAAGACTGTTTATTGTCTGTTAAACAATTAATAACTCTTCGTCAACTGTTTTCGCGTCCAGATTCGAGTTATGGAAACATTGTCGGTTAACTCTTCGTCAATAATTAATAACTATCGAATCCTCGTTTTTTCTTTGGATTATTAATTAAAAGTATAATATGTGAACATCACTACGATCAAAGAACTCGCACACAGCCTCACATCCCTACCTCCTTATGAAGTTCCAATAGCAAGCATCGAGATCAAACACCTCTACTGCCAGGTACTTATAATAGCTCAATTAAGGGTTTCTTATTATTATTATTTTTTTTTTTCATAATATACATGTGTAAGATGAGAGTTTCACATTTCATCTCTTTTGAAATGAAATTTTAAAGGTAATTTCCCATGTCTCTGTTCTTACTTTTATGACTTTTTACCATCGCAGGTTCCGAAGTCCGAAGTTTTCCACAGTTTGAATGCAAGCATAGTAGGATTGGCTGTTAGCTCAGAAGGGTCCGGAAATTCACGTTGGTGTGTTGGTCTTGGTGGGTTTACTTTTCCTATTTCTTCCTTTAATGTTGATTATTATCTATCTCCTGTTTATGTTTTAAACCCTTGATGATTTTATCTATACTTACCCAGCTTCTTAAAGCACTCATTTATAAAGCTCAAGAACTAATTGTTTTTTTTTTCTTCTTCTTCTTTCTTTTCAATCTCTTGGCTTGTTGTAACCCAGGGATTGTGAGAGGCATCGACACATCTAAAGGCTTGTTTTATGTCATCACCCCAGTTCCACTGAATATTATTATTATGTGTTTTTTTATAGTAATGTCATATTTATGTAAATGATATTTATTATTGATTGAATGAAATATGAGATTTTTGGATATTATTATTATGTGTTTTATTGGATATTTATATATTATAAATGTATTTAAATATATATTTTTATTAAAAAAAATGCTCTACAGAAATAAGATGTAGTCTATATTGTAAAAATATAATTTCATAAATATAAACTACAGCTAAACAATGTAGTCTTGAACAGAAAAGAATGGAGTTATAGACAAAGAGATAAGACTCCAGTGCAATAGATACCACAAAAACGCCGTAGTCTGTCCAACTCAATTAATTATAACTACTCTTTAAAGCTGTAGTGTTTATTGACTCAAAATTTGAACAACTACATTATAAAAATGTAGTCTTCAACAGAAAACACTGGAGTCATAGGCAAAAAATAAGACTCCAGTGCAATAGATGCCACAAAAACGCCGTAGTCTGTCTAATTGACTCAATTAAGACTACTTGTTAAAACTGTAGTTTTTTTATCTTATGTAATTGAGTTCTATATAACTACAGCATAACGTTGTAGTAATTATAGATGCCACTAGTAAGACTACATCTAAACAATGTAGTTATATATTTTAACTACAGTCTTATAAAACAGATACACTACGGCCAAACACTGGAGTCATAATAAAAGAGATAAGACTCCAGTGCAATATATGACAGTCAGTAAACTGTAGTGGATTTAAAATGACTACAGCGTTCGGCAGTAGTTAGAGGCCAAATTTCTGGTAGTGCGGTTCCGCTCCTCTCCGATAAGGCAGTTTTTGGCCGGTTTCTGCGGAAAGTCAAACCTTGGTAATACTATATAACATCAAGCAGTATGCTCTGCACGTTACAGAGGAATAATTAATATATTTTAATATGGAGGAAAAAATATCTAGAGATATATTAAAAAAATATCTAAGTTCGAAAAAAATTAATGTAAAGTATTTTGGAGACACTTTTTTGTTTTTGATTAAAAAAACGCTGTTTTTGTATCTAAAAGATCAAACCTCTAATAATAATAATAATAATAATAATAATAATAATAATAATTTGCTTTCAGTGAGATGACAATTTTATAATTTTGAAAAGTTTTAAGTGTTATAAGTTGTAATAGTATTTTTTATAGTTTTAGGAATTTAAATAAATCTAAATTACACTGTAAAATAAATAGTAAATTGAGTATCGATAAATAGTAAAATCGTGCGTATAATTCGTTCCCTATATCATATGACTCATATTATTAGATAGTGAGCATATAAAAAAAACAACGTATCACATTATAAGTGGACCCCATAATTTTTCCTTACTATTTTTTTTTAAATTCCTTACTACTTTCTTGTAGGTGCAGTCGGCCGAATATTTACGCATTGAGAAAAAGAGAAGTCAAGAGCAACGTGTCACTCGTTCAATGGAAAATAAAATTACGAGCATGTTTTCTCACTCTCTTTTTAGTGTTGTGTAAATGTTCCAAGTTTTAATATGAGAAAATAGCGGCATAAATACCTAATATTTTCGTGGTGTTACACTTATATACTCATTGTTTAAAGTTGATGGGATAAATACCTAACGTTAAGTATTTATGTCTACGTTGATACCAGGGTCGTCAGTTTGGATGTCAAAACACGTGGAAGACTGATATGTGTTAAGATTTTGAAAACAATATTTCGGTAATAAAATGTTGGATTTATTTAATATTTTGAATCGAAAACGTAAAATAAATGAGAAAATAAATAAAACATAAAACAATAACTTAAATGTAAAAACATTTCAAAACCAACTGACCCAAACGAACGAAAACCTAACCTTAACCTTCAAATTCGCCATGGAAGTAGAAGAGTTCGAACAATTGATTGAGCAAGAAGCGGATGATGCGGGATTCGAACTACACTAATCGAAGTACGAAGACGACAGAGATGACGAAGAAATATCTTTTCCACATCAATGGTGGTCTGTCGTAAATGACATTGGCAATGAGGCTACAGTCGGTGATGACGGCTCTGATGGAGTTGGCGATGAGAGTGACCTCGACAGCATCTGTAGTGACGACGAAGACCAAAGCACGAGGAGGACCAGGAGAGAGTACAACACACGCAGAAATTCCACTGATTTCAGGTTCAAATTGGGTATGGAATTCCCTTCTATTGAGCACTTAATAGAAGTACTTAGAGAAGAATTTATCAAGGGTGAACGAGAATTTCATTATGTGTTTAATGACAAGAGTAGACTAAGAGCAAAATTAGAATTTCATTATGGAAATTTCAGCCCATATATGTTGCTCCCTTTGAGATCATGAAAAGAATATGGAAGGTATCCTAATGTCCAGTTCTTAATCCCAGTTCTTAATGTGTTTCACGTCTCAATGCTTGGAATGCGTCTCAATGCTTACAATGCATTGCCCGATCAAACACAAATTAATCTAATAGCCAATAAAGGTACATGAAGACCTCACCTATGAGGAAAAATAGCTCAAACTATTTACCGTAAAGAAAAACTTATGAAGAACAAAGTGATTTAAGTTAATCATATATACTTTGGCAAAATTATAAGATCGAAGATATCACTTGAGCGTGAGGATGATATGAGATCACAATATCCCGATATTTCCTAGAAGTCATTAATTTTAACTATATATATTTGTCTGAAGTCATTAAAACTGCCTTATGATCACAAGTAGGGGAGATTGTGAAATCCCAAAATACGGTCTAGTTAGATATTTATAAATTTTGCGTTTAGATATATATTTTCAAATTTATTTTATTTTTTTATTTGTATTTCCGTTCAAAATGTACACGTACATTATTTAAGGGATATATATACAATTGTTGAATATATAAAGAATTATACTTACAGTTAAGGACCTCTTTAAAAGAAATATATTATATATATATATATATATATATATATATATATATGTTCATATAAAAGGAAGTATACGTTTCAGATCATAAAATATACTTCAATTAGATTACATATATATTTATATATATATATATATATATATATTATATATATATATATAAGTATACGAAAAGTTTATGTGATATATGTATACGTTTCACAGCCTTGTCTTAGCACTTATTTTGTTATTTATGTGTTATATATATATATATATATATATATATATATATATATATATATATATATATATATATATATATATATATATGCCGGATGTTTTAATGAGTAATGAGATAACTTTGATATAAAAGTATTCAATGTATATGTGGAAGTTATTTGTAAAAAAAAAAGGGTACTAGAATCAGATCCTTTACCCATTAAAGTTTTGTAACCGTTCGGAAAGTATTTTGATGGTAACCGAAATGTGATGTTTGAGATTACATGTTTTCCTAATATATCATTACAGCTGATTTTAGGAGATTCGTAATAATAAAGGTTTTTTATTTGATTTGTTCTCTCCTTCTCTCTAATATCCCTCACTCTATCACTCATTTCTATCTCATGTCCACTGATCATCTTTCCCACTCATTCATCTCCTTCATCTCGATAAGAAATACCCTAGCCCCAAAAGACATTAATATCCCTTAAGTGCTAATTTTTTTAGGAGGAGTAAAGAGTTGCAAGATGATCAAGGTATTTTCATGGTTCCTCAAGATACTTTGATAATATGTTTATAGTTGTCATGTTTTATTTTTTTTTTATCAATCAAGTATAAAAATATTTTACTGTTCTACACATGTTATGGGTATGTGATGTTATCAAATTCTTTTTCCGACACGAATTTTTTTTGTGTTACAATTGTTTTGAAATTCATCTGTCCATGATTTTATTTTTTTTAAAAGATACAAAGTTATATATGTGATTAAAGATTCTTTTTTTTCCTACCTTTTTGTAAAATCTTCTACAACAGAACCGATAGAGCTTTACAATTAAACTTTAGCTTATTTTTAATATGATGTTCCAATTTTGAGCATACAAAAGAATATAATTATTTGATTTTTTATTAATATCTTATGTATATGAATTTTAAGAAATTGTGAAACGTTGTTTTTGACCGTGTCACTTTAGGAAAAACTGTTCAAAATCTTATTTTACATTTTCTGGAATTTTTCCAGAATTTATTTCAACAGGTTTATTTTCTCGATATTTCATATCTAAGGGCATTTTAGTATTTTCACTTAACGATGGATTCTGGATTTTTCCAATAGCCTAGTATTGTCCAGAATATAGATTTTTAACTATGAACTAAAATCTCAATTATTAATTCTTCCGGTTAGGTTTCGAATCAACTCGAGCGTTTAAATCGTTCCCGATCAAAGACCGTAATTTCCACTTTAGGTGAGAACAATCTCACTACAACACATATTAGTCTTAAATAAAATTATGATGAGTTTTGTGATTCATGACTTGGTTTGTTAGATAGTATTATATGGTTTTGTTTATAGTTATAAGCCAAGTGATACATGATACGATATGCTCAAGTACGATGATATGATATATGAGTCGTTATCTATTATGTGATGATTACATGTCTACGTTTATGCATTTTACCTTATGATATGTTATGATATGATAAATGATGATGATGGAGTATTAATGACATATTTTTAAATTTATATGACATTATGTATGTTGATGTTTGCGCATGTCTTTATGCTAAGTAAATTTATGTATAATGTATGAGATGCTAGTTAACGTTTTCTAGTTGAGATATGTTATGTATCATATGCATTGATAAACTATGTCATGTTATTTTTTTAAGTTATAATCATGTCACGTTTGATGCTATGTATGATGGTTATGTATATTGCATGTCATATTTGCATGTCACCTAAATAATAAAGTGAAAAGATAAGTAAGAGAGTCGTACCGCCTCGAGTTACGGAGGTCTCAAGGAGAATTTCCCGAGCCGACTTACGGGTCCAAATGGGGAAATTTCTCATATGTTATAAGTTTATAAGACGGAGCAAAGTATGGGACCTTGCAACCCCATATCTTTGTCTCCAAAGTGTACAATGAAATTGGTACGACTAATCTAGGGGAGCCTCGAATAAAATATGATAAGATTTATGCTAAGAAAGATCATTTCACATTTACAATGAAAATACTAATAACCGGTTCATGCATTGCATTACTCATCTTGTTTTGTGAGTTTTATATTGTTTTCGCTGAGCGATAGCTCATTTCCACGAAAATTTTACGTATGTGCTGTAGGTAAACAACTTACTGCTAAGTGATGAGTATGGACCAGCGGCATCGATAGCAAGAGGGTCGGGTTATGGTTGCAACTACGTAAGAGAGACTTTCGCTAAGCATAATTAGATAAATTAGATTTAATATAATTTCTAAAATAACTTTTTTAATATAGATTAAGTTGTATGTTATAGTTTTGTATCATTTTATCCTTCGATTAACAAATTTATTATAATTTATTTTCTATTAAGTTGGTATTAAAAATAATAGTTTTCAAGTAAAGGTCAAATATTTTCAAGTCAAAGATTTACCCTGATCAAAGCTTAAAGTTTAGTTTTTATTTTTTATTTGTTATACTTCTGACCAAATTATTTTGACAAGGACTAGTATGATTTTATTGTTTTATGGTATTTGAGAATGTATGTATTAAAAAAAACGCAAATTTCCAGATTACGGTTTCGTAAAGGTATTATACGATAGAAAATAAAATCCTCATTTTTTTAATACATAATTTTGATAAGTAAAATAAACAAGTAAAGTAAGATGATCCGAAAAGTCGGGTCGTCACATTGACTTTCTGCGGAAACCGACCGGAAACTGGCCGAAAACTGCCTACCGGAGAGGAGCGGTACCGGTTCGCTTGTCACTGTTTCCATTCCAATTTACCGGCACTTTTCGATGGTTTTCGGTGCTTTTCATTCGTCGCAGCCTTTTTTTGTCAACTTTCCTTGGTTTTCGGTAGGTAAGTTTCAGGGATTTTTCAAATTTTGGGATTTTTTAATTTATTGATAATTATTTTACTTTAATCCATGATTTCAAGGGTTTGAACAATGAATATGAGCTTATTGGTTATGTTGTATGATTTTCTATTTATTTTTATATTTAATCCGAATTAAAATATTGATTTTTAATCCGAATATGAGTTTTTTTTTTATGTTGTAGATGATGATTTGATGATGTATATGATTATTATGATGTTCTTGAGTGGTTGTTTATGAGATGAATATGATGCTTATAATGTTTAATAATGATTAATTTAATAATGATGAATGATGTTTTTGAGTTGAATATGTTGATGAATATGATGGTCTGTGATGATGAATTGATATCATGTATTCATTGTATGAACTATGAAAAGTAAGTTTATTTTTGCAAAATATATGCCTGAATGGCCTTTAGTTTTATACATTTGTTGTCAGTTTCCTCTACAGTTAACGGTTTCTTGTCAATACCGATTTTTTTTTATCTGAATACCCCTCGATTTCTCTTTCGGTAAACAGTTTACCACAAAAATTAAAGTCTCAGTACGATAACGGTAATGGTAAAGCGAACCTTGATTATTACTAAAGATTTTAGGCTATTTGTAATATAAATACTTTCAGTTCATATGTTACGAACATATTTATACATAAAGGTTCAAATTATGATTTTGTTACATAAATATAGAAGATGATAAGGCTTAGTATTGTAAGTGAAATTAATTAAAGAGATAATAATATTATACATCGATTTATTTTCTTCTATAAAGAAGTTTACGATAAAATTATATAGTTAAAATAATAAGTAAATAGATTAATAATTACGATGTTAAACTTTATGCATATATCAAATAGACTATGAATATGTTTATTAATTCATATTGTATATAGTTCTCTATAATCCCTACAATTTCAAGTAGTATATGATAATTTATTTTATTCTACACATATTTAAAAAGGTTCATTAAGAAAATAACTAATTTAAACATTTGATATTGTTAAATAGTCAGCGTTTAGTAAATATTAGGTAAATAGTCAATTTCATATATTAAATCACGTCATCATTTATGACTATTTATTTAAGATTTATCAAACGTTGGTTATTTAGCAATATCAAACGTTTAAATTAACTATTTTCCTAATTTTTTGTATTTAAAATCTATAACTCAACATTATGATTTTTAATTGAAGGGTAGATACGAGACATAAACAATGAATATATCTATGTATTAAAAATATAATTAATATATATGATTTGCATAATATTTATCGATTTTAATAAAACTCACTGTTATTATATTTTTAATTTTTTTAAACATTTCTTAATGTGGTTAGATATTTTTCATTTAACCCCAGCTACGCGAGGCCAAATTAACTCGTTATTACTATAGGAAGCCTGATAACCAATCACTACAACTCTCTTTCTATAAACAATTATTTTTAAAGTTGAAATACGATTTTGTCTTTTACTTTTTTATTTCTCTCTTTTTTTTTTGTAAGGGTTATTTTGTCTATTGATATATCATATGGGGCAGATAAATATGTATCATATTTTTTTTTTTTTTTTTTGAGGGAGGATTTTATAAGTAGCCAATGATACAAGATCGGATATTTACAAACACTACTACAAATTTGGTTTTCTGATGCGCATGACTATCCGGTGCGACTAGTCGCACCTAAAAGTCGCATCTAAATGGATTTCGGGTGCGACTTGTCGCACCGGATTGTCAACCCGAAGTGATAAAAATTTCGCTAAATTTGTTGTTTGCTTTTGAGTATCAGGTGCGACCAGTCGCACCTGATAGTTTCAAAATTTTAAGCGGGCCAACTCTCCCCCCTCATTATTTCATTCGAGATTGACGTGGCATTCTGGAATTTTTGTTATTATCAGGTGCGACTAGTCGCACCTGAAAGTTAGGTTTTTCTATAAAACAAAATCGTCTGCACTTCGTCTTCCTCATTTCGAAACCGCCGCTCCAAACAGAAAAAAAAACCTCTCTCTCTCTCTGCCACCTCCGCCGCGCTCCGCCCTGTCCACCACCTCCGCCGCTTCTCTCTCTCTGCCTCACTTGCGTCACCAGTTGACGCCGCCCATTTTAAAAAAAAAAAACCTCTCTCCGGCCTCTGTAACTCAGCCGCGCGCGCTCCACACCCTCCGCCGTGCTCCGCCGCCGCTTCTCTCTCTCTCTTCTCCTTCTCGGTTGCGCTCGGCCAGCAGCTCCTCCACCAAGCCGCGCGCACCACCTCCGCCGCACTCCGACGCGCTCCGCCGTCAGGAACGCTCTCACCGACTCACCGACGCGCTCCGCCGTCAGGTACGATTCTCTCTGCCTCGCTCCCTCTCTGCCTCGCTCTCTCTCTCTCTCAATGTTTAAACTCTCTCTCTGCCTCGCTCTCTCTCTCTCTCAATTAGTCGTGCGCTCAGCCCCGGCCCCGGCCGCTGCCTCCGACGCACTGCGCCGCTGTAGCTCCGCCGCGCTCCGCCGTCTTCTCCGCCTCGCTCAACCCCTCTCTGCCTCGCTCGCTCTCTGCCTCGCTCTCTCTCTGCCTCACCGTGCGCTCACAGCCTCCAGGTTAGTATATTTTTTTTCTGTTTAGGTATTATATATTAGTTTATATATTATATGTAAATATATATTGTATAGATTTAATTTATTGTTTATTGTATATTGTATATGTGTAAATATATATTGTAATTTGTATATGTTGTTAAGAATTAATTAGATTAAGTTTATGTGTTAGGAATTAATTTGTATATGTGTAAATATATATTGTATATTGTATATGTTGTAATTTTAATTAGATTAAGTTTATGTGTTAGGAATTAATTTGTATATATATGTGTAGTTTAATTAGTATTAATTTGATATAGTATAGGTTAGTGTTTTTTGACATAGTTTGTGATATAGTATAGGTTAGTGTTTAGTTTAAATTTGTTTTGTTTTAATTAGTTTTGATTTATTGTAATTTATCAATTAGGAATTGTAATTAGTCTAATAATTACATGAATAGGTTGTTTAGTTTAAAATTATTTAATGAAATTAAAATTGTAATTGTAACATGCTACTTTGAAATTGATTAGTAAATGTAATTGATAATGTCACATGTTTAATAATTTGATTACTTTAGGTTAAATCTAAGTTTTATTTGTGTTTTGTGACATGTTTTGATGTTTTGTGACATGTTTAGTATAAAATGAAGTTTAAGTTAAAATGAAGTTTAAGTTAAAATGAAGTTAATGAATTTGTGATTAGTTTCATTTGATTTAACATGAAATGAAATTGTAAGTTTAAATAAGAAAAATAGTTTGTGACATGTTTTGATAGTTTGTGATATTTTGTTTATTTCGATTTTTCATTTATAAATGTTGTGATCGAACCACGGAGGTTCGGTTTAGGGCTGAGATAATTTATAGGATAGTTCTGGATGGTTTGTGTACGTTTTTAAATAATTTTGCAGGTTTTTGGTTTGTCATTATAATAGGGGAAACTCTGCCGAAATTTCGGTAGAGTTTCGAATGAATTAGTTTAAAAACTCCCAACTTATTCAATCCGAGCTCAAAATAATTAACATAGAATTCATAATCTCTCTTTCATTGTGTTCTCCGTCGTCCTTTATCAATAACTCTTCCAAACTTTCATTTCTCGCTCTCATTCAGCGAAATGTCCAATCCAAGTAGAGATTGGATCACGGAGAATAATCGGGTGACATTGCAGTACAAAACCGGTGTTAACGAGTTTATTCGCGCTGCAAGAAGATTCCCTAACGAAAATGGCAAATATCGGTGTCCTTGCAAACCTTGTAACAACGTGAGATGGCACGATATCGGGGTTGTCAGGAACCATTTGCTGAACAAGGGGTTTACCCCAGGCTACACAAAATGGTATCATCACGGCGAGCTCGAGCGTGCCGTCCTTCCTCATGAAGAAGATTCCATAGGAGGAACAGATCAGAGAGGAATAGGAGGATTGCACGGTGCTGTGGAGGATATCAGGGATCACGAGGATTTCGACGATGCTACGGAGCCGACCCAGAGCGAGGTGCGTGCAGAGGAGCAAGTGGAAGACCTCTTCGCCGAGTTGGAAGCAGAATTGTACCCTGGATGCAAAGAGTTTTCTTCTTTGTCGTTCTTGGTTTCGTTGATGCACCTCAAAGTCACGAACCATTGGACGAACAAGTCGTTTACAGAACTCTTGCAGCTCTTGAAGAAGTCTCATCCAGCTGGTAATCGAATTCCGGAGAAGCATTACGAGGCAAAGGCGAAGCTGAAGCGTTTTGGCATGGGATACGAGATGATCGATGCGTGTATTAACGATTGTGTCCTATTTCGAAAAGAACTCGCGGAAGTCGATGTGTGCCCAGTATGCAACGAGAGCAGATGGAAGCCAACTGGGAAAATGATACCGCAAAAGATTTTGCGATATTTTCCCCTGAAAGATCGATTGAAGCGGTTGTACGCGTCTCGACACACGTCGCTTTTGATGCAGTGGCACGAAAGAGATCGCGTCAGGGAAGTAGGTGTTCTACGACATCCTGCGGATGGTACGACGTGGAAAAACCTGGACGAGAGATACCCAGGCTTTGCTGCAGAGCCTCGAAACGTGCGGCTTGGACTAGCTGCGGATGGATTCAATCCGTTCGGAGAAATGAGTTTATCGTACAGCATGTGGCCTGTGGTACTAACTGCGTACAACTTGCCGCCTTGGTTATGCATGAAGAAAGAGTACTTGATGCTGACGCTTTTGATCCCGGGGCCTCACTCACCAGGAAAGGACATGGACGTGTTTTTGCAGCCAATTGTCGAAGAGTTGAAAGAACTGTGGGAGACCGGATTCCGCGTTCGAGATGGCGCCAACGATGAAGTGTTTCGATTGCGTGCCGCGCTACTTTGGACGATTAACGATTTTCCAGCTCGATCCTATTTATCGGGATGGAGTGGCCAAGGGTATCTCGCTTGCCCGACGTGCAACCTTGACACGCCGTCTTTGAAAGTCAGAAAAAGGATCGTCTACTACGACCATCGTCGATTCTTGCGTATGCGTCACCGATTGAGAAAAAGCACCGATCACTACAAGGATCGCCACGAGAAACGCAGTAAACCCGAGAAGTTGACTCCGCAAGACATACTCGCTCAGCTGGCTAGTGTCTCTTGCACGACAACTGGCAAACATGCTGGCTCTGTGGGCAGAAAACGAAAGCGAGCCGAGTGCGAACTAAATTGGGCCAAGAAAAGCATCTTTTACGAGTTGCCGTACTGGTCAGATTTGGAGTTGAAGCATAACATGGACTTCATGCACATAGAGAAGAACGTGTGCGAGAATCTTCTCGGAACCTTGCTCAGCTTAGAAAAGAAGAACTACGACACAGATAAGGCGAGGTTTGATTTGATGGACTTGGGCATCAAGACCGCTCTCCACTTGAAAAAACAAGGGGATTCGTGGTACAAACCGCGAGCATCTTACACCTTAACCCTTGTTCAGAGGCAGCGATTTACCGAGTTCCTCCAATCTGTCAAATTTCCAGATGGGGTTGCTGGGAATTTGAAGAAAAATGTGACTGCTGATGGAAAACTCACAGGTTTGAAGTCGCATGATTGCCACGTGATCTTGCAGAGGTTGTTGGCTGTATAATGTAATAAAATCACAGGTTTACTATATAATGTAACCACGGTTTTCCTCCGCCATATGTGAGGTTTGTTAATAATAAAATCCGTGGTGCCGTCCACGTTTTTTTTAAACAGAAAACTAATATTTATTTACTAATATTGTTCACATCTTACAGGATGTCAGATGCAGGTGGAGCAGGTGGAGATGAGTCTCCGCTACACCGTTCAGGAGCAGGTGGAGATGAGTCTCCGCTAGAGACACCGGGTTCCCAAGGTCCTAAGAAAACAAGGGGACCAACAACCGGGTCTACTTCGGCAAAAGCAGCGCATGGGGTACCCGGTGCGAAAGTTGTTAGGTACGACCCAATCAACCAAACTTTCTACCAGGACGTAAGAAAAACAATAAAAAAGGTAGGAGTATTCAACAACCGCGTCGGCGCTTTGGTGAAAGTCCATATCCCGGTCACACTTCGTGATTGGAACGAAGTGACGCCCCAGATGTTGGGCAATATTCTGAGCGCACTTCATTCCGAGTACACTTTCGTGTACAAGGATGATGAGACCGATGAGCTGCTTCCGGCGGATTGCTATCGTCATCAGATTGACCAGACTATCATTCGCGATGCAAAGCGTATGAGGCGCAACCAAAAGTCTAGATTATCAGGGACTTTCTTAGGAAAATGTTGTGGGCAAATGAATGTCGCCAAGAAAGAAATCCCAAAAGGATATCAAAAAGACGATTGGGAGAAGGTGATAGAGGAGTTCGCAACTGACGATTGGAAGGTAATGTATAATTCTAAAAATTATGTTATCTTCTATGAAATCGAATTATAACGCAATTTAATATGTGCAGAAAAAGTCTACTCGCAACAGAGACAATTCCAAGAACAAGAAAACGAAGTCCACACAAGGGTCGATTTCTTTTTTGGCTCATCGACATTTGAACGTAAGTTTATTCTAATTTTGTAATTTTTTTTTGCAATAAATACATTACTCATATTTTCATAAGAACTGCAGAGTAGGGAAGATGGGACTTTGGCCTCGGCGTTAAACACGTGGGAGAAAAAACATCAAGACGATCAAGGCAATTGGACGACAGCTTGGGCGCAACAAGCATTTGTAAGTTACTTGTGTTAATTACTTAATAATCAAGTTTCGATAATCTTAATAATTTTTTTAACATATGTTTGAAGGCGCGAATTATGACTCAAGTCGAGGATATGCAGCGACAAGCAGCGGAGTCAGGCCAAATGTTTGACATAGACCAGGCGGAGCAGTTTGCGATGGATACTGTTCTCGGGCAACGTCGAGATTGGTATGTCGGGATAGGTCCCTCGATCCCGAGATCCTCGTATCTCTTGGCTCAGGCTCAGGACGACAGCTCGTCCTCAGGTTCTTCATCGACGCGCGTTCCAGATCCAGTGATTAGCGAGCTACAAGCAGCGTTGGCCGCACAACAAGCTCAGATGGAGGCGTTTCAGCGACAGTTCTTTGCCTACACACAGCAGCATCCGTCTCCCATGCAGACATCCCCCGCGATGATGCACCCTGCCACGACGCCGCCATCAGCTTCAATGCCGAATGTTCAGACGCCGGCATCCGCTTCAATGCTGAATGTTCAGACGCCGCCATCCGCTTCCATGCCAAATGCTGATCAGACGCCAGGTTCGGTAGAATTTCAGCGACATCGTTCGAGCGGCAGCGCATCAGGCCGCCAAGGCGCACGAGCAAGATCTGGCGGAAGAGGAGGCCGTGCATTCCAGAATTGGCAGATTTCGAATGAAAAAAGGGAAACAAAAAGAATAAATTGTAATTTTTTTAATTTATTGAATGTAAATTATCAAATTTTATGAATTTAATATTATTATTTATATACTTATTCTAATTAATATTATTCAAATTATTTATTTAATATAACAAAAAAAATTATTTAATTAATTTTTTAAATTTTAATTTTTATATATTTAAATGGCTGATTCTAATAGAATCAGCATTTTAAAAAAAATAACTACAGACAATCAGATGCGACTAGTCGCATCTGATACTTCCGCAGGAAGAGTATCGGATGCGACTAGTCGCATCGGATTGTACTAACACCCGCCAAATATTTCGCGGGGAATTACTATCGGATGCGACTAGTCGCATCTGATACTCTTCCCGCGAAAGTATCAGATGCGACTAGTCGCATCTGATACTATAATTCACGCTTTAATTTCTTATTTTGAGGGATATTTAGGTGCGACGTTTGGTGCGACTTGTCGCACCTAAAATGTCGCACCTGATAGTGATGACTTTCAGGTGCGACTAGTCGCACCTAATATCATCAGGTGCGCACTTTCAGATGCGACTATGTCGCATCTAAAGTCGCACCTGATGATACTTTCAGGTGCGACATTTATGCTTTCAGGTGCGACTTTTGTCGCACCTGATGCTATCAATTGTACTAGTGAAATATGGGGGGTTGGACAAATATAAGTATCTATTTCTAGAACCACACAAACACACCTCAGAAATAATTAAATGTGGGCATTGCGCCCGCCGGAATTCGATCCCGCGTCCTCCCCTTGGGAGGAGAGTGGTGTTACCACTTGGCCCAAGCAAGCTTGGGTAAATATGTATCATATTTATCTCCAGGTTACCACATATATTACTCTTATATTTGTCTACGTGACTCTGCCATTGTATATATAATATAATATATATGTTAACTTATATGTATGGGTTATATATATTTATAATAGTTGTATATATATAAATTAACTGTTAAAGTTACAGTATGCCCAAGTCATCCTGGGCACCGCAATCGAAAGATATAAAAAATTACGGTTCCGATATGTAAGCTAATGCCACCGGAAATACCGTTCCGGTGGCAAGCGGTATCGGAAGGTAAGCTTCCGATAGATTGAACCGGAAGTGTACCCACGGAAACGATGCCTCTTGGATTTTTTATTTTTTAATTTATTAATCTGGGCTGTTGGATTTAAAATCCAACGGCCCATATTGCGTCTAAATCCAACGGCCCATATTGCGTCTGTCATTACTGATACTGTAACAAGCTCGGCCCTCGTTGTTAAGAGGTTTTGGGCCGGTTTGACCATTTATGAAAAAGGATCGAGCCAAACCAAGCCAGTTGAAGGGCCTGGGCTAGACCTGAGGTATAGGCCCTTACAAAGTCCAACACGAGCCCTAATTAGGTCCAGTTCGGGTCCGACCTTTTTTTAACGAAAAAAAAAATATTTTTAAAAAACTTATATTTTTATGTATAAAAGGTGTTTTTGATACAAAAATTAAAATTTATTATTAATGATATAATTTTTATGATACAAAAAGTGTTTTGGACCTTTTGAGCCATAGTTTAGGCCTTTTTCAAGCCCGACTCTAGCCCTCAACCCCAAGTATCGAGGGTTTGTTCCTGGGTTGGACCTAAAGTCTTATTCATTAGGCCCGACATAGCTCTCTAATAAAGACCAAGGCATCTCTAAGGCTTCAAAATAAGAACTTTTACTCCGTTCAATTTGCTTACCAACTAAAACTGTTTGCAGATGGCAATATTGAACGTTTGAACGTCATATATTAGTTTTTAAATATTTTTCTTAAGATTTTTCAATTTACTAAGAATCATCGATTTCACTCCAAAATTGGTGAAAACAAGAATGACTTCGTCAATGTGCTGGGAATCACATTCTCGTGTTGGTTTTGGGTATGCTTCTTCACTTTGCAAGTAAGAAAAATAGACACAAAATTTAATTCAAATATAATTCATGTAAGTGTTAAATTATCTCAATGTCATTTTTTTGGACTGCAGGCTCATATACTGAAAAGTATCCAACCCAACTTTCACTTACCGAATAGAGCATCATGGTCGATACACTTCGATTGGAGACTATCAGCAGTCATTTACCGAGTAAGATTTATTTTGTAAGGGTGTCAGAAATTGACTCGGGTTTAGTTAATTTTCAGTGGCACGGTCATATAAAGGCTGGAAAAAGATGATGTGAGGCTACAATGATTGCGAGGGCCAATATAGTGCCCTCAATTAGCCTGGAAAATGGTACCAATGATATGAATGAGAAATGAGTTGGATATATTTTTAGCGTATGAGCTTATGCAGTTCAAACATATGACATTTAGATACATTTTCACACATCTAGATGAACTAGTTTCTATAATGTGCTAAGCACGAGAAACAAAAATTGAAATTACAGATGAAAAAAATTGAAATTACAGATGAAAAAAGGTTGTTGATTGTAAACATAAATACTCAGATATTACTTAAATACAAAACACCAATATTTCATTTATTAAGTCCACCTTTCCTTTTCCGTTTAAAAGTTTTTTTTTTTTTTTTAATTAAATCATCTTCTTAACTCACAGAATAAAGGTATTTTGTATGTTTTAGAAAGATGTATTTGATATTTAAAAACTTAAATGTAGGATGGAAGGTGAATTTAATGGTTAAATATTAAAATGACACTCACTTCGATTAGTAATACATTACCACTGCCGGCCTTGGGCTAAGGCGGGTTAGGCCCAGGCCTAGGGCCCCATATGTGGATGGGTCCCCAAAAATTTACACTTTTTGCTTATTTTTAAGAAAATTT
This sequence comes from Urtica dioica subsp. dioica, assembly GCF_054948205.1. Lineage (NCBI taxonomy): Eukaryota > Viridiplantae > Streptophyta > Magnoliopsida > Rosales > Urticaceae > Urtica > Urtica dioica. The sequence goes on along the minus strand of NC_142767.1, from coordinate 12,976,759 downwards.
ATATTTTTTACCCTAAAAATTTACACTTTTGGTCAATTTTCTAAAAAATTTACATTTTTTACCCTGAAAATTTAAATTTTTATTAGTATTATAGGGCCCCAAAATATTGAATCGCCTAGAGCCCCCGGTGAGTTTGGGCCGGACCTGTACATTACACAAAAAAGAAAAAAGAAAAACAATTAATTGCCATAGTTTAGTGCGAAATACGCACATATATTTTGGTATTACAAGTAATTTAAATAATTAATTAATGTGTTTTATGTTTTTCTTTCAAAATAATGTGAAGACTTTACTAATTATAATACTCTATATATAAAGAGAGAAGGTGGGTCCTGACCTGGAGAAGAGAGTAAATCTGGGCTTATGCCACGGAAGATCGTCGTAATTCCTCTTTCTTTTGGCTGTGACTAGCGCATGGAAGGATTCCTTCGTGTCGAGCAGAGTGAACGGTGGGAACCGTTCCGGTGGGCGAGCTGGAAGAGACGGAATCACGCGGAAGCTATTCCTTCCGTCTCTTCGGTCTGTCTGGTGATGTCTTTCAAAAAAAAAAGTAACTAACTGTTAGATATCTGTAAGAAAGGGAAATCCAATGTGTGTCAATAGTCAAGATATCTGACAGCTGTCTGCGTTAATTTTGTATTTGTGTTGTTTGGCTGTTTTTTTTTTAATCTGGACCGTTGGATTTGTAACCATTGCGAATCCAATGGCCCAAACTAAATGCAAATTGTAACGTTGGAGGACTGTTTTGCAACGGTTATAAATTGTAATTTGGGCCGATTTCATTCTCTCATATAATTTTAACCCCAATTTTTCATTCTCTTATAAATATCAACCTTCTTCACAGCATTTCTTCACACTCACACTCCAATCTTCTCACACTCTCTCTTACTACTCAAAATCTCATAAATTCTTCTCAAATATTTTTATTATATAGTTTTCATATATAATTTTCTTATGTAGTTTTCATATATTTTTTAGTATATAGTTTTAATTAAAAAAATGTATGAATCTCATCATCAAAGCTCTTCTCATCAAAGTTCTTCTCGTCGAAGTTCCTCACGAGCAAGTTCTTCAAACACACCACCGCCCAAAAATTCACAACCAACTCATGAGTCTCCCGTGAATCAATATCCTCAAAATTGGCTCGGTTTATCACAATTTCCAAATTACGAAAGCCAGTTCGACCCAATAATTCCATATATTCCGAACAATCTACCACCATATTATCCATATACCTATTATACACAACCTCAACATCCACCACAACCTTATTATCCACAACAACAACCTTATTATTCTAAACCCCAACCACAATATCAAGATCCATACCAAGTGTACCGGGAGCAATTACAAAATTATGAAAATCAAATCGACAAAAAAGAGGAGGATGAGGAACACTCACCTTCACCACCATAACCGCCACCGCCACCACCATCATCGCCACCACCACAACATGAGGAGGAAGAAGACCTACCTCCACAACATGAAGGAGACCCGCCACACCCCAAAAAACGATCGAGAACTAAGATGTGGCAATACTTTGAAGAAATTGGTAAAAGGGAGGATAAAGTTGGGAAATGTGGAAGATTAGTGAAAACTAGCAACAGCAAACACATGCCTTCATCGTTAATACATCACTACAAGAAGTGCATTTCATCCGAAGTTCACTAGGTAACTTCTCACGATCTCGTCGAGTTTAGGAGAGAACTTGTTAATGACACTATGTCCACAGACCAATCATTTAGTCATGTAGAATCCGAGGGATTTCTTAGATTCATATATTACTTAGTCCCTGGTATTCAAATGATTTAGAGGACTCAATTACGAAGAGACATACTTTAATTTTTTCGCGAAGAAACTAAAAAAATGAAAGCCATATTTGTGTCGGGATCGTTTAGTGTAGCTTTAACCTCAGACATATGGTCGGGCAATAGTAAGATGGATTTCATGAGTGTGGTAGTTCAAAACATAGACGACTCTTGGAATTTATGCAAAAGAATCATAGATTTTAGGAGAATTGAGTGAGGCCACACGGCCGATAGCATCCTACAAATCCTACTTCGAGTGATGGAAGAATGACGTATAGGTGATAGAATAATATCCATAACTTTAGACAATGCCACAAGTAACAACGCAATGGTTAGAGGCTTAAGACGAGAGATACCTTGTGAGGACAACATTCTACATCAAAGGTGTGCAACCCATATTATAAACCTCATAGTTAAAACCGATTCCAAAACCTATGACCCTTGCATTGCCAAAATTAGGGATGCCATTGCATAGGTCAATAGTTCCAACCCTAGAGTAGATGAGTTGAAGAGACGTTTATTTTACTAAATAGCCTAAATGAGAGCACTTTCCATCTTGACGATAGAAATTGGGTGGAATTCAACGTACTTAATGTTAAGGAACTTCTTTTCTCCGGGTTATTACGAGGTCATAGTACTATTTGTCAAACATACGGGTAATGCTAATATAACCGAGGACGACATTGCTATGGCTAAATTTTTTTGTGAGTTCCTTCACCTTTTCTATGATGACACTTGTGCATTATCTGCTGTGTATACACCTACTTCGCATTTAGCAATTCATAGCATAACAAAAATAGCACAACATCTTCATGATGTGAACCATTTTCCACTTTATCAACCATGCATTATAGCCATGAAAGCAAAGTATAACAAATATTGGGGTCCAAGAAAAATTCATTTTCCATACGGCTTTGGGTGCATTTTAGACCCCACGAATCAAATTTGAAAGATATAGGCACTTTTTTCAATATTTAGGTGGATATGATTGGTGAAAATTACATTTTAAGCGATCACTCCAGAGTCGTGGAAGGTTTTTATTCTCTTTTCAGGACATATCAATCAAAGAGTGGACCACAACCCGAGCCGATTCCACCACGCAACCAATCCCCAAGCACGTGGATGTTTCAACATCTATATCAACACGCACGAGGTGTGCATAGATCTCCAAGTTCATTGCCATCTTCCTCAAGAACATCTCAAGATTCGACCAGCAACGAGGAAATTACACTATACAACACGTCCCGATTTTTTTTCATGCAACAAGATACATGTGACGTCCTAGCGTGGTGGAGGCAATGCGAAAACATGTTTCATCCAAGGCCGCATTCAATAGATCGTGACGTACTCTCGCTACTTGTCTCGACTGTTTCATCCGAGGTCACATTCAGTAGCTCTGGTCACATTATCGATGATGAAAGATTTAGTCTAGCTCCTGAAATGGTGGAGACATTAACTGTTGGAAAAGATTGGCTTCTACATGATAGACGAGCTCAAGAGACGTTTGTTAACTTTCACCTCGTGGATGATTTCGATTTCGATCTTTCAAGTTTGAACATTGATGATTAGATTTATATTTCTAACTTTCAATAATTATGAATATAAATAAATGTACTATTTGCTCTACCGACCCTCGAAGAGATTTCAAGAAAGTTTTAAATGCCATTTTCGATGTCGTTTCGAGCTTCCTGATTTACGAAAAATCGACACGTCGACGGAAAACCGAACGGAAAAATTGTGGAAAAGTACAAATGAAATGTCGTTTTTAAATGCCATTTTCGATGGAAAACCGACATGCTGATAGAAAACCGAACATAAATAATATTCCAAAATAAATACAAAATATATACATAGATATACTACATAGATATATGTTTCAAATTTTAAATTGTAAAATATATGATATTGAAGTATATATTTATAGATTTAATATGTAGTATATATTACTTTGATATTTTTTATCTTTATAATAATATGATTAAAATATATATGTTTTATTTATTTGGGTAACAAATATTTGTTTTCAATCCTATTAATTGACCTATGACGTACAACTGGCCCAAAAGATCATGAAGAAGCAAACCCAAGTCAATACTATCTTACTGTTTATGATTTGTGATAAAATTGTGATAAGAATTGTGATTCATCACAGTAGTCTGGATTAGCATAGGATTCCTTATTCATTTGAAAGAGAGCCATCAAGATTGTAAAACTTGTAAAGCTCTTTTTGACGACACATAGTAACTTATGGAGCTATTATTCAATACAGAAAATAACGGTTTTATCTTACTCTATTTGCATTTACCCTTCTGACTCTATCTCTATCTCCACCTTTCTTTTCGCATTCTTCCTCTACTGAACATAATCTATGTATTTTTTTTTTTAAAGAAAACCCTTATTCAAGTAGGTAATCGTCCAAAGTCGCCGGCTACTTTACGATCTTCAACACCAGCGAGCCGAAAGGAGGACGATGGAGCCGATTGTCGCCGAGATTCGCCGGCGTCAAGGAAGGCCTAAATACACTTTTGGCAGTCCCCGAGAATCGCCATGGGGTTTTGTTTCGGGAAAGGCTTTTTGTTTCCTTCGAATTTTCAGAAAATGTGACGATTTTTTAAGCTTTTAAAACGTCACTGTAAATGAAAACGGGAGAATGTCGTTTGGCAAAACGATTTGTCGTTTCGGAGAAACTCGAGCGAATTACAACGACAAAACGAAAAAAAAACGTGTTCGCCGGCCGCTAGATCACCGGCAGCGCCGGCGCCGGCGAAAGTCGACGAATTTCGCCGGCATTTGATACCTTGGTTTTAAGGAGGCCGTTTTCAATACATTATTTTTTATTTCTCACTTTTACATTTTAGTCCTTATTTAAAAAAAATACATTTTAATTCTTTGAAATTGTATTGATTTTAATTATTTTTTTAATGTATGGAAGTGGAAATTTTCGCCTATGAAATAGAAATTTCCGTACTATTGCCAGTGGAATTCCTATCAGTACTGAAAATAATAATTCATTCCAGTCAAAACCGGAATTTCGTGCCTAATTGTAATGTATTTTCATTTTCTACCAAATGCCTAGGTTTAAAAGAGAGCAAAGAGAGTCAGTGGGTTTCTAACTCTGAGAAGAGAGATGATGACCATGGTAGGAGAAGTTTGCGAGAGAAAGTATTAAAACAAAGGGTAATTAATGATTAAAAAGATGAGAGAATAGGAGAGATAAAGAGAATTATTTGTCTCACTCCTTAACGCGCCACGAGAATGTGATTGCTAGCTCGCCTTTGGCGATATCGTTCGTGGCAAGTGTATGAAAGGCCTTCAAGCAAAGTCTATAATATTGCACCCCCAATTGTCACCACGGACCCCAACACTTAAAGCCAAGCCTTCTTTCTTCCTAAAATTAGCATCCATTACTATTTTTTCGGTTGATAATAATAATAATAATATAAACAGTGAGAAATTTGATAAAGGACCGGGCCTAATAAGGGTCTACGCCAGGCCCGAGTTGATCCTTTCTAAGGACCCGTCCTTTTTAAAAAAAAAAAAAATTGAGCCGGGCCAAAAACTCTAAAAAGTGAAAATTCACGTGGTCTTAATTTTTTTTATCTCACTACTTTAACTATTTTTTTCACCTGGCTTGGACATTCAAGTAAGCTTTCAATATAAGTGGAAAAAGTTGAAGTGTTAAATAACTTATAATAAACCAAATTACATAATCACAAACCCCTCCGTGCTACCTAGTTATAAATTGATCTGCTTTATGTATTTTTTTTTTTTTTTTTTTTTTTTTTTTTTTTTTTTTTATAGATGGTCTAATTTTTTTGTAACTCGCTACTATAATCTGAAATAATTCACTATTTTAACTTTTAACCAGATTACTTGATCACAAGCCCCTCCGTGCTAGTAAAATAAAATAAATAAGTTTTATATTAGTCATTTTTTTTAAAGAAATTTGTAACTTATTAGGTCATTAATCCAACAATAATGATATTTGACACGATTCACGAGTCTCACGACTCCCCAACAAAAGTGATAAAGCCAAAAAACTATTTAAAATTGCTCCACTTGTCACACAGTGTGTGGATCGTTCATAATCGGGCTCGTGACAAATAGCAGTTCTCTTAATCCATACATCTCGTTTGAAATATAGCCAACGTTTAGAAACTTTTAGGAAAATAGTCAAACAGATGAGATGACACTTGAATAAACTAGTCAAATTTTCTATTTTGTCCTTCTAGCCGTTTTTTTTTTCTACAGTGATTCGTCATTTTCTCTCTCATACAGTTTTTTTTCTCATCAAAACTTCAAAAATCAATATCTTCCTCATATGAACTCGAAATTGAGTGATTCCAAATCCTACGGATTCGTAGCGAGAAGAGCTTCATATCCATTGTGTTGGATGAAAAATCTTGTCTACTAATGTAGAATTCTTCCGGAGTTTACCAGTGGTACATTAATTGTCATTAATTATCGAATTTTTAAATTATTTACATTTTTTTGTTAATTATAACATGTTTAATATAAGGATATTTCAGTCAAATATAATTGTCATTAGCTATTTTCTTAAAAGTGGTTACATCTCAATTTTATAGTTTAGTTTTGGCTACAAATCTACAACGCCTTTTTTTTAACCCACTACTTTACTCTGGATAATTTACTATTTGGAAGAAATGAATCATTATGTTCGATTTGAGATTGAATTATAACCGTGATATTGGACAAAGACTGAAAAATAAATAATCAAACACTGTTGCTTTTGAGCAGAGTCATAATAACATTGTCTTAGACTGTTTTTTGTATGAAATTTTTTTTAATACCAAAACTCAATCAAAATAGTTTTTTTTTTCATGTAAAATCATCTATTAAACAGCAATAAACAGTTGAATGCTATTTGTAAAACAGGGCATGCTCTCGGGAGTTGGCTACTACTATTACTATATCATAGGACTGGTCGTCAAGCACAAAGGGCCAGTTTATTATACGGCGTTCAACCCCTTACCCGCAGTAATTGTTGCTGTCTTGGCTTCGATCGTTCTAGCCGAGAAAATATTTACCGGAAGGTATGTGTTCATGTAACAAATAACTGGTACTTTTTTTTGTGTCAAATAATATATTATATTTGTAATGTTAATTAAATTTGATTGAACAACTGATACTTCTGGTTTTACATTTACAACAATAAATTCTCAAGCGATGCTTCTGGTTTTACATTTACTGATTTGACAGGAAGAATCTCTACCCATCGCTGAGTCACAAGCAGCAAGTGAGCAAAGTGGAGATGTACAAGAGACAGACCAGGGCTTAGATCTTGAGTGATAACGATGTATAATCGATATGAACGACAGCTGTGTTAGAACCTATGGTATTGAGTACTAGAATAATTAGTTACAAGTTAGGGGTTGATAATATAGAATAGTAAGAAATTAGTTGGTATCAGTACGTATTAGGGATGCCTGTCTTCACCGCCTCAGCCCACTTAGCGTTTCTCACCAACGTGCGATGAATTCTGAACAAGTCTTCCAATCAGAGAGGCTCCGAAGGAAGTTGAAATCCCAGCCTCTTTCCGACATGTTCTGAAGAGAACATAAGCGTCTTAGACTAGGAAATCTGACAGCCAATGGCTCTCTTCCCAGAATCTGACACCGAGTCTCGCTTCTTATCCCCGTCGAAACCTTCTCACAGGAAATCTCACATTAGCTTTTCCAAACCTTCAGTTACTCTGATCATCTTCTTGGATTCACTCAACCTCACCGAATACATGCTCGTGTCGTGTAATAGAATGATATGTGTGTTTGTAATACAATGGAATATGCTGATTGGTTATATGGAAGAAAGAGAAGAATTATTGATTGTGACCTAACCGGCCATTGAAGTACAAACGGAACACGGGATAGTCACCGAGACATTCGCGAGGTCTCGTCTCTCCTAAAAACAAACTAAAATCAATTACAATATTTTCCGAGATAAAACTCCAAACAAAAAGGGAAAGGCTTAAGTAGTCTCGCCATGTCACCCATCCGATAGGTGGTTCCTACCGGAGGCCTAACAAATCACAAGAGACAAATTCAGGCTAATCTATATCAAAATGAACTCCCAAATCAAGTCTATAATTTACTATCAACTGAGTACCGCGCTCTATTTACAACTCCCACCAACGATCCAAAGGGAGAGTCTCGTCTCAAGATGAGAAGGTCATTTCATCCTTCCCGTATATACGTTGAAGTTCCCGAGTGGCAGCTTGATATGATGCTGAGAAAAAGCATGTAAGAAAAACAACATTATGTGAAAGAGATGTCTTTATCGATTGCCGGGGGAAATTAAATGTGTGTTTTATTACCTTTCCATATGCGGAAATTCTTTTGATTTACAGGAGACCCCGTAACATTTTGAATCGCATCGAAAAGTGTTTCCTGAGAAGTATTCTTCAGCTCTTGAACTACAGCATATATGGTCTTTCCGTTCTCAAAATAAATGTGATTGTTGGGGTGTTTAGTCTTGCAACCAGCATGGCGTTCGTATTCATACGCATTGAGAGACTGTATTACATAATTCAATTCTTCAGCAATAAATTAAAAAAGAATTAGATCTTTCTTTTCTGAGTCGTTGAATTGTCTTACCTTGGAGTGGTTGCATTCGGCACAAGAGCATAGATACCCAGTCCCTTTTATAATTCCTTTAAGATTTTTCTGCCAAAAAGAATATTTTAGTTTTACATTAAAAAGACTGGGCAAGCCGAAGCTTGTATGACCATATAATCAAATTAGTTTATTAATTTTTTAAAAAGGGAAAGAAAACTTACATCTCTCGACCATGAAACATATTTCACAGGAATCCCATCAAACATACCAGTGGACAACAAACTTTTTACATTTGAAGGGAAATTGTTAGTTGGTGGCTTCTTAGCAGTCTTGGGCTCTTTGTTCTTTGGACCATTATCGGCTTTTGAGATGCTATTTAAAACCGGGTCCAGATTAGACCCCACTGAATTTTTCTGCTCCGATACCTCTAAAGATTGAGAGGAATTCTGATTACTCATCAGCAAATCATAACCACTAATGATTCCACCGGAGGTTATAGTCTCGGATTCTTCATGGAAACCTCCGAACGAGATGGTGGTGCTTTCATTCTTGTTGTAACTCTGGCCCCTCATCGATAGATTTCTGGATTCTCCTTTATCGTAGCTGGAACTCATTTGTACGACACTGGCTTCAGCCTTGTAACTTGGAGCCATTGATATGATGTTTTCATTTCCCTTGAGGTAGCACGGAGCCATTTGAACGAAGCTTTCATTTGACTTGCCATAGCTAGAACCAATGGAAATAAAATCTTCATGACCCTTGTTGTAAGAGGTGCTTAAAGACATCATATTACCATCTCCTTTCTCATATGACTGACCCACCGAGATGAAGTTCCTTCCTCCCTTGTCATAGTGCTGACCCATAGAGAGCATACCATTGTTACCGTTGCTATAGCTGTGGCCTATTGATATGAAATCTCCGTCGCCTTTGTTGAAGGTGTTACCCGCCGAAATGTAGCTCTCATCTGTCTTGGGATAGGAAGAGACCATCGATACCGAACTCTCTCCTCCACTGTTGTAACTCGGACCCACAGAAATGTTGTTATTATTATTATTGTCACTCTTATCATAGGAACTCCCGATATCGATGGAGCCATTATCCACCCTGCAGTAAGAGTGTTCCATTGGCGCGGTCATGATGTGCTCAGAGTCCCTAACTTGATTCACTTTAACTTTCCTGATTCCACCGAAACTAAGACCGGATGAGGGATCTTCTTCAATCGTGTGCGACATTGACAACCCTACCGAAGGATTGCTTCCGAATAGACTCTCATAACCCTTTCTTCCCATATTCATGTTTCCGCTGCATTGAATATGTCTTTCAACCAGATTATCAGCCCGCATCGGTTCAGATCCGAAGAGCCGCTCGTTGCATTGCACTGGGACTGACTGAAAACCAGATGTGGTGTCCCACGGAGCAGGAGGAACGTTCATCTGCGGAACGGGTCTACCATTGACAGCCTCTATTGCATGCTTCTTGTTGAATGATTGTGGTCCATCGGGTTCCATAAACCACTGACCACGCTTCGGCTCAATCCTCGATGAACTATCGTAGCTCATCTCTCCATCAGTCAAACACCCGGCATCTCTTGGCATCCAAATGCTCTTCGGTTGTAACGACTGAAATATAGTTTTTAAGCGCGTTTTACGTTTGATAATGAAAAAGAAATCAGGGCTACATGCATAGCACGGACTAAGATTGCAAAAGGAACAAGAAGAAATTAAAATCAATACAGCAGATGGATAGATATCAACAGATGCAGCAAAACAAATATTTTATTTATTCTATTTCGCAAGATACGGGGTATAGGGGTTTCTGTCCATCCTGTTTTTCCTTTTCGATCCCGGGGTTATTTTATAACAAAATTGTTAGGGAGTCTTTTAAAACGCTTAAAGAATCCAAAATCGGAAATCGAATAATCAATGTGTTCCATTCTAAAACAAACGCTTTTGTTCAGTGTATGTTTGACCTAACAGGTCTCCATCCTCGTGCACAATTACGTAAAGAATTAAACTGTGCATATTTGGTATTTTCAATAACTCTCAGAAATAAAATAACCATTCCAAAGAACTTTTCAAAATTATATTCACATATATGCTTGAAATGAACTAAATAATAATTTGTTTAGGAAGAAAAATGAAGCAATGTTACTGCTATCAGAAAAGGGTTAAAGATTACAACTACTCTTCCATCGCGGTATGAACTCATATCTAAAATATCACCAAAAAGATAATAAATTGGTTAAAGTGGGATTACCATGTAGACTCAAATGATACATTAGCACTACCAAACAAGTCTTGAACGCGAGCAAAAAAAAAAAAACAAGTCCTGAAGAATTGTTCGAGCCATGTATTGTCTAACAAAAATAGCTAACTGAGAAAATTTAGATAATGACGGTGGGCTAGGACTGAATTTGACCAAAAATAAACCAACAAAATTCAATAACAAAATATGATACCCCTAACACAAAAGAGCAGAATTTGCATGCATTGTAACTAAGGGCTAGAAATTCAGAGTTCACAGCTCACCATTTTATGAGCTTTATTTCTAATTGCCTCAGTGGCTGCTCTTGGGAATTGGGATACACAGTAAACTCCGTCGTATTTCCTTAACCCCGTAGCTTCAACACCGTGTCTCCACCAAATCTATAAATAAATCATGGAGATCCAAATCCATCATAATCAACTCGCAAAAAGAGAAAGATACCTACGAATATGATCCTCGATCGTGAAATTGGACAAAGAGAAAGATCTACAGCGCCCAAAAAAAAACACACACACACACACACAAACACGGTTGTTCCGAAAGTAAATGAATGGAGATAGAATACCTCGCCGGAGCGATCGATCTCGAGGGAGATTTACCGGCGCCGGAGAAGAAGCTCAAACCTTTCTTCTACTTCTATTTATTTTTAAAAAAAAATTATTTTCTAATTTTATGAGAAAAATAGTTCTCTGTGTGAGTGTTGGCTAGACATGGGAAACTGAGCTTTGGGGCTGTCCTTCGATAAATGATTCTCTGCGGAACTATGTAATGTAAGAATTATCTTCTCCAATTAGGTGGGCTCGGGTAAATAATCTACACCGTTCATTTTGAACTAAACGCTTTTGAGTTGCGTAGCTTGAGAAGCACTGGATTTAGGCCCATAGAAAGCGAAGGTATTTTTTGGAACGTGGCGCACTTTCATTGGATTTACACATTCGGGCACAAGAAACTTCAGTGAGCTGTAAATTAAATCAAATGCGACGTTCCTAGCCAAATAAATAAATACGACGTGAGTTTCTTGAAGACAGAGGCAATGAAATTTGGTCACGTAAGCATCTGTGAAATTCCCTACCTTATTTCACAAAATCAACTGTGAGCAGATAATTTTCAAAAAAAGTTATAGCAAACTAGTCAAATAAAAATTTATTGTATATAAAGTTATAAACTAGTCAACGTTTAGTATATTTTGCTATATAGAAATGATCGATGGCTGAATATGGAAGAATCGATGCTTGCATGCAAACATAGAAAACGGTGATTGGTTTTACATAGTTTACATATTCGAATTGGGGATTAATTGCTTTGAATTTGAATCTCCATAATTTGATTCATCCGTACACTATTCGAAATTTATATTTATTTTTGTATATAATGGTTTATTGTATTTAATTTTTTTTTATTTCAATTAGATTTGGAGGTCCAAATTTATAATAAATGACATAATATTAGTATTTATTTGTGTAAATATCGTATGTAAATATTTGTTTGATTGAGTTTTACATAAATAACGTATATGTTTATGGTTTACAATCTTTTTAATTTTAGCTAATCACCAATAGTTATAGCTATTTTCATTGAATCCGATAATTTTAAGAGACAATTATGCCAGTAGTCCAATAACTCACATATCTTATTAAAAAATAGCAAAAATTTACTCTTTAGTTAATTAATTTACTACGGACTCGGTAGACTATTTTTTTAATAAAATGAAACTTTAGTTAGATATCTAGAATAAACTAGAAGATCAACTATTGTAACAAATTCTTCAAATTTTAATGCATTCAAATATGTTTGATATATCGGCTTATGATTATTTTCTATGTGTAAGCATTTGTTTGATTTAGTGATTTTAATATTGTCAAATATGTATAATTTTGTTAATTTTATGTGATGTTGACAATAAATTTGTTATGAAACAACATGAAAACACGATCAAGCGCCATGAAGAAGACATTTCAACTAAGTGGGATTTGTTGCTATAAACAATAAATGAGGATTTAAATTCAAGATCAAATAAAAAATTCTATGAATAAATCCAAGATCTAGTTTTTAATATTCTTAAACGAAAAATAGGTTAAAACGAGAATAAAATAACCAACTGCTAGTTACATCATTAATTCGTGTAATTTTTATTAAAAAAATCATGAGCATACTATATATATATATATATATATATATATATATATATATATATATATATATTATGAGCAGATAAAAAATTTACCTACTATACAAAATACAAATTAACCAGTTAATATAGAATTTATGAAAAATATTATATAAATTCTCATTTTGTGTTTGTGTAGTTCAACTTCAGTCTAAATTGGGCCAAGACTCATCTTAATTGGGCCTTCAACAAAACATAGTGCAAAGGGAGGTGGACATACTTATAAGTAAATTTTCGCAAATGTTTTTTTTTTTTTTTTTTTTTTTTTTTTTTGTCTATAAAAATAAAAAGGATACATCGATATATAATCACTTTTGTGACAATATTATCATAAAATTGAATTCTTTATGGTCAAATGTTCTCATAAAGTACTCAGTTTTGTGACTATGTAGTGATCATATAAGTGTCTTTTTTTTATAAAAGACATTTGCATAAATTTGCTCATAAATACAGCCATTTCCATAGTGCAAAACATATTATTTTGGGAAATGGCATATCTGTGAGTAAATTTACACACAATATTGTCATAATATTATCTGTTTCTGTGAGAACATTGTCACAAAATGATCATAGAATGACGCAAAGAGATCACAGAATTGAAGGAAAAAAACCTCGTCGTTTTAGTCCTATACATATATATATATATATATATATATATATATATATATATATATATATTCCTATTATTTATATCTACAATTTTTTTTTCTCAAAATATATATAGTGTTTTTCAAGTTACAAATAACCATTTTTCTTGAGGTTGACTTATTTTTTTTTTATTAAACTCATTTAATATTACGGATTCTATTTAGTTTTGTTTATTGTTTACAGTTTCATTTATAAGAAAATAATCCAATTTTAAAAACATGATTTTTTGAATGATTTAAAGGGGCCTTGATTAAAAAAAGGTTGCACTCTAAAGCAGCCATTATTCCTATAGTTTTGTCTAACTTTTTTGCATGCTACGTTTATGTTATCTCAGGTGATCTAAGTTAAGAACCTAGCTAATGAAGTTAGAGAAAATTACCGTAATAGTGTATTAACACTGCAAGTTTTTTTTTTTTTTTTTTTTAGTTGAAACTGCAAGATTTCCTAAGCAGTGGATGATTCAAATTCTTTAAAACTAGTAGCTTCTCAAACTATATATTAACAATTATTTTAGAATACTTTCCATAAAAATTTAAATATAAACAATAAACAAGATTAGTAGAGAAAAAGATTATTGTTTACAACTTTAAAAATACTACTTTGATGATAAATTTCAAAAAATACTATCACATACAACTACTATGGTATGCCATGTATGAGTTAATAATATGAAACCAGGCTTTTATTGACTGCACAAACGTTTATCATAATCGACAACACTGAAACACTACACTACGAGATCAAAATATATATCTTGTTGCACGAGATTTATTACCGCTCGATTGAGTGTTCATATATGTGAAACAACGTAATGCCGTTCTCATCAAGGATGTTTTCTTTAAATCCGTTTGATGAAAAATATCATCAAAGGTAAAAAATAATAATAATAATAATTTGAAATGAAGATAAGAGTCTGCCATATAGGCTAAAACATAAGACCCGTGTCAAACTAGAGAAATTTCATTAATTGGACTTAATAAGCCATTAAATATCAAGAGTAGACTCTAATGTTTAAAAATATCTAAATATGGACTTTTGACCCAAAATCGGACAAAAATACCCCTCTGAACCCTATACATCTCTCACACTTCATTTTTATCATTTCAATCACACTCAAATCCACTCAAATCTTCTCTACTTCAGCGGGTTTCAAAAGAATCATGGGTAAGATTACTAACTTAATCATTTTTACAAAGTTTATGATTGTATATGATAGAATGTAGCAAAAAAAAATCGATCAGATCTGAAAACAAAGTCCAAAATCTGGGTTTATCTTGTTTGTACGATGGTATACGATGATGTACGATGAGATTTAACTTTTTGTACGCAGAAATTTAGAAAAAAAATTGCGTTATGTACGATGATGTACGATGCTGTACGATGCATCTCTGTACGATGTTGTACGATACTGTACGATATAGAAGCTTATTTTGCATAGTTTGACTGTTTTTTGCAGTTTTTGTCATGATTAACGGCACTTGGGAGAAGGAAGGACACCAATGAGTTTTCACCAATGCAGAATTTCGTGCATTCGTATTTCCGAAAGAGGTAACGTACACGGAGTTAGTAGATTTGTTATACGAGAAGTTCGAGTTAGACAGATTCGCGTTCGACTTAAAACTCGAAGTCCCATACACAGTCGGTACAATTCCGCTGGGTCCTGCCGTATTGAAGGACAATGGTGATGTTTCGCATTTTATGAAGCACAAATATCGTAATAGATTTCCACTTTGTGTAAGTTTGGTACCGAAACAGATCATTGCACCTATTGCATATCGAGGAGTATGTAAAGAGAAAGATGTGGAAGTTGGAATGATGTCTCGCAATGAACCGAAGAAGAGACGGAATACTCTTGTTATCGAGGATCGACAAAATGATCCTATAATTGACGGTGGGATGACTTGTTTAACGAGTACAAGGGTGCCGAAAACGGTGACGAAGTATACAGGCGTGATAGAGATTGTAATCACAACGGTGACGAATATGATAGACACAATGGTGATGAAAACGAAGGTGGCGAAGGTGATGAAAACGAAGGTGGCGAAGGTGATGAAAACGAAGGTGGCGATGGTGATGAAGAGAATAGTGACGGATATGACGGAGATAACAATGGTAGAGGTGAAGAATTTGAAGAATTCGCCAATCCCGAAGAATATGAAGAATTTGTGGAAACGTTTACAGTACCAACGGGTCATTGTGAACCATCTGGTCAATGTCAGCGTGAGCCTCCGATGATCGGATCACCTATCGTTCCTTATTCATGGAAAGCACCCGAGTTCACCGCCGATAATGTTGTGAAGGAAAACCCGAGTCATTATCCAAGTCATTCTTCTACAGGTAATTTAAGTGGATTCAAATGAGATTCAAGTATAATATGAAACCACCTATTGTTTAACTAACCTTTGAAACTAACAGGTAGCACAGAAGAAATATATATTTGGCAGCAATTTGAAAACAAGCATGAACTGAAGAAACATATTCACTTGTACGCGTTGAAACATAATTTCGAATTTAGAGTGAAATCTTCTTCGAAAAAGAGATGGTATGTTATATGCAAAGACGAGAGATGCACATGGAAGTTGAGGGGTGTCGTGCAGTGGTCTGAGATGTGGGAGATTACGTCGTACGAGGGTAAACACTCATGTGGGCGTGTTGTTCGAACATAGGGCCATCGAGGAGCGGCACCATGGGTCATCGGTCACGTATTTAAAGACAAGTACTCAATTAACTCTATGGCGGAGTATTCGGCGCATAACGTCAGGGAAGAAGTGAAGACAAGATGGGGTGTGAATATATCGTATTTGAAAGCTTGGAGATCCAGGGAGAAAACTATTGGGTACGTGCAGGGTACGCCGGAACAATCGTACCAGAAGTTACCGTCTTGGATGTACATGTTGAAGCAAAAGAATCATGGGACGTTAACAGACTTTGTGCAAGATGGTGACAAATTCAAGTATGCTTTCTTTTCCATTGGGGTGTGTCGTAGAGGCTTCAAAGCATGTCGGCCGGTCATAGCATTGGACGGTGCATTTCTGAAGACAAAATACGGGGGACAGTTGTTTTGCGCAATTGCAATGGATGCGAATTCACAATTATATCCACTTGCATTTGGAGTTGTAGATAGCGAGTGTCATGCTTCTTGGATTTGGTTTTTGAGAAGATTGCGAGAAGCTATCGGTGAAGACGTACCTAATTTGGCGTTCATATCCGATCGCCACGTTAGCATCATACATGGTGTCGAGATTGTGTTTCCTGGTACCCCTCACGGAGCATGTTACCATCATTTACAACTGAATGTCCAACACAAGTTCAAGAAAGACCATTGTCGCTTTGAACTTTACGATGCGGCTTACGCCTTCAGTAAAACAGCATTCGAAGCTAATTTTAGACAGTTGAGACGTAAGGATGTCGAGATGGCAAAGTATCTCGAAGAAGTTGGTGTCGATCGGTGGGCCAGAGCTTTCTTTCCTGGAAAACGGTAAAAGTCTAAAACTTCTTTTGTACTGAATTTTTAATGCCGTTGATTATATAAATCAAGTATGTTTTATATACCAGGAGTGTCTGACACGTGTCGTCGTCGGAGTCTCCGACGATGACATCTTCTGCAACAGTCGCGACTCAATCTATTTCTTCTTCAATATCTCGCGGCTCTGTCGCATCTTCTCCCTCGACGTCTATGGGATACAGACATTTGCTCGTCTGTGTCTCGAGGAGAGTGAAAAATTATTTCTCCGCTGCCCTTGGTCTCAGCATTTGAAGAACACCCACCTACAATACATTAATAAACGTTACCAATATTCCAAAATAATGTAAAATACATTAATAAACGTTAAATAATAAAAAGTTACCATTTTTTTATTCAAGACGGCCTCGATGTCTTTGCCCATTATGACCACATTACTAGACCACGAGTGCATCCTGGGCACACGAATCCCCTGGTTTGACCCGAACCTCATCCCGATCTCTGGGATAGCCTCGTACGCCCAGTAATGAAGGGTATGGAGATTACCCGTCGATGTGTACTTGGCCTCTTTCTGTGCCACGTCCGGCTTCTCCTTCAGCTTCTTTTGCAGCGTCTCGTGATAACGCCTTAGGTTCACCGAGAGGCTGGAATACGTCTCCGCCCAACTCAAATTTCCACAAGACATCTTGAAGAAGAAGGGGAGGTCTTCAGCGATGTATAGAAATTTTTGCCACCTTTCCTCGATGGCTTTGTTGGCCGGCTGCCCCAGAAGATATCTATAGACGAATACGAGCAGCCCGAGCTTGAACGCATCGTCATGGCTCTTACATATGGTGAACACGTTGATCAACGCGTTGAACTTACATCCGACGACGCCGTTCAAGTGGTCTGTGATCAATCGATCGCTCTTTCGCTCGTCTTGTTCGGCTTTGGTCGGACCGTCTTCATAGCTCATCCCCGAGACGAGTGCGTACTCGAGGCGTCCAAATCGTACTCGTTTGCCTCCGATACCAAAATGTATCTCCCCCCGTACCGTCGCCTCGATCTTCTTCTGAAGGAGAGTATGTACGAGCACCGGTGAGAAACCAAGCTCGCTCTTCGTAAAAAATTGCTCGAACGGAGTCCCGAGGATACGTTCTTTTATCCCGAGCTCATCGAATCTCCGCCGTACCAGCTTCAAGATCCCCGTCCCACCGTAGGTGATACGCCCCGGGAATGAGACGTTGTATATGTAGTTCAAATTGTCCTAAAAAAACAACAAAATTAGGTCAGAATCACAATTCATCGTATGGCATCGTACAGACTTGTATAGCATCGTATAACAAAAAATTCAATTTTTTTAAATCTATCGTACGGCATCGTACAGACTCGTACAGCATCGTAAAACAAAATTTTAATTTTTTTAAAAAAATCATCGTATAGCATCGTACAGCATCGTACGACATCGTACAGTATCGTACGACATCGTACGACACTTTTTAAAGCAAAATCTTAAACTCATCGTACACCATCGTATCGCATCATACAGTTATATGAATTTCATCGTACGACATCGTACATCATCGTACGACATCGTACGATGCATCAACCTCATCATACAGTGGCCCTAATTTCAAACCCTAATATACTAAATCCGACCCAAATCACCTCAAATCAACTCAAATCAGAGAATAACTAAGTCCTAAACCCTATTCTAACTATTTTCAATGAAGTTTAACAAGAAATTACATGAAAACTTACCTTTTTACTTGGTTTTGAAGCTCGGGATTTCTGATCTCCACCGCCGCCCGAGATCGAACCTTGTCCATCGTACGCCATCGTATTCACTCGTACTAGATGGTATCACGTCGTACACGGTCGTACTGAATCGTACCGGAATTTTTTGATTTTTTTGTTGAGAGAAAGAGGGGGAGAGAGAGAGAGAGAGATGTCGAGTGAGATAGGAGAGAGGAGGGAAAACTCATTCAAAATGTTTAAGGGGTATATTTGTCCGTTTTGGGTCCAAAAGTCCATTTCTAGATATTTTAAAAAGTTAGGGTCTAATCTAGATATTTAATCAATTTTTAAGTCTAATTAATGAAATTTCTCTAAAACTATGCATGATACTCGGCTTTGTTTGGTAGGAAAGATGGAAAAATGAGTGGATGGATTAAATAAGATGGAAAAGAAAGGAAAATAAAGTGATGAATTGTAATTTTCTCAAAAGTTAATTGGTATAATGAGATGATAGATTATTTTCATTTCATTTGTTGTTTGGTATAAATAAATAAAAGAGATGAAATAAAGTTATTATTGTAAAATAAAACAAATAATCTCTTCATTCTCACAATCCTTCCAAATTAGAGGGGATTGATTTTCTGTAGGTCCCACGGATTTAAATCATTCCTACAACTTTTTTCATCTTCTATTTTAAATATGCCAAACAAGAGAAACAAAAAATTCATACCCAAATCCATCTATATTAATCTATCCTCTCTAAAATCAACTCTACCAAACAAGCCCTAAAAGTGCCGCCTATATTGCACTCATATGAAATATGAAGTCGTTATGAATTTCAGTACAAGTATCCAAATTTGTGTTGCGGGTCTTCCTCATTGCTGGCGCTCCGGTTGTCGCCCACAATTAATTCTCCTTTTTGGTCTAAGTTTGTATTGCGGCTCCTCCTCATTTATCAAATTTGCAGAGTACAAGTCAGCACATTTCGTTGTATTGCACTAAGGTAATCAAGGGTTTGTTTGTTTTGGTGTTTTTTTTTTTTTTTTTTTTTTTTTGCGGAGTATAAGGCTTCTTTCGACCCCCTGTTATTTGCTCGGATTTTCCTTCCGACTGTCAATGATTATTTCTTTGTTTTTAAGTCTTTGTGTTCTTAATTTTTTTTTTGGTCCATTAAAAAAAAGTCAATGTAAACGTGTGACGTTGCTAAATAATCAACGTTTGATAAATTTTAGTTAAACAACCTCTTTTAGACGTAAAACTTAGGTACGTTGGCTTTACGTATGTAAGTGGCTATTTACTCAAGATTTATCAAACATTGATCATTTAGCAATGTCAAATGTTTAAATTTGTTATTTTTCCGACTTTTTATTTTTTTCCTTTGGTAATGGGTTAATGTTTTGAGCAGGAAATTTGTTTTTGGATGATTTTTTAGGTTTTGTTGATAGATTTATAATTTTTATTCACATATATGTTTATTATGGTTTCACGACGTTTTTTTTTCCTTAAGCGTAGAACTTCGTAGATTAAATTTGTTGTTTTGTATTATATTGAAAATATTGTTATTTTGATGGAATATTCTAATTTAAGTTGCTTAGAAGGTTTATATTTTCTTTTTCTTTTTATAGCAATGTTTGTTGTTTTGTATTTAATTGGATATATCTGAATTGGTTTTGACAGTTTTTTTTTTATTTTTTTATTTTAAGCGCATTAATTAGAATGTATTTAAAATTTGAGAGTAAAATTATGATGTTTTGCATTGCATTTATATTTACATCGGATTTGATGGCGTTTTCTTTTATATAAACGCCTTATATATAATATTTTAAAAAAATGAAAATTTTATCGTTAATTTCCTAATAGAATTGTTTATGGGGTTGTGAAGTTTTTTTTTTTTTTTATGTCATTTTATTGAATCATTAATATTTTGATTTATTTTTATAATTTTATTATAGGTAAGTCATAGATATTAGAATATAGAGGTACAAAGTAATACATTGACAAAAAAAAAAAAAAAAAAAAAAAAAAAAAAATTAAATTTAGGCATTGTCGAAAGGTTTGCAAAAATATAGAAACTTAGAAAGACTCCAAAATTTTGAACACTTGTTCTCGTTCTTGTTCTTAGTCCTCAGATCCACTTGTTCTTGTTCATGAAGACGTATAAAACCATTTAATTTTTCTCTTAAGTGCTTCGGGCACAATTATTTTTAATGAACGACCCCCAACATGTATTTATCTATTTATTTTCTCATATATAACTTCTGCCATTTTTATGCAACAACATTCTAGGGCTTGAAGGATGAAGTTTCCAATTTTCCAAATGAGAACCCATTGACAATACATAATTTTGTCACCAAGAGCTGTTAAGGCATCAGTGTGACGTGGCATTACTATCTCTCTCTTTAGTCTTGCTTGTGTCCTATGTGGCACACCTTTACTCTTTTACTGTTTCATTGGCTTAGTATAAATATCTCTGTTTTGTACTGCTCATTCACTTCAGTCAATACAATACAGTTACTCTCTCTCGAGCTCTCAATCTCTCTCTAGAATCTTGACATGGTATCAGAGCCCTAACTCCGGTTTCGGAAAGGGAGATCCAATCATGGCGACGGAGTCGATGACTGTGGTGGATGATACAGCAGGATACAATTCTGCGAGAGTGAATCCAATTGTGTTCAACAATCCGATTGGAATGAAACTCGATCTCAATAACTTTCTTGTTTGGCGAAAACAAGTTCTCTCGACAGTGAGAGGACATGATCTGCAAGATTTTCTTCTGTCAAGCACTGGCGGAGCACCGGTGAAGTTCGCTGAGCTCGGAGACGAAGAACTGGAGGTTGTTACTCCGGCGTATCGAATTTGGGAGAGACAAGATCAGTTGTTGGTCTCGTGGCTTCTCTCGTCAATGACTCAAGGAGTTCTTACTCGAATGGTGAACTGCGATACTGCTGCTCAGATCTGGAAGACGCTTGAGGTTTACTTTGCACAACAAATTCGAGCTAAGGTGTCTCAATTCAAAACTCAACTCTCTCGAACTAAGAAGATTGACATTACAATGAATGAGTACCTGCTAAAGATTAGAAATCTAGTTGATCTGCTAGTTCTAGTCGGAGAGTCATATACTGAGAGAGATCATGTGGAAGCAATTTGTAAAGGATTTCCTGATGAGTATGAAACGTTTATATTGGCAACCTCTACTCGTAATGATAAGTTTTCAGTTGATGAAATTGAAGCTTTACTTCTTGCTCAAGAGGCTAGAATTGAGAAGAAGAGTTTTGAGCTGGATTTGCCTCAGTCCAAGAGCTCTAAGTCACTCAGTGCCAATTATTCGTCAGTGAACTCTCACTATGATCGTAGAGGAGGAGGATATGGTTATCAAGGCCAGAAGCAGAGTTTCTATGGCGGTGGATACAATTTCTGAGGAGGACCACAAAGCCATGGCTACAATAGCTACTTCAGAGGATCACAGGGAAGTCGTGGTGCTCAGCGAGGACGAGGCCGAGGTTTTGGAGGACGTGGATTCCAGTCAAATCGACCTCAGTGTCAAGTCTGTGGCAAGCTAGGTCATCTGGCACTGGCTTGTTTCTACAGATTTGATGAGTCGTTCAAAGGTCTTTCTCAGCTTCAAAACAATGGAGTGCAAGCTAAATCCACAGGTGTTGTGCAAGGTCATCTGGCTCAAACATCAGTCACTCCTCAAGATGTTCAGAGTCAGCACTGGTACTCTCAAGATCAGTCATGGTACACACCTGACTCAGACTGGTATCCAGACTCCGGAGCAACCAATCATGTGACGTCTGAGCTGCAAAACCTGGAGTTGCAGTCCGAGTACCATGGTGGTGAACAACTGCATATTGGTGATGGTAAGGGACTCTTGATTAAGCATATTGGTCACACATCCTTTGAGTCTCCTTTTACTAGTCACAAACTTGATCTAAAAAATCTCTTGCATGTCCCAGAAATTACCAAAAATCTGCTTAGTGTGTCAAAATTCTGCACTGATAATAATGTCCTTTTTGAATTCCATTCTACTCGGTGTTTTGTCAAGGACCAGAGTACCAGGACTATTCTTTAGGAGGGAGTGCTTAGAGATGGACTGTACGTGTTTGACAAGGCTCAAGTGTCTCTCAGTTCCCTACCTAAGTCTAGAGTCTCTCAGTCAAATTCATGTACTAGGAACATCAAAAACTGTAAAGCTTTCATTTAAGCTAGTGTAGCTAAACTTGATCTTTTTCAACTTTGGCATAACAAACTTGGCCATCCTGCTTGTAAAGATGTTCAGAATGTCATGACAAAACTAAACATTTCTCAATCTCTGAATAATATTTCCAAAGATGTGTGTTCTGCTTGATGTTATGGAAAAATACACAAATTTCCCTATTTTGCCTCAGAAACTGTATATCAAAAACCACTTGAGCTTATTGTCACTGATTTGTGGGGTCCTTCACCTGTTCAGTCTAGGAATGGCTTCAAATATTACATAACCTTTGTAGATGCCTTTACTAGGTACACATAGATTTACATGCTAAAAGCCAAGTCTGAAGCCTTTCCTGTTTTTCAAAACTTTAAGTCTTTTGTGGAACTTCAATTTCCTCACAAAATCAAATGTGTGCAATCTGATTGGGGAGGGGAGTTTAGACCTTTCACCAAGTTCCTAGAGAGTCTAGGAGTCACACACAGAAAACCTTGCCCTCACACACATGAACAAAATGGTTTGGTTGAACGAAGGCATAGACACATTGTTGAGAATGGTTTGACTCTTTTAGCTCAAGCTCAGCTACCTTTCAAATTCTGGGATGAGGCTTTTTGTACTGCTGTGTTCTTACTTAACAGATTGCCTACAAACATTCTTCATGGCAGTATACCCTTTCAAGCTCTTTTCAACCAACAACCCAAGTATGATCACCTTAGAGTCTTTGGCTGTGCATGTTATCCAAACACTCGTCCTTATAACACTCATAAATTGGCTTTTAGATCCACATTGTGTGTTTTTCTTGGGTTGAGTCCTGATCATAAAGGGTACTAATGTCTTGACAAGTCTGGAAGAGTCTATGTCTCCAGGGATGTTATTTTTAATGAATCCTTGTTTCCCTATACTTCCCTTTTCCAGTCCTCACCCTCATCTCCTCAATCTTAGCCTGGCCATCTCCCATCCATGTATATTCCTCTTGTCCATGTCAGTCATGTGCCAGCCTCTGTGACTGATCAATATGCTCAATCTGGTTCCTCTCATATGCACTCACCATTACATGCAGGTCTTGGTTCCTCTCATATGCCCTCACCATTGGCAGCAGGGTCAGGTTCTTCAGCTCCTCTTGCAGCTGAGTCACCTGTTGCAGCTGAGTCACCTGTTGCAGCTGTGTCTACAATTCAGCATGGTCCAGGAAATATTGTGATCAATCTTCCTGGTGCTGCCATCCCTGCTGAAAACACTCATCCTATGGTCACTCGGGTCAAGAATGGTGTGTATAAGCCTAAGGTGTTCAGTGCCTCTGTGGAACCAACGTCTGTTTCAGATGCATTTATCTTCTCCTGATTGGCATACTGCTATGACTGATGAGTACTTAGCGCTGATGAGGAATGAGACCTGGTATCTCACAGAGCTACCTGCTGATAGGAAAGCCATTGGTTGCAAATGGATCTTCAAGCTCAAGCACAATGCATATGGTACTTTGCATAGACACAAAGCTCGGCTTGTAGCTCAAGGGTATGGTCAGACAGCTGGTTTTGACTACACTGAAACCTTTTCACCAGTTGCCAAGCCAGTCACCATTAGGATTATTCTGA
Source organism: Urtica dioica subsp. dioica (assembly GCF_054948205.1). NCBI lineage: Eukaryota > Viridiplantae > Streptophyta > Magnoliopsida > Rosales > Urticaceae > Urtica > Urtica dioica. Next base: position 12,952,336 of record NC_142767.1, on the reverse strand, counting down.
CTATTGCTCTCTCTCGTGGCTGGACTGTGAGGCAGCTAGACGTGAATAATGCCTTTTTAAATGGTGATTTAGAGGAAGAAGTGTACATGGTTCAGCCTCAGGGATTTGGAGACCCTAACTACCCTACTCATGTGTGTCGTTTGAAGAAAGCTCTGTATGGCTTGAAGCAAGCTCCCCGGGCTTGGTTTGGGAAGCTGTCTCAAGCTCTCATCTCTCTGGGGTTTCACACTTCTAAGACTGATCATTCTCTATTCATCAGGTCTGATTCAGATGTTCAGGTCTACATTGTGGTCTATGTGGATGATATCTTGGTCACAGGCAGTGACACTAAGGCTGTTGAGACACTTATCACTCAACTTAGCTTGATGTTCTCAATGAAGGATTTAGGTCTACTGAATTTTTTCTTGGGTATTCAGGTTCTCAAAACTGAGTCTGGAATCCTTTTGTGTCAGACCAAGTATATCAAAGACCTGTTGAGCAAAGCCAAGATGCAGTTTGCACGATCATGTAACACTCCTATGACCAGCAGTCTCAAATTGACAGCCTATGGCAGTGATGCGGCTTATGATGCTCAATTTTATAGAAGCATTGTAGGGGGCTTCAATATGTCACAATCACGAGACCTGAGCTTGCATTCTCGGTGAATAAAGTGTGTCAGTTTATGCATTCTCCGCTTCAAAGTCACTGGTGTGCTGTGAAGCGCATACTTCGTTACTTGGCGGGCACGCTAGACGACTATGGCCTGCATCTTTCCAGTGTCTCTAACTTCAATATCACTGCCTTCAGCGATGCAGACTGGGGTGCGAACTCAGATGACCGGCGCTCAACCTCAGGTCATTGTGTGTTTCTAGGAGGCAACTTGGTTGCTTGGAGTTCAAGAAAACAACACACTGTGGCATGTTCTTCAGCAGAAGCAGAGTTCAGGAGTCTAGCTGGTGTGGTTTCTGAAGTCACATGGATTTCTTCATTATTGGACGAGTTGCAAATGCCACGCTCTCGAGTGCCTGATATCTGGTGTGACAATATCAGTGCTGTTATGCTTTCTGCTAATCCTGTTCTCCATGCCAGGACGAAGCATGTTGAGATGGATTTGTATTTTGTTCGTGACAAAGTTGCTCAGGGTAGTCTTCGCGTCAAACATGTCCCAGCGTGTGATCAAGTTGCAGACGTGCTTCCCAAGGCTATCTCTAGCTCAGCTTTTCCTGTTCTGCGTTCCAAACTCCATGTCACCAATCTGGATGACTTGAGTTTGAGGGGGGTTGTTAAGGCATCAGTGTGACGTGGCATTACTATCTCTCTCTTTAGTCTTGCTTGTGTCCTATGTGGCACACCTTTACTCTTTTACTGTTTCATTGGCTTAGTATTATAAATATCTCTGTTTTGTACTGCTTATTCACTTCAGTCAATACAATACAGTTACTCTCTCTCGAGCTCTCAATCTCTCTCTAGAATCTTGACAAGAGCCTAGTGCGATTCTCATAAATCTCCATGGCTCCAAAACAAAATACATGCCTACCTATAGAGATAGGGCTCAACCTCAAATCTAGAAGATCACAAGTCTAGGCCTCCCTCGCTGCAGAGGCAAGAGAGTAGATTGTCCCCCATCAACACGACCCTCAATCAAGGAATGTTTTTTTCGAGGCCCAAAGGAGGCTATCGACTAGCTTAACAATAGGCTTTCCATTGCCTCAAAAGTGAAAATCAATTTGCCAACTCCAAGGGTTGTGGATCCTAGTCCGAGAAGGATGAGTCAATTCCCTAAAATTGAGTTGTGCTGAAAAAAAAAATGAGAGGCAAATCAAAACAAAATGAGATATGAGACAAGCCGACGAAAAATCGAACGGAAAAAATGTGAAAAAAGAAAATAAAATACCGTTTTCGATGAAAACCGACATTCCGGTGCAGTAGATCAAATATCGTCGCACCCGATGCCTAAAATGTCGCACCCAAAAGTTCTTCGCGTGCGACTTTGGGTGCGACAAAGTCGCACCCGAAAGTCCGTCGCTAAAGGCTTCGGGTGCGACTTGAAGTAGTGGTGGAAAATCGAATGGAAATAATGTTACATAATATGTTATATATATATATATATATATATATGTATGTATGTATGTATATATATATATGTATGTATGTATGTATGTATTTTTTTTAATTTTATTTGAGATTTATGCCAACTATATTTTATAGTTTTCAATATTTAATTGTCTTTTCACAAATATAATATCAAAACTCTCAGTAATTTCAGTCTCAACGTATTTATACCCAATACATATATCTAGTTGTATAAATGTGTATATACATATGTGTATATATATATCTTTATAATTTATATGAGACACATTTTTAATAACTTCATTTATAATAATTATAAATTTACTGTTATTTTTTATATGATTTTTATATTAAAATCATCGACTTACATATTTTATATTAAAATTGTATAAAACATAACAAGATTGTAACTTTGTCTAGTGGTAAACACTAGTGCACCCAAAGCGTAGGTCTTGAGTTTGAATTTCAATTGTGCAAATTTTCTCTAACTTTTAATAACATGACGTAGACATTCGATGAAAAATGAAGATATTCGACGAAAAAAGACAAAACAAAAAATGACGATATTTGACAAAAAAAACGACGACAAAGTGAAAAGGAGGCTATTCATCGGCTATTTTTTGCTCCCGCAGTGCCATCACTGTCGATTTTCGCTGGAATTCGTCGAAATTGAAAAGCAGTGAAAGAAACTAACTATTTCATTCGCTAGAATAACCTCAAGGGAGCGGATAGGAGCAACCCAAAAATAATAAAGAAAATGAGCAACTATAAAAGACAGAGAATAAGGAGGAACAAATGGACATTCAAACGCTCAAAAAAAAAAAAAAAACTCTCATATAAATAAACCTTTCATTATGTACGCTCTTTAGAACAGATTAGTCTGTTTGTATAGAGAAAGTTTGGTATAAAATCTTCATAAAGTCGAACGTTTCTAATCTGCGACGTGAATATATATTTCATTCAACAATTATATAGTAAAAATAAAAGGAAGGCAATGTATGGTTAAACTTACATGTATATGTTATAGTTTATTACGAATATACTACCCCAGGTTGACTTGTATCCGTAGTTTACTTGACAAAGGCTATGTTTAGATTTGCCTATTTTTCGTTTTTATTAGATAAGAAGACAAATAATATCCAACGACCTAATTACAATTCGGAGAAAAATAACAAATATAGCGGAGTATAGCTTTCCTACATGCTCTCTATGTATAGTGTGAACATAGCATATCGTTGAAACTTTGAATATAATTTTTTATAGTTAGGTTCAAATAATTAGTACATAATTGATACTGAAATTTCCATATATATAATCCGGTTACTTTTTCACATTGCTTAGTTGAAACTTGAAAACAATCCCCAACTAATACTACCTATGTTATACTATTAAAATATACATGTGTGTATTGTGTATCTAACCCGGTCCATTAGCTTTTGATTATATCTTGGTCTTAATATATATATATATATTAAAATAGCACCTGTAATGTAATTATTAGAATTTGTTCATATTTTTCAACAGAATCATCGAATTATTCACTAGTTCATATTTAGTAATTTAATTTATATTATATTCCAAAAATATCTAATTAGAATATATATGCATACATGCAAATATTTATAAGATTTTTATATATGGAAATGCAAAATTCTTCGTATAAATATCAATGAAATTAGATATTTAGTTATGAAAATTAGTAATTGTTGTTACGTATGTTGTTGATATATTCTTTTAGTGTAAGTTTATTTGGCAAGATATCTTGCAATATACCCCAAGAGATTAGGGGTGTTGATCATCAAAACCGCCAAACCGAACAACCCGATCATCCAAACCATACCGCACTCTTTTTTAAACCGCCCCATTAAAATTCGATGAACTTGGTTGTAACCAACCCAAATCGCAATTGTTTCGGGTTGGTTTGGTTTTTTATAGTCGTGAGATTGGGTTGAACCAAACCAACCCGATAGTGATAATTATTTAATTTTTGTAAGATTGCGAATAGTTTATGTGTACTATTGTTAAAAAAACTATTATTTTTAATAATATTATACTTAAATAAAAAATACTCAATATTAAACTTTATTATTTACGACTACATGAAAACTTGGTAATTAAAAATATGCGTAATTTTTATTTTAATACATAATTTTTTTAAAGATAAGTAAAATTTTAATTTTATTTGATAAAACGTTCTAGATATAATATACGTATATGATTTTTATTCGAGTTATAAAGTCATTTGTCGACCATTATAATCCGAAAAAACCAACCCAAACCAACCCGATTATTTTCGGGTTGGTTTGGTTTGGTCTCGACGCATCCATTCGCACTGTTAGATTTTTTTAGACGTGCACGATCGACGGACTGAGAAACTAATTGTGTAATGTCTGTGGTGTAATTCTCTAGACAGTATTTCGGATTTATTGAGTGTTAAAGAGTTTTTTGGGTTTTGTGATTTCGTAATTGATTATTCACGAGCGTTGACATTAAAGATTACCTAACACTTGGAAGAGTGTTTGAGAGTGGAAGTGAGAGGATCTCAGAGTCAGGGGAAAATATGAGTTGAATTTCACGGATATTAATAGAAAAGTGGCATTGAAGCGGAGATCATTCATATAAGTTCATATTGTTGTACTATTGACTACTTTTCATATCGTGAATTTTCTTTTCACTGGGTAGACTGCCTTCAAGAGTATATGACGTTGCACCGAACTAAGTTATCATTCTGTGTTATTTATCTTTACGTATTGCTTTATATTTATTCATCTATTACATCATAATAGATTATTGTATACATTGACTCTATATTATACGACATTTTATTTATTACTAAACACAATTTCAAAAGTACTTTAAGAATGTTAATATATCAAACATTGAGATATAAGAATAGTATTAATTTGGAAGGAAAAATCGCAAAGAAACATGTATAAGAAGTTACAGTTCCATTCAAAATTGTCATGTTGCATGTGTTTTATTTACATGTCGCATGAACTTTATAATTTATAATTTTCCACTAAGAGACTCGTCCAGTTACTATTCCTAGTTTCATACGGATCAGGAATGGATCTAAGCCAACAAGTTTAGACCAGACTTAGTATAGGAAAATAACTAACCAAAGCATGTATTATGTGATATTCTTCTAGAACAATTAAAGACATTATTTTCATTATTATCATATATATCACTACTTAGAACTGAGATATTCATTTCCGGTTTGCGTAGATCAGCAAGTGGATTTTCCTCTTGCGCCTCCTACATAACTTTCTTTCAACGGAAATCCTTTCCATTTTTTGATATATTAATCAGGAAAAAAAAACCCCCGACCCAAAAGCAAGAGAGAGAGAGAGAGACAGAGAGAGGGAGAGAGAAGGAAAAGAGAGAAAAGTAAGTTACCTAACCTATGTACATACAGCTATGTTGCTATTTATTTCCACCCCAAAAAATAACGAAACTTATCTCCAAATGAAAGGTCAAATGCTGCAAAAATGTCAACTCAAACGAATTAGTCTCGTTTGACCAAACTGTACCACAATACGCTATAAATATCATATTCTATAACAACCCTAAAAACGTTCACAATAAAAATTCATTCTCTCTCTCTCACTCATACGTACGGTACACAAATTCAGGATGAAGAGAAGCATATCCGAAAGAGATCACCATCAGTACGAAAACCTAACGATGGCGAACTGCTTGATGTTCCTCTCCCGGAATAACAACACCGGCTGCGACCGGTTCGAGTACTCCGCGGCAGCGCCGGCGAGTTCTCCGGCGGCGCAGCGCGTGTTCGAGTGCAAGACGTGCAACCGCCAGTTCCCCTCGTTCCAGGCCCTGGGCGGCCACCGAGCCAGCCACAAGAAGCCCAGGCTCTCCGCCGCCGCCGACGGCTCCGACTCCGGCGGATCTCCGGCCAAGCCCAAGACGCACGAGTGCACCGTCTGCGGCCTCGAGTTCGCCATCGGCCAGGCGCTCGGCGGCCACATGCGGCGCCACCGCACCGCCGCCTCCGATCCAGTCTCCGCCGTTGCCGGGCCCCACCACTATCCCCTTTGGATTCCATCCGATCTTCTCGCTCCGGTGGTGAAGAAGATATCCGGGAATAGCGGCCGGAGGGTTTTGAGTTTGGATCTCAACTTGACTCCGTTAGAGAATGATATCAAGATTCTTCAGCTTGGGAAGCCCTTGGTTAATATCTTCTGATTATTGATCCTTATATATATCTTCTAGATTTGTTTATTTTTTTATATGATATTTAGTTAGAATAATTATGTTGGTATATATATAAGGCCGATCGATCGATGAGAGGAGTTTTTTACTCTTTTTATTATATATGTATTTTTTTGGCATATGCTTCAGACATATTTTTCTTATCTCTGTTTCGAATTTCGATTATATTTCTGCTACCTCTTTTTTTGTTCTTGTTCAGTACATATATATACTTTATATATAGTTTATGCATTTTCGGTACCTTTGTAAATTTGATTATTACAGAGCATATATATATGTATGTATGTATACACACACATATATCCATTCCGTGATTTTCTTCATTTCTTTTGTCATTGATGTTTGAATTAATGGACGTGATTGATTATACATACAAATAATTTGTGTAATTGATCATTTGTTTAATTATATTTAGAGCTAAAGTGAATTTTCTTGATTTTCTTAATCACAAATTTGTGTAATTAATTTGTGATCAAGACAGTGTATGTTAATTCTCATGAAGAACGGGCAAAGTCTAGTCCGAAGACGACTTTAATTAATGAAAGAAAAAAATTGAGCATTTTGTGCAGCATTACAAACTAATAGTATTTTGTGTAGCCCCATCCAGGAAAACAACTTTTTAGTACTTTCATGAATTTTTTATATCGTTTCAGAAACCATTAATTACGGTCTGGGGTATAGAAGTTCTTACCCACAATACGTCATAATTTAATTAAGACAGTCAATAAATAATAGAAAAGGAAATGCATGTATCCGATTGTGGTGTAAATTAATTATTATCGTGACTCACGGAGTATTTGTCCTTTTTCATAATTGAAATAATATCTAAGTAGTGGTTTACTTAAACAAATCGTTCAAGAATGATTATCTATTAAGTATTAACTACTCTAACTAATGCAATCAACGTATACTTCGTGTAGTACATGTTTAGGCAATTAATATAATATTGTTCGACCTTTAAATTTGTCACTGATGTCATGCAGACGAAATCCAAGCTCGCTTCTAGTGATAACTAACTGTATAAATATTAAAAAAAAACCATTTCTCATATAATTGCTTTCATCATAAAAAAATATAATATAAGAAATGGTAAGTTAGATATTCACGCATAGTACCGTACAATTTGTCATAAATATATGAAAGGTCATTCACACTTAAAAATTTCATGTCACCCCTTATAATTAAATGTATCCTTCACATCTTAAATACTAAAAAGTCTCACAATATATCAATATTTTCAAGATAATATTTCGTGAATTAAATCTTTTAAAAAAAGTCTTCTACAGTCAGTACAATAGTAGTCTTTGCACGGTGTTTGTTCATTGTTGGGACGTAGCTTGTTAGAATTGTCTCATGTATGAAAAGGAAAGAGAAACCAATACTGACTCCAAAAATTAATTTCTTTGTTTGGTGGAGACTAATTTTGAGTACTTGGCACGTTGCATGCCTTACAAGTAAAATTAATATGCTTCTAATTCTTTGTACAATTAATGCAAGTTAATACATTTGTCTCTGATTTTCTATCTTATTTCCTCTGCCTTTATGGATGTAGTATTTCAAAAGAGTTAGAAATTCTAGGGTGGCGGTGGGATATCCCCACAAGGCCATAGCGTGAGGCTGATGTGTGTGTATATATATGTATATGATTTCTCCGTACTTAATAGCAATTGGTGGTACTACATATACGAATTTGCATGGAAGTTTCGTAATAGATGCTATTGCACGATATCGACATCCTGGCGAGAAATCTTTATCATAATTTAAAACTTAACAGTTAGTATATTTATTAAGCACTATTTAGATTAATATATATATATATATATATATATACACCTAATTCAAACTTTATTGTCAATGTTATAGTGATTAGTTTGTAGGTAAATGTATAGTTACCATTTTTATTGTTAATTTTGGAAATCTACAACTATTTCAACACAGATAGATAGAGATATATATGTGTATACATATATATATACATATATAGGGACGGAGCAAAAAAAAACCTCAGAGGGACTCATTTGGGAAAAAAAAATTAGGGGAGCTAATTTGTAAATTTAGATAGTAAAAATGATAATTTTTTAAAAAAAAATTAGTCAAAAGTGTAAATATTTTTTTTAGGGGACTTGAGTTCCCTCTCCACTTACTGGAGCTCCGTCCCATGATATATGTGTGTGTGTGTGTGTATATATATATATATATATATATATATATATCCATTAAGTAGGTATATAGTCATATTTATAGTTTCACATTACTATATAACCAACGTTTCGTAAATCTTAGGTAGATAGTCACGTTCATATATTTACACGCGTAAATTAACATAAATACCCACCATTTTAATTTCAATGAAGGGCGAACCAAGAATGTCACGTCATGTTTATGGCTATTTATCTAAGATTTTCGAAACGGTAGTTGGCTAGTTAACTAATTATATATATATATATATATATATATATATATATACACACATCTATATAATATACAAAAAATTAGGAAAATAATTTACCATACGTTGATTATTTAGCAATTTCAAACGTTTAAATTGATTATTTTTCTAATGAACCATATATATATATATATATATATATATATATATATATATATATAGATAGATAAACAAGAAAACTGATAACTAATTTCTTGGGCGATCAGAAAACAAAGTAGCAATGATCAACTTTCTTTGTTTTTTTGTTTTTGTTTTTTGTTTTATCTCTGCGTATTTAGTAACTTGGAGGAAATCTAACGTTAGGGTTTTTCGAAATCTCAGCTTGTAGTAATAGCTGGTTTAATTGGCTATGCGATGACAAAAACTTCATCGCTTCCTTTCATGACAACCCTAAAATACGTCATAACAATGATCTTTAATGACACTTCTTTTTCATGCACTCGCAAAAGGATTATGCTTTTTACGCCTCTTTGCCATAACCAATCATTTTTTATATATTTGGTTTTGATAGAGGTGCGTTGTTTCTGCCTTCAACTCTTGAAAAGAATTTAGCAATTAAATATTTAAATGGCTTCGTGCGTAATTCAAAGCTCAATTACTTTTGGTTTGGGTAGAAAAAAAAAACTGCATCAATACTTTTGCTCAACTGACAAGCTTTTAACAGTAACGAATCAACATTTCAAAAAAAAAAAAAAACGTTTGGAACACAAATGAAACAAATAGTAGAAATAAACAACGAAAAACACGCGCATAAGACTTTTCAAAAAGCTTCTCAAAGTCGCTATGAGAGTCATCCTAAGACTCATACTTTGGTATTTCAAGCGGATCCAATGAGCTACTTTTTAATAGAATTCAAACTTTGTTTTGTTTGAAATTTGTTAGGGTTAACTAGAAAATATGCACTAGTTTACCCTTATTTTCAAAACACTGCAACATTCGAGAAAAATGATTTTTTTTTACAAAAATTTAGCGATATAAGTCACGTAAACATAAGCGTTTACGTTTTAGCCAACGTTTTGTAAATTTTTCGTAAATAACCAAAAACTTTTGTAAATATTTCGTAAATGGCCGTATTTACTATAAATTTATTCTGCGTTTTTTATTTTTTTGATAGCGTAAATAGATTTACGTGGCTATTTACAAAAAATTAACGAACCGTTAGCTATTTCAAAATGTCTAACGGGTTTCATATGGCTAGATAGCCACTGTACCCATTTTTTCCTTTTTTTTATAATCCAAAAATTATGAACTGAAAATTATTCTCGTTTCCCGTGACGTATTTATTTATATTCATTTGTATATTCATGTTTTATAATTGCCTTACCACAAGGTGGATGGTAAATTATGTTGGTGGATCCTTTGTGACATAGGTTTTAGTTTGGCAAAACAAATTGTAACAATTGTTCAAGTCAAAGCTGCAAGAACTAAGAAGTTATTCAACCAAGTTCAAGACCCGAGGTACTTTCGTCAGTTTTCTCCATCGCGAACTTCACTAAAAAATATTTGCGTTTTTAGTTTCTAAAATCATGGAGATCCGATTGGATTTGATTTCCAAATCGTTTTAATTTGGGCAAATTCTTTTATTGACCCTTATAAAACCTCCCTAGGGTTTCATTAGGTTAATTGACAGTTTATACGCGCCGACTTTATCCTTAAACCAGCCTCTCTGCTAAGATATCTTCATCGACAACTGGTTCAAGGAACTTGTTGTTGCTGTGCTTTATTTGTACAAAGTTTTGTGAGTGCGTGTTTTGCGTTGATACGCTGAGAAGATATTTGGGAAAGGATCGTGTGATCTGCGACAGGAAGAGTCGCGTGAAAAAGATAGGGAGTCTTTGATTTGATGAGGAGAGCTTAGATTTCCGTCCACACCGTCCATAGAAGTGAGTCAAAGACGAAGATGTTTGCAGAAGGGAGTTTGTCAAACTTAATATTCTTGTACCTTTGACTATTTGAGTTACTGGATCGCTTTTCACCACCGGACGTATCAGTCCTCCTGAGTATGTGATTTATCACAGAACAAGATCACCAATTCCGTGTGTCCGTTATTGTTTTCTGTTTGATTGTCGATTTAATGAGTTGATCAACAAGTAGTTTCACCAACATAGTTGAACAACATTTTCCGTACACGTTCAGTAATTTCATGTCTTGTTTTCCCTTCCAATTTTTGTCTTTTTCATGATTCTTATATGATAATCAACCTATTTTATAATACTGCGTCTCTTTTTATTTGGCATATGAAACGTGTTAGTCTCACATTAGTGGAGATCTTAATATAAACTAACTTATAAAGTGAGGATAAGAAGGTGGATTATTAGATTTAAAATATTTAGTTTCTCATGGTTTCTTCCTAAATAAAAAATAAAAAATTGTAGTCCGAAACAAGAATTAGTTTATAGACTAGTAGAGGGGTTGGAGCAGAGAATTTTTTGATAAATTATTTGGGTAAATGGGAAACGGATGTTGAGAGATAGAGACTTTTTAAATTATATCGTGATTGACTTTTATTGCCTTTGCATAAATTATGTTAGGACTATACGGAAACTAAACAGTTATATAGTAGTTGGTTGTACAAAATGATTTCAATAAATCATCACTAAACCATCGTCTAGGTCAGCGTCATCATTATGAACCTGGCCAGGTAAAGCAAGACAAGGAAGAGCCTACTTGTCCTTTAATTAAGATCATTTAATTATATAAGCACTTGATCTTCGTTACTGTGTGTGTATATACACGTATTATGAACACACAAAAATGGTTACAATTGTTTAATGAAGAACCAACAGAGCCAAACAACATAAATTGACTTGGTGAAATTAAATAAAACAGCCTAATTTATCTTAGATAGAAAATAATTAGAAAGTTGTAGATAATAGGTGAGAACTCTAACGAGTAGTTGCGTATGTGAGCGTCTCGCTCATCTACTTATGATTTGGCTATTTTCGTATGTGTCCATGGTTTGTACGTCGAATTGAACAGCGATTACACAATATTTTGGTGTTATATAATGATCTGTTTCTTTGGTGGTAACTATCGAGTATGTGACTTCGAGCGGTTACTTCTTTTGTTGACACTACAACAATATATACTTTTAGACACGCCTAGAATTTAACGTGAGAAATCATGTCTATTTTCAGAGTTTTAGACCTGAAAATAATAGTTCTAGACGCGAAAATCGTGTTTGCATCTAAATTTTTGTAAAATTTAGACGGTATAAATCACCTAATGTTTTTAATTTAAAATTTTTAAGACACGAGAACTCGTGTCAATATGTTAGGTTATTTTTTCATTTTAATTTCTTCTTTTCCTTCGCTCATCCAACCCCATATTGTTCATGCTCGACTAACGACTTGTCCGTGCCCACTTCCCAATTACGTGAAAAAAATGAACTAAACTAAACATTTATTTTCTCTTTTGTAATAGTTTGATTATTCGTGTATATTTAGAGATAATCTTGTCCATATTATGCATCGTGCTCCGCCTATTTATATTAGGTAGTTTTGTGTATTTACAGGATAATGATTGTAACATTTTTATTGGTTAAAAATACTATTGCGATATCCCTTTGTATAATCTCACAGGTGATACTAAATCAATTATAAGTAATTGTTTACTACTTTTTTTTTCTTTAATTAATAGCCACAGAAGGCACCGTGGATACCGCCAAGGACTCCCACCTTGAGTATGTGATAAACTTGGCTAAATCTTTTTCTACTATCATTTTCTAATACGTAAGGTTTTAACATGTTGGCATAACAAAACAAAAATAATAATTAATTCAGATTAAGAATTCAACATGACAACATATATCACACACGCCAACAAAATCACGATCGAAATAATGTACTACTTCAAACTTCAAAGTCCAAATTCATTTGAAATTCTATCCCAATAATTTGAAAACAGAGAGAGGAATTGAATTCAATAAATAAAAAAGAAGTCCAAAAAAATGTGCTTACAAAGTCAGATGAATAATTATTAAGATTTGAGAGAGTTTGAGCAGAAACGGTCCTTTTTGGTGTGTCTGTTTATTATTTGATATGGTCCCATCGGGCAACTATGACTTGAGATAGTATGGGTTGACATCCATAGCCAAAAAATAATTGTCTAAAAACGACACGAAATAACACCACATTAATGAGACTGTAACTCACGAAGCGTCCTATTTTTTTATTCTTTTTTTTTTCTCATTTTCTTTTTCATTCCTTCTATAAATTTTGCTTAGTTCCTTGTATGACGATAAAATGAAGACATATCGCCAATCAATCAATAAGTGTAAAAAAATATTTGTGCAAATTATTCCACTGCTTGCGAATATTGTGGAAGTACGTACGTACAGGCAAGAACGTGATCTTTTCAAGAATTTAATAGTGGGCATTAAATAATATATTGTCCTCATCATCGTGTACGCAAAGCCCCAAGCTAACTCAAAGGTAGTTATAAAAGTCAAATGATACATAATGAAGTGTTGAATGATAGGAGATATACAGTAAACCAAAAATAGCTTATCAAAACTTAAAATAAGCAAATATCTCTCTTTGGTATAATGATAAAACATTGAGCCAACTAAAATACCCGTAGATTAGTACCCCATTTTTAATCAAACACCCCATTTTATAACTATTTATATATGTATGTTAATATCAATGAACGAAACAAAGTATAACACGAATAAAAAACACGAACATTTTCACCTTATTTATTGGGGTAAATACTCGTTTATAGCTATGTGTCGACGATAGTTCTGTTAGACTCAATGATCAAGAATAGCCCATGCAAAAGGAATATCGGTCACACAGTGAGAGAATGAATGCCAATGCTATCACAATCGGAAATACCTTATTTGTGCAGACCTTCGAGTTGGACACTTTTTTTTAACACAACGTTAACGTATTTATTATGAACTTGAGTAATGGTATATATTAGTTTTTTTTATAGCCCGACGATGATGGTTACGTTAACTAGAATGTTGTTCCGGCACCGACTCTATGTCAACACGTATGGATTAAAATGTTAATTATAAATACAATTTTTTATTTTTTAATTATTATAATTCTCATTAGTATTATTTCATAGCCAAAATTCACAAGGTTATATTAGATATTGAACTATTTTATTGAGAATCCTGATTGACCATTTTACAGTCTAACCTTTGAAGATGGTAACATTTAAAGTGGTGTGGTTCCTGTTTTCTTTTATAATAACTTTGATTCTTACAAGCTCACTAGTAATGTCCCACGCTAATTTCAAGTGGTTTGTTTTTTTTATTATTATCCTTGTCGTAACAATCAGAAGAATAAACTTTCAAAAAATATATAGCGATATACGAATTAAAACCCCGGCAAACCAAACAGAAGTGCTTGTTAGTTTTTACACGATATTTTATCTAGCCTACGTAAAACTACCCCTATATTATTTTTAGTACTATTAGAAAAGTCAACGGTCTATTTTGCTAGGAAGCCTGGAACAACGAAGCTAATAATTATAATAGTCATAACTTATTAATATTATTATAATTATAATTATAAAGTCAGACGATATAACTGTGTATCACAACACTTTCGTTACTCCACAATAAGTAAATATATACTTTTCACACTAAATGATTTGGTTCTCTCTATACGCACCAATTCTTGTTTTTTTTGCTTAATTGGTTCTTAAATTTCTGAAGTAGTGACACATTGATCTCTATTCTTATTTTCTTGACATGCGTGATCCTAGAACTTTCTGCTAACTTCAACAAACAAAAAAACAATTTGGACGAAAATGAACATGTGCTTTGCACATAACTCACCATTCAGGATTATTATACTAAAAAAAATGACTTTTCAATATATTATGCTTTGCTAAATTACTCGTTAAATATTATTCATGTAGCACATATTTATTTCCGTTCATTTTTTTAGATGTAAATTGACAAAAGAACCTCATATGCTAGCTAAAGTTGAATAGTTCAGGGGATTCCCGAGGGGATTTTGGGCGGCAAATAAAATATAAGGGTCAAGTTGCAACTTGAAAATTTTAGCGTCCACTGCAGCAATCTTTGATTCATTTCTGAGGTATACAATTAAAAGTTCATTGTAGCAAACAATATTGAATACACAAATATACTGACAACAACGAATATGACTTCCTAGCATAATTGGAAATAAATATATAATGCAGTTACTATATAATTTTTGTAATTAAAAAAAAATATTTACGAGAAGAATATTTCAATGAAAGCACATGTAGCTTGACTAAGTGTTTATGTTTTAATCAAATCCATGACTGGCTATAGTCAACAACTTAAGCGCTGAATATTGTACTTTATAGCTGATAATCTTGACAATCACTAGTTATATCTCTATGAACGAATAAACCTAGAACTATTAATTTTAATTTTATAAGGTTGATTAACATCGATTTCTACAGTTGTTTAAGCTCAAGTGATGAATGGTATGAGGTATAAGTTTGAATATCACTGAAAACAGCAGCTAAAAAAAATTAATTAAAAACCTTAAGTTATCCAATGGGGAAGCCTGCTACAAATATATCTTAAGATTTAAGAATTTTCCAATGTTAATATCACACAAAATTTGAATACCTAAATATAGACATTCACGTTTTGGTCAATTCAGAAGATTATGCAAATGCTAATTTTTACTTGTTTTGTTCACCGTCTCAACTTTAAACTTATATTATAAATTTCGATTTGAATATTTTATAAAAATAAAGCAATTGCTTGTATACAATGACATTTTACTTTGAATTGAATGAGTTAGGGATACTATATTTCTCAAAAATTGAAAATAAGCGAAAAATTAAATTTGAAATTGATGTCTAACACTCTAACCCTTGACATTTTCAATTCCAATTATAAAGTGAGAATTCAATTCAAATCAAACACTTTGACTATAATTAAATCTTTTAATTAAGGGGATTTCTCACAAATATATTTCAGTGAAGAAAATGTGGGAAATAAATAGATGCGTCATTCGGGATGATTAATTTTTTATATTAACATATATAATCTGTGCCTTCAAATATCATAAACGGGGTATTTTATAATGATATATGTATGTTAATATCATAAATGGGAAATTAATTATTAAGGTGATTTCTCGTTGACCGCAAAATGATAATTTCTCATTAACCACAAATAAATTTCAGTCAATTTCCCGCAAAATGGGGTATTTTATTTATCGTAAAATGGGATATTTTAGTCAATTTACGAGTGTAAATACGTGGACGTGGTTATTTATCAAATATTTGCTAAAAAATAGTTAAATAGCCATTCAAAAGAGTAAATATAGCTAACTTACTAATTATTGGTAATTTTTATCATTTCAATGAACAATATCGAATATTGTCATCATATGATCAAAACCCTAAATTCGTTAAAGGTAAATATTAAAAATTGAAAAACTAAAGCATTGCATTTTTTAAAAATAGTACAATATATGTATAGTTACGTGACTAGGCCATATGTCTAAGTCCCTCTATGACTTTTGCCTTATTTTTTACTATATTTTTAATTATCAGATACATGGGCGGAGCTGAGTAGGGCTCAAGAGGGTCCAATGCTCCTCTCAACTTTTAAAAATGGGTCCATTGGCTATCTAGCCACATGAAATGTTAGAATTTTGAAATAGCCAACATTTCGTTAATTTTTTGTAAATAGCCACATAAATTTATTTACACTATAAAAATTAACAAAAAATGCTGAGTAAATTTCTAGTAAATATGGTTATTTACGAAATATTTCCAACAGTTTTTGGCTATTTACAAAAAATTTACAAAACGTTGGCTAAAACACAAACACTTCTATTTATGTGGCTTATATCACTAAATTTTTGTTTAAAAATTGTAAATATTTTTACCGTATAATTTTCATAAAATTTTATAATTTTAGCTCAAATTTATATAAATTTTTTAGCATGATACCAGTTGCTCCTATTATCCTAATCCATACTTTTTGTCAATTTTATTCGGCATGATATGTGTAAGTTCGCTAAACATACTAGTTGCTCCTATTATCCTAATCCATACAAATCATCTTGTCTATTTGCAACCATACACAGTGATATCTGGGGACCCTAAAAAATTCCAAATATTACTGGTGCTCGATGGTTGTATTCTTTATTGATGACCACACGAGACAAGCTAGGTATACATGATGAAACACAAGTAAAAAACAGTCGACCTGTTTAAATCCTTCCACAAAACCATACAAACGCAGTTCACCTCCATATCCATTGTCCATACTGACAATGCTCGAGATTATTTTAACATAGAGCTCATTTCTTTTTTCAAAACCCAAGGCTTAGTTCACTCCAGTCATGTGCTCATACTCCTCAACAAAATGGGGTAGCTGAGCGAAAATATCGACATCTTCTTGAGGTCACCTGAGCTATCATGTTCTCCTCAAATGTCTCATCTCACTTATAAGGAGAAGCAGTTCTGACAATCACCTACCTCATAAATCGAATGCCATCTCGGATCCTAAACTTCAGAATTACAGCTCGTGTCCTCCTTGAAAAATACCCTCAAATACAACTCATTTCCACACTCCTACCAAAAGTGTACAAATGTTCCGTATTTACTCACATATACAATCAAGGGAAACTTAAGTTAAAATTAACGAAGTGTACATTCATAGATTCCTCGGTCACTCGGAAGGGATATAAGCGCTAAACACTTCCAGCGCCTTCCAAACATTATACCCATGTCCAGCCCTTCGAGCTCGGAACGCTCAGACTCCAACGTGAAAGCTCCTTGTGGCACAAGCTCGCATCCATGAAGTTTCTCCTGTCCTAGACATCGATAACAGTGAACAAGGTAACATCTCGTCTCCCACAGACTTACCTATTGCTTTGAGAAAACTTACTCGGTCATTTGGCTCATACATGATTGAAGATTATGTGTACTATGAAAATCAGCAAGCTATCAAGTCTATGTGACAAAAATAGACTAGGAAGAAGTGCCAAGGTCCATTAAAAAAGCTCTCCAGATTCCATCTTGGCGAGCTGCAACTTATGCAGAAGTTCAAGCCCTCAAACATAATGAAACTTGGGAAATCACCAAGCTACCACCCGGAAAACAAATTGTCGGATGTAGATGGTTGTTCACCATCAAACATAAGTCGGATGGCCCTGAGGAAATTTTAAAGCTCATCTTGTCGCTAAGGGGTACACTCAAGATTTTGACGTTGATTATCAAGAGATATTTGCACCGGTGGAAAAATTCAACAGCATCAGAGTTCTTCTCTCTCTGGTTGTCAACTTAGATTGGCAACTCATCATGCTCGATGTGAAGAATGCTTTCCTAAACGGTGAATTGGAAGAATAAGTTTACATGCAAATTTTACTAGGCTTCGAAAACAATCAAGCTGCCAACAAAGTATGCACACTCAATAAGTTCACTTTCATGCTCAAACGATGCAACTACTCGCAAATCCAGGCAGATCATACGCTCTTCTCAAAGATCTCAGCCACAAGTCATAACTGAAGACATCTCGAAGAAATAGCAATATTGAAGCAAATCATATCATCCGAGTTCGAAGTCAAGGATCTTGAAAGCTTGCAATATTTTATGGGAATTGAGGTAGCCCGCTCTGAGAAAGGTATCTCTGAATCTTAGCAGAAATACACTCACAATCTCCTCAAGGAAATTGGCGTGATCTGAACATCAAGCTTGCAGCTCACACAGCTGAAGTCTCCACCGATAAAGAAAGATTCCAGCAACTCGTGGGAAAACTCATCTACCTCATTCACACCTGACCTGGCATCGGATTCTCAGTGAGCATGGTCAACAAATTTATGAGCAACCCATCAAAGGTCCACATGGAAGCTTCCATGAGAATTCTCCATGTAAGGATAAGCTTTTGTGTCACTCATATTTGGAAATCTGGAAATAATAAACGAGCTTCCGTTGTTACAACTAAATTTTCGAGTGAATTATGCTCCAATGATTTATCGAATTTTTAAAATATATTAAGGTAAGGAGAAATCTCAGAATATATAAATGAATTATTGAGTTTATCTCGATTAATAAATTATCTCCGAAAAAATATTTCGGAAATTAATTTAAGAAATAAATTCTCAAGATCGAGAATTATTTTCGAGAAACCTTAAATATATTTTAATTAATCGAGAACGAACGAGAAAATTCTCGGTTCGAATCATATAATTATAATTCATTCGGTTGTGGATTTAATTAAATAATTATATGATAAGGACTTAGTTGTAACAATTTTTCAGGACCCATTTGAAAGGAAACAAAGAAAAATGGGTTAAATTATACTTGAGAGGATAAGTACTAGCATTGCCACATCATCAAGAGATTGGAATCTTCTTCAAGTGATTTATATCACTCGGCCAAACATACAACACACAACCACGAGAGAAAAAAAGAAGTAGAGAAGAAAGAAAGGACGAGCAAATAAGAAGAAGGAAAAAAAGAGAGAGCCGAGAGAGAGAGAGAGAGAGAGATAGAGAGAGAGTGAACGATGGAGTTTGAGCTCGCGAATGAGGTGAAGGAAGGGACCTCAAACCACTAAACCCATCTCGTGCGCGCACTCCGGCCGAGGAAAAGAGCCGCGAGCCACAGAGGACACCGGCTGAGAAGAGATTGCCGGGAAAAGAGGGAGAGAGTACCGGAGAAGACTCGAACCCCACCAATTTCACTTGAGGCAAGAAAGATTTTATCTCTAGGGTTTGATTTTTAGGATTTGGGGATTTTGTGGAAATTGGTTTGAATCTCTCATTTTATGCCCGAGGGTTGCTCGTTGAGGGTTGGATTGAGGAATTATTGCTTAATTTCGAGATTTGTGGTATGCTTTGGGGTTTGGATTTTTTTCCCGACCGTGTGTTGTGGTATACGTTCTTTTTTTCTGTTTCGACCCTCGAGAACCTATTCTAAGCAGTGGGCTTTGCCCAGTCAAAAGAATAGGTGGTCGAATAATGTGCGAAATTTCGCTTAGATAAGAGGAAAAGCGAAGTCAGGATTTTATTTTTAGGATTCGGTTCTTTTATGTGTCTCTGTTCTGTTTTGTGTGTTCTCTGTTGCTCGTTTTTTAGATGCTCTTAGTAGCGGAGTTAGGAGAACATTTTGAATACATTCTTAGTAAGTTTTCTTTTCAGTAGAACTATGTACGTTAGTATATGGATGGATGAGATACTAAATACGCTCGATGTTTGATCTTTCTCTTCCATAGATAAGTCCAGATTGCTATAAGGATTAGCAGTGAGCAGGAAGGAGCTCACGTGGACAGGATTTTTAAGTAAAGCTGAGGAAAACCCTTTTGTTTGGAAGAGAAGATTTCAGGATTCAAAAGAATCATTATCCGGGTAAGTGGATTTTAGGCACCTACAATATCAAGAAATATTATATATATATATATATATATATATATATATATATATCTTATATATATTGTACGTGCATTTTCTATGTGCTTTTTAGTAAGTAAGAGTAAGATAAACCAAAAGATAAGTCACTATCAAGAGTAAGGGCTTCAAGCCACTAACGATTGGATAACGGAATTAGTCCGGCTAACAAAAATGGCTAGAAGTACTAGGAACCCAAGCCTTTGTCATGTGTTTAGTTAGTCTTCCCTAAGAGATCCAGTCCTAGTAAGCTGGGTTATGAGAGACTGTGGTTAAGACTCGTATTCAAAAGCGATGATATTATGTTAGGATCTCTGGGAGTCACATCCTGAGATCTTATAAGTCACGAGTTAATAAGCGAAAAGAATATATGTTAATATCGGGATTGAACCCGAGCTAAGCAGTCTCTCAAATTAAGTTAATTAAAGAGAAGATTGTCGGGGATGATTCCCCCATATAACCATATTAATGCGGAAAAGTAATTAATTACGCTAATCATGAGCTAATTAATTCATTGATTATATGACAAGATCTAGATTTACGTTAATTAATTTTATACGAGAGCATATATGTCAAGCAACCGATATAAGAGTAAACGAGTACTTACATTGTTTTTCGGTTCAGCTACAGAACGCTCCTAAGCCAACCGCGTACTCCTTGCGTCGTCTTGATGAGGGACTCGAGGATGACACCTTAGTCTTCCAAAACGTAATCTCCGAGACGAATAAGAAAGATGAGTGAGCACAGTATTTATCTCACTAGATCACGAAACTAGGTGTTTCGAGATCTCGCTCTTATTTTACTAAGAATGGAAACGAATTTCCGAAGGGAAGAGAGGCAGAAGTGCACGGCCAAGGGAGGCTAGGATGCACGAAATTTTCACAAAATAATTGCTTATTTTTGCCTTCTCATGAACCCCTATTTATAGTAGTAAAATGAGATATTCATGGAATCTTCCAGAATATTTTATTTCATTTTATTGTGTTCCCACTGGTGGATTAAATCTAGGTCATTGGATCTAAACAAGTGAATCCTACTTTTTCTCTAATCCATCAGATCAAAATCTATGAGATATTATTCTCTATTTAAATAGAGAATATTTTATTTAGTGAGAGAATAAGAGAGAATATATTATTTCCCTTTAAATATATTCTCATATATTCTCCTAAATACTTTCCTTTAAATAAGGAGAAAATAAAAGACAATATCTTATATAATTCTCTCTCCTTTATTTAAACAACTAAAGAGAAAATATTGGTAAATACCAATTTGAAATTTTCGAACTTGATGGCACACGGCCAAGGAGATTTGCGCAAATCCTAGTGCCAAAAAACCCTAATTCGACTTTTCATGTGTGCAAGGCCCAATTACTTAAAACCCAATTAATCATTTATTTACTTGATCCAACAATAAACAAATAATTAATAATTGTTTATTTACTTGATCAAACAATAAATAAACAATTCTACCATAAATATTTATTTAATTCTGCGAATACCCATTTTCCAGAATTATTGCTGTCAATCATAATTACAGCAAGTGAGATGAATATTGATAAACATTATTATACGAAAGTTCCTATCCGCCTTTATTAGAGCCGAATCGGGGACTATGGACCTAGTAATAGAAGCTTAACAAATCCGATGAAAAAGACGAAATAGTCCTTTCTCTTTTTCCATCGATTCGTTTAATCTTGGTCAAATACTCCATTTTGTAAGCCAAGACTGAACTCTCCTTTATACTAGAATTATATATACTCATCGTGACGAGTGTCCACTGATATAGTCAGTTCGTGGTCAAGATCCTCCAGGTTCAACCCGTATCGAGAGAAGTCAACTTATTCCGTTATACTTCCCTTGATACATATCAGCCCTAAGCATTGTTGCTTCTCTAACGAAAGATTCTTTCGAACGTTACTTACTTCGAAAGTGCGCGCAATCTATCGGTTCTGGAATCAACCCTTAGGTGAGAGAACATTAACCTTCTTTCAGGAAGGCTGGATTCCGTATCTGTAAATCATTTCCCACTCGAATTATGCTCTGAGAAAACTCCCAAGACATAAGCTGTGATTAGCATGAATATCCTTTTAGCGAATGAGTCAAAGAGCTCAGTAACATAACCCAGTGTCCATGATCACTTCAGGATTTAGATCAAGTCTCACTGTGACCATCATAGTGGCCTCGGTTAGTGTGTCGTAACGGTCCTTAAACGACACATCTACACGAAGACCTGTCCAAGTCGTACACTTACCACAAGTGTAGAATGCTCTCACATAGTGATCAGCATTCACCTATGTGTTCCACATATATGACTTTAGATATAGTTTTCCAGGCGTATATCAGTCATCGACCATGTTTTAGCACACCGCCCGAACTCAGGTGCCCAGCACGTGACTCAGTTAGATACGGAGGCTATGGAATAATGAATGTTTAATATTTCTCATTAAATAAGAAATAACGCTTTCAATTCAAATAGATAATAAATGTCAAACTTTATTTTATTAATAATTTCAACGAGAATTTACATAAGTATCTTCTCGTGGGCAAGAATTCCTAACAATGATACGGAATTGTAATGCCTCTGACATATACCCCATGTTAGCAGGTACCTGTTATCCTTCGTGGCGGTACCACATGGGGATTAGGCTGGAGATTGTGCACCCTCATGTCTGGCGCCAATAAGACATGTGTCGTGCAGATATCATTTAGGGATCTCGAGTAGGACATGTATTATATGATGGGAATTGCCGGGACCTAAGCTGACATATTCTCAAGTAAGTAGGAGTTACTGGGTCCTACGCTGGTAATTCCATAGTTTATGATAAAAGTACGTATGTATGATTGTGAAGCACCGGAACCTAAGCTGGTGAATTCTTAAGTAAGATGAATCTATCGTGACCTCAGTCGATTTATTCTTAAGTAAGATGAATCTATCGGGACCTCAGCCGATTGATTCTTAAGTAAGATGAATCTTTGGGACCTCAGCCGATTGATTCTTAAGTAAGGTGGATTTTCGGGACCTAAGCCGATACTTCCGCAAGTTATGATAAGATATAAATTCTATGTTATGTATTGTTTATGTGTTATGTACATGGTGCATTAGATACGTAGATATCCACTTACTGAGTCTCTCAACTCACAGCTATTATCTTGATATTGTAGATAAAGACAAGGCTAAGGAGGACTAAGCAGAGCATCAACAAAATCCGGTAAGTAAGTAGACGTGTGTATGTACGGTTGCCGACCTGTGGCTAAATCAAGGGCGAATTAGTCTGTTTTATTTTTAAAAGTCAAGTCTTTTGGTTGTAAGAGTTTTTAACTAGTATGTTATAGGAAAAACAAAAAATATGTCCGTACTTTTGAGACGTTTATGTAAATATTTTAAAAGTTTTTCTAAATTTTTTTTTCGGAAGCGCTTCCACCACGGTTTTCATGAATTTTTATTTTATGATAAGTACGATACGAAGATCTCTGCCGTGGCTCGTGGGCGAGCTAAGGCTCGCGGGTCGTGACACTCCAATATCTCAAATCTGCTCCAAGAAGAGGTCTATGGCTCAAGAAAAAAAAAGTAACCGATAAATTGAAGTGTTCACAAATGCAGACTGGGCAGGGTCTATATCTGATCGAAAATCTACATCTGGCATGGTTACCTATGTATAGAGTAATCTCGTCCCTGGCAAAGCAAGAAGCAAACTGTGGTTGCTCGAAGTAGTGTCAAAGCTGAACTCGGGTCATTAGCCAATGGAGTGTGTGAAGGCTTGTGGTTGAAAAGGATAATGGACGACTTAAAGATCAAGCTCGAGGGTCCTATTAAGTTCATGTCTGACAACCAACATGCCCTAAGCATTGCAATGAATCTAGTTTATCATGACTGGACTAAACATATCGAGATCGATCACAACTTCATCAGTGAAAAGATAGAGTCAAAGGTTACTGAAATGGAGTATATTTCGACTCGTCATCAAGTGGCAGATATTCTCACCAAGTCTCTCTACCGAGGTAGTTTCTTTGAGTTATGTAACAAGCTTGATCTTCTCAATATTTACCATCAAACTTGAGGGGGAGTGTTGAAATTCAGCTCGTCGTCCCAGCTCGACTCATCTACAACTTGAATTCTCTGCCAGTTAATCCAGGCTGGAATGTTCTCGAAACTTCCACCAATCTTGCCATCAATATTGTATTTATTACTTGTCACTATTCCTATGTAATTATTTCTTCATATTCCTTAGGTTATTTATTATTCAGGTGTATCTAGTCTAGTTTATGTATCTAGTAATAATATAAATATGTAAAACCCAATTCATCAAATAATAAGTAGAATATATTCACAGATTTCGAAACTCTCTTTGTCTCTTCCGATTATCTCTCTCAATTTCTACACAAAGAAATTTAAAAAAAAAATGTATTCTAATTAACTCAAACTCTCAAAAGTAGTTTTTATATAAATAAATACTTAGGCAACCGAATATTTCTTTATTTTAGTTTCATTTTTGTATTCATATATCATATATTTTGGCAGTTGAGTTTCAACTAATTAATTTGTATTGTTTGGTTATTATATGTACTAGTTCTGGAACTTATGATCACAATTTTTTAATAAATATCTTATACAACAAGAAGGTTTTTTTTTTAACTATAGTAATTATTTTTTTATTTATATATATGTATGTATCCGCATGTCATATAAAACCTCACAACTCACTAACAGTTTATTATAAACTATCATTTGAAATTTTTTAACCAAACTTTAAAAAAAAATAACATTTAAAACAGTGAAAAAATAAAATATGATCGGAAACTGCATGCGCAGGATTTAATTATGATCATATTGTACTTGGTCCTAACAAAAGTGATTAGAGAAATTAACTTGGCCACTGATATAAGCCATATTTTTTTTTATATATAAATATATGATCTATGAGCATATAGCATGTCGTAATATTTATGACCGATTTTGATTAACCCATTAATGAGTAGTTTTTTATGTGAAGTCAGTGACGACGTATATATGGCCTATAGGGATAAGAATAACATATCTTTCTGACTCAGCAGTGGTACACAAAAAGTACAAAGCTTTCTATCAAATGGTTGTCTTGTCTAGAAATATTTCCCAAGTAGAATATTTTATCAAAGCGTAACAACTAAATGTTTGTATGTATGTATAGTAAAAGTCAACTAATTAGACTTTTATTATATTTAGAATTGAATCTCAACCGTTGTACATCATACTACGTAACACTTACACATATGCACACACCCGGGGCCGGGACACTTTCTAAAAGGTATATTTGACATTTACAATGATACAAACAATGGACAATTGGACACTATGGGTACGGAATAAATAAATATTTTCTTAGTTTTTTATTTTCCTATGGCGTACGGGTTTAGTACGGAATATGATTTCATGATGAATCATTGATTACGAAAGCTAAAAAGTTGAAGTTTCGTCGATTATGGTTTGCTCGGTATAAGTTGTAATTTGTGAGCCGTTGGCTGAACTGGGCAACAGACAACTTTTCTGTTGATGGATATTTTTTTTTTAGTCTCTAGCCGGTTTCAAGTGACTAAGAATACATTATCACATATTTAAATCTTAAACTTGTCAATATTTTGCAAAATTATGATCCTCACGACAGTCCTAACCCAAAATTAGATGCTGCATTTTTTTTTCACCTTGTTATATAGAAATATTACAATAGCATGGTTACGGGAATATTTAGACAATTGAAAATAGTAACTAAATTAGTTAATATTTCCAAAACTAACAAATGTAGTAGACTAATAAGGAAATGCAAAAAAAAAAAAAAAAAAAAAAAAAAAAAACCCAGATAAACCTCAACCAATATACAAAAATATCAGATGAAACTTCAAGGCTCGTTGGACGGCTTTTATTTATAGCTTTTTATTGCTCTCTTCACATATGTTGAAATAAATACACAATGACTAATTAGAAGTAAGAACCACATGTCAAAAACATTAAATTTATTGCAATTAGTCACTGACTCCTTTTAAAATTTTAGGTCAAGTTTCATTTTGTTTTAAAAAAAAAAGTATTTCAGCCCGCAATAAATTAATTTAATTTATGGCGGGTTGGTGGACTATTTTTTTAATATAAAATAAAATTTTGAATATTTAAAAAAAAAATAGAACGAGCTATTGGTCTTATTGCGTACACCACCACTAGACCGAAGGAAAAAAGACCAAAGAATATGTAGAGAATTTCTATGATGTTCGATGTGTGTTTCGAATCAGAACCTGAAGGTGTCTTAATCTTATATACTAAAAGTTTGCATTTGGTATAACTTTTAAATCATGTCAAAAGTGCTTCACGCAGGAAAAAAAAATGTCAAAAGTGCATGTTAATGCTTATTAGTCCGATAACGTTTAAACAACTTCTCAATTAATTTGGACGTCGCAAGACTAATAAACTAGAGCTTTTAACTTTTATTATGAGTTTCAAAAAGCTATTAAATTCGAATTTATAGAAGAAAAAAAGAACTATGTAGAAAAGTAACAAAAAAAATATTAAACTCGTGTGTAAACAATAGATAGAGGATCAACACTCTTATATCTTTGCCCTTCTCTCTTGTTTTGTCATTTTAGGGTTAAATAAAAATATACTTGTTCTGTTTTGTTCACCTCCTCAGAGGATGCCGGAAGTGATGGGAATTTGTTGCCCAACACTTTTTAGAAGACTCATATGATAACCCGTACGGCCTAGTGAAATCTTTAGTATAAGAAATTGTATTTCAAAATCTATCATTCAGCTACCCCTCCAACGTTATTTTCCGTCAATGGCGAGAAATCCTTATCGCAAGAAACCCCGGCGGAAGAAATTCGTCTCCAATCTTCAGGTCCTATGGCCATCTCCGCCAGCGATAGTGCAAATCAGGTAAGGGTAATGAATATATACTTGTGTTTTTAATGGTCACTAAAATAATATATTTTTTTGTTATTTGTTTTAGGTAATAATAAAGAGTATTTGTTGATTCTTAGTTGTCACCGTGTTAAAATGTCTCATATTTTCTAGATTGACTTGTGATATTCAAGCTTGATTTGAAACGGAATGGGCCAACACAATAAATGCAAGAGAGAAAGATCCATAGGGTTCTATTCTAAGCTGATATAGCTATGTTAATCAAATGCATTATGCATTGGCCCATAAACTAAATCAATGGTTAGAATTTCGCAAACACAAATTACTATAACTTATTATTAGAGTATCCTCCACAATTTCAACATTATCCGTATCTTCTAGAGAACTCTATATAGCATTATCAAGAATTGGCTTTCTAGAAATGAGAAAAATATATTAATAGTGTTTGAAAAATGAAACATTTCCAAAATATTGGTTGTTTCAAATTCTTATTTGAAATTATTTTACGTATAAATGAAACTTTAAATAGTTTATAAAGCTAAATAGAGCCCAATACAGTAAACAAATTTGATTTTTTTTTTTTTTTTTTGTAAACATTAAGAAAAATGATTGTTTGTAACTTGAAAAACACTATTTTTACAATAAAAGCTTTAGACACGCTATTCTTACGATAAGTTTCAATAAGCACTATCACAAGCAATTTCCACTCTATAGAAATTGGACTTGACAACACAAGTTTGGACTTGAAACTCATAAAGCCTAAATATTAATAACCAAAACTCAATTTAATAATTCAACAGATTGCTCATATAGAATATACGTGGTACGTAGGGACAAAGACGATAACGAAGTAACTTTCCGGGGAAACACATAATCATCCACTCCCATGAGCCAGTAGCGCCGGTTTGTCAGCGTACCCCACT
This sequence comes from Urtica dioica subsp. dioica, assembly GCF_054948205.1. NCBI lineage: Eukaryota > Viridiplantae > Streptophyta > Magnoliopsida > Rosales > Urticaceae > Urtica > Urtica dioica. The sequence goes on along the minus strand of NC_142767.1, from coordinate 12,924,431 downwards.
GTTTGTCCATTGGCAAACATCGGTCCATCAACACACCCCACCGTGGCTCTGATGGCCATCGTCGGTTCGTTAGTATACCCACCTTGGTGATAGTTGGTGCTCATTGGCCGATCCTCGCCCGACTAGACCATAAGGGTCCTTTCACATTGTGGAGTATTTCGAAAAAATCGAATAAGTGCTCAAGATTAAATGGGGTCAATATCATATTCCTTATGATGGAAGCATACAAAAGATGAAAAGCATTAGATTTATTATGACCTTAACACTATGTTGTGTCTTGTTTGAAGATGTTATTTACTTGTATCAATATTAGTGTTTTATCTGTTTTATAAATAGTCCATGCAATAGTAAAAAAAATATATATATAGATTGAGGATGGTGTGACTTTTTTTTTCAATTTACTCATTTATTTTAACAAGCAAATTATGTTAATATTTCATGATTTCATCATCACAATACGTAGACAAAAATTTATTTGAAATAGACTATCCTCAACTGACTTCTAGTCAACAAATCAAATATGTCTGACTCTCACTAAAATCATATATCCGCTATAATAAGATTACAATTGAGAAAGCCCGCTACTTATGTACATAATAATCATATTCGGTGCGACATGTCGCACCTACTATCGCACCGAATATGAAATCCCATATCCAAAAAATTTCGGAGGGATTTGCCTTACAACTTTAAATTTTAAAACCTTTAGGTGCGTCATTAGTCGCACCTAAATGTATTAGGTGCGACGAATTCATATTAGGTGCGACAATGTCGCACCGAATACCACTTAATATTAGCGAAATTTTTAGTCATCTGGATGAGTATCCGGTGCGACATGTCGCACCTAATATGTGCTTAGGTGCGACATGTCACACCTAATACCCTTACGCACCAGAAATGTGAATTTGTAGTAATGTGTTAAAAATTAAAGTTTTTTCGATGTAACTTGTATTTTTTTTTTTAAGTTATGGTAAGATATAGCTTAAGGATACATGAAATTAATAACAAACAAAATAAAATAAAGAGAAAAAAACTCACCATTAAAACTAAACCCAAAAAAAAAAAAAAAAAAAAAAATTAAACCCAAAGATATAATATAGTGACTCCGGTCTAATTACTCGGGTTTTAAGGTATCTACGGAATGCCAGCATTGTAGCGAATTTATGACATTCATAATCGAAGTCTGAAACCCAAGAACCAAGATAACATGCAATCTCAATTGTGTATTTTGCTTAGTTTGATGCAAAGAAAAAACATCCGTTTTCCTAATATATACACATAAAAAAAAACCTTCATTACTAACTCCAGCCAAACCGAACGCTACCCGCACAACAACGGCACAAGGGGTGGGAGATCTCCAAAATTATAGAAACAAAATAGTAAAAGTCTCAAAAAATAAATAAAGAAATAAAGAAAAGGAAAAGCTATACAAATCACACAATTTGTAACTAATTAATTTAATTTTTTTTTAGCAAAATAGTAAATATCCTGAACTCAAAATACGAGTATAATCACATTCACAATCAAAGTCCCGAACTCAAAAGGACCAAGAAAATATACGATCAATTGTGTATTTTACTTAGTTCATTACAAATAAAACACATCAGGTTTTTTTATTTTTTTATTTTTAAACCTTCGTTATTAACTCCATCGAAATCAAATGCTAGCCACACGAGGAACTTGAGAAGACAATGCCCATTTACACATCGAACTGATTGAGCTGTTGTATTCAAGTTCCTAACACACAAAATGCAAACGAACAACCAACTTAAATACACGGATCGATTCCCAGAAGAAAGGGCACTTGGAATTTGTGCCGAGGCTGGGCACTAAATTCAGATCGTACTCCACTTCCGAGTTAATGAGTTAGATGGTTTTGAGCTTTATGTCGTTTCTAGTTATACGACACTACTATAGTCGTTTAACTCTTTATTCTTTTATCTGCTTTGTATAAATACTTATTGAGGTTTTATTTTGAATCTCAATCAATCAATCAAATCAAGATTGTTTTCTTTTTTCTTCTCTCGCTTCTTCGTTCTTCTTCTTCAATCTTTTCTCTGAAGCTCAACCGTAAAATGGTATCAGAGCAATTCCGCGAAATTGATCGTGATTGAGCTTCGTTCGAGCCTCACTAAAGAGAAATCTTCTTTGTTCTCCTTTAATCTTCAATGGAAGGAATGACCGAAGATTCGGCGGCAAGATTGGGAACGAACACATCCGGAGAATCGCGACAGAGATCTGAAGTTGATGATCCGACCGGAGCGTATTACATTCATCATTCAGATTCACCACGAGTAGTATTAGTGTCTCAGCTACTCAATGGCGACAATTACATGTCCTGGTCTCGCTCGATGAAAATTGCGCTCTCAGTCAAGAATAAACTTGGATTCATTGACGGAACTGTCGTGAAGCCGGCGATTTCGGATCCAATTCTCTGTAACGCCTGGAATCGAAGTAACAATATTGTTCTCTCATGGATCTTGAACTCTGTATCCAAAGAGATTTCGTCGAGCATCCTTTACGGTGATTCAGCCTATGAAGTGTGGAAAGATCTTGAAGAGCGCTATCATCAATCCAATGCACCAAGGATCTTCCAATTGCGGCGAGAATTGATGAACCTGGTCCAAGATCAGAAGCCAGTGAGCATGTATTTCACAAGACTGAAGGCAATTTGGGAGGAGCTCTCGAGTTTCAGGCCTAACTGTTCGTGTGGGAAATGCACTTGTGGAGGAGTGAAAGATCTCAACTCTTTCATTCAAAATGAGTATGTGATGCAGTTCCTTATGGGACTCAATGAGACATTCACTCAGGCTCGTGGTCAGGTTCTCCTAATGGATCCGATTCCACCGATAAACAAAGTTTTCTCCATGGTTTCTCAAGAAGAGAAACAAAGATCCATTGGTGTTGACGTTCTTGGAACCGCTGACCAATCAACTACCATGGCGATGGCAATCAAGGAGGATCAACGACGTAACACGAAGAAGGAGAAGCCTCTTTGCACACACTGCAAAATGTTGGGCCATACCGTCGACAAGTGCTATAAACTCCATGGTTACTAGCCGGGATTCAAACCAAAGGCAAAGGGAGTGGTGAATGCATCAGAAGGATCTGGAGATGGCAGAGAGGAACGTGTGCTGTCTAACAACCTCACGGCGCAACAAATTCATCAGATCATCCAGTCCCTGTCAAATCAGCTTGCATCCACAAACACACAAGGCAATTCAAATGACATCAACACAGCGTCATTTGAAACAGGTTTATCTAACTCTATGATTAATAGCAAAAGTCATAACGATAATAATACCTTATGGATTTTAGATTCTGGTGCATCTAGACATATTTGCTCTAGTTCAGATCAGTTGATGAATGTCAAGCCTCTTCATAATTCTAGTGTGACTTTGCCTAATCATATAAGGATACATGTTTCTTGCTGTGGAGATATATGTATTTTGAATAATAGAATTATCAAGAATGCCTTGCTTGTTCCAGGATTCAAGTTTAATCTCTTGTCTGTGAGTACTCTAACCAAGGAATTGAATGTCAATGTTCTACTAACACCAACTGGTTTTCTTCTCTCACTTCTTCGTTCTTCTTCTTCAATCTTTTCTCTGAAGCTCAACCGTAAAACGAGTCGACACTGATAGGACTTTTCCATAACCATCTCGTCTCGCCATTGCTGCCCCGACCAACGATCCCAACCAATAAAAAGGCAATGGTTCCTCCAAAATCGCCGCAGCCTGTTCCACTCTGATTATTCCAATCGTGATTGAGCTGCAACGGATCATCACACCAGATCTCTGCTCTCTCGGATCAAATGCTGCTCTCAGAGCTCGTCTATTCCCTCCATGAACTGTGCACGTCCACAGATCATTGCACCGGGTCTGCTCTATCGGATCATAGGCAACTCGTATAGATGCCGAGATGAAATTACCTTCCACACTAATCAGATTTAGGCTACACGAACTATGCATGTTCAACGAGGCCCAAACCAAACAAAAAACAAAAAATGGCAACAAGAGCAAAGTGTAGGGTTTGAGTGAGACTTGTTTAGCTCAAAACGTTTAAAATTTGGCATCAAGTCAACAACAAGCGCAAAAAGGTTACCTTACTTTACTCAGACAACAAAGTATCAATCTTCCAAGACTGTTAAGAACATTTGACCATTGTTCCCATGAAGACATCAGATTCAATGATGTTATTGCTTATTCAAATCTTATAAAAACAAAATTTGCATAATCACAATTCATACCATACATGGTTTATCAGACACCAACAGAACAACTGAACTAAAGGAAGAGAACAACTAACAATCCAGATGTTCATTTCTTCTTCTTTCCTTTTTTTTTTTTTAAATAATGAATTGATTAATTGTTATCGTTTTCCTTCGTCCCGAACTTTTCCTTGAACGCGTCCTGCCTCTTCAACCACATCATGTGACCCTGAGAAAACCCAGATAGATTTGTTCATTTTTTTTTTTTTAATTTCTTTTCTCTCTTGCCACAATATTTCATAGAATACCCAGCGATTTAAGAATTGTAGAGACACATTAATTTTTTATTAAAATTAAAGAATAAAGGTGGGAATTGAACCTGAAGAGCAGCTGCCCAAGTGATGATAAAAGTGGTCGCCCAGAATTTCTTTTGTTTGAAAAGACCTCTCACATCCATTCTTCTTCGATCCCTACTCTTCCTTCCGACCCATCTCTCACTACTCGTTCTACAACCGCAAACGACATGTCGTTTACATTTACAAAAGTGTTTTTTTAGCACGGAAACAAGCAAGTGCCACGTGGGTATTTTTCAGTTGTTCCTTTTTGCCCCTTAAAAGAAGACATCGTAAGTCGTATCTGTCCTTGAAGTTTGAACGATATTACATTACACCCGTTTGACTCTTCTGAAACATAAATCAAGAATAACTTCAACTTGATTGCAAAGAAACCATATTGTTATATTATTAAGCTGATAAAAAAAAAATAATAACACACACACTTATGTCAAGGTCGGCAATTGATAATAAGTTAAAAAAACGATGCCAATTCCCTTTGCATCAAATGAATTTATTGGAAAATTAAATGATTCTCCATTCCGATGTCTAGATGAAAAGTCCTAGCCTTAAGTTAAGTACGATAGATTTGTAAACAACTAGCTTTTTATAGAAGAGACTTATAAATTATAGTCAAATTATTCAATTATTTAGATAAATAACTCATATTTCTCATACTTCCAAAATTATATTTGGTTTCATAAAACTTCGTTTTTATTTGTTTGTTAATTCCAATTTTTTTTCCAGTTATCATCATCGGATTTGAATCATAGAATCGTTTGTCAAATCAGAGACAAGTATTTTGCTTTTTCGAATGGTAAATAATATTTACTATCGAATGGTCGGACGGTAAATATTATTTACCATTAAAATTATCCTGCAATTTGCAATCAGGATATTTGATGACTCATTTGGAATAGATGTTTAGGATCGTCGATTTCGTAGATATTATTCTATTGTTCTTATATTATCTGTTTGTCTAATTTAGTCATTTAATCATTTTTAGTTTCTGTTTGTCTAGTGTAGGTGTTTAGGTTCTTTGGTTTCATAGAACTTCGTTCTTATTTGTTTGTTAAATCAAAATTTTTTCCAGTTATTCATCATCGGATTTGAATCATGGAATCGTTCGCCAAATTGGAGACATGTATTTTGCATTTTCGAATGGTAAATAATATTTACTATCAAATGGTCGGACTGTAAATATTATTTACCATTAAATTTTCAGAGTTTCGGTTATGGTGTTCTATGGGTTAATCGAATTGGAAATAATATTTACCATATGTTATAGTTAATCTAACAGAGAATTGATCGGAGATGCGGGCTAGGGTTTTGATTATGGTGTTCTATGGGTTAATCGAATTGGAAATAATATTTACTTACCATTTTTTTCCAAGTTTGAGAACGGAGACGTCTTCGTCGGCTTCGAAAGTGGTGAACTCAAAAAATTGATGGCGGAAAAGGAGGTCGGAGGCAATATCGGAGAATTGAAGGATTCGAAATCGACGGAGAGTTCGGAGGCAATATCGGAGGATTGAAGAATTCAAAAGTCGGAGGCGAAAATTTTAGTGTGTATTTGATGAGGGGTAAGATATGAATATAATATTGTTTGGTAGTTGATTGAGCTAGTTACCTAATTTAAGTGATAGTTAGGCTAGAATTTTAAAGGAGGTGGTAAATTTGGGCTAGATACCCAACCGGCCCTAAGTATTAACCGATTGTGATTTACACTATAGTTTAATTGATAAATCCACACTATTAAAAGTCATGAGTTCAATTATTACTCGCAACAAACTACCTAAAAAAATATTAATCGATTCTTCCGAGTGACTTTACACATCTAGCATCTTATTTTGATCCGTCAAACTGGGCTTATGCATGTATTGAGCCTCGACGGATTGGTCTAATAAGTGTAACCAATAGTCGCGCCTATAGAGCTCTGCGCCACTTGACGAGAGAAAATTTTCATGTCAAAAATTCAGAGATACATATGTGAGTAGTCGCGTATGTATGTCATGTCCAGGGCTGGCATTTCCTTTAGGTCATACAGAAGAGACGTCGTGGAAGTAATTTAGAAGAAATCGGTAATCAGAATGGGTCAAAACGGATCACAAGACGCTAATAGGAAAAAAAAAATATGAGCTCTGCACGCCGCGCCCCACCCGTCGCACGCTGCACAGATTACATCGCCGGTCACAGAACATTACACGCATTCTGCAAGGATTTGAAAGTTTGACCTCGCGGCGTGAGCCCCTATCCTTACGGCGCGAGGTGTCATCCAAAATTCGCCAACAGTTCTAGAACGATATGCGCGCTTCGCATATTTCCGAAAAGCTTCGAAGCACGCCACAAATTTTTGTTTGCGCGCCGCGACCTTCCACTACACACCGCGAGGTACTGCGCCCTGCTAGGTCGCGTTAGGCATAACAGGAAACTAACAATTTTTTAATCGTTCTAGGCCATTGGATCTCATTTAAAGGACCAGTTGACTCCGAAAATAACCCCAAAACCTATAAATAAAGCTCTTGTAACCTAAAACACAATTTTTTTCTTTAATTTTAGTTTAGCTTAGGTTTTCATTAGTATTTGGCTAGTTGGGAGAGAAGAGGCAACCGGAGAATAAGATCACTGTTCACTGTAATTGACAATCGCGATTCGGCGTTTTATCTTCTATTTCTCTCCCTTGGAACTCCCGTTTATTTTTAATTGTCTTGAGATGGTTTTCTTTTATTTATTTTGTTTTTCTATTACTCTCATTTCCATGAACTGAACCCCTTAAGGATGATGGTTTAGTTTTGCTTGAATATGGCTGTAGATTCATAACTATTTAATTGAAGTATTTTCTGTTCATTTTCTCTATCGCTTGAATTGATTTTATGTTTACTGCTTGTTTGAGATTCATGACCTCATTCATGATTTTTAGGCTTGACTTGATGGTCAAGAAAGATTAGGTTGATAGTGCATAAGAATTAGCTCACCGTAGTACAATCTTAAGCTAAAGATAGTTAGGCTGTTATGGAATCGTGAGAACGCTCTTGTTCCAACGCTTGTCGTATTTGTTAGGTTAAAGATTGAGAGATAAAAAATCGATATTGACATAGGTTGTTAGATGCTCGAGAGAAGTTCAATAATATAATTACGTGAGTGTGATTAGTGAAGAGAGAGAGAACTGAGAAATCATGTGTAATTCTAGAAATCTCGACCATATGAGAGTTTAGCGAAGCAGATTCCCTTGCCATCCTCGTATCCATTTACCCGTGTTTAATTTGTGCTTTTATTTATTTTCTGCAAATTATTTACTAATCATCCTTCGTTTTCTTGAGTTCAATTCGTGACTAGTTGGTTGAGTATCGGATAAGCAAAGTCCTCGTGGGATCGACTCGTACTTACAATTTACTACTTGAGTGACTATGTGCACTTGCGTGTGCGAATATATCGCAATAGTACGCCCATCTCCCTTTGACCTACCAGTTTGTGGTAAGTTTGATCTATTTCGAGACACCGGTTTTCAGAGTGTACACATCGGCCTTGGACAGCCCCAGGGTTGACATGTGTTGTAATAACCTGAAAAACTTGTAGTCATAGGTTCTGGGGTCGTGGCCGAACCCACAACCGGAGAACACGTTGTAGACGTCGGGGACGCCCAACGAGGTTTGGACAAACTCGTGCTCTCTGAGCGTCGGGTTGTAGAAGACGACTCGGTGCGAGAATAAAGGAGATCGGTCGACGAAGCAGATGATTCCATTGCAGTGATAGCCGAGTAGGGACACTATATAGCCGCACCCGTCTCCGAGTAGCGTCGGGCGGATCGGGATGTGAATTTCTCCTCTCAATGCAATGGAATCGCCAACGTTGAGGAGAGAAAGCACTTGCTTCTTTTCGAGCTCGACGTCATAGCCATACTTGTCCAACACAGCGAACGGGTCTCGGCGGGCCCACCCTAAGAGCAAAGAAGACGGTGCCTTGTTTGCATGGAGTTGAAGGTGGCCGTTGACGAACTCGTGGCTGGTTATGAGAGAGCTCCAAGCCCTGCAAACGCTTCTGAATTAGACCAGAGATTTCACCAGCAACTTCAACAGAATTTGTTCCTCCAATTCTCGCGGAACATCATAGCCGGATGATATCCTATTCCTCTTCATCTTCATCTTTGTGTTTGTTTTCAATTTACAGTCAAGTTATATAATGGTAATAAGTCAACTGTGTTGTATCTATTAGGAAACAAAGAAATGCTAATCCTAATTTCTAATCTCAACATTATCCTATATTTTCATTTATATTCTAGGTTCGACGAAGATAGAGAATGACTCACCTAACCCGATCTTTGATTTATGGATAGCGATGGGAAGAACGACAACAACGATCGATAAGCAAAGAGGAACCGCGGTGCATAGGCGCTAGAGTATTTCACATTATTTATTCGCTGACTTGGATTATCATGGATAACAAGCTAATCAGGCACGAATTAAGGGACGTGGTAGTGAGGAGGGGCTATAGCCCCCCTTGAAATTATTGAAAAAAAAAAATTGAAGTCTCAGTTTATAGCCCAATCAAGCGTAAGCCCATTTACATATTACTTTGATATTTATTAGAAGCCCGCGTTTAACTAAAAATAGAATAAATAAAATATTGATATTTTAAAGGTTATCTTCTTCTTCAAGCTTATCTCTGTGTTGGTGTGTGGGTCTTTCGAAGCAGACAAAATTTGTTGTGCGTGCGCTTGTGCCTTTTGTGGGTCACAGGTAATTTTTTTACTTTTTTTTTAATAAAACTGATTGATAACTATTTTAATCAGTAATTGTTTCAAGATAGTGGAAATTTTTATCATCTCTATCCTTTAATATCTCTTAAGAGGTTGGATTAAATACATATTATGTAACCTAGTAAATTGTATTTGTCTCGTAACTGACTTAATCCTCCACTGGTCAAGATTTTTTTTTTTCACGTTGCAATATATCTTTGGGTAAAGGGTATTTCGTCCTGATTGCCTATGATTTGTAATTTGTGGCATAAATCAAAAGGGGAAGTGGAAATTTGGTGGATTTTGTATGCCATTCTCTCTGGATCCATAATCCCATATCAATAGCTAATTATATCATGATTGTATTATACACAATGACCTCCGTATTTAGAAAAACAAACTGTAATAACTATCTTCAATGTCTTCTACAGATTATGATGGAAAGATATTACAAACGAAAGATAAATGATTCTGTACCACACGGACAGATTGAAAATCCTAGTAAATCATGTAAGGTCAATTTCAATCGCTCTGAACTTCCTAGTGATCCTGGATTGAGAGCTCCGATTTTAGAGTATAGTCCTAACATCCGAGACGAAGTTCGACGAGCTTATATGCAAAGAGATCCTTGTCAGCCTCAAGATCATACGTTTCCATTAACACCCGTCGGGAGTCAATCAAGAAGATTTGTTGTTGATTGGTTTGCAGAATACTCTACTTGGTTAGAATATAGTATAGCTAAAGATGCTGCATTTTGTCTATGTTGTTATCTTTTCAAACCCGATAACGGAGAACAAGGAGGCGGTGATTCTTTTGTCGGTACGGGGTTTACGAATTTCAAAAAGAAAGATAAACTCCGGAAGCATGTTGGAGGTCCTTCAAGTGCCCACAACCAAGCTTGGAAGAAATGTGAAGATTTGATGAATCAAGAACAACATATTCGAACAGTTTTGGTTAAACAATCGGAACAAGCTCGTAAAGAGTATCGGAGTCGCTTGACTGCATCAACTGATTGTGTCCGCTTTCTTCTAAGGCAAGGACTTGCCTTTCGTGGAGATGACGAGTCTGAAAGTTCAAGAAATCGAGGTAATTTTCTTGAGCTTTTAAAGTTTTTATCCGATCACAACGATGATATCAAAGCCGTCACTTTAGAGAATGCTCCTGAAAATTTGAAGTTGACATCATCTGACATTCAAAAAGATATTGTGCGAGCAGCCGCGGAAGAGACTCTAAATGTCGTCATTGAAGATATGCGCAGCGCGTTATTCTCTATTTTAGTTGATGAGTCGCGGGATATTTCAATGAAAGAACAAATGGCGATCGTTTTCCGCTATGTTGACAAGAGTGGAAGAGTGATAGAGCGCTTTATAGGCATTGAACTTGTTGGCGACACTACATCTGCTTCGTTGAAGTATGTTATTGATAAGGTGTTTTCAAAATATGGATTGGGTCTATCTAGCTTGCGAGGACAAGGATACGATGGAGTAAGTAATATGCGTGGCGAATTCAATGGTCTCAAAACACTTATTTTGAAAGAAAACTCATGTGCTTATTATGTTCACTGCTTCGCTCATCAACTCCAATTGGTACTTGTCGCGGTTGCTAAGAAGCACATCACTCTTTTCTTTGGTCAGTGGTGTGGTAAATGTCGTTGGTGCTTCCTCGAAACGTTGTGATATTCTTCGACAGAAACAAGAGGCTATAACTATTGAAGCTTTGAAGAATGGTGCTTTATTAAGTGGGCAAGGGCTAAATCAAGAGACTACCATCAAGCGTGCAGGTGATACTCGGTGGGGTTCACATTATGAGAGTTTACTAAGCATTATTGGCATGTTCTCGTCTATTATTGATGTTCTTGAATTAATTGTTGATGATGGAACAAACTCGGGACAAAGAGCTGAAGAGAATAATTTATTAGAGTTTATGATGTCCTTTGATTTCGTGGTTAGCCTTCATTTGATGAGAGCTTTGTTGGCAGTGACAAATGAATTATCGAAAGCGCTTCAAAGAAAGGATCAAGACATCGTAAATGCCATGAATTTGGTGAAATTTGTAAGGAACGGATGCAGAAGATGAGAGATGCTGGGTGGGACTCATTTCTTGTTCAAGTCTTCATTTTGTGAAAAACATGGTATAGATGTTCCGGTTATGGCGGATACTTATGTACATCGAGGAAGATCACGCCGTAAAGCTCCAAGAATTACAAACTTGCACTATTTTCGAGTGGAATTGTTTTATAGCGTCATCGACATGCAACTACAAGAGCTAAATGACCGATTTAACGAGGTAAACACCGATTTGCTTCTATGTGTGTCTTGTTTGTGTCCAAAAGACTCATTCTTTGCTTTCGACAAGCAAATGTTGATTCGGTTGGCTCGATACTACCCGAAAGATTTTTCAGAAATTGAGCTTATGGTACTTGATGATCAACTTGAAACTTATATCATGGATATGCGAAGCAGCGAACAATTCACGAGGCTTGAATGTATTGGGGAGCTTTCGATGAAAATGGTTGAAACAAGAAGACAAAATGTATATCCTTTAGTTTATCGGCTTGTTACATTGTCATTAATTTTACCGGTTGTTACAGCTACGGTGGAACGAGTGTTTTCAGCTATGAAAATTGTGAAGAATCGGTTACGGAATCGAATGGGAGACCAATGGATGAATGATAGCCTACTTGTATACATTGAGAATGATATATTTGATCAGCTTGACAACGAGGTCATTCTTCAAAGATTTCAAAAAATGAAAACTCGGCGAGGCCAATTATAATGGAATTTGTTTTTTTTTTTTTAATCTTTAAATAGCAATTAGATTTTTGTACGAACAATTGAAAATATTATTTTACTATATCATATATCGATTAGCCCCCCCTAGAAAAAATTCCTGGCTTCGTCCCTGAAGCTAATTATGGAATGTTTAGAGTCTAAAGGGCCGTGTCCAATTTAGCATTTATATTCCAATTTAGTCTTTTGGGGCAGATCAATTTCTCTTGTTTGTGGTTTCACTAGTTGTCAGTGGGCGATGTAGAAGATGGCTATTGTGTTTGGGCCTTTGGGGGAGGTACCACTCATTTATCAAATGATCATAGTATGGTCAGAGTTTAGATTCTTAGCATCTAAAATTATCTCAAGTAAACACTCACTTAACAAATCATAGCATGGTTAGAGTTTGGATTCTTCTAGTGATTGGGTTGTCTAATTGGATTTCTTCCAATTTTACGAACTGTGGATGGATGTCCTGGGGTGTCAATCGATTGTGGACGCTTGATGGAGCTAACTGGAACATGGTCCAAAACGTGATTTTTTTGTGAAGAGAAGTTGAAGGATTGGAAAAAAAGCTTCAGCGGTGGCAAACGAGACGTGGGGAAAGGTCAAGGATGAAACTGAACCTTGGGATTTAGAGATTATTATGTTTTAAATGAGGTCTCTTTTTCCGCAAATAACCAAAAACAATTGGTGGTCGAATAAGAGCTTTTGCTTTTCGAGCTCAATGCCAAATTAGAGGACGTTTCTCGGAAAAAAATTATAGAATCTTGGCTCAAGGATGACAATTCGGCGTATTTCTCTCACATGAGGGCAATCATAAGAAGGAATTGAAACAAGAGAATTATGTGCGGAGGTCAATGTTTTACTGTCTCGTAGACATATCAAATCGATGTAATCACATAAGGTGCCAAACATTAAAAAAAAATTATAGCTAATTAGTCATATACAAACTCAAATTTTGATAAATAATCAATGTCTTGTTAATTTTTCAAAAACAATCATTAATAAAAATTAACAACATACAAATATCCAAAATATAACAAAAATTAACAGAAAATAATTTGGCACATAGATTTTGTGACTATATTCAAAATACATTTGAGATGTTGACTAGATTTGAAACATATGTAAAACATATTTGTGACAATTTTTAAAGCATATATGCCGCAATTTTTAAAACATATTTGTGGCAATTTTTCAATTAAAAAAAAAATAATAATAAAAAAAATAAACGAGCCGCGTAACAGTTTTCAAAATATTCTATTTGAGCTAGATTTTTATCCCAATTCGGCTTTTGAAAACAAAACAGTACTTTCCGTAATAATTAACTATTTTTTATGCTCTATGAATTATTTATATTTTCATAATGATTAAGTATATATATATATATATATATGCAAAATAAAATCATGTTTGGTTTCGCTTCTCTCTTTTAACGTCGGACTTTGATTCCACTGTTGTTTTTCGGTCGAAAACTCTGATTCCTCCAACCTCTTCGCCGTGAACCTAAAAAAAAAAACTTGTTCAATACGCTCTATCCCTAAACGCACTACGATTGGTCCTCTAAATCTCCTCTTTCATCCTCATCGTACTCGTTGTTTTCGCTCCTCTCTCATCATCGGACTTTGATTCCACTGTTGTCTTCGGTCGAAAACTCTGATTCCTCCAAGTTCGGGTTCGGAAGAGGTAAGCTTGTCCATCGTTTGTTCTTGTTCTTCGGGTCAGCCATATTGGGTCATACCGGACCCATCGCCATCTCTATCTTCGTCGAAATTAGAATATATACAATCTAAAAATTGTAGAAAATATATTATAATGTTGTGATTTTAAAGTAGGATTAGGAGATTAAATATTTCATTCGTGTTTGAATAGGAGTAGGATTTCTGTGTTTCCTTATAAATACAACACTTTAAGCTCTGTAGCACAAGTAGAGTATTGCCTTATTCACAGCTACCAAATTGTGAACAAACACAGATATGAAGAGGAAGAGAATATCCTCCGGCTATGATGTTCCACCAGAAGTGGGGGAACAAATACTGTTGAAGTTGCCGGTGAAGTCTTTGGTCCGATTCAGAAGCGTTTGCAGGGCTTGGAACTCTCTAATAACCGACCACAAGTTCGTCAACGACCACCTTCAACTCCAAGCAAACAAGGCACCGTCTTCTTTGCTCTTAGGGTGGGCCCGCCGAGACCCGTTCGCGGTGTTGGACAAGTATGGCTACGACGTCGAGCTCGAAAAGAAGCAAGTGCTTTCTCTCCTCAACGTTGGCGATTCCATTGCGTTGAGAGGAGAAATTCACATCCCGATCCGCCCGACGCTACTCGGAGACGGGTGCGGCTATATAGTCTCCCTACTCGGCTATCACTGCAATGGAATCATCTGCTTCGTTGACCGGTCTCCCTTTTTCTCGCACCGAGTCCTCTTCTATAACCCGGCGCTCAGAGAGCACGAGTTTGTCCAAACCTCGTCGGGCGTCGCCGACGTCTACAACTTGTTCTCCGGCTGTGGGTTCGGCCACGACCCCAGAACCGACGACTACAAGTTTGTGAGGCTGTTACAGCACATATCAGCCCCGGGGGTGTCCAAGGCCGAGGTGTACACTCTGCGAACCGGTCTCTGGAAAGAGATGAAACTTACCACAGAATGGCAGGTCAAAGGGAGCGGAACGTACCTGAAAGGGCGGTTGTACTGGCACACCTACATGGGGAAGGATACTCTGGTATGGTTCGACTTGTCCGACGAGAGTTTCGGCGGCATTGATCTGCCGAAACCTCGAGACCAAAGGGCTTTTCTGATGCCGCCGCTCGTGTGGAACGACTCGCTCGTTGTCTTCAACTTCTCCGACGCGTTCGAGATGTGGGTCATGGACGGCGACGCTGGTGGTGTTTGGTCCAAATATTATTGGCTCGGGGAGTTGCCGGGCGTGTCAAATCCAATAGCGTTCTGGAAGGAGGACGAGTTGTTGATGGCCGGATATGACGGGAGCTTGATGTCGTATAATCTCTCTACCAAAGAGTGTAGGAAAGTTCCAATTCCGGTATCCGTGCTGCCGTATTCCACTTATGGAAGTTTCTATGCCGAAACTCTGGTTTCTGTCAAGACTCGTGCCTCCTGATCCGGATACCATTTAATTAATACCTTTTTTTATTGTTTAATTTTATTTATTTTTTGGCTGCTTTAGCTCAATTTTTTTTTTTTTCCTAGTACTAGCTTTCAAACAGTGAACTTGAAAATAGTACGAATACAAATAAATAAACTGCTAAAAATTATACAAGCTGCACTAGAAAATGAAGAAATACATGTTTAACAGAGTAGTTTACAAATGAATAAATGTAACAGAATATGGGGTAGAAGTATGTTACAAAGGAAAAATCAAACAAGATATGCTCGGTTTCTAGACTGTTTAAACATGGATAGATGATTTTTATCAATCGAATGCATTAAGATCTTTCAATATGATAGTGTTATCTTTTTTCTTCTTAACTTTGAAGGTTAAACTTAGTCCGGTAAATTGGAAATGTAGCTTGGCTGCTTCAATTGTATTCTTCAAAGCATGTGGTCCCAAAAGCACATAAAAGAAACTTTGATTTTATAGAATTCATAAAAATAAAATAATAGAGTCGCTTGTTAAAGTGGTTGATGTAGATGGCGTAATACTGGATTAGCATCCCTGAAAAACAACTGAATTCATCTTTCTTTGGCAAACTTATTTTCTGTGGATCAAGATTTTGTTTCGGACTCGTGTGACGTCTCGCCATGACCAAGTAAATACTGATTGCCGTTAATCTCCAAACAGAGGGCTCGATAGGCAAGACAGGACCGATTTGAAAGACTTAAGCAGAAACAGGACACTCTTAGATGTCCCTAAAAATATCAAGACCTCTTTTAGTTGTCCCTTAAAATGGCAAGGAAAGACCCTTCTACACTCTGATTATTCATATCGGGATTAACCAAACTAAAGCCTCTTATCATAGCCCCTGCACGGATCATTGCACCAGGTCTCTGCTCTTTGGGATCAAACGCAGCTCTCAGAGCTCGTCTAGCTGCTGAGATGAAATCACCGTCCACACTAAATCAGATTTAGGCTACATGAACTATCCATGTTCAACGAGGCCCAAAACATTCAAAAACAAAAAACATGGCAACAAGACCAAAGTGTAGGGATTGAGTCAGATTTGTTTAGCTCAAAACGTATAAAACTTGGCATCAAGTCAACAACAACCGCAAAAAAGGCTACACTACTACTTCACTCATACAAAGTATTAATCTTCCAAGTATGTTTACGACTTTTGACTATAGTTTCCATGAGGACAAGATTCACAGATGTTATGTTGCTTATTGGCACACTAATCTTATTAAAAAAAAAAAAAAACAAATGTTGTATAATCACAATTCACACCATAGTTTGTCAGACATCAACAGAACAATTCAACTAAAGGAAAAAAAAAAAACAGAAAAACTAACAACCCAGATGTTAATTTCTTCTTCTCTAGCCAAATGAAATGCTACCCTGCACAAGGAACTTGAGAAAACAATGCCCATTTACACATCGAATTGACTGAGACGTTGTATTCAAGTTCCTAAGACACGGAACGCAAATAAAGGGATCAATTCCTAGAAGAAAGGGCACTTGGAATTCAGATAGTCCAGTTTCTACCAATACATCAGCTAATAACAACAGAGTGAGGTAGATGCTGAAAAGCTCAGACTCCATTGCCGAGTCGGCACTGACAAAACTTCTCCATAACCATCTCGTCTCGCCATTGCTTCACCGAGCAACGATCCCCACCAATAAAGAAACAATATTTCCTCCAAAATTGCCACATCCGATTCCAATCTCGATTGAGCTGCATACAGGATCTTCAGTGTATGGCTTCACCAAATCAAAGCATCCTAGCATAGCACCTGCACGGATCATCGCACCAAGTGTCTGCTCTTTCGGATCAAAGACAGCTCTCGGAGCTTGATTTCAGGAATAATCTGTCAGGCTTTGGAGAGCACTTTCTCAACCTCCTAGCACATGCCACTTCTTCAAGAACGGGCCGGTCATTGAAGCTCGATCCGTCCGAGAATAACCAAAGAGTCATTCTCTCTAATCACCTCAATGGTTGTCAATCGCCCACCCATATCAGGTTTAGGCTTACATGAACTACGCATGTATCAACAAGGACCCAAAAAAAAAAAGATGAACAGACGAAAACATGGCCACAAGAGCAAAATGTACAGTTTGAGTTATATATTTGTTTTACTCATAACGTTTAAAACTCTGAATAATGCATCGTTACGAATAAGTATTTTGCTCTGAGCGTCTAAGAATAAGTGAATAAAACCCACTTTGTTTGAAGCTGACGTGTCGTGTGGTGATTGGTTGAAAATGCTAATGAACTAGGATTCTGACTTATTACATACAATTATATACATTTGTTTTATTTTTTACGCACATTCTATTCGCGCGGATATATATAGACCGCTTCTCTGAAATTTAAACGTTCATATATCAAAAACCTACCTCGTTGAGCAGACAAAATAAAACCCAAGGCAGAGAGAGAGAGAGAGAGAGAGAGAGAGAGAGAGAGAGGAAGGCGATGCAAGGCCGTTCGAGGAAGTCGGAGAGCTGTGCGATGTGCAAGCATCTGAAGGATAAGTGCGGGAAGAACTGTGCTTTCAGGAAATATTTTCCGGCGAACGAGCCCGAGAAGTTCAAGGTCGTATCCCGATTTTATGACGTCAGAAAATTGGTGAAGACTCTAGAGAACGCCATGGAGATTCCGGAAGAGCTGCTCAGCGATGCAATGACGTCGGTTGTATATGAGTGTCAGAAACGGACCGAATCCCCGGTTACCGGGACCCTAGGAATAATCAAGAATCTTGAGGCACAACTGGCGGAGAAGACCCAGGAGATCGACAGGCTCAGAGACATGATCAGACTTCGCACGCCTAATGCCCAAGAACTGGTGATCCACCAAGAATCTGGTCAGGACATCACTCAAGATCAACCGGTCGACCAAGAACTCGGCCGTGCTTCTCATCACTCCGTTGTACTTCAGAACGCACAACCGGTTGACCAAGAACTCAGCCGTGCTTCTCTTCACTCCGTCGTACTTCAAAACGCACAACCAGTTGACCAAGAACTCAGCCGTGCTTCTCTTCACTCCGTCGTCCTTCAAAACGCACAGCCAGTCGACCAAGAACTCGACCGTGCTTCTCGTCACTCCGTCGTCCTTCAGAACGGACAACCAGTCGACCAAGAACTCGGCCGTGTCTCTCGTCACTCCCCTCAGAAACCACAACCGATCGTCCAGTCAGACCACCAAAACAAGGTAATTTTATGTTTTGAAAATATTCATTCCAATAAATCACTAAAATCAAAGAAACTAAAACATTTATGGCTCATCGTCGTCCAAACCGACGAGGATATAGACAAAGAAGTTATAACTTAGGAATATTAAAAAAAATTAACTCGATGTATTATAATTACTGTATAGATATTTCTTTTCTTTTTTTTAACGCAACGGTCATCATAACAACAAAAATAGAGTCCATAAAGCTCCTCTATCCTTCTACATCCCTTTAAAAGCCGATTTTGATGCATCAGAATCTACAGCTTATGTGGTATTAAGATAATATTCCATTAGCCAATCTAATAAAGATTTTCTCGATGTAATTAAGTGGATTATTTCATTTTCTACCCTAGATGTTGCAGATGAAGATGGGTAGAAATTAAGCGCGACACTATATTAAAGTAAATCTTAACGTGATTATTAGGGTTTACATTGTCCGACCACTTTGTGATCCTTACTTCTCTTGTGTTTATCTTTGTGTTTCTTGAAAGTGGATTATGGTGTGCTTACTACTGAATACTAATCGGTGATTTTTTTAACCTGTTTGTGATGTCACTTTTTACAGGATTTCTCTTACAGACCCACTGGTCATGAATCCTATGGCTGCGAAATTCAGGGTTGTCCACATGAAAGACGTTTAGACGAAAATAACAATGAGGTTGATTGTGGTGGGCAACACATACATCTTCCTTTGGAAGACAAGACTAGCGGAAAACGACCCTTACAAGATCCGAGGTAAATTTTACTAAATACGATGTCAAAAAAAAAAAAAAAAAACCACAAGTGACATCGTATTTACTAAAAAATATTTAATTTATCACGTGCGTAGCACTTGACTTTTCCTAGCAGTTATATTAAATTATTTTTTTGTTGCAGCGAAGAACCGGTGTTAAAGAACGTCGACTTGGATAGCAACAAAGCTGTTACGTTCATGGAATTCCTTGCACAAACCGCCAACCCATACCGTGACCAGCAAGCTGGTTCTGAGACCGTTGCTGAGCTCATGGCAATCGATACTGAAATATTCCCCGAATGGGAGGACATGGACTTCATGTATAATTTTTTAATTTCCCTGCATTCATAAAAACTGTTTCACTATTGTTATTAAATGTATACTTTTTTTTTCTTCGTGCAGGATTAAAGGCAAAGATGTCGTGGTTCTACATCCCCCGAGCAGAGGAGAATAAGATATTTCACTGGATTGGATTCCATAAGTGCATTATTTTCAGGGATCAAGGGACGAAATAGTTTTTTAGTCGAAGTAATTGTAATCAGTTACATTTTATTCAATTTTAGTACATAGTAATATCAATCTTCAGTCATATTCTTTGATTTTGTTTAAAAAAAATTACGTGCACTTGCGTATGTTTTTTGTCCCTTTAAAATGTTGTACAGAAATTAAAGTTGACGTGCAAAATATACACGTCAACTTGAAACATGATTAACACGTCTTGATATATATATATATATATATATATATATATATATATATATATATATATAGAGAGAGAGAGAGAGAGAGAGAGAGAGAGAAATTCATTTCTTAACATAAATTTTTGAGTTATTAGCGTAAAAATAATCGATATTTTTTATTTATTACAGTTTAATACTCATTCTTTAAAAGTCACGAGAAAAATATTCGATGTTATAATATCTTTCCACCGTTACTAGTTGTCCGTTAAAATAGATTAAAAGACACATATAAACCATATAAATAAGTAAAACTAAAAAATAAAAACCATATTTTTATAATATTTACAAAAATTTTAAAAATTGCTCACTCTTTAGCTTTGGGTGAATTGTATGCTCCTCTAACGCATTTTTGCGTTTATTTTAATATTGAAAAAGCTAGAACACTATATTTTTAAATAAATTACGAATATATTAAAGTAACAATAAATGACTTGCTTGTGTATTTTCATCCATTTTAATGAAGAAACGGTAGAAGAATATTGTAACATTGTTCCACAACTTTTAAAAAATGAGTAATAAACTGCAATAAATCGAAAGTATTGAATACTTTTGCCGCGAAATAACTCTAAATTTTTCAACAGAAACATGCCATATAAATAGAGAGATAATTCATGCTATATATTAAGACCTACAGTTCACACTTGCATTTAATCCACACGACTGTAATTACAGTCACCCACAAATGATTATTATTTATTTCCAAGATAGAACAGTAACAGAAACAAACAAAAAGATTTACTTTGAACATCAGACCTAGTTGAATAATCAAAATTCTAATTGCGACTGAGATTCTGTCTTACTGTGATCCTCTTCTTCACCTTTATGTACCTTCATCTACTCTCATCTTCATCAGCTTAACGGCAGACATGTTAAGTTGGTAAAAGCTACAAGCCTACAACATATTTGATTTGTACCTGTATCCTGTACAAGCATCTGTAATTTCAAAATTCAGTCTCAACAAACACCAGTTAGCAACAAAAAATTGGCAAAACAGTGGAAAGAATTTGCCAAGCATGTGTGCTCTAGCACCACGAAATGAAGAACATGCTACCCAAACCCCTCAGCACCAAAAGCATATACAAATCCCGCAGCGACGGTCTAAACCCTGAAATCAATCAAGATCTATGCCCTTTGCTTTGGCTTCTTCCGCGATCGTTTTCGCATCTCCCCCCATTTTCACGTGAAAGGTCTGATGGGACCGCCAGAGACCAACAGAAAATGGATACGCTGTCAAAGCTCTTCTGTAAAATCTCAGAGAAATGTCATCAATACCCGTCACTTTTCCCAAGACTTGCGCAACTTCTACCCACGTGTGCTCGGGCGGTATTGGGACTGCATCGAAAATTGCACTGGTTAAGTTCGAGCTTGCCCAGAACAGCATATCCGTAGAGTTCTTTCGACTGATTAAGAGTTTGCATAGCGATAGAGCCAACTCGTAGTTGGAAGGCCACGTGTCCAAAATCCGTTCGACAAAGTCCACAAGATGCCAAGGTTCTGCGAATTCTTCCGGTAAGAGAGGTGGTCCAAACCACACTTCAAGCACCAAGTTTACAAGAGAAAAATCAGCTGAGAGTGGACTGAAGATGTTACTGACTAGTTGCTGCACTCTGGGTTTCTTGATGCTGTTGATGAATTTTCTAGGCAAAGGCTTGGGTGCAGAGAGAATATGGTAATCGCCCATGTGATACTTCAAAATGCTAACAATGCTGCCGACTGAAGCGTTCTCCTCCATTAGTGATTCCTCGGTGAGGAAGAACATCGCATGCTCTCTAATGCAGTACTTCAAATAATTCGCATTCTGACTCGCTGCTCTCAGGGCTTTATCAACAGCTATCCGAGCTCCAATACGATCATTTTGTAGCAGTTTATAGAGAGACAGATTGAGAAATCCAAACATGGAGTCAATCTGATTAAGACTTAGATTAGCCTCCAGCGTTGAATCTGATGTCGGCAACCCATCGTTCTGATCTTTTACTGTCCAAGAAAAACTATACCAACGGTCCATAAGTTCTTTGCCAAATTCGAACTGACCATTCTGCAGAAACAACTGAGCATACTGATTCCATACACACTGAACTCCTGGTGTTTCTTTTGGCCAATTACCTAGGGTTTCCTCGAAACCTAGAAAACTTGCTTCCTCAAAATCTCGCTTCTGGGCTCGCGCTGACATCAAAACAAGCTCCAAGCAGAAAGGATACAATCGAAGATATTTTCTCAACAAATTCGAGCAACTTTCTGGACTGTCTATTGCAGCCGTGCATCTAATGTGATTGACAGCAAAAGATTGAGCAGAAGTTAGATCAGCACCACTTCCAAGTGACTCACTTTGCATCGGTGAAGAAGCAACATACTCTGCACCCTTTTCCATGAGCTCAAGTGCCCTCTGCTTCTCACCGTCTACTAAAAGAATCGACGACCATTCAATTTCTGGGAGCTCTTTATCACATTCAAATTGCCGGACCACCACATCTGGTAGTTTCTTGTAAACAATGAAGTAAACGCAACAAACCCAGAAGATGCATTTGTCAGATATCGTTAGACAAGAAAGCAAATCACAGAGTAACGGCAGAGGCTTATCAGAATCCTGTTCAGCAGAGCAGAGTTCAACTACTTTCTGGATAGCTTTTTCGGCATTCCCGGACATGCATGAACACTCTATCATCTGCAAAAACAGATCTAATATGCAAGCACTGGCATGTATCCCATCTCGGTTAGAAGCGGAGGCGTGGCGACAAAGTGCCCTGATTGCTGCCTCATATGTCACCAACTGATCATCAACGTGCATCCGACTGTTGATGTACATGAGCCATACTTCGTAAGAACCTTCAATGTATTGTACCTAAAAAAAAAAGAGAAAATGTGTTCCAAAGAAAAGTTTCAAACTCCATCTGCCGAAAAAATAAATTGTCACTATTCCATCACTACACTAGCTAATTCAACAATAAGTCAGTGTCAATGTTACAAGCCGAGTTTAACATGGGAAAGTCAAAAGATCATCAGTTAAATTGCAAGAAGTAATCAAACTGTCTTAATAGCACCGCCTTGTCATAGAAGACATCAAACAGTAGTTAACTTGCACAAACATGAAACAACATACCGCACAAGAGAGCATGTCATCCGCCACAACTGACTTCACGTTGCTATGGTAAATAAGAAGATACAAAATCCAAAGATATACAGTTGTTGGATCATCCTCGAGAGCTCGAGATAGTATAGGGAGCGCCTGAGAAACCAAAATTCAAAATGACAGGAAGTAAGAAATTAAGAATCCTGAATTTGATTCCGATGCTGTATCCAATATAGTGAAGGGCTGACAGTAAATATCACCTTTTTCATTCCCTCGAGGAAAACGTCCTGAGTGAAAATTAAAATAGCTGTTTCCAGGGCTTGCTCGTTATCAGCTACAGGTTGCTTAAGTTGATTCTGAGCAAACAACATTCCAGAACAAGAAAAAGAATAATTATTAGTACAAACAATAAATTGTTACAGAAAAATTTGTAATCTTTATGTTCAGCAAACAATAAATATTTATGTTACTTTAAAAAAAAGTTAAAAGAAAAGTTTCAGAAGTATCAGAACCATATGGCCACAAAATTTAAAAGTAATGAAATTGCACATCTTCTCGCTTGAGATGGACTCTTATTTCATACGTGCATAAAACTAAAACTTACGAGCATAAACTAGCAAAGAAGCTTGAAATTGTAAAATACCAATGAAATCCCAGCTTATGAAATTAGAGGAAGAAAAAAAAACTGACAGCAGAACATAAAAATGAAGTATAATAAAGGGAGGGAGAGAAAGAGAAATAATACAGAAACCAATCTGTCACTTCTACTGATTAAATCTGAAGAATGTCTGCTCCACCAACTGCTGTGGATCTCTATCCGACCCTCGCTACCACATGATGGTGGTCCATGCAGAGGCAAATCCCTTAGAAACAAGTTTGATAAAGTCAATGAAAGACTGAAACACTTCTTCCAGCCCCGCTCATTTCTCCATGCTACGACAGCTTCGTATGAAGGAAGATCAGCCATCAGACTATCAAAGCCCACCAGATACGTTGGTGTCGCCATAGCATCACTGTACCTAGGAACTTTTTCTGCAGCATACAGAGATTTCATAATTATTAGTAGTGATAAAAAGCACATAATACTGAAACAAATAGAAACAATATACAGTATATATAGTGTTCATATCTAAACAAACGGAATGCTTCTTGTAAATAAAATTAGCACGGGATTCCATACCAACGGCATCAATGTCACCATGCTGATCACGAGAAATGACCTTATTGTCCCTAACGTGTTGCCAGGGACATTCATCGTTATTGCACTTTCCCCGTAGCTCATACATGCATAGCGGCCAAAATGGATCAACCGGAATATCACATGTATAAGAGCCAGTTTTACATTCCCATAATTCGACATTACTCTCACATGCTAGCTTTGTTGTAGGATTGCGGCACCAGAACTTGTCATTTGCATAACCATTGTCATTCTGTCTATTCTTTGACACACATTTCATGAATGTCTTGGGTGATATTATTTTCAAATGACTGAAAGCACTTCTGAATATGTTAGACATTAAAACATCTGAAATTGATAAGCAAGAGCCTTCTTTCCCAGGATCTGTAAGAGCATGAGAATCCAAACAATCGGTTTCAATAAAGCAGTCATCTTGCATCTCCACATGCGCTTCAGAGTAACTTGGCTCCCGTCCATCAGGGCCTAAAATCAAGAGTTCCAAATTAATTATATGCGTATATAATTACAATAAATAGGATATAGACCCTGGTGCATCACAACTTAGTTCAATATCATAAACAAAACTGAATGCCATTACAGGAAAAATTAAGTTTAATCTGAATCATGTGAAGAAATGGCTTTTTGTAGAGAAAATATTGAAAATGCATTCTCCTCTTTAAAATAGCATACTGACCATGTGTCTAATTCATTTTCTTTTAACTGAGATAATCTCCAACAATTTGAAATCTAGGGATACATTTTGAGCGTAGTGAAACATTACCTCCACCATCAGATCCTGCTTTGGAGTTGGACGGCAGAGAATTCTCCAAATTCACCGGGGTATTTTCAGTGCTGACATGATTTTCCGCTCTCTGTTCCACATTGAGGTGGATATTATCTGACGAACTATTGTTTTTCAAAACATTTCTTGTCCGCAGCCTAGCAAATAGCTCAGATCTTAATGTTGCTTCAAGAAGCATCAAATCCTCGGGTTTATCAGTTGTCAGATCCCTATTTGATTCCTTAGTTAAATTCTTTTCGTCACCATCAAAATCGTTCTGTGAATGAATTTCAAGGCCGTGTTGAAGGGTTTCATTTTCAAAGGAAAATGACCCGTCATCTTCATTGCCCGGAACATTTCGATCATTAGAGGGAGAGCAAAATCCATCAGCAGTAGTAGCTTTGCGCCTATGGGACAATGGCTCAGATGTACTAGCATCTGGCTCACTGCATGGTTCCGACCCCACAGTCTGTCCATTCACGTGCTGATCTGATTTTTGAACTGGAATATCAAGATCATGAAAGTTTGAGCCCATCTCAACAGTATTAAAATGACCACATTCTGGTTGTAACTGTTGGCTTGATGGAAGTAAGGGCATATCTCTGGATATATCATCTGAGTACCCAATTTCGACTTTATCATTCTTCCTCGAAGAACATAATAAGCTTGGATCTCCCATGATGAAAGACCGCAACTGGGCAGAGTACATTTCTCTTTTGTGATAAAGATCAGCACATTTGGCATTAGCCTGAACCAGAGCCCTCTGAGCTTTACGATAGGCTTTAAGAGCATTCCTTTCTTCAATTTCACAGCTGCGTCTGAGCTCTTGTGCTTCGTCGAGATCCTTGTCAATTGATTCCTCCATCTCCGCCAATGACTGCATATCCATGCTTCTATGTTCCACTACATTTGAATTGCTCAAACCATTCCAGCGGCTTTCAGATTCCTATAATAGAAAATAAAATAAGCTACAGACACAAGAAACCCTAGCCAAAGGTATAGAAAATAGATGGCTCTAACATGACAAGAACGCTTAGAAACAAACCTGGCACATATTGCCGAGCAGAGGCTGTAGCATCTTATTATTGACCATTTCAGGATGGTTATCTTGCAGTGGATCTTTTCCACCTTTCTCTTTGTTTGAGAAAGAGCTTGACTGCTGATTTTTGCGGGGATTCAACTCCATAATGTTCTGCCAATTCAAACACGCTAACTTGAGAAAGATCTTAGCACTATTTGTAAACCAATTCTATACAGCATGTACTGGATTAAGGTTTATCATATTTCCATAAGAAAATGTTTCGAATTTGGATGTTCCAAGGAAAATACGTAAGAAATAGATAGACAAGAAATAAACAAGCTTATATATCTATCGTTGTTAACATTGAAGAGAATTAGAAGAAAAAATAAAACAAACAAACAAACCAAAAGATTGAGAGGAATGAAGGGATAACATAAAACAGCAGAAGGGACTAGATTAGAATTATGACTTTCATCACCAGTTTAAAGGGAGGAAAAAAAAAACTGTACTATTCATAAAATTCCCATTTATTTCTCTACGCCTTCTGTTGAAGTTCAAAGAGGAAAGAAATACGTGAAGATCCTAATTTTCTTTTCACAAGTAAAATCCTGTTTGACATTCACAGTCAAAGAGACCGGCCTAGATTTTAGTTAAAACTTAAAAGAGAATCTATCTTGAAATTGACTTCACCATGAGTAGAATTTAGAGCATATAATGACTACATACACATACTTGAACCCCTAATAGCACTAATGCACGAACTACCAAAACCCTGACGATGAAGTTTGATAATCCACAATGTTTTGAACCGAGTTAGCTTTAAAAGAGTAAAGTAACAAGTACTAGTTGAGGAGAGTTAAGGCCTTGATCTTACTTCATTTATTGGAGAAAGTTGGGAATTCATATTTGCTGATGCTATAGCCTGGTTTGACCCATCTGTTTGCTTTCTATTCCCATCAGATTGAATGCAATTACTTGCAGCATTACCACCTGCAGAGCAAAACCATCCAATTGATTAGGGCATTTAGAGCTGTTTTCATAAAGATAGAACTTGCATTTGCTCACCAGATTTAGGCCTAGCAGGAATGTTTTCTGATAAGCCAGGCACTCGTTTCTCATTTTGTTTCTGCCGCTCATCAATATTTGATTCAATTCTACCAGTAAGGTTCCCTTTGGGGCGCTGATCAAGCTTAGCTGAGCCTGAAATTGGCATTGCATTTTTCTGCATTGCTGGTTCTTTCCGTGGTAGGGTAGATTTTCCAACAAAAACTTCTTGTGCATCAACTGATTTCAGCTGGGTTGAAAAAGACCCACCGAATTTTATGCGCTTCTTTTCTGGCTCTTTTGGTTCCATTTGCGCACTTGTTGAAGATGTAGCAGTGAATCTCTTAGCTGCATTAGTGTTTAAACTGATAGTAGCATTATCACCCATTGATGGAACAGATTCCTTATTCCGCTGCACGGACTTAAGCTTCAGTTCACTTTCCCGGAGTGCAATCTGCTGCCGCAAATCTTGAAGTTTGCTACTGTTCAAATCCATGCTTCGGTCAGACACACTTTCTCGATTTGACACGTTTTTGTCGAAGGAACTGGAGTTTTTAACCCTTGATCCTTGCTCAGCTGACAAGCTTCCACCACCAACACCAGATTTGGAACCCGGCACTTTTGTCGCAGCTGAAGTAAGTGCTCGGTTGAAGGAAAATCTCTGAGGTGTTGCTTTCCCTAGGACAGCAGAATTCTTCTTGTTCGTATTTGAACGCGGTGGAGGCGGAGGTTTTCGGGTCCCAGTCACTCTACTTGAATTAGCCTTGCTTTCGGCGGCTCTTTCTTCTACATTCTCTTCAGAATCGCTGCCGCTGCTATCATCAGAAAAGCGTATTACAAGATTATTGGCAGCTCCAACTGAAGCAGACCAACCAGGGTTATTAGCTTTTGATGGTCTCCAATTCTTTTCAAAACTCTTTTGAGAAACAGGCTGCGTTTGTGCCTGGGACTGAATGCCAACAGTGCTAGCAGGATTGTGGCCAGAAATATTATTACCTGCGAAACAAGACAAATCAAATCAAAATAATAATTTTTTTTGTTAGAAGGAAAAACCGGAAATTTTATTATAAAAAAAAAAAAAAAAAACGGCAGTGCCATGAGAAAAAACAAAGCCAGGCTGCGAGAAAGACTAAAGAGACCGGGGCAAACGCTAATCGAACACGTCACCCCGAGACTCCTGGGAATTATATTACAAAGTACACCTGGGAATCAAATCAAATAATAATAATAATAATATTCGAAGAAGCTTGCAAATAGTTTACATGTTTTGGATGACCGGCTATCTCAAAAATTACTCTTAAGGGATTGCAACAAGGCAACAGATGAGAACTTATTGTCTACTTTATTATGGCTGTAAAAAGACTCACCCACATGGACATCTTTGATGCGTTTATTTCCTGGAAGAACGAGAGCAGATCCTGAAGCTCCATCAATGCTATTCCACTGAGATTTTGAGAGAACCCGATCTCCTTGAAGCCGAGAAGGCATCTATGAAAAACAAAATAAAAACGAATGCATCACACAAAAAAATAAAAAAGGAAATTACGTGTGCGATTTGGAAGGTCGTTAGCAGCGAAAATAGTATGCAGTAAATGCGCACGAAATTCGAAGACGAAATCAAGAAAATGACGTAAGCACACTAAAACATAACAACAATGTCACTCAAAAGGATAGGTGGTATATATTGAAACTGAAACTGAATATTGTAGCAGGATTAGAATGAATAAAATATAGCCCAAAATCAACTAAACCACATCAAAACATCCTGACTGTCCTGAAACAACAAGAGCTACATTAAATTCGGCAATGTGTTTGGTTGTTTGACGAGAATTTTACATAAAAGAGGCCAAAATTCGGATCCCATTCCAATAATTTTATATCGGCACAGTTATCTCTTATAAAACATTTCCACTTCAATAAATTTTCAGCTGCCGTATAATCATACACTAAAAGAACTAAAAGTTGTACATATAGTATTCAAGTTTGCAACCATTAAAAAAAGTTCCCAGTTTATCATATAATGACGATAAAGAAAATAAACTTATACAAACTGAGGTCAAAAGTTTGCGTTTCTCACGAATCAAATGCATCATCAATAAGACTTCGCATATTCACAGAAACTAAACAAATTGACTATCAAACCTAACATGGAGAAAAAGCAGAGTATTAACATAAACCACATATATCTAAATGTGTGTACATATGTTGAGAGAGAGAGAGAGAGAGTACGTGTTCTTCCTCGGATGAAAGTTCGCCTTCCTCTCTTTGCTTGAGAAGCTGATTGGAAACATCGGGTTCAGGGTTAGGGTTGGGATACTTAAGCGCCGTCGTTTGGGGCCTCAAGTTTTCGCTGACCTCCATTATCAGGGCTCTATTTTATTGGTAATTTTGCCGACCAAATCGAGAGAGAGACCAGTTTTTTTTTTCAATATTTTCTATGGAAGTCAATATCCAAATCGATTTGTTCTTCTTTTTTTTTCTCTCTCTCATGTCAATAATCCATGTAGGCAAAAAAAAAATAATAATAAAAAAAAGGAGAGAGAACTATATGGATTATTCTCACTATTTCAAGTTTCAACTGCATTCGAGTATGTAATGCGTGCCAAAATCACTTAAACCTTGTAAAAAAAAATTATGTAGTGTGTACTAAAAAGTTATTTTCTTCTTTAAACTGATATAGTTTACTTAATGATTATAGGATTCTTAGTTTGGTTGTATTTTTATTTTTCATCAATTGTATTGTTCCCCCACTTACTTCACGTTAGATCTAGTTTGGTTGTGGGTTAATTTTTATTACGTGGGTATTTGTTTCGTATATGTGCTGGTTTCCACAGGATCATTGAAGCCTTGAGTGCCAAATCTTTGAATTAAAGTTTTGAGTTGTTCGTTAATCTCAAATTTTTTAGCCTTCAATGTAGTTCTCCGCTTAATCTACTGGTGCTTAACTGGATTGAATGTTGTTTAGGTGATGGATTATGTGTCATCCATGAATCTGTAGGAGTCTTACTATGTTTTTGGGACAAGGAGATATCTCGTGAATTCTAGATAGTTAAAATCATGCATGAATTCTTTAGTTGTTCTTTGAGCAAGGCTATTTCCGCTTGTCCGGTTGATTGGTTTAGATTGTGCTAGTTTTTTTTTTTTTTGTGAAATTCAATTTTCCTTGTATTTTTGCTCATTAGCAACATCAATGGAAATTTATATTCAAAAAACGGTTGAGAGGTGTTAACAATAATAATGTGTGCCAAAAAAAATTAAGCTAATTTGAAGGACGTCTTGTTTAGTTCATTGGCTAGATTGGGGTTGAACTTTAATTTTATGCTTACATGTGATATGAATTTTGTTTTATTGGTTGCTTATATACTAATAAATGTGAAACAAGTGATAAAAG
Organism: Urtica dioica subsp. dioica; assembly: GCF_054948205.1. Lineage (NCBI taxonomy): Eukaryota > Viridiplantae > Streptophyta > Magnoliopsida > Rosales > Urticaceae > Urtica > Urtica dioica. The sequence continues at coordinate 12,894,087 of NC_142767.1, read as the reverse complement.
AAATTTAGAGATCCGCAATATTTTGCAAATGGAATACATTATTCAGCAACATAGCAAATCATTCATTTATTGAGATATTTTTCATTCTACTACTTTCACCTATACACCATGAACACCCTTAAAAACGTCCTAAATAGGATGGTGTGGGCTCTTTTGACACTAAGAATCTTGTCAACGAGGATGGCTTGTACTCCTTTGGCACTACGATCCTTGTCAACAATCTCCGTTTTCTCATGTCAACCTAAACTTCATGAGCCGAATACAATTAACAACATGAACCAAACCGCATTGAAGAAATAATTTATTATATCTTAGAGATGAGACAATTTTTATTTGAGAAATTGCCCTATTTGCCACTCTTTTGATAAAAATTTTCCACATTCCACTAAAACCTTAATTTGTCCCAAAATGCCACCATGACAAGTGTAAAAAGTCAAGTTTGCCCTTCACTATCTATTTTCTTTACAAATTGGCATCTATGTTTAATCAACCATTTTCTCCCGAAATGAAGACCGATTAATACTCAGTCAAAACCCATTTACCCCGAATTGTTCTCCTATTTCTCATATCAAACTCAAACTTTTCTCATTTTCCCTCTCTCTCACGTCAAAACCGTCGAACTTTTCTCTCTCTCTCTCTCTCTCTCTCTGTAACTGCATGTAACCTCCGGGAAACTGTCGACTCAAACCCACCCATTTCGTCTCTACAGTAACTCTCTTTTCTGAACCCACTCAAACCCATCACTTCTCACCCGAACCCCTAACATCGAGAAGAAAAATGGCGGACTCAAATCCATCACCCCTGCGTCCGACACCCCCGCGTCGGAGTCCTCGAATCGTAACTAAAGTCCCGGAGGAGCCGGCAAGTCCAATGCCGGCTCGAAAACGGAAAACAACAACTTCGCCAAAACCCAAACCCCGGACGAAAATCGTGGCGGCGAAGCCCCCAAAGAGGAAGAACATCACGGCGAGTTCGTCCGACACGGAAGAGGAAGAACTGGTTCCCAAAAAACCCCGTACAAGAATGGAAACTTCAAAGGTTAGTGTTGTTGATGAAATTTTCTTGATTTTTCGGAATATTAGTCTCTAAACATGGGAATCGGTTCATCTCTGAATATTTGTTGGTGATTTTGTCTTTGAATACTTGTTGGAATATTTGTCTCTGAACATGGGAATCGGTCTGTATTGTTGTTGTATTTGTCTCTGAATATTGTTGTTGTATTTGTCTCTGAGTAGATATCAACAATGTTGACATCGATGTCAACATTGTAGACATATATGTCAACAATGTTGACATCTGAATATTAAGCAGTTTCAAGCATTCAAGTCATACAAAAACCCATACAAAAATATAAATATTACGAAGTTTAGACCAATGATGTGGGGAATTCATCGTCAGAGTCATTTCTTGTTGATCCTCATCCTCCTATAATAGAGAAGTTCCTCTCTTTGGGTTTTCAGCATAAACATTCGTGTCCCCTTGGGCACGACTTCCATAAAATCTCCTTTTTTTCTTCAACTGAGTCTCCCAGTCGTCTCCGATGATTTCTTTCATAACACTTTCGAGACACATGATCGGACCCGATTCAGTTTCACTACAAAAAGTATCCAAGTACCATATGTACTCAGCCTGGCTCATTTGAAACTCCGTGAGTTGTGCATCACCGAGTTCCGATCCGCTTGCCTTATTAACATCAATTGACTACAATTTTAGTAATTGTCTACAATTATAGGTATGAATGTCTACAATCATAAAAAATAATAACCAAAAATCAGCTTTGCTTGGCATCAAAATGTACCTCATTTTTAGAACATTTTCTCTTTCGGGGCTCGAAGTCGTCATAGCTTGTCACCGGAGATTCAATGGAGTGTTTTTCTAACATTTCTGCATATTTTTGACAATATTAGAGTCAACAACGTTCATTAGTTGTTGACATCAGATGTCAACAGTTGACGTCCATTGTTGACATCAGATGTCAACAGTTGACGTCCATTGTTGACATCTAATGTCAACAAGACTTTCAAAGGCTTTCCATCTCACAAGTTCACACCAACATTAAGCAAAACCCCACACTCTGATTCACAGTCACAAAAACACGCAATGTAGAACAAAAACTCACCATCATGTAATGCAAGCAAATGAACAAAATCTGATTCAAGTATTATATTAATCACAATGCATTAACATAACAGTCACATGTCAGTTCAAATTGAGGTGAACTTGTCAGAGAAAATGAAATAAAAGAGCTAACCATATAGATTAACAAACTTGTCTACTAGCATTTATGTCAACATTGCTGGCATTTATGTCAACATTGTTGACATCTAAAGTCAACATTGTTGACATATATGTCAACAAATAATGAACGTCATCTTCAAAAATCACATAACATACCTATAACAAACCCATGCTTTTAAACAACAAAAACTTCATTATTTCAAGATGAAAAGCTTTTTTTATACCCGAAAAAATGAAAAAAAAAAAAAAAACGAACCTATGCTTTTATTTCGTGGATTGCAACTTCTCTCTTCAAAAATCACATAACATACCCATAACAAACTCATGCTTTTAAACAACAAAAACTTCATTATTTCAAGATGAAAAGCTTTTTTTATACCCGAAAAATGAAAAAAAAAAAAAAAAAAAAAAAAAAAAAAACGAACCTAGGGTTTTATTTCGTGGATTGCAACTTCTCTTTTTTTGGTCGGAATGCTCCTCCGAAAATAACTGAGCTCCTCCGACGAATTTTTTGAGCTGTGTTCACGAGTTTTCTCAGCTTGGACGAGATGCGGGAGAGTGAGGGAGAGAGAGAGAAGATCAGGAAGACAAACAGAAGAGATAGACGCACTAGGACAAAATACGTTATCCGGTGCGACGAATGTCGCACCCAATGCTTCAAATGTCGCACCTAAAAGTTTATTAGGTGCGACATTAGGTGCGACAGCGTCGCACCGGATAACCCGTCGCAGAAGGTATTGGGTGCGACATGTCGCACCTAATAAGTCCCCCTTTAGGTGCGACACTTTCAGGTGCGACATGTCGCACCTAATGCTCAAGTTATGTTCGCGCCATGGTATTCGGTGCGACAATGTCGCACCGAATATGTTTGTTAAAAAAAAAAATACAAAATTAAAAAAGTAAATTAAAATTCATTTAAAATTAAATAAAAATTAATTAACAAAATTCTAAATGAATTAGAAATAATATTATGAAAATAGAATTCTTAATTAAAAATACAAATTCTTTCCAAAAAAAACGAAAAAATGAATTCCTATTTTTTTTTCTTATAAAACTTATCGATAGTAGAATTTCCTCTACCGAATAAGTTGCCAGAACTTCGAGAACCGCTTCCGCGTCCTCGTCCACCGCTGCCTGACGCGCTGCCGCTCGTTCCGCCGCTTCCGTAAGGACGGTCTCGCAAGTAATCCATAGAACCAGGCGTAGAACCCGGCGTGGAACCTGGCGTCTGCTGATCCGTCCCACCTGGTTGCGATGCAGGCGGAGGTTGAGGAGTCGTGGGAGGCTGGTTGTGCTGCTGGGGCGGAGAGAGAGCTCATTGAGATTGAAAGAGAGATGGGGAGAGAGAGAGAAAGAGAGATAGACGTACCTTAGAGGAGGACGGCGGGGCTGGACGCGGGCTGGTCGGGCGTGGCGGGGCTGGACGCGGGGCTGGTCACGGCGCCGGGGAATGGGGTCACGCGTGGCGGGCTGGAGGCGGGGCTGGTCGCGCGTGGCGGGGCTGGACGCGGGGCTGGTCGCGCCGGGGACGAGCGTCGGAGAGAGAGAGAGAGTTAGAGAGAGAAGAGAGAGTTAGAGAGTGAGAGAGTCGGTTTGGGCGAAGAAGAAGACGCTCGGGTATTTAACATACCCTAAAACTATTAGGTGCGACACTGTCGCACCTAATAGTCATCAATGTCGCACCTAATATGACTATTAGGTGCGACACCGTCGCACCCAATGTGAAATTCCAGAACCCAAAATATTCGGGGGGAATTTCTGACCGTTTTAAATTTTTAAACCCATTAGGTGCGACAGATGTCGCATCTAATGGTATTAGGTGCGACAAATGTCGCACCCAATAGTATCAGGTGCGACAATATCATATCGGGTGCGACAAAGTCGCACCGGATAGCACTAATCATCAGCGAAATTTTTAGTCGCTTGGAAGACTATCTGGTGCGACATGTCGCACCTAATATGTGCTTAGGTGCGACATTTAGGTGCGACATGTCGCACCTAATACCCTTCCGCACCTAATATGTTAATTTGTAGTAGTGACGGGAGAAATGGGTTTTGACTGAGTCTTCATTTAGGCTGAGTAAACATAGATGCCAATTTGTAAAGAAAATAGATAGTGAATGGCAAACTTGACTTTTTACTCTTGTCATGGTGGCATTTTGAGACAAATTAAGGTTTTAGTGGAATGTGGGAAAAAGTTATCAAAAGAGTGGCAAATAGGGCAATTTCTCTTTTTATTTTAAGAGCCTTAACCAAAACCTGAAATCCTTTGGGGGGACTTTGTAATATATAAGCTAAGGTTAGGAGCCTTTGTAATATATTTGGGAGCCTAAACTTAAAGTGTTCATTTAAAATTTTCCATTTTTTTAATTTAATTTAATTAAGCCCCTACTAATTAGGGACCTACCTAAAGGTCAATCCATCTATAATCGAGTCACTCGTGTCACGTTAATGCGCACACGACTCTTGCCTTTCTATGCATACTTGTCATGGTCTTGGTGCAAGCCGTTGCTACAACAACTCTTATCCTTCATAAAATAAAAAATAAAAAATAAAAAAAAAATAAAAAAAGCCACAACTCTTTGAGAAAACTAATACAAGTCGAATGTCTTTGATCTCCCTTTGCGTACTTACCCTTAACCAAAGTTCGAAATATCATTTTTTACACCATTTTGATTTAAGAAAAATCGACACGCCAACGGAAAATCGAACGAAAAAAATGTGAAAAAGACTACTATACCGTTTTCAAATACTGTTATCCATCGAAAAAGTCACGACAAGACAAGCCGTTTATCATTATAATTAGGGGTGTCAATTTGGGCCGTACACGAGACACGACACGGTTACGACACGGTGTAAATGGGTTTGGGTCGACCTAAAATGGATCTGGATCCATCCGTGTCGAACACGATTAACACGATTAAATAACGGGTGAACACGGCACGAACACGACAACCCATTGGGACCTAATTAGACACGAATATTAAATGGGTTGTTAATGGGTAAACACGATAAATACTCATAATGACCCAATGGATTGTGTTTGAACTTCTCTTTTGTAGTAAAAATATTATGTTGGTGGCTTAGTTGATTATATGGAGTATTTTTATTAATTACTTATTCCGACTAATTTGTTATTTAATTTGATTTAGATGATTTCAATATTTTGAAGTAAACATGTCTAAGGGCCTAAACCGATTCGCATGTTCAAATGGGTTTAGTGGTCTAAATGGGTCTGTGGGTCTAAGTGGGTACGTGGATTATATGGTCCATTGAAACACGATTAATAAATGGGTCTTAGTGAGTTAGGTCTGGGTTTGACAAAAATATAGTGGGTCGTGTTTGGGTTTTGCTCCTAGACACGATTAATAAATAGGTCGGGTCTGGATCTGTCAAAAAATACATGAAAACGAATAAGACACGACTCGAACACGACACGTAACCCGAATTGTCACCCTAATTATAATGTGTCAAGTGAAAGTGCATACGTGGACAACACATAATTATTATTAGATTTTTTTAATAATATATTTTGTTATTTTCAGATTTGTTGTCAAATGGAAAATTATATTTTATTTAAGATTTTCGCATACCTTATACAACATTATAATGCCATATTATTACAAATGAATATTATGCTGTCTAACACATGGCATGCAACTTTCATTTGGAGGTAAATTCCAAGAGGGATTTTTTTTTTTTTTTTTATGTCCAGAGCAAAAAAATCAAAGAGAACTGCCAAAAAATTTAGGGCAACCGATAAAGCCTTTTCACCAGGTTTAAAATAGAATATTGAAAGTAACGGTTAAACCTTTTTCACCTGGTTTAAAATAGAATATTGAAAATAACGGTTAACTGGTCAAATCTTTAACACATAACGGTTAATGACTTACCGTTAACCATTCAAAATGGTTAAGGTTTAACCCGTTAACCATTTTGCCCACTTTTTTAACCGACATTTTACATCGTCACAATTAGTTAATCTTGATTTTGATGGTAAAAAGGAATAAAACTAAAAAATAAAAAAATTATATCACATATTTACAATGTAAAAAAATAAATCATGAAAGACTTCAGCAGAAACGGGACACTTTAAGAAGATGTCCCTGAAAAAAACAAGACATCTTTTTTTGTCGCCCCTAATGGTAAGGAAAGACCCTTCTACACCCAATCTGTCTATTCACCAGAGGTATGAGGCGATGCAACTTCGTTGACACCAACACCAAAACTTTCAAAACCACACAAGGCGAAAAAGAAAAGAAAAAAAACTAAACAAAACACTTACACGAGTATTTTCAACAAATTATGTAGGTAACCAAAAAGAGCAATTCCGGGGCACCTTCAAGAATAAAAAGTGCAAAGAAAGACTCGAGGAATTCCCGCTTGACATCTGTACATATCAAACATGAGAATAATACACCAGTCACTAAAACCGAAAGTGGAAAACAAGTCCTCTATTGAGAGAGAAATATCTAGCAATTTTTACAAGCAATAGTGAAGTTGATAAAAGGGTGAAAGTGCAAGAACAAAAAGTTGTCATCAGAAGATAGAATACGTTACCTGAAGATCCACTGAAGCTCTTGATGCGCATAAACTGAGGAAACAATGAAATGAAGACAAAATCGGTTAATCAAGGACCCAAATCGCGAAGAAACTTGCATGCTCTGACTCGAAAACAATAAGCCTCTCTCGACAAGCCTTCATCTTAAGGCAGAGCTTAAGCAAAATTCACACATTCAAGGAGCCCCACCAAGAATTCTCACATAGATTTACAAACTTAAGACGAACTTGGAAGCAGATTGTCAACACGTTGTCTATTTCCAAAATCCCAGAGAACACCAAACCAATTTCGCTTCACAAGTTAAACTGACATCATTTCTGTCAATATCCCGTGGATTTCAGGCCCCAATCAGAGGGCTCTAGAAATAGTGAAAGCATCTACAGCAGCCAGGTAAGTAGAACATGCACGCTAAAAAATCATGCATATCCCTCAGTAAGCTTATTTCAAATTCTAAGAACAATGCACATCGGTGAAGGTCATTGCATTCATGGCACAAAGCCACTCCTCCATTTGGTGTCTCTGGGCAAAAAAAAAATTAAGACTACAAGCCAGTTCCTAGATCATTTGCCAGCTGAAGAATGCCTCGCATCTGGAGGTATGGATTTTCCAACAGCTTTTCGTTATTGCTCTATACAAACAGACAGCAGAAAAGAAAATTAAAGTCAGAGCAGATGACTGACAGTATTTTATTTTTGCAAATAAAGAATCGCTGGTCTTATATGAAAAGCACATCATCTATTAGGAGCAAGACAAATCATTTGCATGTGGATCACTAAAGAGCAGGAAATTGTAGGGTTTCTTCCATACTTGAATATTTTACGTCTATTTCTATGTACACAGATTTTTAACTGAATTCTGTAATAAGTTCATGTGCTTCAACTATATGCTATTGTTGCTTTAGAATAATTTATTTATTTCTATTTTTTGTATTGGTTTGAAGTTAAAACTTTTCGATTGAACTTTCAACACCATGCATAACAAAATTCAGGAGTAATTTATCCGAGGTACGATTGTATGCTTTGGTGGTTTGTAAATTCTTTAGCTGTATCTGCTGGATCTTACCTGCTGAGCCTTAACAACAAGGTTTTGTAGCATATGCTGGTACTTTTCTGGCTTTTCTGTCATCATTCTCTGTAAGATACAAACCATACATAACTTAGCAAGCTTGCGATAGAACAACATAACAATTAATTGATTGCAAAAGAAAGTATTCTTGCCTTTAAAAGAAAAGCCGAAGAATAAAAGGCAACCCTTGCATCCATGTCATCCAAAAGTTCCCTACCAAGAGGAAAAAAGTTAAACCGGTTTGTTCATGTGCCAAATTCAAAGAGAAAGGTAAGATTTTTCTGTTCTCAGTAGTCAGAGTGTACGCAATCATTGCTCACCTAAAAAAATCTTCTCCTTCAACTTCTTCAAAAGCGGCAGAATCCGCTGTGCATTTACCGATCAGAAGCAACAAAAGGGATGATCGAATATCGGATGTGGAACCAGGCAGGTTTCCTCTTCCTTTGCTTCCAACAGCTACACCCAATGAAACGTTGTCTGTTGCAGCACCAGCAAGTTGAATTAACGGCCAATAGAACAGCGCGGCGGGTACGCGTGCAACTAACTGCATCGGAATGACTGCCTGTCCTTGGAGAAGCAAAGCTGCCATTGATGCCGTCTCATACTCAAGAGAGTTACTACTTTTCGTACAGATATTAGGAGAACCCTCAGCTTGAGGGGCATGCTCGTTACCGTCAAATTTTTTACTTTCTCCAATGTTACTAAAACTTCTACCACGCTGCGCATCATCTCCAAACGACATTGAAGTTACCGGAGAAACTCTCAAACACAGTTGAGAGAAAAGTATGTCACACATCTGCTCATTAGCAACAGAGTGGTGCAATTTGTTAGGGAGACACGTGCAATATTAACCCAATGAACACCAATACACAATATCAGGGTTAAAACGAAATCTCAAATATTAAATCGCTCTTTTAGATTTCGAGTGTCTGGACAGAATAAAACTCTATTAATTGCCTTGAGCACATGTAATCAATCATGGTGTGAAAACCCATTAATTGTCTTTTCAGAAATGTGGCAGAGAGAGCTCACAGTTTAATATGCAAAAGCGAACCGACTTTTCTAAACCAGTGAATTGAAATCCATTAATTTTATTGAATTGAAATCCCAGCATCAAAGGCGACATAAGATCTTCCAGAACATTTATTAAATTGACATGCTTGGCCAAGAATTCTTTGAGAATATGTTTGACTGGGGTAAAATGGTACGGTTTTCCCCAAGATGAAGAGGAGTTAGGGTTAAATATCCACTGTACTTTTTTTTTTTTTTTTCTTTTTTCTTTTTTAAAAGAAACTCGAAAATTAGTTACAATATTATGTTAATCTGCAAGCATGGAAGCATTTTTTATGTAAAGTTGAAAGAAATTTACCTTCAAAATGTTAATGCGGTCGGTCTCGTTAATTTGGCACACCAAGGTCAAGGCACTACTCATTACATCTATCACAGCATTAGCTTTCTCAAGGCAGCTATCTCTCATATCACTGTCATTTGACTGGTGCATATCAGTCTCATCCAGCAAACATTTGCACCGCATGAGAAGCCTTTCCAAAACAAACAAGAATCCCCATCTGATGTAGTTGTGTTTTGATTTAAGCAAGCCACACATTAGCCAAACGGACAAAGGGACATCTGAAGCAACTGGTGAATCATGAGCTCCGGCATCTTTAATTTCCTGCTGCAGCTGTTTTAGTTTGGGCAAAATAGAATTCCTCTCCTCACTAATCTCTGCAATAAGCATATCCCCTAACCAGGCATAACCGTTCTGTCGGTATGCAATTCTATCTGAATGAAGCAGGGAATGCAAAGTAGCCCATGAGAGTTTCGCTTTCATGTCGATACCATTTCTATGAACTGCACCTTCTATGCTTTCCAGAAACTTGAAAGATTTCGATATCTGCAACATATGGGAGAACTCTTTGTCCAAATGGGTAAATGAACTTATTATGGTATCGAATTTCTCTGTTATGGTCTCCAACAGCTGCAAATTCAAAACAGACTTCAGGTCATTGATTTAAAATTTAATACGGGAATTGAAATGACGTCGGTAGAAAAGATTATAACATCAATGACCACAAACTATCAAGTATTCAGAAGACAAAAATTAAAGTTGCAATACACCGATACAAGCAAAATTATGGAGCTTCGATGATTAATCTCGTATTAAATCAGAATGCAGTCATCTTCAGACAAAAATTGCAGTTATAGGTGCCACATCTATACTCCAATTGTGAGAACCCATAGACAGGAATTCATGCAGACACATATACACACGTCCCAAATGTTGGAATAAATCACTTAATTAACATTACCGTGTTTAACCGATCGCTGTTGGGGTACTTGGACAATGCTACAGAAATCGATGATCTTAAAATCTCCCCAATTCCTTCTACCCCAAGCTTTATGGAAATATAAAAAGCTTCAGGGGCATCTGCAAGAGCAAGTAGCACAGCAAGAGGCTGGATCTCGTCTTCGCTATATTCTGTGACCCCTCTACAAATACACCTTTTATTTACTTGATGCAGAACATAGTCAAAGAGGACAACGTATAGATTTCTCCTTTCGTCCCTCGAATTAGCAAGTGTATACTGCATCAAGAAGTGAACAACACATGCTTAGCGCTTGGTCCGTTTCCAAGTAACAAACATGAATCACCTCTTTTTTACATTGCCTTTTTTTAATAATAATATATATAATTACTTAAAAAAAATGTGAACATCAAATTTATAAGATCTTCCAAAGTGAAAAAAATAAACACTACTGAATGTCAAAACAAATGTCAGTATCTTAGCATAAAAATAGTACAGTTTTGCATATTTCCGTATAAAATGCAAGCATGTGGACTTAACACGTAAAAACCATACACAAGGTACACATATGTATCAAGATATAGAGCCTCATTGTTCAGTGGGCGAACAAAATTTTCACATTCTTAAGCTCATCAGAAAACCAATAGATTCCACTTTTCAGAAGCATGAGAAACATACCTCAAGAAAAATAAACTCGATTCCTCCTATCAGATCAATCTGTTCAACAAGAAAGACCGGGGAACTTGTAGCCATTGATGCTTCTTCAGGGACTTGATAAAATATGTTCGCTAGCATGGAAACAAGTTTGCAATGAACTACTTCAGCCCAAGAATTCTTCCTGCTATTTTCTAGAAGTGCCTTAATAACCTGAAAAGAGGTGCCCAAATAGGTCACAAGAAGTCGCCATGCAGCAAAGTACAGACAAATAGAAGTAAACTGAAAGACCCTAAACACTTGTAAGGTTATTAGTATCTCAATAATTAGTTGTCTTTCTTAACTAAAATAAAAGACAAATGTTAATAACAATAGAAATTAACTAAAACAAAAGAAGTGAAATTAGTTGTCTTTCCTAAGTATAACCACTGTCCATTTTGTGTAGGAAGTAAAAGAAGCTAAATTAGTTGTCTTTCTTAAGCAACAGTGAAACTTTACGACCCTTAGCGCAGTGAATCCAGATAAATTTGTGGCAAGTAAATTAAGCATATGGATCTAGGATCCGATATTCTCATAGTCTCAGAATAAATCGCTGGTGCATAGGTTTCAAAAGTACACGTAGTAGTTGGTTAGTTTCAAAAGTACACAGTGAATAAATCGGTGGGCTGACTCTTAACTTTCGCCATAATCGTTAACAAAATACACTGTGCTTCAGTCTAAAAAACACAGAATTAGGCATAAAGTAGATCTCAAACAAAAATTAGATCAATTCAAGCATTTGTGGTCAAAATAAAAAATAAAAAAGAGACAAATTTACTCACTCTTATGTCAAGACCGTTTAACCTGTTTCTCCAGATTTTGCCTCTATCACACACAAAATATAGTAAGCAGCTTAATGCAGAAGCCCAAACAGACTCTTCCTTCTCTTCTACCTGCAGAGATTTACCATCCTTAGACCACAATTTCAGAGATCAACAAAATACATATAACTAACATATTGATTACAAAATGAACATTACAAAAATCAGTTCAATGCTGCCCTGTCGAATTTCATTTTTGAATTTGCTAAAAGTGTAGTAAGGTAATAGACATTTCCACCTTATAGATACCCTAAGTCATTACATGAGGCCTTTATTTTTCCGGTCTATCTAACTCATTGCATTAAAGAGAGAGATCTTAATAACTAATAATGCATTTTTGTCTACAATCAATGAATGATAATGCCTGAGGTTTAAACCAAAGTAGCATTGGATGTCAATTGCCTCGGAGGAATTATAATTCCACAAATCAGTCTACAGCTCAGAAAATGAGGCCTTCACGATCCAGAATATTTCAATAACACATAAAATATGAAAAAAAAAAAAACCCCTTACCTGAACAAGAAGAAGCAGTATCTCAAACAAAATGTTCAATATCCAAGACTCAAAGTTAACAATAGCTGAGGCAGGGCTAGTCTTGACTTTGACTGTATCTGTTTTTATTTTTCCTTGAGTGGCTGTGAGTTTAGCTTCATTGTCGAAGTATGATTCTTGAGAATACTCTTCCTCTATTGTGGAAGCTGTATCAGTTATTATAGGCTCTAGTAATTGAGCATGAACTCCGAGGTTCAAAATTAGATCGAATGCGCGGGCTCTGCAAGCTGCTTTTGGAGAACTGAGCATTTCCTGAAGGAATTTCAACAATGCCTTATATCATATCAGGAAAAAAAATTAAAAAATTAAATAAAGATTTTAGACAACTATTATCAAGTCAATGTGTCACTGAAGTATTACCTCCAGCATAGACAATGTGAGAGGAGCAGCAGTCCCAGAATCCAAAACATACCTAAAAAGACAAACTTTCAGTAGTCATCTTTCCCAATTGAACCCAGAGTTAAGTGTAGTGCTAAAGATACTAATGCACATGTAACGAAACTTGCAGATGCAAGCCAAATACTTAAGACGTGTATCCCAGTCTGCTTTCGTACATAATGATATGAAAACTTTTAAATTAAGGTGTTGGTGTGTGTGTGCGCTTGTGTGTACACAGAAATACCGTAGCATGTGTGTAATCAAGTGTGAGGAAGAGAGAGTAAGACAAAATATGAATGAAGAGATATTACCACCCAAAGGTATTAAAACATACATGTCAATAATAAGTTTAACAAGGACGCTCACGGCGACATCCATTGAAGGCTTTCCACTATGACTATTTAATCTAGTTGACACGGTCATGACATTAGCATCCACTGAAGATGTCTCAGAGCAAACTGCAGCAATAACCTCGCATACCTCAGCAGGATTCAATCGCAAAGGTTGTTGTTCACTGGTCAAAGCAAACAAACATCTTGAGAGAAAAGCCATGCTAAGATGATTTAAAGGGTTTTTTTAAGAAAAGCTAAGAAATAAATAAATAATAAAATAAAAGTTGTTCATGAACGAGTAAAACTAGTCTCGGCGTAGAACTTGAAATGCAATCACTGACCATTATTATATTATAAATGACAGTATTTCGTATGCATGCGTACAGATCAAACAACACGATAAATGAAGACTGATTGACAAAGTTCTGGCATATATCAGGGCATGCGCAAATTATTTCACTTATCTGCAAAGTTTTAGAACTGGATCAAGTGCAAATTGCTTCTATGTGACAGTACGTTATACAGCTGATACTTGGATGATGGTGCCATTTTATAAAAAGGAAAATGGTCATGAATGGCAATGTTTGCAAAATCCAGAAAACGGACTACTTGTTTTGTACCATAACACAGACAACTACATATCATATTTATGCAACAATTTTAGAAGACAGGTCTCTCTTTGTACTTGACTCATTTGCTATTAATTTATTGAATCTCTGTGCTTTCGCATGAAAAGAAGGAAAAACAGGTTTTCATGGGCACACTAAGTGTTTTTATGGAGATACATGTCTAAGACAATCATCCAGAACTCATGTACTCCACATATCACATGATATATATATATATATATGTATATATATATGTATATATATATGTATATATATATATATGTATATATATATGTATATATATATGTATATATATATATGTATATATATATGTATATATATATGTATATATATATAGAGAGAGAGAGAGAGAGTGTGTGTGTGTGTGTGTTTTCTCAGCTACCTGTAGTGGCGATACTGGAATAGTGGTCTAGCCCGAGGACGGAATGTACTTGTCGGAGAATCCTCCCTGAAATTACAGACTTGTTATATTCCAATAGTACAGATAATCCAACTCTAACAACAAAAACATTCCACAGCAGGTGTTCATAACATTTATTGTTACCTGAAGATAGATTATCCCTTCTTTTCAAGCATACAGAAAATTTAACAAAAATTATGATAATTAAATATAAACACTTCAATGCCTCCATTTTTAATCTTATAGATAAGAACCCTTTTAATATGATTAAACCAGTATAAGTAAAACGTTGATAATTTACTTCTCCCCCAACTGATTCGTGATTTTCTACTGGAACAAAATCTGGTACTCTAGCTGATTATTAAACCCATTCAAAGGGAAAAAGAAAAAGAAAATTTCTCCTTCAGATGAGCTAGAACGTTATTATTAATATCCCCTTGTGAAATAATAGTTATCTCCAAGTTGCTTATCGTGTAATTTTTTAGCGAACACTCAATTCAAACCATGATATTTAATCCTAAGCTTAAGATTCCAGAAATTTTGTAAAAAGGGCCATATCAAGAGATTGGTGACTTGACAAAACCCGCTAGCAATGAAAAGCTTCAATCACCGTAGCAAACGATGGTTGGATCAGGAGAGAGAAAAAAAAAGAACGTAACAAAACAGCAAAAAATGGGCAACGAAAAAAAAACAAATAATAATGAACTATTTGAAGAAAGAACATGCCATATTTGCTGAGGGCCAGCTCTGGTCCGCTTCGATGCTGTTATTGCTCTCAGGTGCGGACGGGCAGAGGTAGAATCTGTGATTGTTGTGACTGGTGAAGGCTGCAACAGCTGATCGAGGTAAGGCATATCAGCAGTTCCAAAATATTTCCAAGGTTGACCTTTCATTTTAGCGTCAATGTCTCCTACAAGTAATGCTGCAGCACCCACTTCAACAAAGTTCCGAGTTCTCATGTCTTGAGGATTTACTATACGGTCACTGCTTGTGCCAATAAACATATTAGTTCACAAATTCATCATAGATTGCATCTAGGGGCTTGAGAGGATTTAATGTCCAGAAGAAAAAAAAAATGTCCAAGATCTCTCTAGTCACCTTTCATTTGGCAAGAATGATGAATGGCAATCCTTGAGCCAGCGCCATTTGAGAACATCAAGTGCAATGTATCCAGAATCATCTGCTCCGTCAACCTTTTCAATGTTTGACGAGTTCGTAAGAGATAGACTCGTAATATCTTTATTCTCTGATGGTTCAGCACTGTGTGCAGGGCTTAAGTGAGTGCTGAAAGATTTGCTTAACAAAGATGACAATGTCGGAAGAGGCTGCCTTGAAGCAGATGGAGCTCCAACAAAAGCAGCTGGTTGGAAAAGTCGCTTTGGAACATGTTGAGACACTAGGGAACGAACATAATTTAATGACTTTACAAGTGCCCCAGAAGTAAAACTAGACACGGGCAAAGGAAAAGCATTAGTAGATGCAGTTACACCATTTTGTTGGACTAAAGATCGAGCGGGCAATCTTCGGTTTGGGCTAGTGTCACACTCAGCAATGATATTCACACAAAAACGATCTATTTGCAGTAACGTCTCCTCACTAGGTTTGTATCTGCATAAAGTAGTGTCTACAATAATGAAAAAAACATACCAGAAGATTTAACACAATCGGTTGTATATTTTTTTAGTATATGTATAATCAAAACTGTACAAATTGATTTACTACTAGGCACTGAATGGATCAACTTCATTTTCTTTTAGTTTCAGTTGGATTGTTAACATCCTGATCACAAAGCCATAATATTGAACGTTGATTCATGCTGCTGCATTCGCAGCATTCAAACAACCATGTGTATACTCCCAAATCATGTAATCAATACTGTAGAAGTCCGTTCAACATACCTTAGTAAGTAGCGTTTCAAAAGAGCCACACACCTCGCTACAACTGCAGGACTGGTGCAAATAAAAGAAGCATTAGTCGGAAAATGTATGCGCATTACAAGTGTTAACCTACGAAGATTTGTCGATTCAAAACTTTAAACATAAAAAGGGATAGAAACTGTTTAGTTGAGACGATCCATATGTCAGTCATGGAGTAAATTATGCTAGTTCTACTAAAGAATCAATCCAGAGCTTTAACATGTACTATAGAACATTTAACAGATGGTTATGTATAAAAAACACACCGGCGCACACAATTAATTAAAGTTGCTAAATTTTGTTACCTGCGTTCTCTCTCTGCAATAGTATGATCTAAAATCACGTTGTAAGCTAAGTCCATTGTAGAAACCGCTGCTAGGTAGTCCTGTCGTACATAAGTTTAATTTTGACGTCAGAAGTAGAACCTCGTGACTCGTATAGTTCCACATTCGATACAGCAAGGAACAGAAACGAAAACGCAAAACAAACAATAATTTTGGAGTCTTTTTTTCTTTTGTAATTCACAAACAGTAAGGTTAAATATACTAGAAGTAAGCACTATTTTGCAGCGGCTATTAAAAACCAATCAGAAGCCTATATGCTTCATAGACTAAGGCATGTTTTTAAGTTCCCAGAGGCAAATATAGAAACAAAAGAAATGATCAAATCTGTATCTGACATCATCGAATGGTTCTTTTCACGCAGCTTCATACCAAATACCAGAAGCTAAAGAATGACTCGTCCTCGTTGTGATAACATAAATAAATGTACTCTGCTTGGTTTACAATTAAAAGTGGGAAGGTTGGCTGAAAAAACAGTGCGAAAGTACTAAAAAACTCTAAAATTTAGCAATGTACGTTAATAAATGCTTGGACTGACCTTGCCATTAACCAATATATATAAACTGAAACACATATAATTGAATACGAAGCAGAGTTATATACTTACGGAGACCAGTTCTTCATTTATTTCATCAAAACAAGCACAATCAATAGGAAAAAGGTTACACAATTTCCACAAAAGAATCTACTTTCGCTCTCAGTCCAAACCAGACACACTCAATTTGCTTATTCGGGCTTATTTCCATATCAGAAGTAACGACGACATAACGAAAACTCCAGATTGATCTCATTTCGCTTCTAACAAAACCACAATCCGAGTCTATAACGATATAACCAGACCAGAAAACCTAGATAGAGCGAATCGGAGGAGGAAGAGTTCGAAAGATCTAGAGAATAGAAGCGAAATTGAGAGGGAATTGACGAACCCGGAGAGTCCTTGAGGCCTCAGTGAGAAAGACGGTGGAGGAAGAGGAAGCGGCACCGTGGTGGTGAGAGGTTGCGGCGGAGGAGGAGAGGCAATCCGCCACGGCTCGGCGCAGCGGCTCCGGAGGCTTCTTGTGCGCCGAAGATCTCAACCGCGAAATACCGCCGCCGAGCTGGAACCTCGCGCTCGCGCCGCCAGGGCTCCACGAAGGACTGAAGCTCGAAGACATGGCGGTTTCTACCGGAGAATCTTTAGGAAAAGCAATCAAATCTTACGTGATTAACCCAGTCCTGATTCTTCTTCACTGTGTCGCTCTTTGAGCAACTAAACACAAAATTAAAATAATGGGCGAATAAAAGTCTGTCTCCCGTTGTAATATTTGAGTATACGAAAAAGAAAAAAGAAAATAGGAATAGATTTTGATATTTGATTTTTGACTGATATTTCATATATATTCTTAAATTTGTTAGTGTATTGTGTGTATGTATACTATCATGTATAACAATATAACTGTGGATTATTTAATTACGTGTGTGTGTGTATTAGCTAGCTGTACAGAGAGGCGTAGTTTATGGTGTTTATTAGCTGTCAAGCGCTATGATTTTGTCACTTAAGCGGGAGTATTAATTGGGCCTTCTCCTTTGTTTGCACTTATTGGGCTCAGTTCGATTTTAATGGGCCTTTGGGTAGAGGCTGTGTCAAGTGCAATTCTTGGTCCAGCCCAATAGATTTGGCCCATTAAATGACACGCTCAACTTTCAAGCCAAATTAACTAGGGCTCCTTTTTCGTCAAATCCTTCCAGTCTGTGCATTCTCTCTCAACTCAGGTTGATAATCCGTTTCAATCTTCCTCAGAGCTTCCTTTCCCGATCCGGCAAGAATGTCAGGGTATGTATACGAACTTCCATCTCATTCGCTGTCAAAACCATTGTGAATATAATCGGAACTCATTTCGGTTGCAGAGAAGACGGAAC
Source organism: Urtica dioica subsp. dioica (assembly GCF_054948205.1). NCBI lineage: Eukaryota > Viridiplantae > Streptophyta > Magnoliopsida > Rosales > Urticaceae > Urtica > Urtica dioica. The sequence goes on along the minus strand of NC_142767.1, from coordinate 12,875,956 downwards.
CGTTGCGGTGGAGAGTCCGGCTCCGGCGGCTGCGCCGGCGGCGGCGTTGGGGGAGCCGATGGACCTGATGACGGGGCTTCAGTTGGTGCTGAGGAAGTCTCTGGCCCACGGAGGGCTGGTGCG